>NC_066580.1:389358329-390031663 GCF_024323335.1 Lathyrus oleraceus
TTCGGTGATTCGGCTTTGGTTGTGAATCATATCAAAGGAGAATGGGAGACAAATCAACCCGGTTTAATACCATATAGAGATTATGTGAGGAGGATTTCAACTTTCTTTACAAAGGTTGAGTTTCATCATATCCCTCGAGACGAAAATCGGATGGCAGATGCTCTTGCAACGTTGGCATCAATGATTATGGTGAAGTATTGGAATAAAGTTCCCAATTTGTCTGTGATGCATCTTGATAGGCCAGGCCATGTCTTCGCTGTTGAAGAGATCAAGGACGAGAAGCCGTGGTATTATGACATCAAATGTTTCCTCCAAAGTCAGATTTACCCACCTGGGGCATCTTTGAAAGATAAGAAGACTTTCATAAGATTAGCCAGTAATTTCTACTTGAATGGTGATATACTGTACAAGAGAAACTTCGACATGGTTTTGCTCAGATGCGTGGATAGACACGAAGCAGACTTGTTGATGACTGAAGTGCATGAAGGTTCCTTTGGTACTCATTCCAATGGACAAGCAATGGCAAAGAAGATGTTGCGAGCAGGTTACTATTGGCTGACGATGGAATCTGATTGTTGCAAATTTGTGAAGAAGTGCCACAAGTGTAAAATTTATGCTGATAAGATTCATGTTCCTCCGACACTTTTGAATGTTATCTCTTCCCCAAGGCCCTTCTCCATGTGGGGAATTGATATGATTGGGATGATTAAGCCCAAAGCTTTGAATGGACATCGTTTCATTTTAGTGGCAATTGACTACTTCACAAAATGGGTTGAAGCGGCATCATATGCAAATGTAACCAAGAAAGTTGTTATAAGGTTTATCAAGAATCAGATCATATGTCGGTATGATGTGCCAAGCAAGATCATTACTAACAATGGATCGAACTTGAATAACAATATGGTGGAAGCTCTTTGTAAAGACTTCAAGATTGCACTTCATAACTCTTCCCCCTATAGGCCCAAGATGAATGGAGCTGTTGAAGCTGCGAACAAGAACATCAAGAAGATTATCCAGAAGATGGTTGTCACATATAAAGATTGGCATGAGATGCTCCCATTCGCTTTACATGGGTATCGTACATTCGTCCGCACTTCAACAGGGGCAACCCCTTTCTCTCTTGTATATGGTATCGAAGTAGTGCTTCTCGTAGAGGTTGAGATTCCTTCATTGCGTGTGCTCATGGAAGCCAAGTTGACTGAAGTTGAATGGTGTCAAACCAGGTTTGACCAATTGAATTTAATTGAAGAGAAAAGGTTAACTGCCATGTGTCATGGTCAGTTGTATCAGTAGAGAATGAAGAAATATTTTGATAAGAAGGTAAAACCTCGTGTATTTAGAGAAGGTGACCTTGTGCTCAAGAAGATTTTATCGTTTAAGCCAGATTCCAGAGGAAAATAGACTCCCAATTATGAAGGCTCATATGTTGTTAAGAGAGCTTTTTTCAGGCGGTGCCCTGATTCTTACAACTATGGATGGTGAAGAGTTCACCCGTCCTGTGAATGCAGATGCAGTCAAGAAATACTTCGCCTAAAAAGAAGAAAAGAACAACTCGCTAAGTTGAAAACTCGAAAGGGCGACTTAGGCAAAAATGAGCATCTCGGTGGATTGAAAACCCGAAAGGGCGATCCAGGCAAAAATTAGAGAACTTAAAACAGAAAGAATTTCCCGATAAGCTGAGTACCCCACTTTGGGGAAACTTATGCAAAAATTAGGGATTATGGCAAGTAATTGCATTCTGTTGATCTTCAGTGATTGAGCATAAGGGTTGACATCAGTTCATCATCAGCAGCGGCCAAGAGCACAATGGATATCAAGAGTTGGTAGAAGGATTAAGGATCATTTGTATTCAATGTACCCCTTTTCCATGTAAATTACCATTTTCAAACATTGTAAAATCTATGGAGTCTTGTCATTTACAGACTACCATTCTATTAAATAATGTTGAGCCTTTATCCAAATTGTTTATGCTCTTATTTACTTCAACCAATAATTTTAAATTTTATTATGATCATTTTGAAATTAAAGTTTTAAATCAAAATCCAATTTTCTTTAAATATAAAAGCAAGAACTTTTCCAAAGCAAGTAACAGTAATATCAACAACATTTCAATGGATAGCAAGTCCTTAAGTGCGAGCATCTGTGGTTCCCAAGCAGTAATTCTTCGGGTATCCATAGACATTAGTGTTGATTCATTTCCTCAATGGAATGTTGTTATCCCCACCAGATAGATTCAATTCCCTGGTGGAGTGTTTGATCCCCAGTGGAACTTCTTTATCCCCAACCAAGTTGGTTGATTCAGATACCCTGAGGTGTATCCTTTTCCCCAACAAAGTTTCGGCCTTCCCCGGTGGAGTTTTGCATCCCTAGCGAAGTTGGTATCTCCTCAGCAGGGTTGATCTTCAAAGATTGGTTGATCTTCCCCAGTAGATTGCATTTTCTCCCAGTCATAGTTTCCTCCTGTTTTTTGAGCAACTTTTGTTGATTTATTTTCTCTGTAGGGTTGTCTCCCATTTTTATGGTGTTGACCTAAAATTCCCCACATATTTGGATGTTCTTTCCTCAGCAGATCTCTTCTTTCCCTAGTTAGGGTTGAGCCCTTTGGGATGTTGATCTCTCTGTTCTCCGGCAGTAGTCTCCATATTTTATGGATTGACCGAAGATTGTACCGATGATTCAATTTCTTTGCGATACCTCTGTATCCTTCGTGATCATTTTGTCAGCATAATCATAATATATACATATACATATACATTCATATAATTTCGTGATTTGCATATCCTGCATCTTCATATTTGATTTGTTTGAAATTCTCATTCTCTGTTATGGCGGTACTTTATCGCCACACCAAATCTGGTGTCTGTCCTCCCTCAAATTGTAGAGTGTCAGCCCCTTAAGCAGAAAGACTTTAACCTTTCTCTATTTCCCCACCGAGTTTGTTTCCTCGTGGATGATTGTTATTTCAGTTTCCTCTACAGTAAATTTTCTGGGTGGAATTACTCCCCTTGAGTTATGTCCTCATTGGGTTGAGTCTTTATTGACCGTTTTCTTTCTAGCTCTTACCTAGATAAATGTTTTGGTCCCCTAAGAGTCTATTACCCAGTAACTGGTAATATTCTTCTTAATTTGAAGTTTGTTACTTCTTGCCCAATACCCGACAAAAGTACCCTTTTTTCTCCTCAGTGGAGTCCCCTGGAAGTATATCCTTGATATGTTCATCTTAACCGATGACGGATTTTCTTCTCCTTGTGGTCTTCTACCCAGTAACCGATAGTTGTAAATCCTACTTTTTACCCTGTGCGGAGACTATCCTTGATATGTTCACTTTAATCGGTGACAGATTTTCTCTTCTTTGGTATTCTATCTAGTAACTGATAGATGTAATTCCTACGTTTGTTCCCTTTTTCAGAGTCTATCCTTGATATCTTCATCCTAACCTGTGACGGATTTTCTCTTTGATTTGGTCTTCTACCCAATAACCGGTAGTTGTAAATCCTACTTTGTCCCCTCGCAAAGTTTATCCTTGATATGTTCATCCTAACCGAGGACGGATTCTCTCTCCGACGATTTTCTATATAGATTTCAATAGATGTAATTACTACCCTTTTGTTCAGTTGGTATATCCTTGATATCTTCATCCTAACCGATGACGGGTATCCTCTTTGACATTCCCAGGAAAGTCTATCCTTGATATGTTCACTTTAACCGGTGACGGATTTTCTTCCTTGTCGAGTTTATCCTTGACATATTCATCCTAACCGATGACGAATCTTCTCATCTTTGGTCTTCAACATAGTAATAGGTAGTTGTAAATCCTATTTTCTGCAGTTTCTCTCCAACAAGGATATTCTTACCCAGTAACCGGTAATGAATACTCCCTCCTGGCGTTCCTCAGCGAGTCATCCTTGATATGTTCATCCTAACCGATGACAGATGTTCTCTCTGTCAGATCTTTATTATCTCCTCACCCAGTAACAGGTAGTAGATAATAGATTTCTGCTACTCCACTGTTGAAGTTTTTTTCTTCCCCAGTCGAGTTAAATGCGCATTTCCTTAGTGAAATCGTTTTCCCTGCACGAGTCGAGTATCTTCAGTTTTATCCTGAATTGTTCGTTTCCCCTGCATATGTTGTTATTTTCCCGGCTGAATCTTTCCATTTTGTGTGGAATCCCTCGAGTCCACCCAGTAGTTTTGAGTCGTAGCCTGGCCTACGCATAACTCCTTTTTTTCCCTAGAGTCTATGTCTCCCCATCGAGTTTTACTCATGGAATGCATTATGCTCCTGCGGACTTTCGGTCTCTCTGATTTATTTTTCCTTTGTGGCAATATTTCCCCATAGAGCGTTAACTTTTACATTTCATATCATATGCATCATGAGGTCTCTTAGGGACCAAAATTCGTTTCTATATGTTGTTATTTAAGCCTATTCTAATGAGTCAAAATGAAGATTTTAACCTTCGCCTTCTCAGTTAGAATGTCCTTAAATAGGGGCAGCTGTAAGACACCAATTTTGACCCTAAGATCCCTCATGCAATTCCATTATAAGCATTAGCATTAGGATCATATCTTGGCTTCCTCCTTACCCCTTCCTTCATTGGGTTTGTTTTAGGAGAGATCACCAAGCATCTTGTGATTATATCATACCTGTGTCTTATCTTTTTACTAACTAAAATACCAAAAATATGTCTTTGCATCTATCTAACTCTTTTGTAGGAAGGACATGATCTCATTGATTCATCAAGTTCACATCTAGGGTTTTAGACCCTCATGAACAAAGAGTACAACCAATAATTGATTCAAGAATGGTTATAAGTATCATATATGAGTCCCATTGATTACTACATGTTATGTTGATCAAGTTTGCTTCAAGAGTTTGTGGTTAATTTACCTTAGAAACCCTAGTTTGACTAGGTATCTTAGGTAACTTCTCCAACAAGCTATCTCACCAATTGATCAAATTTCTCAAGGGACACATCAAATTTCATCATCTTACGCATATATGATCTACCATGAGTCAATAAAGTCAAGAGAATTGAACGTTAGCAAGTTGGTTGATGGTGGTTGGCCAGATGAATTCATGTGATCAAAACTGGGTCTCCCTAGACCCTATCTCCTACAATTTTCACCATATGAAAATAATTCCAAGATAAAACTTACTCTAAATGACATTCCAAACAACTTTAATGTTTAGACCTAGAGCTATTTTTGCTTGTAAAATCTTTTTCTATGTTGAAACATTATAGGTAATTTTGTCTAAACTCTAATTTGAAAGTCAACTTCCCAAGACCATGACTTGCAAATAATTTATGAGATGAAAGATTTCCAAGTTGAATAATCAAATTCAATGTGTCTACTTAAACGTTTATGTTTGGAGTGGGAGATAATTCAAATTCTTTGAGCATGTGATATGAGGCTACATTATAGGTCACTTATGACATATACCATTGATCAAGTGATTTATCCAAACTTCAAAAATGCATAACTCTATAATTTCAAATCCAACTGACATGAAATTGGTGACCATTTTGAATTTCTTTGAGAGAGCTACAACTTTTATGAGGACACAAATTTCTCATTTGAAGCTCCCATAAAAAGTTAAGCAAGGTGGAATATTGAGACATATGGCTTGACACTTAGAAAAATTTTGATATGTGAAAAATTTCCAAACTTCCACCTCAAATTTCTCCAAGTTCCAAGCTCCAAATGAAAAAGTGTTGAACACCAAAGTTGTTCCTCTTGATCTCACCTTTCTAAATAGCTCAAATTCATTCATTTTGGATGAGAAATGCATAGGATGCGCATGGCTTAAACAGATTGATATCATTTGGCATGGATCAATCTTCATACATCAATGTACATGTGCCTTGCAATCCAAGCCTACTTCAACACATTTGATCTTCAATTATGGACTTCAAGCCATCATTTCATGGGCCTATGCACGTCCATGCAGCATTACATCACATTTTCCAAATTTGGAAAGTGAAAGTGAGTGTGCAAATATCACATGATTCATCTATAAATAGAGCTTCAATTGCTCAGAAATGGACACACAATTGTGCCAGCTTTGATCCCCCATTGCAAACCCTCATTTCTCAAAGGATAAGCCTGATAAATTTGTTTGAATTTGAGCTTGAATCTCCACTGTTTTGGAATTCAATCCTCCAGGAATCCATTGCTTCTAAACCACTTAATCCTTCTCCTGCAAGCAATTAGAGTGAGTCCAAGCACAATCAAGATCGAGATTCATCGAATTCAGACCTCCATTTAAGGTAATTTTCAGAAATTTTAAACTCTTCGATTCTCTCAAATTCTTGCTCAATTCTATTAATTCTTTGGTTGTCTGAAGTCCTACCAATGTAGGCAAGAAGATTGAGTTGATTTGAGGTCAAATCGAAGCAACTCAGTTCAAGTGCCTCAAATTTCAATTCCACATATCTCTTAATATACTTCGAATTGGAATGAATGGAGGTCAGATTCGAGCTCAGTGCAATTTTTTCTTTAAGATCATGTCCTTGTTTCTCTTTTTGGTGATGGATCATGTTGACCAGTCCGATGAGGTTCACCGGAGAAGATGACCGGAGCTTTGGCTCCGACGATGACTTGGCTAACCTCTGAACCACATGATCCTCCTCTCACGTTTTAATCCTGAGCGTTGGTGTTGATTACCACATTTGCCACGCAGTTGACTCATGTCTAGAGCTGTCAATTTAAGGGGCCAATTAATTTAGGCCCCAACCCCCAAAATAAGAGGGCCTAAAAAAATTAAAGAATAGTAAGCCCTCAAATACTTAGGCCCTAAAGTTAGATGGGCCCAAAATTTAAAAGAGGGCCATAAGGCCCCAAATAAAATAAAAAAACTTAATTTTGAAAAACAAAATAAAATAAATTCAAAAAATAAAAAAACTTTATTTTGAAAACCAAAATAAAATAAATTCAAAATATAAAAAAATAATTTTTAAATAAATCTGCTAAAAATTTCAAAAATAAAAAACAACTTTAATAAAAATTAAAAATAAAATTTTCAACATAAAATTCCAAAAAAAAAAAAAAAAACATATTACACAAACCAGTTCAATTATGTGACTTGCTAATATTTATACACTTGAGTAGGATTTTATGTTCTTTTTCAAACACAAACAACAATATTATCCATCTCAATTCACGAAAAATACTATGTAAACATATCATTGAAAGATATATGTCGATACTCCGGACATTCAACATTCGAAATTGAAGTAAATCAATACAAACATGAACCACATATCACATAAACAAAGACACTAATTCAACCAAAAAAACATGAAAAGATAAATTCAACAACCAGAATAAAGTATATGGCACTAAAGTTAGTCTTCCACCTCAATCTTGCAATCCAAATGTATGTTGAGTCATTGTCACCTCAGTATTGCCTTCATCATTAGTGTTGATATCTTCCTCATCTTAAAAACACAATAAATCATACTTAGGTGCAGATGCAACAAAACAATGACATGAGTATATCATAAACATGAACAAATAAAAATAAATAAAATACAAAGTAGTATTACCATTCATATTTTCCGAAAATCCATGCAACCAGCTTCGAGTACAAATCAACATTTGGATGTGTTCAGGAAGAGTAGAACTTCTGTATTTCGTAAGAACACGTCCACCGATACTGAAAGAAGACTCAGATGCTACAGTCGTGATAGGAATGCTAAGCACATCGCGTGCCATTATGGAGAGTATCGGAAACTTTTTCTCATTAAACTTCCAATAAAGAAGTACATCAAAATCTTCAGAGTGTTCTTCATTTAGCTCCAGTAATTCATCGTCAAAGTATATATCTAATTCATTCTTTCCAAGAACAAACCTACTCTCAATCGAGTTCCATGTTTTAAAATCCTGCGATATATATAAATAGTTAGGACATATTTTACTCTCAATATTCACAGAAACAACATAACATAATTTTACTAGTAAAGCCACATACAAAGTACAACACAAAGTTTCATGCAATAATCCTTACTAACAATTTCATGCAATAATCCTTCTCTTTTTCTAATACTAATAAAATATAAATAATAGACAACCTAAAGTTTTCAAACAAGTATATATATAAAAGAGGAAATTGGGTGAAATAAATATGTTAATATAAAAACTTACGGTTATAATCTTTGATTTTTTAGCTTTATTCCCCTCTCTAGATAGCTTAGCCAATGTGTTGGACTCATTAGATGGTTGAGAAAGAGAAACACTTTGATTGGTAGAATAACTCACATATTCTTCATAAAGCCCTTTGAATTTATCCATTACATTCTTAAGTTTCCCTTCAGAGGTTGAGGCATCAAGTGTAGTATAGCAAAACTTCAAAAATTTATCCTTCAAGCGTGGATCAAGAATAGCTCCAAATGCTAGCACAATACTATAGTTTTTCCAGTATTTGTCAAATTTCTTTTTCATATTATCAGACATATCTTTTATCACCTTATCAATACTTTTTTGATGTTTTTCTAAAATGCACTGGACTTTCCACACTTGCATGAAATACAGATTTGCAGTTGGATAAGATGAACCAGAAATCAAATTGGTAATTTCATAAAAAGGTTCTAAAAACTCACAAATCCTTTCCCCCTTTTCCCATTCCTCATCAGATGGACAATATTTATAGCTTCTATCCGCCACCTTATAAAACTCAAAAGCTTTCCTATATTGCAAGGCACTTTCAAGCATCAAATAAGTGCTATTCCATCTAGTAGATACATCAAATCTTAAACCACCGCTAACATTTATCCCTGCATCCTCGACACAATCTCTGAACTTAAGCATCCTTCCATCAGATCCTTTAATATACTTGACACTCTCTCTAATTTTATGGAGGGCTTCACTAGCAACTTTTAAACCCTCTTGGACAATTAAGTTGAGTACATGGGCCGAACATCGGATATGAAAAAATTCACCATCACACATCAAATTGCCTTGCACTCGAAGATGAGTTTTCAAGTGGTCTTGCATGTTATCATTGGCAGATGCGTTATCCAGCGTAATAGTAAATATTTTCTTATCTATTCCCCATTGCTTTAAGCAATCAAATAAAGTAGCTTCCAGTGCAATACCCGTGTGGGGGGGCTTCATTCGAAGAAAGTTAAGAAGACAGCTAACTAACTTCCAATTTTCATCAACAAAATGAGCAGTCAAACAGATATAACCCTCACTAGTAGATGCTGTCCAAACATCCGATGTTAGACAAATTTTATTTGGAATCCTACCCATGATTTCCTTAAGCTTGATCCTTTCTTTATCATATATTTTTTCAATATATGACACCATGGTATTCCTAGAGGCCATTTCAACACATGGATTCAAATATTTCACCCAAACTCGAATTTTTTCATACTCGACAAAGCTAAAAGGAAGATCATGTGCAATAATGGCTTCTCCAAGTAATTCACGATGTGTGTTTTGGTTGATTGGGGTTAGGCTTGACGATTCCTCTAGACTAAGAAGGCTCAACTGGAAACTTTTACAAATAAAAACATGACGACTTAGATGTGAAGTTCCATAACTTTGACCAGACTTGGGGTTTTTTCCAATGGCAAAATCAGTACTACAAAAATTGCATGCAGCTCTTTCAACTCCATCTTTTCCTTTGCCAATTTTAGTGAAAATAATCCAAAGTGTTGACAATATTTCCTTATGAGTTTCATCTTGACCTTGTGCATACTCACTCGTATCCATTGACTCCATACTATAACAAAAAGAATGTGTGTTATCATAACACTGTTATGTCATGGTTATATATTAAGAGTCACATTCCAAAAACTAAAACCTCATCATATCCAGTCTCTGTTTAATTAACTGCTTTCAAAACCTCAAATAAAACAGCAATATTGCTGCAGCAGTTTGATATGCTTTTGTGAGCTGGGAACTGAAAAAAAGAAAAGCAGGACTAACCTCTATATTAAGGAATATCTTTTTGCTGAGCAAACTCTCAATGGCCTGGAACACAACATAAGCTCATAAGTACATGAGAGTTCCATATAATATTCAGTGCAAATTTAATTACATGTATAGATTTTCATTTCATAACAGAAGAGGCACGCAGCAAGTATTACAATGCAAACCATTAGTTCATAACAACATAAGGACATGGCATAGCAGATCATCACCAAAGTAGTCCATGAAGGCATTAACTTCATCACAAATCAATAACAGAAGTAGCAAACCTGACTTCAATCACAAATTAATAACAGAAATAGCAAACCAGACTTCATCTCATAATACAATTAACAGAACTTGCTGAGTACTAACTTGTAACAGATTTAACAAGTAACTAACAAACAAGGCATAACAGGCAGTATGTTATTCACAGCACAACATAGCAGCAGGGTCATTAAGACATTAGCAATAACTAACCTAAGTGATATTCACCCTAACTTGTAACATAGCAGCAGGGTCATTAAGACATTAGCAATAACTAACCTAATTGGTTATTTGTGTTGTCTTCCTATGATGACTGCATTTCGTTTTTCAGCTTTTCATTATATGCACTTTTGCTCGATGCCTAAAACCAAGTTTGATGATATCCACCTTTCCAGAAATAAAATGCTGACAATGTAGCAAAGATTCGGAAAAAAGATTATGTAATTCCCTAGTTTGGATCACAGAAGGTTTTCTGCTTTTCTCATTTGTAATGTGGTCTACTGCTAGTAAGTTTTACAGTCCTGTTTCTCTGGTATTCAAATGCTGCTCTTGAACTATTAAAGGTATTTTAACTAATATATCATCAGCTAGTAGCAAATAATGGAACTCTATGCGAGCCCATTGGTAGTGGTTAAGTTTTCATGTAATATATCCACATGTCTTAGTGGTGAGTTTGTTATTTTTGTATTCAACAATTTGTAGGTTGAAATTTCTCTTGCTACTATTACAGATCAACAAATAAGTTTCTATTGCATTTTTCTTTTATTAAAAAAAGTTGGAAGTTTGGTAAAAGTTAGGCCAAATCTCAATATCAGATCACGAAATAGACCCTGTCAATGACATAGTAGCATAGTAGCATAAATCAACCAAAGGCCATGCCAATTTCAAACCAAATGACCAAGACGTGGACCTAGCATTCATACATTTACCTAAACCATTCCAAGACACATACATAATCACATTACAATTTCATCAAACCAAATTCATTTACATTTTAAACCAATGCATTCACATTCATTCATCTCAATCCAAACATAAGCGCATGTTTTGCGGCTGTGATTTTTTCGTTTAGGTTAAAGAGGTGAGAAGTGATTTGGTTTCGGATATGAGAATGGATCACTAAATCAGAGTTGGGGTGAAGGTGAAAGTTCAAGTTAGACTTCGATTAGTAGTCAACATGATGTTAAGGATAATATGATAATTGCTCTTATGTTGTCGGAAGAGTATGCCAAATTAGACGGGCAGTTGGTCGACGCCTTTCCATCTTGGAACCTGTTCCTCATATGCCCTGCATAAATTCCTTACTCCCAGCCATAACCGATGCCAATATGGATCACCAATGTCTACTACAGAGGTTGAATGTTTATGGGTTTTGTGAAGTTAAAGTATCTAGAGATGGAAATTGTCAGTTCCGCACACTTTCAGATCAGTTGTACAGATCATAGTACCTTACCGGCAACTTCTGATAAGACATTCCTTCTGACATCATTCAGAGATACTTGTTTCATCAAAATTACATCATTAACAGAACCAAATCAATAACTTCACTCTTTTAACTTAACAGAAAAACTAGTTGGGGTTGTAGCTATTTTCATTTCATCATTAACTAACTCAGAATTGATTTTCATTTTCATTTTTCCCACTGCAACTAACAAAACATTTCCCCCTATTAACAGAACCAAATCAATAACTTCACTCTTTTAACTAGCTTCACAACTAACTGAATCCTACTCTAACTAACAAATTAACATTTTTTTAACACAGTTAATTCACAGTGTCAGCAACATCCCATTCTTTTGAGATGCTTTTTAAGCTTATATAGTTCAGACAATTGTTTATGTTTATCCTTGTCCTGAAAGCTGAGGTGGAAGAAAGCCATGATGTTTCAGAAGAACAAACAGGTTGACATCGTGTGTGAAAAGCTGACTTTGTTTGGTAGTGCTGGTTTCAAATATTTCAAAAGAAAAGTAAGATGCTGGTTGAACTTATTAAAACTTCTAATTGACAGATGCCAAATTATTGTGTAACCACCGCTAGAATTTTTGAATTCACAGTGTCAGCAACATCCCATTCTCCTGTAATAGACTGATGGTAACCAGGCACAAAATTCCTCACCAGAATGAGAATTCTCATGAGCTCATCCTCAGCAACAGATACTGTGTCCAATTAGTAGGCACTACCCTCCAATCTGATATCAACTAAATCAACTAAAGAACCTAAATTTGCAACAGAATGACTCAAAGTACCACTAAGATTAAAACACAGCAAATTAATCATCGAAACTTTATCATCAGAATTGCATTTTAATCAAATTTATATCATGTATAAAGTTGTTGAGGCATTTCCACAAACAGCTTGTGAGTGTACATATTAAGTAGTATTATAAACATGTTGATTCAAATGAGATAAAAAATGAAATTTGATATTAAGAAAACTAGAGATTAAAGAGAAATGGAGATAGAAGAGTACCTTTATTTCTGTGATAGAGAAAAGTCGACGGCGGTGTAATTGGTTGACGGTGGCGGAAGCTTTGCATAGAACATGAATGGAGTGATAAACTCAAGTCCAAATTTTGGGAATAAAATAAGGCCCCTCAATGGGGCCTAAAAAAATGCATTATATAAAGGGCCTAAAATTTTAGGGCCTAAAATAAATCTCAATGATAAGGGGCTTAATATATTGGGGCTTTAATAGGGCTTAATAATTGGGGCTTTTAAATATAGGGCTTATTTGACAGCTCTACTCATGTCTATGTGGAACGCGCATTTTGGATCATCAGATCTGCCACCTCAATTAATGAGGGAGATCTGATGGTCCATGTAATTCAGAATTTCAGAATTTTTGTTTTATTTGCATGTTCTTCAATAATTCATATTAAATTCAATATTGATCCAAAAAATATGGGACTTTCACCAAAAAAATTTAAATATTTTTCACTTTCATATTCTGAATTAAAATTATTTTTTGGATAATTATTAATATTTTTCATGAATTAATTGATTTTGCATTTGTTTTTAATTGTTTAAAAATATTTTTAAATGTCCAAAAATTATGAAATTTTTTCTCCAAGGTGCTTTGACCTTGTTTGACCTATGATAAATCTCATGGCCATTTCTTTGGTGTTTTGATGAGATTTTAGGAATTGAACAAAACATATTTGAATTAAATGCACTATTTTATTATTTTTAATTGAATAAATTCCATTTAAATTTTGTTGACCATTTGTATTGACTTGTATGAGCTTTCTTATTGTTGTTGGGCCTTGGTCAAGGTTGATTTGACTTTGTCAAGTTAATATGACTGAATTTAGGGGATTGATGGAATGTACATTCTATCTCCCAAAATGAATGAATGATATTAATTTAATAAAAGTCCTCCTTTGACCAATTTGTGATCTCATTCATCCCCTTTCCACTTTATCACATTCCTCTTCTTAATTAATTCATTCCATTTGGCCTATGACATCTCAAAGTCCTAATGCTAGTTGATTGAAAAATTAACATGAGTATGGATGAGATTAGGGCACACCTTTTACATATTCTTTTTTGTGTGTCGTATGTTTCATGAGCATAGTTCATTATACTATGTCTCTAACATGTATTAACACCAAAGTTCTATTGCCCGACCTCAAATACTTGTGACTTCTACATAAGTCCAATTATGATTGCTTAACATAGCGCTAAATTTTTGACATAAAAGGCATAAGCATTCTAGTTAGTGAGATTGTAAGTCTCCCCTCTTTCATGGTATTGTATGGAAACTTGGCATTCTTTCCTTCCTTTGGAAGATGTTTTGGTTCAAGGATCGATGCTTGTGATAAGTGGGTTGAGTGTTTTCCAAAGAATGTCTTGAAAAAGAAAAAGCAAAAGCAAAACAAAACTAACCTCTAACCTACTAACTATTGACTTTCAATTTCAAGTTTTTTATCTTAATGCAATTTACTTTTAGCACTTTATTTCATTTGCCATTGTACATATCATTCTAATTGTTTATGTTAATGCAATTTTCACTTTGTCCATTTGGACCATACTGTGTGATATATTTTGTTTGTATATACTTTGCTTGTTTGTTTGGTCTTTGACCATTAATGTACATAATAATCATAAAAACCATAAAAAACTTTTGAGTGGACTGTTGGCTTGATCTTGGACAAATGGACTTAGAATCTAGGCAACCTCCTTAAGCTAAAAAGACTTGGCCAATACCAATTTGTGAAGAACCAAATGCTTGCAATTTGAACTTCATCTGATACATCATTGAAGATCTCTCTAAGTTCATCTGCAACATGATCATTGTGAAGCTGTTATTTTGAACCTGTGACTTATGGAATTCATCTGTCACATGGGCTATTTCTGAAGAAGATCATGGAATGGATAAGCCTGGATGAGGCCATCTTTATTTGATGCCTTTTCTCTTCAAGATAATATAATTTTGTATTTCTGTGTTGCTTGATTCTAAAAGTCCAAGGGAATTCTGGGTTTCTATTGACATTTTTGTCTATTGGATTGCTACCCATTTGGTCAGATCTTTTCAACTCTAAATTTTTAAATTTTGTGCATAGGGTAGTCTCTTCATCTTCTCCCCATTACTTTAATTTCCAAAATCTCTCCCTCCATTTTCAAAATCTTCTTTGTGTGAAGTATTTTTGTTCTAAACTTTGACCACTTTTGCAAAAAGATAGAAACTTTGGCCTTATGCCATTACATTTTCAAACTTATTTTCTTAAATCAAACTTGTGAATAAACTTAACTATACTTGACTTAAATTTTCAAAAAGCCAAAAAGAACTAACTCATTCAAACCATTTTAGGCCTTGGTGCCTTTCAAACTTAAGTTTTGTTAAAATCAATGCATCCATTTTGAAATTTGTATCATAAACTACGAGGTTTTGATCCCTCATTTTTAATTTGGTACATAGGCACAAGTCCGAAGGTTTTGTCAAACACAAAAATATAATTAGTAAATTCTTTTCTCATCCCCCCATTCTATTTGTTTGTAAACATCACTTTGTACAAAATACATATACACACAAAAAGGGCTCCCTAGGAGTACCTAGGACAGTTTGGGTGCTAACACCTTCCCTCTGTGTAACCAACCCCCTTACCTGTGATCTCTGATTTTTATTAGTTTTTATTTGAAAACTTCTTACTATTGGGGTTTTGTTCGTACTTTTCCCTTTTCCCTTGGAAACAATAAAAGCGCGGTGGCGACTCTTGTTAATTGATCTCTAGCTTGTCAATAGCTTGATGATCATGAATTTCCCGCTACATACATGGTACTTGATGGAGCTATTAATCATTATGGAAATGGCATTTGGGAAATGATCATTACTCCTCAACGCACACATCTACCATTTATAGCTAGATTGACTTTCAAGTGTACAAACAACATGGAAGAATATGAAGCTTGGATTATGGGGCTTGAAGAGGCCATGAATCTCAGAATCAAGTACTTCGATGTCTTCGGTGATTCAGCTTTGGTTGTGAATCAAATCAAAGGAGAATGGGAGACAAATCAACCCGGTTTGATACCATATAGAGATTATGCGAGGAGGATTTCAACTTTCTTTACAAAGGTTGACTTTCATCATATCCCTCGAGATGAAAACCGGATGGCAGATGCTCTTGCAACGTTGGCATCGATGATTGTAGTGAAGTATTGGAATGAAGTTCCCAATTTGTCTGTGATGCGTCTTGATAGGCCAACTCATGTGTTTGCTGTTGAAGAGATCAAAGACGAGAAGCTGTAGTACTTTGATATCAAATGTTTCCCCCAAAGTCAGATTTACCCGCCAGGGGCATATTTGAAAGATAAGAAGACTTTGAGAAGATTAGCCGGTAATTTCTACTTGAATGGTGATATACTATACAAGAGAAACTTCGATATGGTTTTGCTCAGATGCGTGGATAGACACGTAGCATACTTGTTGATGACCAAAGTACATGAAGGTTCCTTTGGTACTCATTCCAATGGACATGCACTGGCAAAGAAGATGTTGCGAGCAAGTTACTATTGGCTGACAATGGAATCTGACTGTTGCAAGTTTGTGAAGAAATGCCACAAGTGTTCCTCCGACACTTTTGAATGTTATCTCTTCCCCATGGCCCTTCTCCATGTGGGGAATTAATATGATTGGGATGGTTAATCCCAAAGCTTCGAATGGACATCGTTTCATTTTGGTGGAAATTGACTATCTCACAAAAAGGGTCGAAGCGGCATCCTATGCAAATGTAACCAAGCAAGTTGTTGTAAGGTTTATCAAGAATCAGATGATATGCCGTTATGGTGTGCCAAGTAAGATCATTACTGACAATGGATCGAACTTGAATAACAATATGGTGAAAGCTCTTTGCGAAGACTTCAAGATTGCACATCATGATTCTTCTCCCTACAGACCCAAGATGAATGGGGTTGTTGAAGCTGCAAATAAGAATATCAAGAAGATTATTCAGAAGATGGTTCTCATGTACAAGGATTGGCATGAGATGCCCCTGTTTGCTTTGCATGGGTATCGTACATCCATCCGCACTTTAACAGGGGCAACCCATTTCTCTCTTGTAAATGGTATGGAAGCAGTGCTCCCCGTAGAGGTTGAGATTCCTTCATTGCGTGTGCTCATGGAAGCCAAGTTGATTGAGGCTGAAAGGTGTCAGACCACGTTTGATCAGCTGAATTTGATAGAAGAGAACAGATTGACTGCCATGTGTCATGGTCAGTTGTGTCAGCAAAGGATGAAGAAAGCTTTTGATAAGAAAGTAAGACCTCGAGTGTTCAGAGAAGATGACCTTGTGCTCAAGAATATTTTATCGTTCGAACCAGATTCTATGGGAAAATGGACTCCCAATTATGAAGGCTTATATGTTGTTAAGAGAGCCTTTTCAGGGGGTGCATTGATTCTTACAACTATGGATGGTGAAGAGTTCACTCGTCATGTGAATGCAGATGCAATCAAGAAATACTTCGCCTAAAAAAATAAAAGAACAACTCGCTAAGTTGAAAACCCGAAAGGGAGGCTTAGGCAAAAATGAGCGTCTCGGTGGATTGAAAACCCGAAAGGGCGGTCCAGGCAAAAATTAGAGACATAAAACAGAAAAAATTTCCCGATAAGTTGTGTACCCCACCTTGGGGCAACTTATGCAAAAATTAGGGATTACGGCAAGTAACTGCATTCTGCTGATCTTCAGGGTTTTGCAGATTTATTTGAGCACAAGGGTTAACATCGATTCATCACCCCAGTAGAGGTCAAGAGCATAGTGGATATCAAGAGTTGGTAGAAGGATTAAGGATCATTTGTATTCGATGTAACCCTTTTCCATGTAAATTACCATTTTCAACTTTGTAAAAATCTATGGAGTCTTGTCATTTACAGACTACCATGCCATTAAATAAAGTTGAGGTTTTATCCAATTGTTTCTACTCTTATTTATTTCAGCCAATAGTTTTAAAATTTTACTATGATCATTTTGAAATAAATTTTTAATCAAAATCAAGTTTTTTCTTAAATATATAAAAGAAAGAATTTTCCAAAGCAATTTAAAGGAATATCAACAGTATTTTGATGAACAACAAGTCCTTTAGTGCGATACATTAGAGGTTCCCCAAGCAGTTAACCATTCGGGTACCCCTAGACGTTTGTGTTGATTCAGTTTCTCGGCGGAGTGTTTGATCCCTATTGGAGCTTCTTTCTTTGTCCCCAGCTGAGTTGGTTGATTCAGATACCCTACGGCGTGTCCTTGTCCCTAACAGAGTTTAGGCCTTCCCTAGCGGAGTTCGTATTTCCTCAGCAGGATTGATCTTCAGAGATGGTTGATCTTCCCTAGTGGATCGCCTTTGCTTTCCCTACCAATCGCCATTCAACTTGCTCCCAGTCAGAGTTACCTCCTGGTTTCTGAGCATCTTTTTTGTGATTATTTCTCTGTAGGGTTGTCTCCCATTTTTATGGTGTTGACCTAAAATTCCCTATATATTTAATATTCTTTCCTCAGCAGATCTCCTCCTTCCCCAGCTAGGGTTGAGCCTTTGAGATGTTGATCTCTCTGTTCTCTAGTAGTTGTCTCCATATTTTGTGGATTGACCGAGGATTGTACTGATGATTCAAATTCTTTGCGATGCCTTTGTATCCTTTGTGATTGTTTTGTCAGCATAATCATCATATATACATATACATATACATTCATACAATTTCAACTTGCATACGTGCATCATTATCTTCGAGGTTCTTATTCTCTATTATGGTGGTACTTTATCCCCATACTGAATCTGGTGTCTGTCATCCTTCAATTGTAGAGTGTCAGCCCCTTAAGCAGAAAGATTTTAACCTTTCTCCTTTTCCCCATTGAGTTTGTTCCCTCGTAGATGATTGTTATTTAAGTTTCCTCCCCAGTTAATTATCTGGTTGGAATTACTACCCTTGGGTTATGTCCTTAACGGGTTGAGTCTTGATTGATCGTTTCTTTCTAGTTCTTACCTAGATAGATGCTTTGAATCCCCTAAGAGTCTATTGCCCAGTAACTGGTAATATTCTTCTTAGTTTGCAGTTGGTTACTTCTTGCCCAATACCCGACAGAAGTACCACGGCTTTCTCAGCAGTAGAGTCCCTAGTGGATCTAATTCCCCAGAAATTTTATCCTTGATATGTTCACCCTAACCGGTGACAAATATCTTTCTTTCCCCTGCTTGAGTCTATCTTTGATATGTTCATCCTAATAGATGACAGATATTCTCATCCTTGGTATTCTACCCAGTACAAAGATAGTTGTAATCCCTATTTTTATTCCTCAGAGAGTTAATCCTTGATATGTTCATTCTAACTGATGACGGGTTTCATTCTCTTTGTGGTCTTCTACCCAGTAACCGGTAGTTGTAAATCCTGCTTTTGTCCCCCTCGCAGAGTTAATCCTTGATATGTTCACTTTAACTAGGGACGGATTCTCTCTCTTGGTATTCTATCCAGTAACTGATAGATTTAATCCCTATTTTATCTCCTCATAGAGTCTATCCTTGATATGTTCATCCTAACCGGTGACGGATTTTCTCTTTGATAGTATTCTATCCAACATTCGGTAGATGTAATTCCTACTTTTTATTCAGCTGGTTTATCCTTGATATGTTCATCTCTACCGATGATGGATACCCTCCTTGGCAATCCCAGGCAAGTCTATCCTTGAGATGTTAATCCTAACCGATGACGGATTTTCTTCCCTGTTGAGTTTATCCTTGATATGTTTATCCTAACCGATGATGGATACTCTCACCCTTGGTGTTCTGCCCAATAACTGGTAGTTGTAAATCATATTTTTCTACAGTTTTCCCCAGCGAGGCTATTCTTACCCAGTAACCGGTAATGAATACTCCCTCCTGGAATCCTCAGCGAGTCATCCTTGATATGTTCATCCTAACCGGTGATGGATGTCCTCTCTGTCAGATCTTTATTATCTCCTTACCCAGTAATAGGTAGTAGATAATAGATTTTTGCTCCTCCTGCGTTGAAGTTTATCTTCCCCAGTTGAGTTGAGTGCGCATTTCCTTAGTGAAATCTCTTTTCCCTGCTGTCGCAACCTGAAAAATACAGTGCGCGAAAAAACAACCGGCGAAAGAAAATGACAGAAGAGTCGCCACCGCGCGTTATTCATCCCAAAGGAGGGAAAGGAAACGCTCGAAGTAAACCTGAAAAAGGAAAGGACAAGACGGGGTCTCGCAACCAAATCTTGGGTTCGGGAGTCGGTTATGCGAAGGGAAGGTATTAGCACCCCTACACATCCGTAGTACTCTACGGGATCCACTTTTGTAGTTCTTGTCTAAAGGGTGTGGGTTTATCTAATGTGTTATTTACTAAAAAAGGGGGGTTAAATGAAAATGACTCGCGCGGATGTCGCATCCACTGCATACGTATCTCATCTGAATATAAGAATTAGAGGCTTCGTAGCTCGGCTACCTAGGGGTTAAGGGTAATTTTGCTCGCTAAGACATCGCATCTTATGCCTACGTATCTCATCTGGCCTGAGAATCAGAGCAAAACGTAGTTCGGCTAACTATGGGGTTATGGATTGGGTTTTGGACGAACGACGTCACTATGCAATCTACCGGATGCTCGACCTTTGGAGACTTACTCGCCTGTAGTAGAAGGAGTTAACGTGTTGCTTTGGGTTTTAGGGTTTGGGATGATCAACGGCAAAAAGGCAGTCCTTGATGAAGGAACCGCGCTACCTGCAGGGATACGAACACATACAAAACAAACATGTATAAAGTAAATGTGCCAACAAGGGGCTCAGAAGTAAATAAACAAAAGAAAACAAATGCCTCCTATCGAGGTCTTCCAGCTAAGAAAGCGATAAAATGCGGAAAAGAGGTAAAAGTACCACACGGATAAAGATCCGAAGTAACAGCAATTAAAGGAGTAAGAAACCCAGGGATCTCCCAAGCTAATGCCATCAAAGAAAGGTGAGTCAGTACAGGTAATCGGAATGAACCTCCAGGGGGTATCCCACAAATAAAGTGGGAAAACCACGCAAACCATCTCTGCAAGAGTCTGTGAGTCCTCACAAAAACTCAACAAAAGGGTTAGTGAAATAAGATAGGGTAACCAAGAGTTGCCCCCAAATCAAAATGTAACCACATGAATCATGCTCTTTCAATTCATAAAAAAGCTCACAAAAAGCAACCAAGGGTAGGAGGCCTAAACCTCTTGTCAAACGCATGCATCAAAAGGGTATCAAATTCACCCATAATACCTCATACATTTAGAGCATTCAAATTAAAGGCATTAAGATGATGGATATAGGGCAAACCTGATTGGAGAGCTTGATTGAAATTGAGTTGCACCCGTGAGGTTTACAAAACAACCTTTAGGGTTTATGTGAGGCAAATGTGATTCTGGGTAGTTGAGTTCCCTTCAGGGTTTGGAGGCTGCTCTGAACTTTGTTAGCTCTTCTCTCACTATCTTTTTCCTCAGGGTTTTGTTCCAAGGAAACCTCAGAGTATTTTTGCTTCTCTTCCTTTTTCTGAAGTGAAGCCTTGGTATTTATAGACTGAATTTCATGGCTTTGTGGGCTCAAATGAGAGAGGTCCAAGTCCAAGTTTTTCTATTATATTTTATTTATTTTTTTATTATTATTTTTATTTATTTATTTATTTTTGTAAAAAATTATTTTCTTTTTTTTTTCTTTTTTTTTTTCGTTTTTTCTTTTTTTTTTTTTTTTTTTTTTTTTTAAAGTTTCTTGGATCTAATTCTGATTGACATGATGAAATGCAATATGAAATGCTAAATGAATGCATGAATGAGGAGGGAAAATTTTGGGGTGTTACAGCTGCCCCTATTCAATCATCAGCTAACCCGAGTAGGATGAAAGCGAACAGCTTATCAGACAAACGGGGTGAGCTGTGATTGAATACCAAAGACAGACCGAAAATTTGCGCTCCGAGAACACCACAAAAACGCGGAAATTCACCGTGCTGTTTATTTTTCTTCCGATCCTTTGGCTGGATCTGAATTAGTTTTCTGGCTTAATCTGGAGTTTCGATCCTCTGGCTGAACCTATACTCAATTTAGTCCTCTGGTTGGATATTAATTTTGATCCTCGGGCTGGATACGATTTTGATCTTCTGGCTAGATCTTCTTCGATCTTCTGGCTAGATCTCCTTCGTTTCGATTCTCTGGCTGAATCTATTTCCTTTGATTCTCTGGCTGAATCTACTTCGATCTTTTGGCTAGATCTGAATTGTTGCGATTTTTGATCTTCTGGCTAGATCTTCTTTGTTTCGATTCTCTGGCTGAATCTACTTCGATCTTCTGGCTAGATATGGATTGTTTTGATGATAAATTCCCATCATTAGGATCCCGCATCTGAGGCATGCGCTGGTTGACCCTCTTTTGAAATCTACACCCAACCTTCATATTAGATATGCAACTTCGAGAATATTCCACTTTTGGGCTTCGTACATATTCTTCGGGCTAGAACATGTTGTAACGACTCCTCAATTAGACTTGGGCTTGCTGGGGAAATAAAGCTTGTAGGCGACTTCACTGGGGAATCTTCAAATTGACCCTCAGGCTGGATCACTGGAACACGATTCTCAGGCTGAATCTTCGAAATGACCCTCAGGCTGGATCACTGGAACACGATTCTCAGGATGAATCTTCAAAATGAACCTCAGGCTGGATCACTGGAACACGATTCTCAGGCTGAATCTTCAAAATGACCCTCAGGCTGGATCACTGGAACACGATTCTCAGGCTGAATCTTCAAAATGAACCTCAGGCCGGATCACTGGAAAACGATTCTCATGTTGAATCTTCAAAATGACCCTCAGGCTGAATCACTCACGCTTGATCCTCTGGCTGGATCTCATGACCTTGGTTGTAAAGTAATTCTTCAGTCTGCTTGGAAGAACCTGTTTATCAGCTTATGTGTATGCTTGATATGATATGCATGCAAATGCAAATGTTATGCATGGTGTAAAAAGAAATCTGCTTGGGGAAGCAAACTCCGGTAGGGAACAGATCGCTGTATCAATCCTTGAATGCTCTGTGGGGAATGATCCGTCTGCCGGGACCAATGAGCCACCAAAAATAAATTGGCTGCTTGAAAAGTTGACCTTGCGGGGGGAGTATCAACTATGGAAACTTTATTCGGTGAGGCTCTATGAGGAGAGTCTGTGGGGAAAACACTTCCTGGGGAAATGTCGTAGGAAACGACCTTTGCTGGGGATATGAACTTGCTAATCGCCCTTAAGTTGGGGATTAACAAATCTGTTAAAAATAATCTGCTGGGGAATGCGATGAACACTGGGAACACCACCCTCTCATCTGTTGGTTATGCAACCACTCCGTTGTTGCTAGGAAGATACAGTCTGACACTGTCAACTCCGCTGGGGATATATAGTCTGGATACTGTCAACTCTACTGGGGAACATGCTCTGCTGAGGAGAGACTTTGTCAACCGCTTGGGGATGAGGATTCATGACTTGGCATCCGGTTCCTGTGACCTGCAACAAAAAATACACGTATGCCTCGGGGGAATTACTCGGTTTGAATTCACCGTCCGGGATTAAGCACATTCAAAGCAATTTTAAATGTTTTCCTGTGCAAATCATCTGCAAAAGCCACCATTATGTTCATATGCAATATGTTTTATCAAAAATTCGGACATTTTTGCAAACAAACTGATAAATGAAAAATAAAGAGGCTCTTTAACTGAATTATTCGACTCTTACTGGGGAGAAAATTTGTGCCAGGAATAGGCGAGGGTATCAGGAAGCTGATCCCTGAAAAGAGGTGATCGCTATAAAAAGAGAACTATCCTAATGGCAATGGGGATACGGGGTCCCACCGAGTTTCGACTCTGCTATGGCTTGTATGTCCTCAAGACGCTCTGCTCATCTTGCTTTCTGAAGTGGATGATTAGTCGATCTTTAACCTTCGAAGATTTCCGGATTGAATGAAACGGTGATATAACACTAATGAACTCAGATCACAGTCATTCGCTTATTCCCTAACTTTTGCCTGGATCGCCCCCTTTTCGGGTTTTCAATCCACCGGGATACCCATTTTTGCCTGAGCCGCCCTTTTGGGTTTTCGACTCACCGGGTGTACTCTTTTTTTTATATCCCTAATTTTTGCCCAAACCTCTTTATTCTTTTTTTTTGGCTCGTCGGGATGCCCTTTTTTTGCCTGGACTATTCTTTTTATCGTCCAGCGGGTCTATTTTATGCGAAGTATTTTTTTTTAACTGCGTCTGAGTTAATAGGGGACGGGAATCCTTCGCCATCCATGGTTGTTAGCATCAAAGCTCCGCCATAGAAAATCCTTTTAACCACGTACGGACCCTCATAGTTATTTGCCCCTGTGATCTGTGTTGGGAGGAAGAAATCTTTTGAGTACCAATTCACCGACTTGATACCCTCGAGGGCGCACTTTCTGACCAAATGCTTTCTTCATTCGTCTCTGACCGAGATACGTCAATTCTGGGTACGTAGTTCCAGCATAGCACCTTAATCATCGAAGACAAGGTAAACAAAGCATCAGCAAATTGGTTTTCTTCAAAAGAAAGTCAACAATCTTCTCGTGTAGTCTCTGTAAGGAGCCAGATGAGGCTGAGGTGTATACCATTTCCCGTTGGTTTGATTGATGACCAAAGTTGAATCCCCGTATACATCCAGGGTTTTAATCTGTATATTGACGGCTTCCTCAAGTCTTAGGATACAAGCTTCGTATTCGGCTTCATTGTTGGTGCAGGGAAAAGTTATTCTGGCACCAAATGGCATATGAACCCCCTTCCGGTGTGATCAACACTACACCAACTCCGCGACCATTGACGTGGACCGCCCCATCAAACATCATAACCCATTTGGATTCAGGGTCAGGCCCCTCCTCCGGGAGTGGTTCCTCTCAATCTTTCGATTTGAGACACATGATGTCCTCATCAGGAAAGTCAAACCTCATAGGTTGGTAATCATCAATCGGTTGCTCTGCAAGATAGTCTGACAAGACACTTCCCTTGATGGCTTTTTGTGAAGTGTATTGGATGTCATACTCTGTCAGTATCATTTGTCACCTAGTAACCTTTCCGGTAAGTGCTGGCTTTTCAAAAATATACTTGACTGGATCCCTTTTTGATATCAATAGAGTCGTGTGAGTCAGCATATACTGTCTTAGTCGGCGAGCAGCCCATGCCAAAGTGCGGCAAGTTTTCTTGAGCAATGAGTATCTTTGTTCACAGTCGGTAAACTTTTGCTAAGGTAGTATATTGCATGCTCTTTTCGACCAGACTCGTCATGCTGACCGAGCACACAACCCATTGACCTTTCTAACACAGTCAAGTACATGATCAACGGTCTTTCCTCTCGGCCTGTAGACTTGCCCCGATCTTGATCTCTTTCTTGTCGTCTGCGGTACCGATGTTGACGGTCTCAATCACCTCCTGATAAGGTGTAATAGCTCGGTCCTCCTGTTTCAACAATCTGGCTAACCCTTCAGGCAATTCACAATCTTCCTCAACCCCTTCTTCGGCTTAATAGATAGGATTGTCGAAGTCATACTTGGCCATAGCAGTGTCGTTAGTAGTGAGATCCGGGTGGTCAGCTCTGCATGATGGAGGATCATGCTTTACCTTAGAATGAGAGATTTTTTTTTGGAAAGAAAGAAAAAACTAAAAAAGAAACATTGCCATTTTTTTTGTAAAAGTAGAAAAAACTGAAAGAAAGAGAACACAAAATTGTTTGCAAAAGCCGTCCTTTATTGATGATAAAAATAATTGCGAAATGTAACTAAATGGATGGCCCTACAAATGAGCCGTTACACCTTGGGCAAAGTGTAAGACTTTATTATGCATGTAATAAAGGAAAACAATAAAAATCACTCTTTCAGTAGAGTAACCCGGACGGTTTTTTCAGACGACCAATTGTCGAGCTTTTCTCCCGGGACACACGGGCGAATCCAGCTATCTAAGTCACAGTCGCTGTCAGCCTTGTCTTCATCTGCAGCATTGACGATGTGGGGAGAAACCAAACCCCCGCTGGAGAGAGTACCGGTTTCATTCTTCTGAGACCCCAGAGCATACCCCAATCCAAACTTGTCTTCTTTGATGACTGGCTCCACAAATTTGCCCTAGCCTTGAGCATTACCAGCCTTAACCACTTCAACAACTTGCTTATATGAAGAGATAAAAGTCTCGACCTTCTTAGACTCAGGTGAAAAGACAGTTTCGGGCGCGACCTCATTGATGTTTATGGCTTCGAAGCCCTGACACAGCATCTCGTGCATCTCGCCGTCCATCTCTACATACTTAAATGTAGACAGGTGGCTAACAAAAATATCCTCTTCACCACAGACAGTGACGACCTGACCTTCTAGTTCATATTTGAGTTTCTGGTGGAGGGTAGAAGTAACAACACCAGCAACATGAATCCAAGGCCGACCTAGCAGACAACTATAGGTAGGCTGGATATCCATCACATAAAAGGTGCTCTTGAACACCTGCGGTCCAATCTTAACTGGAAACTCAACTTCGCCAAAGACAGCTCTCTTAGAGCCATCAAAAGCCCTCACAACTAAGTTACTTGGCCTCAGGATGGTGTCATCGCAATCCAACTTCATTAAGGCTTTCTTTGGAAGAACATTCAGAGAAGAGCCTATATCAACCAAAACATGGGAAAGCATCACCCCTTTGCACTCCATTGTGATATGCAAGGCTTTGTTGTGATTCCTGCCCTCAGATGTCAGGTCATTATCGGTGAAACCTAGCCCCCGGCTAGCGTTTACATTGGAAACTACCGACTCCAGCTGGTTAACAGTTATCTCCGGTGGAACATAGGCCATATTCAGTACTTTCAACAAGGTTGCTCTATGCGCCTCAGAGCACAACAATAGTGAGAGAATGGAGATCTTTGAGGGTGTCTGATTTAGCTGGTCGACTACGTTGTAGTCACTTTTATTGATAATCCTCATAAACTCATCCACTTCCTTCTCGAATGCGGTCTTAGGAGGATCTTCCTTAGTAGTAACCTCTTCGGCGGCCATCTGTTTCCCTTTAGCCTTGGCAGCTGCCTCGGCTTCAGTATTCGCGCGTAATGTTGATGGTGCAAATAGGCATCCACTGCGAGTGAAGCCACCAACCCCTCCAACATTGTCTACAGCGGAGCTACCAATGTCAATGTCTTCTTCGTTAACTTTCTGCCCCTGGCAGTAGATATCAGCCCCATAGTGCCACGGGATAGCACTGTCTTTCTCATACGGAACGGGTCCTGGTATTGTGATGGTGATCGGACCAACCAAAGTCGGTTGAGGGCTGTCAGAGTAAATTGCAACTGGTGCTGAACTTTCGATGTTCACCGCTGCTGGTTCTGTACTTTCTGGGAAATATATTGTTGTCGGAGCGAGTCTCTCGGGAACACATATTTCTTCAGGAGTGAAATAAAACGTCACCGTCGATACATCATTCTTCACTGGATGGGCCTGCTCGAATTGAAGACAACCTTCATCTATCAGTTGCTGAATACCCCTTCTCAAACTGTCACATCCGTTTTCGGCAGCTTGACAATTTCTGCATTCTTCCCCATAGCCCGGGAAAATCTGTCCTTTCAGAAGTCGGTCTTTAACCACCGATAGCGAAGTCTTCACCTTAGTCACATCAGAAACCAAATTCAAAGTTTCGCCACTATCAACAGCATTAATCCTCTGCCCGCCGTGAGCCGGCATCGGGTTCTGGATAACATTAGGCACCGGAGCAAAATTGATAGCCTGGGCATCTCTCAAATCTTGTACCTTTAACTGGAGAGCCTTGCAATTATCTGTAGTATGGCCAGGTGCGTTGGAGTGAAAAGCACATCTGGCGTTGACATCATAACCTCTAGGCAAATTATTGGGATCGTTTGGGTGGGCCAGAGTTCTCAATGTAACCAGATTCATGTCAATCAGCTTGGGAAGTAATACTGAATAAGGCATTGGGATTGGCTCGATGACCCGGTCCGTCTGCCTTGGACGTTGTTGATAGTGTCTCTGCTGACCCGGATTACCTCCTTGTTGTTGATTGTTGTACTTGGGTTGTTGTTGCGGATGATATTGCGGTTGAGGAACATGTGTTGGAATAGTGACTGCGGCCACTTGATCTTGATAATAATTAGGGCGTCCTCTACCCCTGCCTATGCCGGCATACACAACGCTTGCCTCGCCTTCTTTTCTTCGCTGACCGTTACCAGCAAACGGTCTCTTGGGACCTGATGAGTTGGAAGCACTATTGTCTTGAATTCGGCCCATCTTCAACAGATCTCGATTCTTTCTCCAGCAATTACTATCTCTGCAAAGCTGATTGACGGGCAAGCAGCCAATCTCTCAATATAATTGCCTTCAAGAGTGTTCATGAACATGTCTGCCATCTCCCTTTCAGACATAGGGGGTTGGACGGACGCAACAATCTGTCTCCAACGCTGAGCATACTCTCTAAAGGTTTCCTTGGCAGTCTGAGACATACCTTGCAACAAGGTCCGATTTGGATCCATGTCCAAGTTGTATTGATATTGCTTGACAAAAGCCTCTGCCAAGTCTTTCCAGCTCTTGATGGTAGTACGAGACAAATGAGAATACCATTCACGAGAAGCTCCAGTTAGACTGTCTTCAAAATAGTACATCCATAGCTTTTCATCTTCCGTGTGAGCTCCCAACCTTCCCAGATAAGATTGGAGATGAGTGCGTGGGCAAGAAGCCCCGTTGTATTTCTCAAAAGTAGGGGGTTTGAACTTGTGAGGAATCCTTACTCCCTGAACCAAACCAAGATTTGTGACATCAAAGCCTAAGGAATTTTGAGACTCCAAAGATTTGAGCTTCTTAGCAAGCTCATCCATACGACGAGTGGTCTCGAGGGCCTCGTCGTGCAAAGAAAATTGATCATACTGATAATCTTCAGTAACGGGGCGCCCGTTAATCCGAATTCCTTGATTCACATTGTACCTTCCGCCAATACCATTTCCAACATTCCCTGTGTTGCCAACATTACCCGGGTTTTCATCAGCATTTGCGTTACCCGCGTTACCAATGTTCACAGGGTCATCAGCGTTCCCAGGGTTACCAGTGTTTCCCTCAGCATTTGGTATCTCCACCTCCGGATCGGGTCTCAGTTGCTCAACCAATTCCCTCAGCTTTTCCTGGCCTTCTACCATACCAGTCATCAATGTCATGAACTGATCCATCCTTTCACGCATATCAGCCAGCTCTTTCTGTACTTGGTCCATCGCTAGCTGTGGACGATTTTCCTTTGTCGGGTACCTATGGACTCGCTTGGGACCAATAACTGCCTGATACAGGGAACAAACATTAGACACTGTGGTGACACCTGCAAAATAGACAAGGGTTAATATGCATGGTATGCGATGCACTGCTCGTTCAGTTTTAAGGCACCCCCGTTTTGAAAGGGAATACCCTGCAAATGAATAAGCATGAGATGTTGGATGCAAATATGCAGATGATGTTATGCAATGCAAAGGCATGTCAATCAGAATTGATGGATCCGCTTGAACATCTGTCAGGTTGCACTGCCTGGAGAGAAATTCACTGAGGAATATAATACAAGACCAAAACTCTGCTCTAGAAAACCGGGTTGGTTGGAGGTTAAGGTTTCCTGAATTTAGCCCGCCCCTCACTGGTAGGTTCTAAGAACAGAAGTTCGTCAGCTTCAGCCCTTCAGTCGCGAATAATACGTTTACCACTGAAGGTTTGGTATTATTACGGGACAAAAGACCTCCATTGACTCCCCTCAATAGGACATCCTAATAGCAAATTCCCAGTCTCGGGATCCTCGGATTGAGCAGCGAGAATGCGCCCACCAGAGCTAACATAATCACGTCTCGGAGGAGAGGCCTCGACTGAGTTCTCGGGAAATGGTCACCAGAGTCGACGATTTCTAGAGGAACATCCTGCCGTTACGGAACACCCGTAAGACATGATATATCCAAAAGAAACCTCGTCTGGGTGTGGTTCTTCACGAACGACTTAACGTAGCAACACGCCACGCAAGCCTCATGATTATCCACTCTAAAACCTGTGTGTACACTCAAGCCTGGGTAATGGGCTTATCTCTCATAGAACACCCCATCCCAACAAACAAACAAACATATCCAACAGATACAATAGATGCATGCAAGCAGATAAGCAAATAAAGGTATAAAAGCATGAACACCCAATAAACAAGAAATCACACAAGCTATGAGGGACTCGCTTAGGGAAGATGGACCAGCAAGAGGTCAACTTCTTTCAGTCCCCAGCAGAGTCGCCAGCTGTCGCAACCTGAAAAATACAGTGCGCGAAAAAATAACCGGCGAAAGAAAATGACAGAAGAGTCGCCACCGCGCGTTATTCATCCCAAAGGAGGGAAAGGAAACGCTCGAAGTAAACCTGAAAAAGGAAAGGACAAGACGGGGTCTCGCAACCAAATCTTGGGTTCGGGAGTCGGTTATGCGAAGGGAAGGTATTAGCACCCCTACGCATCCGTAGTACTCTACGGGATCCACTTTTGTAGTTCTTGTCTAAAGGGTGTGGGTTTATCTAATGTGTTATTTACTAAAAAAGGGGGGTTAAATGAAAATGACTCGCGCGGATGTCGCATCCACTGCATACGTATCTCATTTGAATATGAGAATCAGAGTCTTCGTAGCTCGGCTACCTAGGGGTTAAGGGTAATTGTGCTCGCTAAGACATCGCGTCTTATGCCTACGTATCTCATCTGGCCTGAGAATCAGAGCAAAACGTAGTTCGGCTAACTATGGGGTTATGGATTGGGTTTTGGACGAACGACGTCACTACGCAATCTACCAGATGCTCGACCTTTGGAGACTTACTCGCCTGTAGTAGAAGGAGTTAACGTGTTGCTTTGGGTTTTAGGGTTTGGGATGCTCAAGGGCAAAAAGGCAGTCCTTGACGAAGGAACCGCGCTACCTGCAAGGATACGAACACATACAAAACAAACATGTATAAAGTAAATGTGCCAACAAGGGGCTTAGAAGTAAATAAACAAAAGAAAACAAATGCCTCCTATCGAGGTCTTCCAGCTAAGAAAGCGATAAAATGCGGAAAAGAGGTAAAAGTACCACACGGATAAAGATCCGAAGTAACAACAATTAAAGGAGTAAGAAACCCAGGGATCTCCCAAGCTAATGCCATCAAAGAAAGGTGAGTCAGTACAGGTAATCGGAATGAACCTCCACGGGGTATCCCACAAATAAAGTGGGAAAACCAAGCAAACGATCTCTGCAAGAGTCTGTGAGTCCTCACAAAAACTCAACAAAAGGGTTAGTGAAACAAGATAGGGTAACCAAGAGTTGCCCCCAAATCAAAATGTAACCACATGAATCATGCTCTTTCAATTCACAAAAAAGCTCACAAAAAGCAACCAAGGGTAGGAGGCCTAAACCTCTTGTCAAACACATGCATCAAAAGGGTATCAAATTCACCCATAATACCTCATACATTTAGAGCATTCAAATTAAAGGCATAAAGATGATGGATATAGGGCAAACCTGATTGGAGAGCTTGATTGAAATTGAGTTGCACCCGTGAGGTTTACAAAACAACCTTTAGGGTTTATGTGAGGCAAATGTGATTCTGTGCAGTTGAGTTCCCTTCAGGGTTTGGAGGCTGCTCTGAACTTTGTTAGCTCTTCTCACACTATCTTTTTCCTCAGGGTTTTGTTCCAAGGAAACCTCAGAGTATTTTTGCTTCTCTTCCTTTTTCTCAAGTGAAGCCTTGGTATTTATAGACTGAATTTCATGGCTTTGTGGGCTCAAATGAGAGAGGTCCAAGTCCAAGTTTTTTTATTATATTTTATTTATTTTTTTATTATTATTATTTTTATTTATTTATTTATTTTTGTAAAAAATTATTTTTTTTTTCTTTTTTTTTTTTTTTTTTTTTTTTTTTTTTCTTTTTTTTTTCTTTTTTTTTTTTTTTTTTTTTATTTTTTTTATTTTTTTTCTTTTTTTTTAAAGTTTCTTGGATCTAATTCTGATTGACATGATGAAATGCAATATGAAATGCTAAATGAATGCATGAATGAGGAGGGCAAATTTTGGGGTGTTACACCTGCATGATTCAAGTATTTCAGTTTTATCCTGACTTACTCGTATCCCCTGTAGATGTTTTTAGTTCCCCTACTAAGTCTTTCCATTTTACATGGAAACCCTCGAGTCCCCCAGGTACTTTTAAGTCGTAGCCTGGCCTACGCATAACTCCTTTTTATCCCCTCAAAGTCTCTGTCTTCCCAGTGAGTTTTCCTTACGGAATGCATTATTCTCCTGCGGACTTTCGGTTTCTCTGAATTCTTTTCCTTTGTGGCAATATTTCCCCACAAATAATTTACTTTTAAATTCATATCATATGCATCATGAGGTCTCTTAGGGACCAAAATTTGTTTCTATATGTTGTTATTTAAGCCCATTCTACTGAGTCGACATGAAGATTTTAACCTTCGCCTCCTCAGTTAGAATATCCTTAAATATGGGTAGTTGTAAGACCCCAATTTTGACCCTAAGATCCCTCATGCAATTTCATCATAAACATTAGCATTGGGATCATACCTTGGCATCCTCCTTACCCCTTTTTCATTGGGTTTGTTTTTGGAGAGATCACCAAGCAATATGTGATTGTTTCGTACTTGTATATTATCATTTTACTAACCAAAATACCAAAAATATTTCTTTGTATTTTCCTAACTCTTTTGTAGGAAGGGCATGATCTCCATTGATCTATAAAGTTCATATATAGGGTTTGAGACCCTCATGACAAAGAGCACAACCATGAATTTATCCAAGAATGGTTATAAGCATCATATATGAGTCCCAATGGTTTCTACATGTTATATTGATCAAGTTTTGTTCAAGAGTTTGAGGGTGATTTTCCTTGGAAACCCTGGGTTGATTGGGTATCTTGAGTAACTTCTCCAACAAGCTATCTCACCAATTGATCAAATGTTTCAATGGGAACTTCAAAATTTATCATCTTATGCATATATGATCTACCATGAGTCAATAAAGTCAAGAGAATTGAAGGTTATCAAGTTGGTTGATGGTGGTTGGCCAGATGAATTCATCTGATCAAAACTGGGTCTCCCTAGACCCTATCTCCTACAATTTTCTCCATATGAAAATGATTACAAGAGAAAACTTACTATAAATTACATTCCAAACAACTTTCATGTTGAGACCTAGAGCTAGTTTTGCTTGAAAAATCATTTTCTATGTTGAAACGTTATAGGTCATTTTGTCTAAACCCTAATTTGAAAGTCAACTTCCCAAGGCCGTAACTTGCTGAATTTTTATGAGATGAAATATTTCAAGTTGCACAATCAAATTCAATATGTCTACTTCAACTTTTATGTTTGTAGTGAATGCTAATTAAACTTTTATGAGCATGTGATATGAGGTTACATTATAGGTCACTTTTGACTTATACCTTTGATCAAGTGATTTTTCCAGACTTCAAAAATGCATACCTCTATCATTTCAAATCCACAAGACATGAAATTGGTGACCATTTTAAAGGTCTTTGAAAGAGCTACAAGTTTTATGAAGACACTTTTCTCATTTGAAGCTCAGATAAAGATTTAAGCAAGGTGGAATATTGAGACATATGGCTTGACACTTACAAAAATTTGATATGTCAAAAATTTCCAAACTTCCACCTCAAATTTCTTCATGATACAAACTCCAAATGAAAAAGTGTTGAACATGAGAGTTGTTCCTCTTGATCTGACCTTTCCAAAAAGCCTAAATTCATCCATTTTGGACAAGAAATGAATAGGTTGCGCATGGCTTGAACACGGTATCATCATTTGGCAAGGATCAAACTTCAAATCTTCACACACACTTGCCTTGCAATCCAAGTTGGTTTCACACTCTCTCACACTCATTTATGGACCTAAAGCAATGATTTCATGGGTCTGTATGCGCCCATGCACAAATGCATCATCAATGACCAAATTTGGAAAGTGATTTCAAGTTTGCAAATATCAATGGTTTCAGCTATAAATAAAGCCTCATATGCCCAACATTGACAAACACATTCGCACCAGCTTTGATCCCCAACCTCTAACCCTCACATTCCAAAGGATAATCCTGATAAATTCACTTGAATTTGAGTTTGAACTCTCACTATTTTGAAATTCAAAACTCCAGGGTTCCAAGACCTCTTGTGTGTTCAATTCTTCTTCTGCAAGCATTTGGAGTGAGATCGAGCCTGAGCCAAGGAAAGAACGGTTGGATCCAGACCTACATTGAAGGTATTTTCCTGAAATTTTAATCTCTTCGATTCTCTCTAAATCTTGCTCAATTCTATTGATTCTTTGGTTGTTTGAAGTCCTACCAATGTAGGCAAGAAGATTGAGTTACTTTGAGGCCAAATCGGAGCAACTCAGTTCATGTACCTCAAATTTCAACTCCATGTATCTCTCAATATACTTGGAGTTAGGATGAATTGAGGTCAAATCCGTGCTCATTGCCATTTTTACTTTGAAATCATGTCCTTCTTTTTAATTTTGGTGATGGTTATGACTGGACCAGTCCAGCCAGGGTCGTCGGAGAAGACGATCGGCCTTTGGACGCCGGTGGTGAGCTAGATGGTTCTGAGCCATGGGTTCCTTTTAAAATGAAATAATCTCGTGCGTTGGTTTAAATTACCAAGGTTATGGCGCACTGACTAGAGTCCATCATGGATAGCGCGTTTGTGACCACTTGATCTGCCACCTCAATTAAGGAGGGAGATCAAGGGGTCCACGTTTTTTTTGAAATTTTCATTTTCATTTTAATTGCATTATATTCATTAATGCATATTAAATTTAATATTGATCCAAAAAATATGAGAGTTTCACCAAAAAAATTCAAATAACTTCCTCTTTCATATTCTGAATTAAAATTAATTTTTGGATCATTATTAATATTTTTCATGATTTAATTCATTTTACATTTGTTTTTAATTATTTAAAAATATTTTTAAGTGTACAAAATTATGAATTTTTTTCTACAAGGTCCTTTGACCTTGTTTGACCTATGGTAAATCTCATGGCCATTTCTTTGGTGTTTTGATGAAGTTTTAGGAATTGGACAAACCATATTTAATTTAAATGCACTATTTTACTATTTTTTAATTTGAATAAATGCCAAATAATTTTGTTGACCGATTGTGATGACTTGTTTGAGTTTGATTATTGTTGTTGGGCCTTGGTCAAGGTTGATTTGACTTTGTCAACTTAATATCATTGGATATAGGGGATTGATGGAATGTACATTCCATCTCCCAAAATGAATGGATGATATTAATTTGGTAAAAGTCCTCCTTTGACCAATTTGTGTTTTGATCTATTCCCCTCCCACTTCATCTCATTCCTCTTCTTTATGCATTCATCTCATTTGGCCTATGATATCTCAAAGTCCTAATGCTAGTTGATTGAAAAATTAACATGAGTATGGATGAGATTAGGTCACACCTTTTGTATATCCTTTTTTGTGTGTGATATGTTTCATGAGCATAGTCTATTATACTATGTCTCTAACATGCATTAACACCAAAATTCTATTGCGGCCTCAAATAGTTTTGACTTCTACATAAGTCCAATTATGATTTCTTAACATAGCGCTAAATTTGCGACACAAAAGGCATAAGCATTCTAGTTAGTGAGATTGTAAGTCTCCCCTCTTTCATGGTCTTGTGTGGAAACTTGGCCTTTTTTCCTTCCTTTGGAAGATGTCTTGGTTCAAGGATCCATGCTTGTGATAAGTGGGTTGAGTATTCTCCTCTAATGTTTGAAAAGAAGTGTTAGATGTTTGCACAAAAGTTTTGGCTTGGGTTAGAGTGGAGAGAAGAAGAAGAATGGCTAAGGTCCTAAGCATACAAGAGGTGAGGGATAAGAAACAAAACCACAAAAGGAGTTCCTCTCTTGAGATCATAGTGATGATCAAAGTAGCTCCCATCCTTTGGAATAAGCAATCACAATAATGGTAAACTCAAGCAAATCAATCAATCAAATGAAGCTCTTGGAAAGTTCCTCATTGTATCTTGGATCTCTCTCTCTTAGGAGCTCATGGTAATGGTTCCTCCATTTGGATCAAGTTGGAATCCCTAACAAAAAAACACACACATCAAAAGGTTCTATTAACAATCAAAGAATGGACAAGAGGGAGTTTAGAATATGGTCCTTTCAATGTTCTTCTTCAACTTTAAGCATTCTAAAGGCATGAGGTCTAGTTGCTCTTTGACATTTAAGCACTCTAAAGGCATGAGGCCTAGTTGCTCTTCAAACTCCATTAGCTTGGGTAAAGTCCTAAAGTCTAAGTCCATTTTGTCCAATTCTTTGCATTTGGTTCACAACAAACAGACAAACACAAGCACAAAAGATATATACACAATTATATGCTCAAGTGAGCAAAAGGCAAATGGCATTAACATAAACATGTGCTCCAATGAGCAAAGGAAAAATCAAATGAATAATATGTGCAAGAATAATAAATTGCATAAATGTAAAGTGCAAAAAGTAAATGTTAATGGTTGGTGGTTAGTAGTTAGTATGCCATAAGGCAAATTTAGCGCTATGTTAAGCAATCGTAATTGGACTTATGTAGAAGTCACAACTATCTATGGCCGGTCAATAATAATGTAGGCAACAACACTAGTTAGAAGTCTTGATTAGTGAACCAAGTTCCAACAACTTGTCATGCCAAAAGAAAAAAGGGAATTGATCTTGTATTGGTTTAAGTCCTTTGCATGATTTAGGAAACAACCTATCCTTAATGCAAAGCCATTCACTTGATAAATTGATCAAGATGAATTAGATTTGGATCAAGGAAGATTTAGTCTCCCTAATCAATGCTAACTTATCAACCTTTACCTCATTGATCAAAAAGAAAAAAAGAAAAAAAGAAGAAGGAGATGAACAATGGAAAATGAAAATGGAAAGATGAAAGAACAAACTGTATTAAGTCGAATGGCATGTACCAATTAACAAATGTTGACCAATGATATTGAGGATCAAGGTCAAACACTAAAAAACAGAAGTGAGATGAAGATTGGAAGTCAAGAAATGAACAAAATTATTTTTGGCATTTTTTAATATTAAAATAAACTTGACAAAAGAAAGGTCAAAATTCAAAATCATTTCAAATCAACTTTGAAATGTCCAAGTGATTTATCCTAAGTTCAACAAGGTCAAACAAAGTTTGACAAAAAAATTCAGCATTTTTAAAAGTCTGAAACTATTTTTAATCAATTAAAAATGAATAAAAATAACCTAATTGAACTAAAATCTCAATTAAATCTCAAATCAATTAAAAAATTGATGAGAATATTTTTCATAGATCCATCATCATTCAAATAGGTTAGGAAAATATTTTTGTATTTTTTGAATATCAAAAACTATTTAAAATGATCTAAAAATAACCAGAAAAGACAAAATTCACAAAAAATATCAAATGACAAAATAAAAAATATTAAAAATCAATTTAAAAAACTAGAATTAAAATGGAGAAGAATGCAATTGGTCCCATATTTTTTGGATTAAAAATAAAGAAGTTATGAATTTTTGAAAATAAAAGAAATAAAAGAAATTAAAACAGAAATTAAAAAAAAACAAAAAAACAAGGAGCGTCTGATCAAGCCTCATTAATTGGCGTGGCTGATCAAATGCTCCAGAAGTGCGCTTCCACCATACGTCCAAGTCAAAGCGAAACACAAGGTATTAAAATAAGTCATATGAAGCAAAGGCCAGGATTAGATCGTGGTCAATGGATCAAAGGGCCATGAGGCCATCCACGTGTCGACGATGGTGGAAACCACCGTCTTCTCCGGTGAGAAGCCAAAATCCGGCCACCAGTTGCAGGTTTTCAAACCTCAACCAAACCACACGATCCTTATATCAAAATGAAGCTGGGGTGATGTACATCACCCCTGTAACCTTGAATTGCACTCAAACTTTCTATAGAATAAGAAATTCGAGCTGGAAGATTCATGTACAAAAATTACAGTCCATTAAAACACAAAATTAAAGCCACCACTGGCTTGCCTCTCAAGAGAGGACTTCAGAAAACACATTGGCCAGACAAATAGATCATGGAACAAGGAGATTCGAAGCAAAAATCAGTTGAACCATACCTTTGGATTGTGAAGATTTGAGCTGATTTCCTTGCTTCCTTTTGCAAAACAGAAGTTCAATGGATCATAGGAATAAGGTCTAGGAACTTTAGATCTAAAGATTCAACCAGATTTAGTTAAATTTCAGATCTGAAAATTTGAAGAAAATTGAACTTAGTTCCTTTGGTAATGGCTATGGATTCAGTCGTGCAGCATATCAGGTGCCATTAGGTTGATTTTGGAAGTGAGCAAGCATGTTTATTTATAGTGGAAGCTGATGCAAGGAGGTGGAAAACTCGTGTGCATGGCAAGTGGATATTCTTTGCATGGGCTTGCATGATCATGTAGAAGGCCCAAACTCAATTGCATTTGCATGCTGATGATCAATCAAATGGATTTGGACATGCAGATGGCAATGCAATGGCTTGTGTAATGAGTTTCAACATGTTATGCACAATTATGCCTAAAACTTCACCTCTTCGATAATGCCACTTGAAAAAATGAAACATAGGCATGTGGGTAACGGTTGGAAAGGTCTTGATGTAAGGAACAAATGTTATGTTGAGCAAAAACTCATTTGAAGTGTGGAAATTAGTGAATTTTGAGCTTAAAGTGTAAGGTGCAAAACATGCAAAAGTGAAGTTTCCAAGTTTTGCCATTGTTCAAGCCCTTATGTTTTGACAATTCAAGCCTCAAATGGAAAAACCTCCAACATCAAAGTTGTAGATATCTTCAATACAATCAAGATGGACTTAAAGTTTGCATCATTTGGATTTTTGAAGAAGAAGGTATAGGCACTTGAAGTTGGACTTTTTTGCCTTTCAATGCATTTGGCCCAAAGTGACCTATAATGTTTTGCATTATCACATGTATTAACTTTGCGATTTTGAACTTTTGTTCAACATAACATTTGAAGTAGACATCCTAAGATTTCCAATTCATTTGATCCCACCTCAAAAGCATAAAAAATGAATGAGTTATGCTCTTGGGAAGTTGACCCAAAATTAGGGTTTCAGTCAAAATGACCTATAATGTCTTGGAATGGATGATGACCTTCCAAGCTTCAAATCAATTTTTGATGAACATGAAATTTGTTTATATTGTTCTTAAGAACATTTTTGCGTTTGGGGTCATCTCCATTTTACCAACACATGAAAATTTAGGTCTCAGTGCATTTCAAAATAGTCAAATGAATTGACTGATCAACTTCTCAAGTCCACAACACATATCTTGGTGAATTGATGATTGAGGACACTCAAATAAGTTCAAATATGCACGAAATGATGAATTAAAGAACTTCCCTTGATTGTATTTGACCATGGGCTGAGGTTGCCTCATGAGCAAGGCACACTTGGTACACAGAGGAATTAGGGCTTCCTTGAGAAACAAAACCTCAAAGCCTTTGACTTGCTTTGATCCAAAATTATGAATTGAGAGACTAGGGAGGAATATTTGATGTATGAGTTATTTGGGAACCATTACCATGATTGCTTTCATCTTCTCTTGGCCATATCTTTGCACAAAGGATCTCCTTGAAGCCCTTGACCTTGTGATTGCTCAAGCTACAAACAAGAAATGTTAGTGACATATTTTTGTGTTTTTGGTTAGTAAAAAAAGTAAGAAAAGCAATAATATACAATTAAAGCATGCTTGGTGATCTCAAACCACTTATAAGGAGTCCCACCCAAAGGCAAAGGGAACCAAGATGCTCATGATCCTTGAGGCTTTGTAAATGCAATGTTATGATGCCAGGAGGGATCTTAGGGCCAAAATTGGGGTCTTACACTAACCAATTAACTATTAACTTTTAATTTCAAGCCCTTTAATTTAATTCCATTTAATTATAGCTTTAATTCATTTTGCCATTGTTCATATCATTCTTATTGTTTAGGTTAATGCAATTTTCACTTTGTCCATATGGACCATATTGTGTGATATATTTTGTTTGTGTATAATTTGTTTGTTTATGTGGTCTTTGACCATTAATGTACATAATAATATCAAAAACCCTAAAAAACTTTGTGTGGATTGTTGGCATGATCTTGGACAAATGGACTTAGAACTTAGGCAACATTCCTATGCTAAAGGACTTGGCCAATGCCAACTTATTGAGAAACCAAGTTCTTGCAATTTGAAACTTCATCTGATACATTATTCAAAATCTCTCTAAGTTCATCTGTAACATGATCATTGTGAAGTTGTTATTTTAAACCTGTGACTTGTGAAATTCATCTGTTACATGGACTACTTTGAGGAAGATCATGGAATGGATAAGCTTGGATGCGGATATCTTTATTTGATGCCTTGCTATTCAAGATGATATAATTGTGCATTCTTGTGTTGCTTGATTCTAAATGTCCAAGGGAATTCTGGGTTTCTATTGACATTTTTGTCTATTGGATTGCTACCCATTTGGTCAGATCTTTTCAACTCTAAACTTTTAATTTGTACATAGGATAGTCTCTTCATCTTCTCCACATTTCTTTAATTTCAAAATCTCTCCCTCCCTTTTCAAAATCTTCTTTGATTGAACTTATTTTGTTCTCAACTTTGACCATTTTGCAAAAAGATAGAAACTTTGGCCTTATGCCATTGCATTTTTAAACTTATTTTCTTAAATCAAACTTGTAAATAAACTTAACTATACTTGACTTAAACTTTCAAAAAGCCAAAAAGAACTAACTCATTCAAACCATTTTTAGGCCTTTGTTCCTTTTAAACTTAATTTTTGTTAAAAGCAATGCATCCACTTTGAAATTTCTACCACGAACTACGAGGTTTTGATACCTCATTTTTATGTTGGTACGTAGGCATAAGACCGAAGGTCTTGCCAAACACAAAAATATAATTAATGAATTCTTTTCTCATCCCCCCATTCTATTTGTTTGTAAACATCAATTTATACCAAGTACATATGCACAAAAAAAGGGCTCCCTAGGAGTTCCTAGGACACTTTGGGTGCTAAGACCTTCCCTCTGTATAACCAACCCTCTTACCTGTAATCTCTGACTTTTTATTAGTTTTGATTTGAAAACTTCTTATTTTTGGGTTTTGTTTGTACTTTTTCCCTTTTCCATTGGAAACAATAAAAGCGCGGTGGCGACTCTTGTTATTTAATCTCTATCTTATCCATAGCTTGATGATCAGAATTTACCGCTACAACGACTCTGGTTTCATTGACATTAAGTTTATCCATAGCTTAGTGGTCATGAATTTACCGCTATAGAAATTAAGTGGCGACTCTGTTGGGGAGTAGTCCTCAGTGGGTATATTTGTATATTTGTTTATGTGATGTAATTTGCTTGTTGTGCTTGGTAATCTCTGAGTGATGAGATAAGTTCTAACCCGAACTTGAGTGCAATTAAGATAGGAGGATGGTATAGTCATGTTCAACTTTTGTGGAGTAGTCCTTAACAAGTTGGCTTGAGACCCATCTACTCAATGGAGACCCTTTTGGAGCTATTGATGTCACACAAGTTAATTGTGGATAGGCATTACTTTCTCTCATTTGGGGTCCGAGAAGTTAAGGACCGTAGAACATTTAACCCAACTTGGCCTATTTAGGACGTAGTGTGGAGACTGCTCAGGTGTAGACTTGATAACAGTTGTTACACATTTCTCTTGAGAATATTATGGGTTGATGAGTCAGTCATCCTAACCTGTAATATCCGATAGATGGAATTAAGATTATGGGAATTTTTAGAATAAGATCTAAAAGTTTTTATCCTTAGTACACTTCTTTAGGATGGTTCTTAACTTGACTCCATGCTCGTGACTCACAACAAACCCTTGATTCTTGGTTGATTCAATCAAGTCTTATCAATATCAATGTAACTTAGGTGTTGATAAGGTGAAAACCATAATCCACCAAAATGGATGATTGATCTTGACAATGACTTTTGTTTGTTTGCCTTGTGTGTGATCGCTTATTTGTGATTGGTGCATTCATGCATTCATGCACATCATAACATTCATCACACGGAAGATAACTTCAAGGAACTAAGGTTTTATTTGCAAATATTTTCAGACCATGGATAGGGGAGGAAGGAACACTAAGAATTACATTTTCAGGTGTCCTGACTTTAAAGGGCTAAGGAAGCTATCATCTTTTGTATTAGATCCCTTGGATTTCAAGCAACATCATAGGTAGTTGTTATCTGTCTTATCTGATGATGTAGTTGAAGGAGTCTTGAGTATGTTGGTTCAGTTCTATGACCCTCTCTACCGTTGCTTCACTTTTCCCGATTATCAGCTTATGCCTACATTAGAGGAGTATGCCCATCTCTTGGGAATACCCGTTTCTAACAAAGTGTTGTTTAGTGGATTGGAAGAGATTTCCCAGATCTCATATCAAAGCTGAAGCTCTTCACTTGAAGAAGTCTGAGATTGAGGCTCATTGGGTGAAGAAAGGAGGAATGTTTGGGTTGATTTCTGAGTTCCTTACTGGGAAAGCTACTTCCTTTGCTCAAGCATATAGTAAGTAGGCTTTCCAAGCCATCTTTGTGTTTCTCATCTATGGTTTGGATTTTTCCCTAACATTGACGGTTTTGTTGATGTTAACGCCATTATAATCTTCTTGATTGGGAATCCTGTGCCTACTTTGTTGGGTGATGTCTACTTCTCTTTGAACTTGAGGAATTCTAAAGGTGGTGGAACTATGGTTGAGGAATCATGTGCTTACTTTGTTGGGTGATGTGTACTTTTCTTTTGTACAAGTGGTTTATTTCGCACTTGCCTCAGACGCCTGCTTTTGTGGAGAACAAACAATGTCTACGGTGGTCTTAGAGACTTATGTCTCTCACTAATGATGATATAGTTTGGTATGTTTCTTCATTGGGCAGCTTGGAGATTATTGATAGTTGTGGTGAATTCTCTAATGTTCCTCTCATTGGTACACAAGGAAGAATCAACTACAACGCTGCTTTGGCTTGTCATAAACTTGGGTTCCCCTTGAGAGATAAACCTATAAACACTCAGTCAGAAGGTCTTTTCTATCAAGAGGGTAAAGATCCCCAACTTTTGACGCAGAAGATGATTCACACCTGGCATAATGTGCATAGGAAAGGAAGATCCAAGCTTGGTCCACGCAATTGTGTAGCTTTGGAAGCTTACACTCTTTAGATGAAGAAGAGAGCTTTGGAATTGAAGATGCCTTATGCTTGTGAGCGACCTATGTCTCTGGTTGTGGTTGAGACATTAACTCTCCCTAACCAAGATGTAGAGGAGTTGGAAGACAAACTCGCCAAGATGAAGCAAGAGAAGGATATGTGGGAAGAGCGGTTCCATGCTTTGAGTCGAAAGCATAAGGAGTTACAGCTTGAGTCTAAGGACAAAAAAGCGCTTATTGAACTTCTTGAAGACTGAGTAGTGAAGAGATAGAGAGAACCAGAGGGTACATCTTCCTCTAGTATGCCTCAGTCTTCCGGTGCTTGGAAGAAGATTATTGATCACCTTGTCCTTGAGAAGGCTCAGATGAAAACCTCTTTTGAGTCCAAGATCCGACACATCCGAAGGAAGTATGCGCCTACAGCCAGATCATCTGACACCGTTGTTAGGGGATCATTAGGATGATTAGTTTCCTTTTCTCTTGTATTTTTATTTTGGTTTCTGAAATTGTACTCAATGTAATCCTTCCAAATAATATAAATAAAAGAGATTTTTATGGTCAATCAAATTGTTACAATTGTTATTATAAATTTGCAAATAAAATAGTATGTTCCTTGAAATTAAAAACTAATAAAGCATTGTGTAAGAGCACAATTTTTACCCTAAGACCCCTCATGTCATCTCATCATATGCATTGACATTGGGATCACACCTTGGCATCCTCCTTACCCCTCATTCACTGGGTTTGCATTGGGAGAGATCACCAAGCATAATTTGATTGTATCATACTTTCTTTTTCTTTATTCACTAACCAAAATACCAAAATCATGTCATTGTATAGTGTAAATCGTTTTGTAGGTAGTGCACATGCTCACCTTTTCTCTATCAAGCTCATATATTGAGTTTAAGACCCTCATTGCAAGGAGCTCAGTCAAGAAATAGTTTACTATGGCTCTAAGTATCATATATGGATCCCCATGATCTTCACATGTTATTATGATCAATAAATCATCAAGAGTTTGGAGTTGGTTTTCCTTGGAAACCCTAATTCATTTGGGTATCTTATGTGACTTCTTCAACAAGTTTCTTCACCACTTGGTCAAATATTTAAAGGGATACTTCATATTTCATCATATTATATATATATATATATATATATATATGTATATATATATATATATATATATATATATATATATATATATATATATTAATTATATGATCCTCCATGAGCCCCAAAAGTTAAGAGAATATCAAGCTAGCAAGTTGGTTCATGGTGGTTGACCAGAGGAATTCAACTAGTCAAAACTGAGGTTCCCTAGACCCTATCTCCTACACTTTTTGTCACATGGGAATGATTCCAAGATAAAAGTTACTCTAAATGACATTCCAAACAACTTTCATGTTGAGGTTAAGATCTAGTTTTTCTTGGAAAGTCATTGTTTATGGTTAAAGATTATAGGTCATTTTGTCTAAACCCTAATTTGGAGGTCAACTTCCCAAGACCATAAGTTGCTCAATTTTTATGAGATGAAAGACATTAAAGTTGCATGATCAAATTAAAGATGTCTAATTAAACTTTTATGTTTGAAGGAAGTGCAAATTCAACTTGAAAATATATGTGATAAAGGGAAACATTATAGGTCATTTTGGGCCAATACCATTGAACAAGTGATTTTTCTCAACTTTTAAAATGCATAACTCCTTCATGTTAAACCCAAATGAGTCAAATTTGTGACCAATTTGAAGGAGTTTGAGAGAGATATAACTTTTATGAAGGAACATTTTTCATTTGAAGTCCATAGAAAAATTTACTCAAGGTGGAAGAAGTGAACATATGGCTTGATACGTAGAGTTTTTTTTTGATATGTTTGATTTTCCAAACTTCCACTTCAATATTCATCATGATCCAAGCTTTAAATGAAAAATTATTCAACATGAAAGTTGTTCCTCTTGATCTAACCTTTCCAAAAAGTCTAAGTTCATCTCATTTAGACAAAGTCTGAATAACTTGCGTATGGCTTAAAGTTGAAGGACCATTTGGAAGATTTGAAGTTCCACTTTTCATACACGATTGCATGGCCTTTCCACATGATTTCAGTATTGCTTACACATGATTTTGGACCTAAGTGCATCACTTGATGGGCCTATCACATGCCCATGCAGGCATGCAAGCAAGATTTCCAACTTTGGCCGAAAATGGAAGTGTGCAATTATCAATCTCCTTGGCTATAAATATAATTCCTCATGCTCTGAATTAAAGACCCTGGCACGCAAGCTTTGAATCATCAACCCTAAACCCTCACATTCAAAGGATAAGCTTGAATATTTTCTTTGAAAATCGAGTTTGAATCTCACACTGTTTTTGAGATTGAAACTCCCAGAGTCCTTCCTTCTTTTTGATCCATTTCCACTCCATCAAGCATCTGAAGCAAAGCCAAGCATAATTGAAAGGAAGATCGTGCTAATCTGAATCTGCATTAGAGGTGATTTTCAGAATTTTTCATCTCTTCGATTCTCACTCAATTCTCCATTATTCTTGTTGGTTCTTGGTTGTATGAAGTCCTACAATGTAGGCAACAAGATTGAGTTGCTTAGTGGTCAAATCGAAGAAACTCAGATCATGATCCTCAAATTTCAACTCCCTGTATCTTTATATATACTTGGAGTTAGACAAAATTGAGGCCAAATTCGAGCTCTTGAGCATTTTTTCTTTAAATTCTTGTCCTCCTTTTTTATTTTGGTGATGGTTGAGGGTGGCCCAATCCGGTGAGGTCCACCAGAGAAGAAGACCAGAGCTCTGACTCCGACGGTGTGTTGCACGCTTCTAAACCACATGATCCTTTTAATTTATTTTAATCAGGGGCGTTCAAAGTGATTACCAAGCGTGTGGGAAATTTGACTTGGTGTATGTGGAACGCGTGCTCAGATCCACTTGATCTTCCACCTCAATTAATGAGGGAGATCAAGTGGTCCACGTTTTTTTTGTAATTTCTTATTTTCATTTTAATTGCCTTATTTTCATTAATTCATATTAATTTTAATATTGATCCAAAAATATATGGGACTTTCACCAAAAAAATTCAAATATTTTTCTCTTTCATTTTCTGAATTAAAATTATTTTTTGGATCAATATTAATATTTTTCATGATTTAATTGTTTTTGTACATATTTTTAATTGTTTAAAAATACTTTTAAGTCTCCAAAAATTATGAAATTTTTTATCCAAGGTCCTTTGAACTTGTTTGACCTATGATAAATCTCTTGGCCATTTATTTGGTGTCTTGAAGAGGTTTTAGGTTTTTGATCAACCATAACTTAATTTAATGTATTTTTTAATTGATTTTTAATTGTTTAATTGTGAGTAAATTGTGTTGAGCTATTTTTATTGACTTGTTGAGTTTGACTATTATTGTTGGGCCTTGGTTAAAGTTGATTTGACTTTGTTGGATTAAAATCATTGGATTTAGGGGATTGATGAAATATACATTTCATCTCCCAAAATGAATGAATGATTTAATTTGATAAAAGTCCTCCCATGAACAATTTGTGTTTGTCTCATTTCCCCTCTCTCTTCGTCTTCAATCCCTTTCTATCCCATCCATTCCATTGACCCATGATATCTCTACATCTTAAGGCTAATTGGCTCATAAACCAATATAAGTATGGATGAGATTATGTCCACTCTTTTTCCATTTCCTTTTAAGTATGGTATGTTTTAGGAGTATGGTTCATAATACCATATCTCTAATATGAATTCACAGTAAAATTCCTATTGCCCGACCTCATATAGTTGTGACTTCTACATAAGTCCAATTACGATTGCTTAACATAGCGCTAAAATTTGACCCAAAAGCATATCATTCTAGTAAGTGAGATTGTAAGTCTCCCCCCTTTCATGATATTATGTTGAAACTCTGCTCTTTTTCCTTTCTTTGAAAGATGTCTTGGTTCAAGGATCTATGCTTGTGAATAGAGGGTTGAGTGTTCTCCAAAGAATGACTTAAACAATTGAAAAGCAAAACAATACTAACTTTTAATCAACTAACATTTTACTAACTTTTAATTTTAAGTCATTTACTTTTATGCACTTTAAATTCAAGTCTTTTATCATTTGCCATTATTCATACCATTTAACTTGTTTATCTTAATGCCATTTTCACTTTCACATTTGAGCCATATATTGTGATTGTATATACTTGTTTGGGTACTTTGTTTGTATTTGTGGACTTTTGACCTTAATGTCCATAATAACAACAAAAAGCTCTAAAAAAGATTTGTGTGGACTTTTGGATTTGATCTGAGACATGGACTTAGAATTTGGCAACATTTCCTATGCAAAAGGACTTGGCCAATGCAAACTTTTCTGAAACCAAGTGCTTGTGAATTGAACTTCCATCTAATGCAAGTATTGAGATCCCATTTGAGTTCATCTGCTACATGGTCTTGATGAAGATGTGATTTTGAACCTATGTCTGATGCCTTATTCAGAGCCATTTAAGGAGCATGCCATCTGATGCATGGGAGATTATGAAGAAGACTATGGAGTTTCTTGCTTGGATGTGGTTATCTTTATTTTATGTCTTACTCTTCATCTTGATATGTGTATATTGTTATTGCTTAATTCTAAAGTCCAAGGGAAAATTGAGTTTCTATATGACATTCTTGTCTATTGGATTACATCCCATTGGCCAAATCTTTTCAACTCTTAACTTTTAAATTGTTGCTTAGGATTAGTCTCTTCATATCCTACCACTTCTTCAATTTCAAATCTCTCCCTCCTTTTAGAATCTTCTTTGCCTGTGATTTCTAAACTTAGACTCTTTATTGCAAATTAGAAACTTCGGCCTTATGCCATTGGATTTTTAAACTCTTTTTCTTAATCAAATTTGTAAATGAATCTAACCATATTGACTTAAAATTTCAAAAGACAAAAATAACTAACACCCATTCAAATTCTTTTAGGCCTTAGGTGCCTCTTTTAAACTTAAAATTTTGTTAAAAACAACTTACTCACTTTGAAGTTGTTACCACAAACTACGAGGTTTTGATCCCTCATTTTTATGCTGGTACATAGGCATAAAACCGAAGGTCTTGTCAAACTCAAAAATATAATTAATGAATTCTTTTCTCATCCCCACACTCTATTTATTGCAAACATCTTTTTATACCAAAACACATGTACACACAAAAAAGGGCACCCTAGGAGTACCTAGGACACGTTGGTTGCTAACACCTTCCCTCTATGTAACCAACCCCCTTACGTGTAATCTCTGGCATTTTATTAGTTTTGATTTGAAAACTTCTTATCTTTGGGTTTTGTTCGTATTTTTTCCTTTTCCCTTGGAAACAATAAAAGCGCGGTGGCGACTCTGGTTTAATTGACGTTAAGTTTATCCATAATTTAATGGTCATCAATTTTCCGCTATAGAAATTAAGTGGCGACACTGCTGGGGAGTAGCCCTCAGTGGGTTTAGCCTACTTTTTTGTGTGTATATAATTGTGTATTTGATGTTTGTATATTTTTTTGTATGATATAATCTGCTTGTTATTCTTGGTAATTTCTGAGTGGTGAGATAAGTTCTAATCCAAACTTGAGTGCGATTAAGATAGGGAGATCGTATAGTCATGTTCGACTTGTGTGGAGTAGTTCTTAAAAAGTTGGCTTGAGATCCATCTACTCAGTGGAGACCCTTTTAGAGTTATGAATGTCACACAAATTTTTAGAACATGATCTACAGGTTTTTATCCTTAGTTCACTCCTTTGCGATGGTTCTTACCTAGACTTCATGCTCGTAACTCACAACAAACCCTTGATTCTTGGTTGATCCAATCAAGTCTTGTCAATATCAATGGAACTTGGATGCTGATAAGGTGAAAACCATAAACCAACAAAATGGATGATTGATCTTGACAATGACTTGATTCATCCCTTGACCTTTGTTTGTTTGCCTTGTGTGTGATACCTTATTTGTGATTGTTGCATTCATGCATTCATGCGCATCATAACATTCATCACATGAAAAATAACTTCAAGGAACTGAGGTTTTATTTGCAAATATTTTCAGACCATGGATTGTGAATACTAAGAAGTACATTTTCAGATGTACGGATTTGAAAGAGTTGAGGAAGTTATCATATTTTTATATTAGATCCCTTGGACTTCAAACAACATCATGGGAAGCTTCTGTTTGTGTTGTCTGCTGATGTAGTGGAAGGACTCTTGAGTGTGTTGGTTCAGTTGTATGACCCTCTCTACCGTTGCTTCACTTTTCCCGATTATCAGCTTGTGCCTACATTGGAGGAGTATGCCCATCTCTTAGGAATACCTGTCTCTGACAAAGTGCCTTTTAGTGGATTGGAAGAGATTCCCATATCTCATATTATAGCCGAAGCTCTTCATCTGAAGAAGTCTGGACTGACTTCTGAGTTCCTTATTTGGAAAGCTACTGCGTTTTCTTAAGCCGGTAGTGTGGATGCTTTTGAAGCTATCTTTGTGTTGCTCATCTATGGGTTGGCTTTGTTCCCTAACATTCATGGTTTTGTTGATGTTAACGCCATTAGAATCTTCTTGTTTGGAAATCCTTTGCCTACTCTGTTAGATGATATGTACTTCTCTTTGCATCTGAGGAATTCTAAAGGTGCGGAACTATTGTATGTTGTGTTCCTCTTTTGTACAAGTGGTTTATTTCGCACTTGCCTTAGACGCCTGCTTTTATGGAGAACAAATAATGTCTAAGGTCTTAGAGAGTTATCTATCTCACTAATGATAATATATTTTGGTATGATTATTTATTGAGTAACTTGGATATTATTGATTGTTATGGTGAATTCTCTAATGTACCTCTCATTGGCACACAAGTAGGAATTAACTACAACCCTGCTTTAGCTCTTCGTCAACTTGGGTTCCCCTTGAGAGAAAAACCTAATAACACTCAGTTAGAAGGTCTTTTCTATCAAGAGGGTAAATATCTCCAACATTTAAAGCAGAAGATAGTGCATGCTTGGCATAATGTGCATAGGAGAGGAAGATCCGCGCTTGGTCCGTGCAACTGTGCAGCTTTGGAAGCTTACACTTCTTGGGTGAAAAAGAGAGATTTAGAGTTGAAGATGTCGTATGGTTGTGAAAAACCTATGTCCATGGTTGTGGTTGAGCCATTAACTCTCCCTAACCAAGACGTAGAGGAGTTGGAAGACGCACTCGCCAAGATGAAGCAATAGAAGGATATGTGGGGAGAGTGGTTTCATGCTTTAAGTAGAAAGCATGAGGAGTTTCAACTTTAGTCTAAGGATAAGGATGCACTGATTGTACTTCTTGAAGACCGAGTAGTGAAGACACAGAGAGGACCAAAGGTTCCATCTTCCCCTAGTATGCCTCAGCCTTCCGTTGCTTGGAAGAAGATTATAGATCAGCTTGTCCTCGATGTAAGACCCCAATTTTTACCCTAAGATCCCTCATGGCATCATATCATTGCATATTGCATTTGCCTCAAGGATCATAGCATCTTGGCTCCTTTACCTTAAGTTTGGAACTTGCGTGAGTTGGTTTGAGACCACCAAGCATGCTTGAATTATAGATTATTGCTTTTCCTATTTTGTTTACTAACCAAATGCATAAAAATATGTCACTAACTTTGTTTGTTTTGTAGCTTGAGCAATCATATGATCCAAGGCTCCTAGGAGACCCCTATACTCATTGAAGTGGCCAGATGAAAGTGAAAGCAAGCATAACAATGGTTCCCAAAGCTCTCTATCATCATATATGCCTCCCAAGTATCTCAATTTGTCAACTTGATCAAGATAAACCAAAGGGCTTGAGGATTATTTCCCAAGGAAAACCTAATTCAACTATGCATTGACTATGCCTTGCTCATGAAGCAACCTCAACCCATGATCAAATACAATCAAGGTAAGTTATTTCATTCATAATTTTATGCATATGTGAGCTTATTTGAGTGCCCTCAATCATTCATTCATCAAGATTTGAAGTTTGGACTTGAGAAGTTGATCAGTCAATTCATCTGACTATTTTGAAATCCACTGAGACCTGACTTTTGATGTGTTTGTCAAATCAAGATGACCCCAAGATAAAAAATGTTCTTAAGAACCTTATGAACAACTTTCATGTTCATCAAAAATTTATTTGAATCTTGTAAGGTCATCATACATTTCAAAACATTTTAGGTCATTTTGACTGAAACCCTAATTTTGGGTCAACTTAGCAAGGACCTAACTCCTTCATTTTTTATGATTTTAATGTGGGATCAAATGCATTGGAAATTTTAAGATGTCTACTTCATTTGTTATGTTGAACAAAATTTCATAATCCTAAAATAACCACATGTGATAATATAAAACATTATAGGTCACTTTGGACCAAAGTCATTGAAATGTGAAAAAATCCAACTTCAAGTGCTTATAACTCTCTTATCAAAACTCCAAATGATGCAAAATTTAAGTCCAAATTAATTGTCTTGAAACTATATACAACTTTTAGGTTGAAGGTTTTGTAGTTTGAGTCTTGCATCATTTAAACAGAAGGGCTTGAAGTTGGTCCATTTTAGCAAATTTTCCATATACATGTTTTGTACCTTGAACTTCATGGCCTATTTTCAATCATTTCCAAACTCCAAATTAATTTTTGTTCAACATAACATTTGTTCCTCATGTAAATACCTTTCCAACCATTACCCATATGGCTATGTTCCAATTTGGCAAAGGGCATTTTCGAAGAGGTGAAGATTTGTGTTCATTTATGCATAACGTGATTAAATTGCTTACACACCACATTGCCTTGCCATGTACACGTCCAAATTCATTTGTTTCATCATCAGCATGTAAAACCAACTGAGATTGGGCCTCACATGCGCCTGTATAGGCCCATGCATGGAGGACCCAAGCTCATGCACACACGAATTTCTCATTGCTTGCAGCATGCTTGCCTATAAATAGAAGCTCCATTCCTCTTCAAAATCCAACCTCAAGGCGCCTGAATTGCTGCAGAAGTAAAATCCCAACCTCCATTAAAAGGAATTTTGCTTTTCTCTTTCAATTCTAAAGTTCAATTTTCAACTTCATTGGTTGATCATTGAACTTCAATTCCTAAACCTTGCTTCCTTGCCATCTCAAGAACACATTGCATCAAAGAATTGGAGTTGATCAAGTGTTTGAAAGATGCTCTTCAAAGGCCTTCCCTCAAACTGTTTTCATTAGAAACTCCTTGGATATTGATCATTTCTTTTGTTTGTCGGTACCTCTGAAGTCCTCATGTGAGAGGCAATTGATCTGTGCATTTAATTTCATGAATTGAGCAAGTTCAGTATGAACACCATAAATTTCTATCTCAGATTTCTCTCTATATAGAGATCTTGAGTGGAAACCAATGGCACAGGGGTGATGTACATCACCCTAGCTTTCTAAAGATATATATATCTTGAATTTTGGTGGAGATTTGTGAACCTGTAATTTTTTGCCGGAACTGTGAAGCTCACCGGAGAAGACGGTGGTTTCCACCACCGTCCCCACATGGCTGAGTTCCAAGCCCTTGGATATGGACCCTGGGATCTAATCTTGGACGTGTGTTGTATTGACTTCATTTAAGGCATCCTACCACGTGTTTGATTGATGTGTATGGTGCGCGTGCATCTCTCAACCATGTGATGATCCACGTCATTTAATGAGACAAGATCAGACGCTCCATGATTTTTCTATTTTCTGATTTTCCATTCTATTTTCTTTAATTCCATTTTATTTTAAAAATTCATAACTTCTTCATTTTTAATCCAAAAAATATGGGACCAATTGCATTATTTCCCTTTTTAATTTTAGTTTCTAAAAATGATTTTTAATATTTTTATAAGTCCATTTAATTGTTTTTGTGAATTTTTATACTTTCCAATATTCAAAAATGCCAAAAATATTTTCTTAACATCTTTGAATGATGATGAATCTATGAAAAATATTCTCATCAATTTCTTAATTGATTTAAGATTTGTTTGAGATTTTAGTTCAATTATGTTATATTTTCTTCATTTTTAATTGTTTTTAATTAGTTCCTGTTATCAAAAAATGATGAAATTTTTTGTCAAACCTTGTTTAACCATGTTGAACTTATGATGATCCAATTGGACTTTTCCAAGTTGATTTGAATTGGATTTGAAGTTTGACCTTTATTTGTTTATTTTAATTCAAGTATTATTTTAATTCCAAAAAATACCAAAAATATTTTTATTTTTCTTGACTTCTAACCTTCATCTCACTTCTGTTTACCATTGATTGATGTTCATTCCATTCATGTTTGATCAATGTGTGTTGGTTACGTCATTTGAATTCCATTTATGTACATTCCATTCCTCCTTCTTCTTCTTATTTTTTTTCTTTTTTTGATCAATGAGTTAATGATTGGTGGTTAGCCTTGACATATGAGGGGCTTAACCTTCCTTGATTCAAATCAAATTCATCTTGATCAAAGATCAAGTGAATTGCTTTGCATTAAGGATAGGTTACTTCTTGGTCAAGCAAAAAACCTAAATCCATACAAGATCATTCTTCTTTTCTTTTGGCATGGCAAGTTGTCGGAGCTTGGCTTACTAGTCATGGTCTCTAACTTGTGTTTGTTGCCTATAGTTTTATTGATCGGCCTCAGATAGGTGTGACTACTACATTAGTCCACTTACGATTGCTTAACATAGCGCTAAATTGCCTTATGGCATACTAACACTAACTTTTAATTCAAGCATTTAATTCTTGCAATTTACTTTAATGCAATTTAATTTCTTGCACATTAATTCATTTGCCTTTTCCCTTTGCTCACTTGAGCTCATGTTTATGTTAATGCAATTTTCCTTTTGCTCACTTGAACACATTATTGTATATAAACTATTGTGCTTGTTTTTTTGTTTGTGTGAACCCAATGCAAATGGAGAAAGGACTTAGATTTAGGACCATACCTATGCTAATGGAGTTTGAAGAGAAACTAGGCCTCATGCCTTTAGAATGCTAAAATGGTCAAAGAGCAACTAGGCCTCATGCCTTTAGAATGCTTAAATCTTGAAGATGACATTGAAAGGATCCTAATTCTAAACTCACTCTTGTCCATTCTTTTATTTTCACTGTGGAACTTTTTGATTTGTGTGTTCTTGTGTGCTAGGGATCCCAAACTTGAACCAATTAGAAGAACCATTGTCATGGGCATCCACGATAAGAGATACAAAAGCCAATTGGAAGATTCTTAGGAGCTTGATTGATATTTGTTTGATTGCTTGAGTCATTTGCTTATTGCTTGCTAAATCCAAAATAATGGAGCAACTTGGATCATCTTTATGATCTCAAGAAGGGAACTCCAAGTGGTTTTATTTCTCTTCCTTCATCTTTGCATGTTTAGGACCTAGCCCTTCTCTTCTTCTCTCCACTCTAAACCAAGCCAAACTTTTGTGCAAACATTAACATTGTTTTCAAAAAATTAGAAACCTAAGCACTATGCTTTTGACTTTTCAAACTCTTTTCATAACACTTATTTTGAATTGAATCCTTAAGTCAACTTTGACCTTATTTTGTGAATACTTTTCATTTGTAAATACAACTCACTCAATTGTTTTGTGTTTCCAATGACCATTTGTGTTAAAGCTTTTCATAAACATTAGCTATTAGGTTTGAGTTACCCTAGAGGTTGATATAATACTCACCTATATCCTTAGTGATGGACTATAAGTCTTCCATGCTTATTATAGGGTTAACCCCTCACTAGCATGTTGAAGCTCTCCTCACATGATGGATTTGTGGTTTTAGGTTGAGTTTTCGCCCTTTGATAACAAAAGACCTTAAGGTTTTTCACCAATTAATTCACAAACTTCTTTTGAGATTTTTACCCCGAACTACGAGGTTTTGATCCTACTCTTTTTTAAGATCCTTAGGATGATTATTTTCCTTTTCTCTTGAATTTTGTATCTTTGGTTTCTGAAATTGTACTCAGTGTAATCCTTCCAATTATATGAATAAAAGAGATTTTTTATGGTCAATCAAATTGTTACAATTGTTATTATTATATATATTTGCAAATAAAATAGTATGTTCCTTGAAAATAAAAACAGACAACGCATTGCATTTCATGCATCATTTGTACAGCAGGTCTTCTGTGCTTCAGCTAAGTTGACTCATCGATACAATACTCGTGCCAATCATCCGAGAATCATGGAACTCCTAGAATAAGAGAACCGAGAGTTGAAGGACGAGATTGCTCGCTTGACTGCCATGACAGAGTCTGTGTTAGCTGCTCAAAGTTAGTCTTCTCCAACGCCTGAAACTCCTCCTCCTTAGAGGAATGTCATTTCAGAGGTTGCTACTTCAACCGTGCCTGCTACTCAGTTTGCGCCTGCTATGCCTTCCGGATTCCCGTGGGGAATGCCGCCTAACTTTGTGCCTGAAGGGTTCGTGCCTACTTTTGCTTCCATGTCGGCATCTAGCCCGGTCATGTCTGTGCCGCCACCAGTTGTTCACACTCTGCCTCATGTTGAGGACACCATCTACCATTTTGAGTCCTCTGAGGGTCCAAATGTTTATGAAAAGATGGACGAGATGAAAGATCAATTCCTTGAGCTGCGAAAGGAGTTGAAGACCTTGAGGGGAAAAGATTTGTTTGGAAAGAGTGCTGTTGAGCTCTTCCTAGTGCCCAACTTCAAGATCCCGATGAAGTTCAAAGTCCTTGACTTTGATAAGTATAAGGGTAATACCTGCCCACTTAGCCATCTTCTCATGTATGCCAGGAAAATGTCAACACAAACTGATAATGATCAGTTACTGATTAATTACTTTCAAGATAGTCTGACTGGTGCCGCTCTGAGGTGGTACATGGGTTTGGATAGTGCGAGTGCCCGCATGTTCAATGATTTGGGTGAGGCTTTTGTGAAGCAATATAAGTAGAACACTGATATGGCGCCAGATAGGGACCAGTTGAGGTCGATGTCTCAGAAGGATAGGGAGACGTTTAAAGAATATGCCCAAAGGTGGAGGGGGCTTGCTGCTCGGATCAACCCGCCATTGGAAGAAAAAGAGATGACAAAGATTTTCCTCAAGACCCTAAGCTCATTTTACTATGAGCGAATGATTGCTAGTGCCCCTAGTGACATTACCGAAATGGTAAGTATGGGGATGATTTCAGAAGAGGGTGTCTGTGGGGGACATTTGTCTAAGGAAGAGGTATCTTCGAGCAAGAAGTATGGTAACAGTTTCACTAGGAAGAAGGAAGGTGAGACCAATGCAGTGTCAGTTGGGAGGCAGAGGAGGCGTTATGTCAGAAGAAGTTTGCAATCCCGTCAACATCATCATCAAGTATCATTTGTTCTTCCAATGTTTTCCAACAATCAATCAATGCCAGTTCAACAACAACCACAACAAAGAACAAACAACTAAAACAACAACAACACCAATAATAATCAACAACAACATAATTTTGAGAGGAGGAAGGTCTCTTCCAACCCCATTCCTATGTCCTATGTTGAATTGTACCCATATTTTGTTCTCGAGAACCTTCTTCAACTGAGGTCCAGAAGCTAGTAAAGAGTGGGATGGTGTCCTTTGGGGACTGTGCGCCGAATGTGAAACCAAACCCATTGCCTGCTCATGGTAATTCCTCTGTTAATATGGTAGATGGCAGTCTAGGAAGTTTCTGAGTATTTGATGTGCGACGAATTCATCGATCTTTGGTTGAGATGCATAAGACCATGTGCACTATCAGTGATTGTTAACTCAACCATGACAGTTATGCAATTTGAAGTGTGAACCCCCGTGGGTGTTCGGTTGTCAAGAGAGTTATCCAGAAGTTGATAGATGAGAATGTAATCTAGATTCAACAATCGAGGGATATTGATAATGTTAATGTAATAGTGCCAGTGTTCAAGACCCCTGAGCGGGTGGTAATTCAATTTGATAGCAGCAGCAGTAACATCAACAACAAATCGGTATCGCCGTTGGTAATACAGTTAGCGGGTCCAGTCCCGTATGAATCTAATAGAGTCGTTCCATATTAGTATAATGTGACAATGGTCAAGAGGTTCCATTGCCTACGACTAATTCTATTGTGAATATTGCCGATATAGCGAAGGTGACCCGTAGTGGTCGTGTTTTTGGTCCTGTTTTCCCAAAGGATGTAGAGGATGTCAGTAAGAAGGTGGAAGTGCCTGTAGTAGATCTGGTTAGTGCTCCAAAGTATCAGTGTGGTGAATCCAGTGGTTTGAAGCTTAATGATGATGATGAGGTGCTTCGTTTGATTAAGAAGAATGAATTCAACGTGGTAGATCAGCTACTCCAAACTCCCCCCCAAAATTTCAGTGTTGTCTTTGCTTATGAATTCTGAAGCGCACAGAGAAGCATTGCAAAAAGTATTGGAGCAAGCTTATGTGGAACATGATGTGACAGTAGATCAGTTTGACCATATATTGGCTAATATCACTTCCTGCAACAATTTGAGCTTTTGTGATGAAGAATTTCCCGAGGAAGGAAGAAATCACAATCTGGCATTGCATATATTGATGAATTATAAGGAGGATGCATTATCAAATGTGATGGTTGATACCGGTTCTTCATTGAATGTACTCCCGAAGTAACTCTGTCAAGATTGTCGTATCAAGGAGCTCCGATGAGGTACAATGGCGTGATCATCAAAGCTTTTGATGGTTCTTGCAAACCTGTTATTGGTGAGGTGAACCTTCTAGTGAAGATAGGTCTGAGTGATTTCCAAATTACTTTCCAAGTAATGGATATCCACCCGGCCTATAGCTGCTTGTTAGAAAGGCCATGTATACATGAAGCGAGAGCTGTTACGTCAACTCTGCATCAGAAATTGAAATTTGTAAAGAATGGTAAGCTCGTCATTGTGGGTGAAGAGAAAGATTTGTTGGTAAGCCACCTGTCGTCTCTCTCATATGTTGAAGTTGAGGATGAGATTGGAACTCCATTACAAGCTCTATCTATTGCTGAAGAAAAGAGAGTTGGGGTGCCTATGTCCTTTCTTAAAGACGCACAAAAAGTTGTTGAATATGGTAGTTCTTATCAGAGTGGCCAAATGGTAGAGGTCACCGAGAATAAGAATCATGCTGGTTTGGGTTTTCAGCAAGGGTCGTCAGTTGAAGATGTGCAACCCAGTTTCTGTAGCGGAGGGTTCATCCATGGTAATGAACAACACTTAGCTGTAGTGATTAAGGATGATGAAAACGAATACTACACCAATTTTGTAACGCATGGAAAAGCTTGGAACAATTGGATCGCTGGCGATGTTCCTATTCTTGTTCATCGCTCTAAGTAATTGCTTTTTTATTTTTGAAAATCCTTCTCCTATGCCTAAGGGAGAAGTGAACATTGTCAAGCATCTTACAATTTGATCATTAATAAAATGCAATTCTATTCATCTGCATCTATGATGTTTTATTTTTACTTTTTGCTTTTCTGAAAAAATGGTAATCACAAAAAACATAAACAAGTAAATAATAATTGTCCATCTGCATTTTATTTGGTCACAATTCACTTCTCTAAAATAAAAATATCAAATCATTATGCAGGTTGGTTTCTAAACCCATTGAATACAATGATCCTACTCCTTCTCCAGACTTTGAATTCCCTATGTTTGAGGCTGAGGAAGAAAATAATGAAGAAGTGTCTGATGAATTGTCTCATCTACTTGAGCACGAGGAAAAAGCCATTCAGCCGTTCGAAGATCAAATTGAGTTAGTCAACTTGGGTTCCGAAGATGATGTGAAGGAAGTCAAGATTGGCTCTCGACTGTGTCCAGAGGTTAAGAAGGGGTTGATTGATCTTCTTCGACAGTATTCAGATGTGTTTGCTTGGTCCTATCAAGACATGCCTGGTTTGGATTATGAGATTGTGGATCATAGATTGTCGTTGAAGCCAGAATGCCCGCCAGTCAAGCAGAAATTGAGGAGGACTCATCCTGATATGGAAGTAAAGATCAAATAAGAAGTGCAAAAGCAGATTGATGTTGGTTTCCTTGTTACTGCTGAGTATCCGTAGTGGGTAGCCAACATTGTGCCAGTTCCAAAGAAGGATGGAAAAGTCCGTATATGTGTTGATTATAGAGATTGGAACAAAGTTAGTCCAAAAGATGATTTCCCTCTGCCACACATTGATATGTTGGTAGACAATACAACTAAATTCAAAGTCTTTTCGTTTATGGATGGATTTTCCGAATATAATCAGATCAAAAGGCACCCGAGGATATGGAGAAGACCACATTCATTACACCCTGGGGAATATTCTGTTATAGAGTGATGCCTGTCGGTTTAAAGAATGCTAGTGCAACTTACCAGAGAGCAATGACCATTCTTTTTCATGATATGATGCACAAAGAGATTGAAGTCTATGTTGATGATATGATTTCTAAATCCAGTAATGAAGAAGAACATGTCGAGCATTTGTTGAAGTTATTCCAACATTTGAGGAAGTACAAACTCCGCTTGAATCCAAATAAGTGTACTTTTGGTGTTCGTTTTGGTAAGTTGTTGGGCTTTATTGTCAACGAGAAGGGTATTGAGGTTGATTTTTCCAAGGGCAAAGAAATACAAGAGACGCCTGCGCCCAAAACTGAGAAGCAAGTTAGAGGTTTTCTTGGCCGCTTGAATTATATCTCAAGATTCATTTCACACATGACTGCCACATGTGCGCCTATATTCAAGCTTCTTCGGAAAGATCAGTCTTGTGATTGGACCGAATATTGCCAGAAAGCTTTTGACAGTATCAAAGAGTATCTGCTTGAGCCTCCGATTCTGTCTCCACCTGTTGAAGGAAGACTGTTAATCATGTATTTGATTGTGCTTGAAGAGAGTATGGGTTGTGTGCTTGGTTAGCAAGTTGAAACTGGAAAGAAAGAATGTGATGTTTACTACCTCAGTAAGAAATTCTTTGACTTTGAGACTCGGTATTCTATGCTTGAAAAGACTTGTTACGCATTGGCTTGGGTTGCTAAGCGTCAGCGTCAGTATATGTTGAATCATACCACTTGGTTGATATCCAAAATGGATCCAATCAAGTATAATTTAGAGAAGCCTGCTTTAACTGGGAGGGTTGCTGGTTGGCAGAGGTTGTTATTTGAGTATGATATTGAATACCGATCTCAGAAAGCGATTAAGGGTAGTGTCTTGGCTAACCATTTGGCTCATCAACCTATTTGAGATTATCAGTCAGTACAATATGATTTCCCTGATGAAGAGATCTTGTACTCGAAAATGAAAGATTGTGATATACCATTGCTTGAAGAAGGGCCAGAACCTGGTTCCCATTAGGGCATGGTATTTGATGAAGCTGTTAATCAGTATGGTAATGACATTGGGGCATGGATTATTAATCCCCAAGGCACGCATTTTCCGTTTACATCTAGATTGAATTTCAAGTGTACAAATAACATGGCTAAGTATGAAGCTTGCATTATGGGGCTTGAAGAGGCCATTGATCTCAGGATCAAGTATTTGGACGTCTATGGAGATTCAACTTTTGTCGTGAATCAGATCAAAGGTGAATGGGAGATGAATCAACTCGGTTTGATACCATATAAAGACTATGTGAGGAGGATTTCAACTTTCTTTACAAAGGTTGAGTTTCATGATATCCCTCGAGATGAAAACCGGATGGCAGATGTTCTTGCAACATTAGCTTCAATGGTCATGGTGAAGTATTGGAATGAAGTTCCTAATCTTACTAGGATGTGTCTTGATAGGCCAACACATGTTTTTGTTGTTGAAGAGATCAAAGATGAGAAGCCGTGGTATTTTGATATCAAGTGTTTCCTCTAAAGTCAGATTTACCCGTCTAGGGCATCTCTGAAAGATAAGAAGACTTTGAGGAGATTAGATGGCAATTTCTACCTGAATGGTGATGTGCTTTACAATAGAAACTTCGATATGGTTCTGCTCAGATGCGTGGATAGACACAAAGCAAACTTATTGATGACTGAAGTCCATGAAGGTTCCTTTGGTACTCACTCCAATGGGCATACTATGGTAAAGAAGATGTTAAGAGCGGGTTACTATTGGCTGACAATGGAATCTTACTGTTGCAAGTTTGTGAAGAAATATCACAAGTGTCAAATCTATGCAGATAACATTCATGTTCCTCCGACACTGTTGAATGTCATTTCCTCTCCATGTCCCTTCTCCATGTGGGGAATTGATATGATTGGCATGATTGAGCCCAAAGCTTCGAACGGACATCGTTTCATTTTGGTGGCTATTGACTACTTCAAAAAGTGGTTTGAAGCGGCATCGTATGTGAATGGAACCAAGCAAGTTGTTGTGAGGTTTATCAAGAATCATATTATATGCCGTTATGGTGTGCCGAGTAAGATGATTACCGATAATGGATCTAACTTGAACAATAACATGGTGGAAGCTCTTTGCAAAGACTTTAAGATCTCACATCATAATTCTTCTCCCTACATGCCTAAGATGAATAGGGATGTTGAAGCTGCAAATAAAATCATCAAGAAGATCATTTAGAAAATGGTTGTGATGTACAAAGATTGGCATGAGATGCTCCCATTTGCTTTGCACGGGTACCGTACATCCATCCACACATCAATAGGGGCAACCTCTTTCTCACTTGTTTATGGCATGGAAGTTGTGCTCCTAGTAGAGGTCGAGATCCCATCATTGATTATGCTGATGGAAGCCAAGTTGACTGAAGCTGAATGATGTCAGACCAGATTTGATCAATTGAATTTGATTGAAAAGAATGAAGAAAGCTTTTGATAAGAAGGTCAGACCTCGTATATTCAGAGAAGGTGACCTTGTGCTCAAGAAGATTCTATCTTTCAAACTAGATTCTAGGGGCAAATGGACTTCTAATTATGAAGGCCCATATGTTGTTAAGAGAGCCTTTTTAGGTGGTGCTTTGATTCTTATAACTATGGATGGTGAGTAGTTCACGCGTCCTGTGAATGTCGATGCAGTTAAGTAATACTTCGCCTAAAAAATAAAAGAACAACTCGCTAAGTTGAAAACCCGAAAGGGCGGCTTAGGCAAAAATCAGCATCTCGGTGGATTGGAAACCCGAAAGGGCGATCCAAGAAAAAGTTAGAGACATAAAACAGAGGAATTATCCCGATAAATTGAGTATCCCACCTTGGGGCAATTTATGCACAAAATTAGGGATTATGGCAAGTAACTGCAAGCTGTTGATCTCCTGTCTTGAAGACTTTCTTGAGCACAAGGTTCGGTTATGATTCATCTTCAACCAAAGCTAAGAGCACATCGGATATTAGAGTTGGTAGAAAGATTAGTGATCATTGTATTCAATGTAGCCCTTTTCCATGTAAATTACCATTTTTTAACTTTTGAAAAGATCTATTGAGTCTTGTGATTTATAGACTACCATCCTATTAAATAAAGTTAAGCTTTTTATCCAATTGTTTTTACTCTTATTTATTCTGCTAAATAGAATTAAATTTTATTGTGATCATTTTGAAATTAAAGTTTTAAAATAAATATCATGTTTTCTTAAATAATAAGAGCAATTACTTTTTAAAGAGCAATCGATTTCAGGAATATCCATAGTGGTCTGAGAATAGGTAAGCCCTAAAATGCGAAGCATTATTGGTTTTCCCCAAGCAATTGGTGTGTTCTGTGTTATTTCCCCAGCAGCATTTCAGCATCTTCCGCCGAATTTCGTTGGTTTCCCCATTTGAGTTTGTAATTGCCTCCCTCGAGTTGTAGGCGCATTATCGCAGCAGGTTGCATAGATTCAGCAAATTTTGTTTCCCCTCAAGTCTCCAGCGGAGTTAGCCCTGAACCCTATTAGCCCTGATTCTTGAGCAGTATTTTCGATCCTCTGCAAGGTTGTCTCCCATTTGATATGGTGTTGACCTAAAATTCGCCGCAGAGATGATGGTGCATATTTTCGGCAAATCTTTTCCTCTTCCCCAGCCAGGGTTGAGCCTTTGAGATGGGCGATTCCTGTTCGTCCTTTGCAACCCTTTTCTCCAGCAGATGCTTCCCTATTGTGAGGATTGGCTGAGTATTGTATTGGTGATGCAGACGAGTGACACTTGTATCCTTTGTGGTCGTTTTGTCAGCATAATCCTCATATATACATATACATATACATATACATATACATTCATAGATTTCATCATTGCATTAATAATCCACTTTGTGTTTCATTGTTTCTCTGATCCTCTACTACGGTGTTATCCTTTCCCCCACACAGATTTAGTATGTCCGTCCTCTTTCAATTGTAAAGTGTCAGCCTCTTAAGCAGAAAGAATTTAACCTTTCTCATTCCCCACTGAGTTATTTCCTCGTGGATGATCATTATTTTAGTTTCCTCCTAGTTGATTATCTGGATGGAATCACTCCCCCTGAGTTATATCCTCGTTGGGTTGAGTCTTTGATTGACCGTTTCTTTCTAGATCTTACCTACACAGATGCTTTTGATCCCCTGAGAGTCTATTACCCAGTAACTGGTAACATTTTCTCAATTTGCAAGTATTTCACTTCTACCCCAATACCCGGCAAAAGTAACCTTTTCCTCCCCAGCGGATTCGTTTTCACGTCACCCAGGAACTTTATCCTTGATATGTTCATCTTAACCGATGACAGATACTCTTTCCTTTCTAAGTTTATCCTTGATATGTTCATCTTAACTGATGACAGATACTCTTTCCTTTCTAAGTTTATCCTTGATATGTTCATCTTAACCGATGACGGATATTCTCGTTTCGGTATTCTACCCAGTAAAAAGGTATTTGTAATCCATATTTTGTTCCCTAGAAGGTTAATCCTTGATATGTTCATCCTAACCAGGTGACAGATTTCCTCTTCTTTGCGGTCTTCTTCCTAGTAACCGGTAGTTGTAAATCCTGCTTCCCCATTTTTTGCAGAGTCTATCCTCGATATGTTCATCCTAACAGGTGACGGATATTCTCTTTTCGGTATTCTATCCAGTAACTGATAGATGTAATTCCTATTTCTCCCCTCGGAGTCTATCCTTGATATGCTTACCCTAATCGGTAACGAATATTCTTCCTATTTCACTAGGTGGTCTATCCTTGATATGTTCATCTTAACCGATGACGAATATTTATCCCTTTGAATCTATCCTTGATATGTTCACTTTAACCAGTGACATATATTCTCTTTCTTTGTGGTGTTCTGCCCAGTAGCCTATAGATGTAAATCCTATTTTTGATTTGGTTCTTTCCTCAGTGAGTCATCCTTGATATGTTTACCCAAACCGGTAACAGATGTCCTCTCTGACAGATTATGTTATCTCCTTACCCAGTAACCGGTAGTGGATAATATACTTTTGTTGCTCCTATATTGAAGATCTTTTCTTCCACATTTGAGTTTGAGTGCGTATTTCCCCAGTGAGATCTACGTTTCTTGCTTGGTTTGAGTATTTCAACTTTGTTTTGATCTACTCGTTTCCCCTGCAGAATTCCCCTTTTATCCCCGGCTGAGTCATTCCATAGATTTATTTTCTTGGAATCCCTCGTATCCCCCCAGCAGTTTTTAAGTTGTAGCCTGGCCTGTGCGCAACCTTTTTATCCCTCAGAGTCTTTGTATCCCCAGTTATTTTTCCTTACGAAATGCATTAAACTTCTACGGACTTTCGGTCTCTCCGGATTCTTTTCCTTTGTGGCAACATTTTCCCCATGGAGATATTTTTAACATTCATATGCATCATGAGGTCTCTTAGGGACCAAAGTTTATTTCCATATGTTGTTATTTAAGCCCGTTCTAATAAGTTGATACGAATATTTTAACCTTAATATCCTTAACTAGAACGTCCTTAAATAGGGGCAGCTGTAAGACCCCAATTTTGACCCTAAGATCCCTCATGATATCTCATCATATGCTTTGGGATTGGGATCACACCTTGGCATTCTCCTTACCCCTCATTCATTGGGTTTGCATTGGGAGAGATCACCAAGCAAATTTGATTGTATCATACTTCATTTTTCTTTGTTTACTAACCAAAATACCAAAAATATGTCATTGTATAGTTTAACTCTTTTGTGGGTAGTGTGTATGCTCACCTATGCTCTATCAAGCTCACATCTAGGGTTTAAGACCCTCAATGCAAGGAGCTCAATCAATAAATGGTTCACATGGGCTATAAGTATCATACATGGATCCCCGTTATCTTCACATGTTATTTTGATCAAGAATTCATCAAGAGTTTGGAGTTGGTTTGCCTTGGAAACCCTAATTCATCTGGGTATCTTATGTGATTTCTTCAACAAGTTTCTTCAACAATTGATCAAATATTTCAAGGGATACTTCATAATACATCATCTTATGCATATATGGTCCTCCATGGGTCCCAAAAGTCAAGAGAATGTCATGTTTGCAAGTTGGTTCATGGTGGTTGATTAGAGAAATTCAACTAGTCAAAATCGGGGTTCCCTAGATCCTATCTCCTACACTTTTTGTCATATGAAAATGCTTCCAAGATAAATGTTACTCTAAATGACGTCCTAAACAACTTTTATATTGAAGTCAAGAGCTAGTTTTTCTTGTAAAGTTATTTTTTATGGTGAAAGATTATAGGTCATTTTGTCTAAACCCTAGTTTGAAGGTAAACTTCCCAAGATCATAACTTGCCCAATTTTTATGAGATAAAATCCATTAAAATTGTATGATCAAATTGAAGATGCCTAATTAAACTTTTATTTTTGTAGGAAGTTCAAATTTAACCTGAAAATGAATGTGCCAAGAGGAAACATTATAGGTCATTTTGGGCCAATACCATTGAACAAATGATTTTCCTCAACTTCTAAAATGCCTAACGTCTTCATTCTAAATACCAATGAGGTAAAATTTGTTACCAAATTTAAGGGATTTAAAAGAGCTACAACTTTTATGAAGGAACTTTTCTCATTTGAAGTCCATAGGAAAAGTTATCTAAGGTGGAAGAAGTGAACATATGATTTGGTACTTAGAATGTTTTTGATATGTTTGATTTTCCAAACTTCCACCTCAAAATTCATCACGATCCAAGCTTCAAATGAAAAAGTGTTAAACATGAAAGTTGTTCCTCTTGATCTAACCTTACTAAAAAGTCCAAAACAATCTCATTTGGACAAACTATGAGGCGCTTGGGCATGGGTTAAAGTTGAAGGACCATTTGGATGATTTCAAGTTCCACTTTTCATACACGAATGCATGGATTGACAACATGATTTCAGCATGGCTTACACTCAATTTTGGACTCAAGTACATCACTTGATGGGCCTATCACACGCCCATGCAAGCATGTAAGACATATTTCAAACTTTTGCCAAAAATGGAAGTGTGCAATTATCAATCTCATGGCCTATAAATAAGACCTCTCTTGCTCAAAAATGGGGACCTCATGCCCAAGCTTTGATTCAACAACCCCTAACCCTCACCATTAAAGGATAAGCTTGAAGATTTTCTTTAAAAATCGAGTTTCAAATCTCCAACTTTTTTGAGATTGAAACTCCAAGAGTTCATCCCTTTCCTTGATCCATTTCCATTCTATCAAGCAACTGAAGCAAGGCCAAGCATAATCGAGAGCAAGATCATGCCAATTTGAAGCTCAACTGAAGGTGACTTTCTAGATTTTCCACTCTTTAATTATATCTTATTTCTCTACTATTCTTGTTGATTTTTGGTTGTCTGAAGTCCTACCAATGTAGGCAAAAGGATTGAGTTTCTTAGAGGTCAAATCGAAGCAACTCGGATCATGATCCTCAAAATTCAACTCCCTGTATATTCATATATACTTGCAGTTAGACAAAATTGAGGCCAAATTCAAGCTCCTGAGCATTTTTTCTTTAAATCCATGTCTTGCTTTTTCATTTTGGTGATGGTTGAAGGTGGACCAGTCCGGTGAGATCCACTGGAGAAGAAGACCGGAGCTTTGGCTACGGCAATGTGTTGGCAAGCTTCTAAACCACATGATCCATTCAAAATGTTTTAATCTTGAGCGTTGGTTGTGATTACCACGCGTGCTACGCAGTTGACTAGAGATCACATGGAACACGCGCTTTGGACCATTTGATCTGCCACCTCAATTAATGAGATCAGATGGTCCATGTATTTTTGAATTTCTGATTTTTCATTTTTATTGCTTTATTTTCATTAATTCATATTAATTTCATTATTGATCCAAAAAATATGGGACTTTCACCAAAAAATTTCAAAAATTTTCCTCTTCCATTTTCTGAATTAAAATTATTTTTTGGATCAATATTGATATTTTTCATGATTTAATTTTGTGTGTGTATATTTTTAATTGTTTAAAAATACTTTTAACTTTTCAAAAATTATGAAATTTTTTGTCTAAGGTCCTTTGACCTTCATTGACCTAGGATAAATCTCTTGGCCATTTATTTGGTGTTTTGAAGAGATTTTAGGTTTTTGATAAAACATAATTTAATTTAATGCATTTTTAATTGATTTCTAATTTGTTTAATTGAAATAAGTTGTGTTGAGCTATTTATTTTATTGACTTGAGAAGTTTGACTATTGTATTTGGGCCTTGGTCAAGGTTGATTTGACTTTTTTGGATTAAAATCATTGGATTTAGGGGATTGATGAAATGTACATTTCATCTCCCAAAATGAATGAATGATTTTAATTTGATAAAATTCCTCCCATGACCAATTTGTGTTTGTCTCATCTCCCCTCCCTCTCCATCTTCAATCCCTTTCTATCCCATATATTTCATTGACCAATGAAGTCTCAATATCCTAAGCCTAATTGGTTCATCAATAACTTCATGTTAGATGAACCAATACAAGTATGGATGAGATTAGGTCCATCCTTTGATCATTTTCTTTTATGTGAGGTATGTTTTAGGAGTATGGTTCCTTATACCATATCTCTAACATGCATTAACACTAAAATTTCTATTGTCCGGCCTCAGATAGTTGTGACTTCTACATAAGTCCAATTACGATTGCTTAACATAACGCTAAATTTTGACCCAAAAGACATATCATTCTAGTAAGAGGGATTGTAAGTCTCCCCCCTTTCATGGTATTGTGTGGAAACTTGACCTTTTTACGTTCGATTGGAAGATGTATTAGTTCAAGGATCCATGCTTGTGAATAGAGGGTTGAGTGTTCTCCAAAGAATGACTTACTCAATTGGAAAGCAAAAACAATACTAATATCTAATCAACTAACATTTGACTAACCTTTATTCTATTTGCTTTTAATTTCAAGTCATTAACTTTATGTCATTTAAAATTCAAGTCATTTATCATTTTTCCATTTACATATTGTGGCGGGGTATTCGTTACCATTAGAGATATTGACTAAATCCAAGGTAAATCATACAAGTCGAGTCGCCACCGCACTTCTATTTATCCAAAGGAATGGTTAGAAAGCGAACAAAAACCTAAAAGTTTTATCGAATCAAAAACTAGTAAAAATGTCAGAGATCGGGGTAAGGGGGTTGGTTATGCAATGGGAAGGTGTTAGGCACCCAAAGCATCCTAGGTACTCCTAGGGAGCCCTTTTCACATTTGTTGCAAAGGTTATTGTTTTTGTGAAAATTTATTTGGGCAAACATGACTGAAGGGATGAGAAAAGTGTGTATGTTTATCTAATGTACTACTTACTAAAAGAAGGGTCAAAACAAAATGACTCGCACGGATGTCGCATCCACTGCATATATATCTCATTTGAATCTGAGAATCAGAGTCTTCGTAGCTCAGCTACCTATGGGTTAAAGAGGGGTGTGTTTTGGGGTGAACGACGTTACTACACAGTCTACCAGATGCTCGACCTTTGGAGACTTAATCGCCTGTAGCAGAAGGAGATAACGTGTTCTTAGGAGAAGAAAAATACATGAGTTGGGGTGTTCTGGGGATGCTCATGCAAAAAGGCAGTCCTAGACGAAGGAACCGCGCTACCTTAATAGACATGCAAACGGGAGACTATCAAACCATATAAAACAAACATGCATAAAGTAAACACACCAGCAGGGGCTCAAACATACATGGGTAGGGCTTTAGTCAAGAGGGGTCATATCAACCTCAAGAAGCAAGACATGGAAGGGTAATCAAACGGGCTCTTAACCACTGACATTGACCGTTAGGGTGAGCAGATCAAAAGGGTAATGAGGATAAGACCTCTTAGCTCTTAACCCTGGACTGGGTGAGCTCATGACAAGGCGTGGGGGTTCAGAAAGGTGGAACCCTCTCCACTGACGACCGGACAAAAGATCTGGGGCTCTTGTTCTGAAGCATCGACACGTAGTGTGATCTTAAAGAACGACGCACCGAATAACGGGGGATTGATTACTAATCCCTTTTATCCGTCAATTTCCTCCCCGTGGAGGTCTTTAGCACTGGTGCCTCTTTTTGGATGTCTTTAGGCACAACAATAAACACACAAAACATTGGCTCCTATCGAGGTCTTCCAGCTAGGAAAGCGGTAAAATGAAGGAAAGATGTAAAAGTACCACGCAGATAAAGATCCGAAGCAACAACAATTTAAGAGGTAAGAAAACCAAAGATCTTTCAAGCTGGCACCGTCAAAGAAAGTCAGTCAGTACAGGTAATCGGAATAAACCTCCAGGTGGTATCCCACAAATAAAGTGGAACACCAAACAAGCTATCCCTGCAAGAGTATGTGAGTCCTCACAAAAACTCAACGAACAGGTTAGAGCAACAGGATGGAATCAGGAGAAAACAAAGCCATAACAAACACAAAACAGGTCAGAGCAAACAGGAAAAAGCAACTACTGTCGCGATCGCTGCTGCATCGCCTAGCGAAGGCTTAGCGAGGCTTCGCTGCAAGCTCGCCTAGCGAAGCGGCTAGCGAAGGCTTGCGGGTTATGGATTTCCAATTGATAACAGTACGATTTTAGGGACTCCAAACCCTATGGTATCCCTTTCAGAACTCAAGTGATCAGACATTCAAAGCATTATTTTACATATTCATGCATATTTAAACCCATGGGCAAAAAATGAACGATACCTCACACATTCAGAGTATTCAAATTAAAAGCATAGAGTAATGGGGATAAGGGCAAACCTGATTGGAGAGACCGATAAAACTCGAACGGCACGGCTGGGTTTGCAAGGCAATGTTAAGGTTTGCGTGAGATGGAGGTGAAGTGTGTGAGTCAGAGTGAACTTTTCAGAGCTGTTTGGAGGTTGCTGCAGATTAGTTCGTGGGTTTCCCTTCCTCTTCTTTTCTCTCTCTTTTTCTCCCGGGTTTTGTCTCAATGAAACTCTAGTATTTATAGCCTATTATTGGTGACTTGGTGGGCTCAAAATCAAGCCCAATTTTTTTTGTTATTTTCCCAAAATGCGCGCGCTTCGCCTAGCGAAGGATCTGCTCGCCTAGCGAGCATGACAATTCTCTTCGCTAAGCAAACCATTCTGCTCGCCTAGCGAGCATGACAGCTCAGGCTCTACTTTTTGCTCCTTCAAGATTAGTGTTTGAATGATGAATAGACCCCATTGGAACATGTTGGAAGTGACCCACGTCATTCCCTTGTATTGACTGATCACCCGAATAGAATCCACAAAGTGTCTTGGATGGTACTCAAGCTTCAAACAAAAGATGTTAGTGACCCATTTTTGTACTTTTGGTTAGTAAACAAAAGTAAGAGAAACAATGATATATAATTCAAGCATGCTTGGTAATCTCAAACCAATCACAAGGAGTCCCACCCAAAGGCAAAGGGAACCAAGATGCTAAAGATCCTTGAGGCAATGCAAATGCAATGTTATGATGCCATGAGGGATCTTAGGGTCAAAATTGGGGTCTTACAGATGCCCCTATTTAAGGTCATTCTAGCCGGAGAAGTGGAGGTAAAAATCTTCGTCTTGACGGGGTAGAATGGGCTTAAATAATAACAAAGAGACGAATTTTGGTCCCTAAGAGACCTCATGATGCAATTGTAGGTATGAAAAATGGTAACACTCTATGGAGATATGTGTCCACAAAATCAAAGAAATCAGAAGCCACTGATAATCCATATGAGCAATTCACTCCATGGGACCAAGACCCTGGGGACTCTCCTGGGGATAGAAAAGGGATAAAAATGCGCGACCAGGTCACGACTCAAAGCGTGGGGAACAGAATTCTAAAGGGAAAAGATCCAATGGAAAGACTCGAGCTGACTCGAAGATGCATGTATTGGGGAGTATGCCAATACAGCAAAAACTATCCACAACGGATACTTCAGATAAAATCCGGATGAAAACAATCCACTAAGGGACTTCGCTGGGGATGTCTACAAAGACTCTCCTGGGGAAGTAGCGAGATGAGGTATGACCGGTTTACTGGGTAATAAGCTCAACGAGACATGGGATCTGAACACCGACGAAAGGGCGAGAGATACAACATGCTCGGGAAGAATGAATATCTAAGACCGGTATATGGGTGAGAGATATCAAAACTTCAAAACGTCTGAGGAAAACCAAAAAGGTATACTTCAACTCAGGGATTCTGACTCCACAGGGGACAAAAAGTCATAATAGGGAGCAGAGAGGAAGGAACACCAGGGATACCGGTTACTGGGCATATAATAGGTGACCAACCAAGACGTGAATTGGGGAATATTCCCAAGACACTCATCATCCACAAGAGGGCTAAAAAGCAAACTCGATTATGGGATGGATATTCGACTCCGTAAAGGGGATACGGATCTTACTCAATTGGGGAAGAACAAAAGGCTTCAGACCTGAGAGTGCATGAGATATACTATCTATTACCCTCAGAACGTAGATAATATACTCGCATGGGCGATTATCCACAACCGGTTACTGGGTTAATAAAGGATAAATCGAAAGAAAAGAAAAGGCATCAGGATATTGAAACTAGGTATATAATGATGACCAATTCAGGAGAGAAACAATCGTCACCAACAACAACAGGGTAGACGAGAGATGACCCGCTGTGGATAAATTGCATAATCAGGGCAATTATCCAAGCAGATGAGGGGATATCATCACTGAATATTGGATGAAGATAACTGTCACCGATTAAAGATGAGCAAAAATAGTTACTCTGCAAAAAGGGAAGAAATAGGGTTTACAACTACCGGTATGAGGGTAGAGAACCACAGACCCCGCCGGGGATAATAATTACTAATCATTGAGCAATTATTCATTTACCACGGGGAAACAGGAAAAGAGTCTCAAGAGACCGATCTAGGATCAAACTAGATAGGCACACCAAATCAAGACTTGTCCCGGTGAGGATATAACTCGATGGGGAAAACCATCCCAATATATGTGTTGGGAAGGAACAAAAACAATCGACATCCACGAGGATATAACCCGGTGGGGAATATGGAAGAAAGGATAAACGCTTTCTGCCTATGGAGTCGACTCTATATGGAGAGATCAGACACACACATCTGCTTGGGGAAATATATCACCAAATAGCAGGAGACAACAAACAACGATATATGGCAAAGAATGCAACATGAATATCTGAATGTTATAATTATGCATGTATATGCGTGGTTTATGTATGATGTATGCTGACAAACAGACATATCTAACATAACCAGGTCCAGGAATGAACCACCCGGTACTACATCTCAAGAGAGAAAGCCAAGTCCCCTAAGGGCGACTATCCTTGCAGGGGACGAACATCAGTCGTTCTAGTTGGGGACGAGAGTTATCACAGACAAGGTCCACCACACCAACAACTCTACTGGGGAATTTATCCGAGGAGATAAAGGATTTATCGGGATCAACCACCAAATACCGCTCTTGCCCAAAGAGATCCCAACTGCTGAGGAAGAAAGATTGCTACTCTGCTGAAGGGAAGAGAGGTGACTTTCAACAAGCAATCCACTTGGTAGGATAAACCACAAAAGGTTCCGGAGGGAGGAGATACAGTCATGCCAGGAATATGGACAAAAATCTTACCCTGTTGGGGATCGTACCATCCTTGGGAGAGCACTGAGGATCTCCTAAGTATCCTTTCGTCATTGTGAATGTTCACTTTGTTTAAAAATAAATGATGAAAAATTTGATTGTTTAAAACAATGATATTTTCTTAATCAAAACATGCAAAACATTTGTTGAATAGAAACAGATAAGAGTGCCAATAATTGGATAAAAGGCTCAAATTTATTTGATAGAATGGTAGTCTGCGAATGGCAAGACTCCATAGATCTTTACAAATTTGAAATTGGTGATATATATTGGAAAAGGGCTACATTGAACATAATGACCATTTCTCCACCAATTCTGAATCCGATGTATTTGAAGCTTTGGTTGATAATGAGCAAGAATCTCTGACGGACGACAGTTGTAGAACAAAGACTTGTCAGGATGCAGTTACTTGCCAAATCCCTAATATTTGCCTAGATTGCCCCAGGATGAGGTACTCAATCTAGCGGGATACATATATCATTATTATATATTTTTTGTGTCTCTAACTTTTGCCTGGATCGCCCTTTCGGGTTTTCAATCCACCGAGACGCTCATTTTTGCCTAGGCCGCCCTTTCGGGTTTTCAACTTAGCGAGCTATTCAGTTTTAATTTTTAGGCGAAGTATTTCTTGACTGCATCTGAATTCACATGACGAGTGAAATCCTCCCCATCCATAGTTGTAAGTATCATAGCACCGCCTGAAAAGGCTCTCTTAACAACATATGGACCTTCATAGTTTGGAGTCCACTTGCCCCTGGAATCAGGCGCGAAAGACAAGACTTTCTTGAGCACAAGGTCACCTTCTCGGAACAGACGAGGCTTGACCTTCTTATCAAAAGCTTTCTTCATCCTTTGCTGATATAACTGACCGTGGCACATGGCAGTCGATCTCTTCTCTTCAATCAAATTCAGCTGGTCATAACGACTCTGAACCCATTCAACATCAGTCAACTTGGCTTCCATCAAGACCCTCATTGACGGGATCTCCACCTCTACTAGGAGTACAGCCTCCATGCCATAAACAAGAGAGAAAGGAGTTGCCTCTGTTGAAGTGCGGACAGATGTACGATATTCGTGCAAAGCAAATGGTAGCATCTCATGCCAATCTTTATACGTAACAACCATCTTCTGGATAATCTTCTTGATATTCTTGTTTGCAGCTTCAACGGCCCCATTCATCTTGGGTCTGTACGGAGAAGAATTATGATGTGCAATCTTGAATTCACTACACAGTTCTTTCATCATCTTGTTATTCAAGTTAGATCCATTATCAGTAATGAACTTATCTAGCATACCATATAGGCATATTAGTTGATTCTTGATAAACTTCACGACCACCTGCCTGGTCACATTTGCATACGATGCCGCTTTAACCCACTTGGTGAAGTAATCAACTGCTACGAGAATAAATCTGTGTCCATTGGACGCTTTCGGTTCTATCATGCCGATCATGTCAATTCCCCACATAGAGAAAGGCCATGGTGATGAAATCACATTCAGAAGTGTCGGAGGAATATGAATCTTATCCGCATAAATCTGACACTTATGGCATTTCTTCACATATTTGCAGCAGTCAGACTCCATTGTCAGCCAATAGTAGCCTGCTCTCAACATCTTTCTAGCCATGGCATGTCCATTGGAATGAGTACCAAATGAACCTTCATGGACCTCAGTCATTAACAGGTCTGCTTCGTGTCTATCCACGCATCTGAGCAGAACCATATCAAAATTTCTCTTATAAAGCACATCACCATTGAGGTAGAAACTGCCTGACAATCTCCTCAAATTCTTCCTATCTTTCACAGACACCCCGGGTGGGTAAGTCTGGTTCTGAAGGAAACACTTGATATCATAATACCATGGTTTGTCATCTTTTACTTCCTCTACCACAAACACATGAGCTGGCCTTTCCAAGCGCATCACGATAATATTGGGAACTTCATTCCAAAGTCTGAGCACAATCATTGAAGCAAGTGTAGCAAGGGCATCTGCCATCCGGGTCTCATCTCGAGAAATATGATGGAAGTCAACCTCAGTAAAGAACGTTGAAATCCTCCTCGCATAATCTCTATATGGAATGAGGCCAGGCTGATTCGTTTCCCACTCCCCCTTAATCTGATTAACAATGAGGGCCGAATCACCATATACATCAAGATGCTTGATTCTAAGATCAATGCATTCCTCCAATCCCATAATACAGGGCTCATACTCAGCCATATTATTCGTGCACTTGGAAGTTAGCCTTGCTGTAAAAGGAATATGTGTGCCCTGAGGCGTAATGATTACCGCCCCAATACCATTTCCATATTGATTTACAGCGCCATCAAATACCATACCCCAATTAGAACCAGGCTCTGGCCCTTCATCAAGTGTGGGTTCATCACAATCTTTCATTTTTAAATACAGAATCTCCTCATCTGGGAAGTCATACTGAACTGACTGATAGTCCTCAATTGGTTGATGTGCCAAGTGGTCAGCCAAAATACTACCTTTAATAGCTTTCTAAGCTCGATACTCAATATCATACTCAAACAACAACATCTGCCAACGGGCAGGCTTCTCAAATATATACTTGATTGGGTCCATTCTGGATATCAACCAAGTGGTATGGTTCAACATATATTGACGTAAGCGCTTAGCGGCCCAAGCCAAAGCACAACATCTCTTCTCAAGCATTGAATATCAAGACTCACAATCGGTGAACTTCTTACTCAAGTAGTAGATAGCATACTCTTTCTTCCCTGATTCATCTTTCTGGCCAAGGACATAACCCATAGAATCTTCAAGAACAGTCAGATACATGATCAATGGTCTCCCTTCCACGGGCAGAGACAGAATCGGAGGCTCAGACAGATACTCTTTAATACTATCAAAAGCTTTCTGGCAATCCTCGGTCCAATCATGAGACTGATCTTTCCGGAGGAGCTTGAATATTGGCGTACATGTGGCAGTCATGTGGGATATGAATCTGGAAATGTAATTCAAGCGGCCAAGAAAGCGTCAGACTTGCTTCTCAATTTTGGGCGTAGGCATCTCTCGTATTGCTATTACCTTTACAGGATCAACCTCGATACCTTTCTCACTGACAATAAAGCCCAATAACTTGCCAGCACGGACTCCAAATGTACACTTGTTGGGATTCAGACGAAGCTTGTACTTCCTCAAGCGCTGAAAAAGCTTCAATAGGTGCTCTACATGTTCAACCTCCGATCTTGACTTAGCGATCATATCGTCAACGTACACCTCAATCTCCTTATGCATCATGTCATGGAACAAGGTGGTCATAGCTCGTTGATACGTGGCTCCGGCGTTCTTCAAACCGAAGGGCATCACTCGATAACAGAATGTTCCCCAAGGTGTGATGAATGTTGTCTTCTCCATATCCTCGGGTGCCATTTTAATCTGATTATATCCGGAAAATCCATCCATAAACGAGAAGACTTTGAATTTAGCTGTATTGTCTACCGACATATCAATATGTGGTAGAGGGAAATCATCTTTCGGACTAGCTTTATTCTAGTCTCTATAGTCCACACACATCCGGACTTTTCCATCTTTCTTAGGCACAGGCACAATATTCGCCACCCATTGAGGATATGTAGAAGTCACCAGAAACCCCGCATTAATTTGCTTCTGAACTTCCTCTTTGATCTTTACTGCCATATCAGGATGAGTTCTTCTGAGTTTCTGCTTCACAGGCACACACTCATGCTTTAAAGGTAGGAAATGTTGCACAATATCAGTATCTAGACCAGGCATGTCTTCATATGACCAGGCAAAGACGTCAACATATTCTCGTAGCAACTTAATCAACCCATTCTTAACAGATTCTTCCAGAAGTGCCCCAATCTTTACCTCTCGCACACAATCTTCAGACCCCAAGTTGACTGTTTCCAGATTCTCAAGATGCGGCTGAATGATCTTCTCTTCATGCTCAAGTAGCCGGGTGATCTTATCAGGAATCTCTTCAACATCTTCTTCCTCTGCCTCAAATACATGGAATTCAAAATTGGGAGATGGTGTTGGGTCATTATGTTCAATGGGTTTAGAGATCAACCTGCATAATGATTTTTGGATATGAAAAGCTTTAGAATTCAAACAAGGCAAATCATTATGCATATGAAAAGATCGATTTTATTCTATTTTTTTTAGGGTTTTATGTGATCACCAATTTCATGCGAAAAGCGAAAAGGGAAAATAAATGGAAAAACAAACATTTAACATGAATTTATTGAATGAAAATATCATTGTATTTATGCGCCAACAATGTCATCACTTCTCCTTTTGGCATGGGAGAAGGGTTTTTAAACAAAGTGATCATTATGTTGACTTATGGACAACTGTTGGAATATCCACAACGACCCAATTGTTGCAGACCCCTCCAGGGATGATGAAATTACCAGAATCCTCTGCATCCTCTTCCAAGACAGCAGCCTCCTCATCCTGACCGGTGTGGATAAAACTTCCACTCTTGAATAACCCTTGCTTGTTGAAAGTACTAAAAGAAAAACCTATGCCAGCCCGGGACTCGTTGTCTTCTAACTAAATCATTTTTCCTAAGCCAGTGGTTGCACCACGCTCAATGGCCAGCTTTGCATCTTTGTAGGAAGCAAATGAAGGAGCTCTTTTCTCAATAGGCTCAGCAATAGATAACACTTGGAAAGGAGTTCCAACTTCAACCTCAGCATCTATATAAGAGAAGGAAGACAAATGGCTAACCAGGAGAGCCCTTTCTTCCCCTACCACCACCAGCTTCTTGTTTTTCACGAATTTCAATTTCTGGTGTAGGGTGGACGTCACGGCGCCTGCCTCGTGAATCCATGGTCTACCTAAGAGACAACTATACGATGGGTGAATGTCCATAACCTGGAAGGTAATCTGAAAATCACTTGGTCCGATCTTGATTGGGAGATCAACTTCCCCAATCACAGTTTTGCGAGACCCATCGAAAGCCTTCACAACTACTCCACTCTGCCTCATGGGAGGCCCTTGATATGATAGCTTTGAGAGAGTGAACTTTGGAAATACGTTCAATAATGACCCGGTGTCCACCAGTACATTGGACATGGCATCGTCTCTACAACCCATAGATATATGTAATGCCAAGTTGTGGTCTCTTCCCTCCTCAAGGAGATCAGAGTCACAAAAGCTCAGGTTGTTACAAGCAGTAATGTTTGCAACAATGCTATCGAATTGCTCCAAAGTGACATCCTGATCCACATATGCCACATCCAACACCTTCTACAGAGCCTCTCGGTGTGGTTCTGAATTTAAGAGTAAGGATAACACAGATATTTTGGATGGCGTTTGTAGAAGCTGGTCTACAACATTGTACTCGCTCCTTTTGATGAGTCTCAGCATCTCATCATAGTCTTCTTTCTTATTGCCACTAGGGCCAACAGAAGTAGGAGTTTTCAGTACGGAGGAGGGCTTAACGGTAAGTTTCGGATTCGGAGAATTCACAACGTTCCCAATCGGGCGTTCAACAAAATCAGCATTAATTTGAGGCTTCGGCGGTGCTGAAAATACACGGCCGCTACGGGTCAAACCGCTAACATCGGCAATATTCACAACAGAAGAAGAGGGCAAGGACACCTCTTTCCCATTCTCTACTGCTACGGCGTTGTAGCGATAGGGAACTGCCTTTTTAGAGGAGTAAGGCACAAGACCAGTAGGCTTAATGATCAGAGCGGGAGAAGCCTTCTGCTTGCTACCATTGTACTTGATGATAACAGGCTCGGGTATCCGGAACACTGGGGAGATCACATTGACCTCAGGCTCATTTTCATCAACATTCCTGTTTTGAAGGATCTCAATGACTCCTTCGTCCAACATTTCCTGTACATCCTTGCGCACCTGGCAACAACCCAATCGGTTAACAGAGCAGACTCGGTATCTATCATGGTCATGCTCATAATAACTGTAGTTACATAATAAACGGTGCGTCTCGACCAGCGATTGTTGAATATGACTGACATATTTGACCTTGTATTTGCCAGGGCAACCTTGGACCATGTTGACAGATTTCCCATGTTCGGGTAATGGGTTCTTCTTCACATTAGGGCATACGTCCTCAAAACATAGAATACCACACCTCACAAGGTCTTGAACCTTGGTCTTCAAAGGGTAACAATTCTCCACGTCGTGGCCGGGAACACCAGAATGGTAAACACAATGTAACTCGGGCTTATACCACCACTTGGGGTTAGCGAGTATACCCGGTGGGTCTCTCGGAGTAATCAGCTTCCTCTCTATCAAAGAGGGCTATAACTCTGCGTACGTCATAGGAATAGGATCGAAGGTGACCCTTTTCCTCTCGTGACTTGTGCTGGTCTGATTACTGTTGCGAGGCTGGTAGGCCTGCTGTCGTGGACGGAGCTGTTGTGGCTGATATTGCTGAGGTGGTTGCTGATTGTTGTTGTGATGCTGGTACTGTTGATTATCTCTAAAGACAGGTGCTATATGAGCCACCTGGTGCTAGTTACTGGCGGGACGCACAGTCTTCCTCCTCATAGAGGGTCTTCTTGGTTTCTCATGGGAAGTCACAACATGTGCCTCTCCATCTTTCTTCTTTGCAAATGCCCCATAACGTTTGGCAGAAGAGCCTTCTTCTCTGGTTAACCATCCTTCACGGACCCCTTCTTCTAGACGCATCCCCATATTTACCGTCTCGGTGAAGTCAGATGGAGCGCTAGCAATCATTCGCTCATAATAAAAGGAACTTAAAGTCTTCAAAAAGATCTTAGTCATCTCTTTCTCTTCTAGCGGAGGCACGATCTGTGCTGCCACCTCTCGCCACCTCTGGGCGTACTCCTTAAATGTTTCTTTATCCTTCTGGGACATGGCTCTCAATTGATCTCTATCGGGAGCCATATCCACGTTGTACTTGTATTGCTTGATGAAGGCTTCACCGAGATCATTGAAGGATCGGATGTTCGCGCTGTCTAAACCCATGTACCAACGCAAAGCGGCACCGGACAGACTGTCCTGAAAGTAGTGGATGAGTAGTTGGTCATTATCGGTTTGAGTCGACATCTTCCTGGCATACATGACCAGGTGGCTGAGAGGACAAGTATTTCCTTTGTACTTTTCAAAATCAGGGACCTTGAATTTCACAGGGATCTTCACATTTGGAACCAAGCAGAGTTCGGCGGCAGACTTGCCGAAAAGATCCTTCCCTCTGAGAGTTTTCAATTCCTTGCGAAGCTCAAGAAATTGATCATTCATAGCATCCATCTTCTCATAAACATATGGACCCTCAGACGGCTTAGAATGATAGATGGTGTCGTCTACCCCGGGCAGAGTATGCACGACAGGAGGAGGAACGGCAAGGACCGGGCTAGATGCCGGCAGAGAAGCAAAGGTGGGAACAGGACCCTCAGGCATGAAATTGGGAGGCATCCCCCACGGGAACCCGGTTGGCATGGCTGTTGGAACAAAGTGTGCACTGGCAGCAGGCACAGTGGAGGAGACAATCTCAGAGATTACTGTCCTCTGGGGAGGAGTTGAAGGTGTCGAAGAAGACTGGCTATGGGCAGCCATGAATGACTCCATTAGGGCAGTCAATCTGGCCACTTCCTCTTTCGGCTCGCGGTTCTCTTGCTCTAAGTGATCCATTAGTCTTGAAATGTTGGCTCTAGTGTAGTATCGGTGAGTCAGCTTGTCTTCAAAATAAATGAAGGACATAGAGTTAGACCACAGGGGAAGGGACCAGAAACAAAACCTTCTTATGCATATGATGCATGCAATGCTTGTGCATATGATTTGTTTTTTTATTTCAAAGGAACTTTAGAGTTTTATTTGCAAATTCTGGAAATATTAAGCATTTTATCACATATGGAAATATCTTATCAAATAATATCAGGGAAAAGAAGTGCAGCATCGTCGATCAGATACAAGAGAAAAGGAAAATAATCGTCTTATGGATCCCTAGAAACAATCATCTAAAGCTCGGGACACAGGAAGATAAGATGCGCGAAGCCTCTTCACCTCCCTCTCATAGGCTGCCTCCATATCGGCCTTCTCTTTGGCGAGTCGATCATACTTCCTCTTCCAGAACTTAGAAGACTGAGGAAGTAGAGAAGTCCATACATTATCAGGGTCATCAATAACCTGATGCTCAATAAACTCAATCAACGCATCCTTCTTCTTAATCTGCTGAAGCAACTCTTCACGTTCACGGATCCAGGCACGTGAACGGTCTTCGTCTCTCAACTCCTCTACTCCTTGATTAGGGAGGGTTGAAGGCCCAACCATAATCATAGGTGTAGGTCTCGGATACTCGTAAGGCATGAGATACTCAGACGCCCTTTTCCTAGCCCAAACAGTGTAAGGCTCCAAAGCGATGCAATTCTTAGGACCCAACTTTTTCCTTCTTTTCCTATGAATCTTGCGCCAAGCGCGGACCATCCTAGCTTTCAAGCCTTGGGGATCTTTACCATCCTGAAAGAATACACCCTCTAACAGAATGTTATTGGGTTTATCCTTTAGGGGGAACCCTAGCTGCCGACGTGCCAAAACAGGATTGTAGTTAATCCCACCACATGTACCAAGAAGAGGTACATTGGAGAATTCGCCACAAAAGTCAATAATCTGCACACCATCATACACACGGTTATACCAAGAGATATCATCATTAGTGAGAGACATAAGTCTCGTGGACCACCGTAGACATTCCTTGTTCTCCTTGAAAGCGACCGTCTGAGGTAAGTGAGAAATAAACCACTTATACAGCAGAGGCAAACAACACACAATGGCGCCACCACCCTTTGCATTCCTCATATGCAAATAGAAATAGGTATCGCCCAACAGAGTCGGAACGGGATTAAGAGTAGAGAAAATCCTAATAGCGTTCACATCCACAAACTTGTCGATGTTGGGGAATAACACTAGCCCATAGATGAGAAGTACAAATATGGCCTCAAAGGCGTCCTCACTCATGGCCTTCCCATACATAGTAGCTTGAGCAATGAGGAACTCAGAAGGGAGACCTTAAATTCCCCCTTTGGTTGTCATATGAGCATTAACCAGAGATTCATCTATGTGTAACATGTCTTCTATCTCTTGAGAAGTGGGAACCCTTTCCAAGCCATTGAACGACAACTGATCCAGAACAGGTATACCCACAAGATAAGCATGCTCCTCAAGTGTAGGCAAAAGCTGAAAATCCGGAAACGTGAAGCAACGGTACAAAGGATCGTAAAACTGCACCAATACACTCATCAATCCTTCATCCACCTGAGTAGTCAGAAGAGGAAGAAGCTTCCCAAAACGAGCTTTGAAACCCAAGGGATCTAATACATAAGATGTCAAATTCCTTAACTCTTTCAAGTCTGTTTGTCTGAAACTGTACTTCTTTGTATTCCTTCTTTGTCTTTCCATGTCTGAAAATTTTGCAAATAGACCTCTTAAGTTCCTTGAAAAGTTTCTCATTATTTTGATGATATGAATGCAAATGGGTGCATGAATGCATGAATGCAACAATCACACTCAAGGATCAAGCAAAGCACCCCAAACAAAGGTCATGGGATGGGTCATGTTATCCTTAATATCAACCATCCATTTTGGTAGATTATGGTTTACACCTTATCAACACCCAAGTTCCATTGATATTAAGGAGACCTGAATGGATCAACCATGTATCAAGGGTTTGTTGCAAGTCACGAGCATGGAGTTTAGGTTAAGAACCAACAAAAGAGAGTGTACTAAGGTTTAAACCTGCCAAACATGTTCTACAAAAGGTGCCCATAGTCATCATCCCATCTTTTGGATGTTATCGGAGAAACGACTACTCGTATTCCAAAAATATTCTCAAGAGAGAATCTTATGAGTGTAGTATCACGTAACAATCGTATCAAATCTTACACTTGAACGACTTTCGCACTATTTCCTACAAATAGGCCAAGATGGGTTTGGTAAACTAAGGTCCTTGGCTTCTAAGGTCTATATTGGAAAAAGTAATGTCTAACCACAACTACTTGTGTGACATTATTGATCCCAACATGACCTCCACCAAGTGAATGGGCTTGCAAGTCAACTTGCTAAGGAATAACTCCACACAAGTCAACAAGACTATGCGATTCTCCTATCCTGAGTGCACTCGAGTTCGAGTATAGAACTCATCTCACAAAGGTCACAAAGCATACAAGGAATTAATATTCAAGCAATTCAATCATTACATACAATACAGTAATCCCAAATTGCACAAAAATATGTCACACAAAAAATATACAATACAATACAACAAATATGAAAAGTAGGTAAAACCCACTAGGGAAAATAAGTCCCCAGCAGAGTCGCCACTTTTCTGTAGCGGGGTATTCGTTACCATTAGAGATATTGACTAAATCCAAGGTAAATCATACAAGTCGAGTCTCCACCGCACTTCTATTTATCCAAAGGAATGGTTAGAAAGCGAACAAAAACCTAAAAGTTTTATCGAATCAAAAACTAGTAAAAATGTCAGAGATCGGGGTAAGGGGGTTGGTTATGCAATGGGAAGGTGTTAGGCATCCAAAGCATCCTAGGTACTCCTAGGGAGCCCTTTTCACATTTGTTGCAAAGGTTGTTGTTTTTGTGAAAATTTATTTGTGCAAACATGACTGAAGGGATGAGAAAAGCGTGTATGTTTATCTAATGTACTACTTACTAAAAGAAGGGTCAAAAGAAAATGACTCGCACGGATGTCGCATCCACTTCATACGTATCTCATTTGAATCTGAGAATCAGAGTCTTCGTAGCTCGACTACCTATGGGTTAAAGAGGGGTGTGTTTTAGGGTGAACGACGTTACTACGCAATCTACCGGATGCTCGACCTTTGGAGACTTACTCGCCTGTAGTAGAAGGAGATAACGTGTTCTTAGGAGAAGAAAAATCAATGAGTTGGGGTGTTCTGGGGATGCTCATGCAAAAAGGCAGTCCTAGACGAAGGAACCGCGCTACCTTAATAGACATGCAAACGGGAGACTATCAAACCATACAAAACAAACATGCATAAAGTAAACACGCCAGCAGGGGCTCAAACATACATGGGTAGGGCTTTAGTCAAGAGGGGTCATATCAACCTCGATAAACAAGGCATGGAAGGGTAATCAAACGGGCTCTTAACCACTGACATTGACCTTTAGAGTGAGCAGATCAAAAGGGTAATGAGGATAAGACCTCCTAGCTCTTAACCCTGGACTGGGTGAGCTCATGACAAGGCGTGGGGGTTCAGAAAGGTGGAACCCTCTCCACTGACGACCGGACAAAAGATCTGGGGCTCTTGTTCTGAAGCATCGACACGTAGTGTGATCTTAAAGAACGACGCACCGAATAACGGGGGATTGATTACTAATCCCTTTTATCCGTAAATTGCCTCCCCGTGGAGGTCTTTAGCACTGGTGCCTCTTTTTGGAGGTCTTTAGGCACAACAATAAACACACAAAACATTGCCTCCTATCGAGGTCTTCCAGCTAGGAAAGCGGTAAAATGCAGGAAAGATGTAAAAGTACCACGCGGATAAAGATCCGAAGCAACAACAATTTAAGAGGTAAGAAAACCAAAGATCTTTCAAGCTGGCACCGTCAAAGAAAGTCAGTCAGTACAGGTAATCGGAATAAACCTCCAGGTGGTATCCCACAAATAAAGTGGAACACCAAACAAGCTATCCCTGCAAAAGTATGTGAGTCCTCACAAAAACTCAACGAACAGGTTAAAGCAACGGGATGGAATCAGGAGAAAACAAAGCCATAACAAACACAAAACAGGTTAGAGTAAACAGGAAAAAGAAACTACTGTCGCGATCGCTACTGCATCGCCTAGCGAAGGCTTAGCGAGGCTTCGCTGCAAGCTCGCCTAGCGAAGCGGCTAGCGAAGGCTTGCGGGTTCTAGATTTCCCATTGATAACAGTATGATTTTAGGGACTCCAAACCCTATGGTATCCCTTTCAGAAATCAAGTGATCAGACATTCAAAGCATTATTTTACATATTCATGCATATCTAAACCCATGGGCAAAAACTGAACGATACCTCACACATTCAGAGTATTCAAATTAAAAGCATAGAGTAATGGGGATAAGGGCAAACCTGATTAGAGAGACCGATAAAACTCGAACGGCACGGCTGGGTTTGCAAGGCAATGTCAGCGTTTGCGTGTGATGGAGGTGAAGTGTGTGAGTCAGAGTGAACTTTTCAGAGCTGTTTGGAGGTTGCTGCAAATTTGTTCGCAGGTTTCCCTTCCTCTTCTTTTCTCTCTCTTTTCCTCTCGGGTTTTGTCTCAATGAAACTCTAGTATTTATAGCCTAATATTGGTGACTTGGTGGGCTCAGAATCAAGCCCAAAATTTTCTGTTATTTTCCCAAAATGTGCGCGCTTCTCCTAGCGAGCATGACAGTTCTCTTCGCTAAGCGAACCATTCTGCTCGCCTAGCGAGCATGACAGCTCAGGCTCTTCTTTTCGCTCCTTCAAGATTAGTGTTTGAATGATGAATAGACCCCATTGGAACATGTTGGAAGTGACCCACGTCATTCCCTTGTATTGACTGATCACCCGAATAGAATCCACAAAGCGTCTTGGATGATACTCAAGCTTCAAACAAAAGATGTTAGTGACACATTTTTGTGCTTTTGGTTAGTAAACAAAAGTAAGAGAAACAATGATATATAATTCAAGCATGCTTGGTCATCTCAAACCAATCACAAGGAGTCCCACCCAAAGGCAAAGGAAACCAAGATGCTAAAGATCCTTGAGGCAATGCAAATGCAATGTTATGATGCCATGAGGGATCTTAGGGTCAAAATTGGGGTCTTACACATATCATTTAACTTGTTTATGTTTATGCCATTTTCCCTTTGCTCATTTGAGCCATATATTGTGATTGCATATATTTGTTTGTGTATCTTGTTTGTGTTTGTGGTCTTAGGACCCCTAAAATACCTAATAACAACAAAAATCCTAAAAAATGTTTGTGTGGACTGTTGGATTTGATCTGAGCTTTGGACTTAGAATTAAGCAACACTCCTTATGCAAAAGGACTTGGCCAATGCCAACTTTTCTGAAGCCAAGTCATTGTGAATTGAACTTTCATATGATTGCAAGTATTGAGATCCCTTTTGAGTTCATCTGCTACACGGTCTTGATGCAAATGTTACTTTTAACCTGTGTCTAATGCCTATTTCTGAGCCATTCAAGGAGTATGTCATCTGATACATGGGGAAGATTATGAAGAAGACTATGAAGTTGCTAACTTGGACGTGGCTATCTTTATTTGATACCTTGATCTTCATCTTTCTATTTGTGTATTGATATTGCTTGATCCTAAAGTCCAAGGGAAAATTGGGTTTCTATATGACATTCTTGTCTATTGGATTGCGTCCCATTGGTCAGATCTTTTCAACCCTTAACTTTTAAATTTTTGCTTAGGATTAGTCTCTTCATCTCCTCCCATTTCTTAAATTTCAAATCTCTCCCTCTTTTAAAAAACCTTCTTTGTTTGTGATTTCTAAACTTTGACTTTATTGCAAATTAGAAACTTTGGCCTTATGCCATTGATTTTTTTTAAACCTCTGTTCTTAATCAAATTTGTAAATGAACTTAACCATATTTGACATAAAATTTCAAAAGAAAAAAAGAACTAACACTTATTAAAACTATTTTAGGCCTTTTGTGCCTCTCTTAAACTTAAATTTTTGTTCAAAGCAACTCACTCAATTTGAAATTGATACCACGAACTACGAGGTTTTGATCCCTCATTTTTATGTTGGTACATAGGCACAAGTATGAAGGTCTTCTCAAACACAAAAATATAATCAATGAATTCTTTTCTCATCCCCACACTCTGTTTTTCTCAAACATCATTTTATACCAAAACACATACACACATAAAAAAGGGCTCCCTAGGAGTACCTAGGATGCTTTGGGTGCTAACACCTTCCCTCTGTGTAACGAATCCCCTAACCTGTAATCTCTGGCATTTTATTAGTTTTGATTTGAAAACTTATTATCTTTGGGTTTTGTTCGTACTTTTCCCTTTTCCTTTGGAAACAATAAAAGCGCGGTGGTGACTCTGGTTTTATTGACGTTAAGTTTATCCATAGCTTAATGGTCATGAATTTACCGCTACAAAACTCAACTAGGGAATAGATAATCTTTAACACAGGAGTAACAAAAACGTATTATCCACTACCGGTTACTGGGTACGGGGATGACAAGTTCTGACATAGAGGACATTTGTTACTGGTTAGGGTAAACATATCAAGGATGACTCATTAAGGGCAATAAGAGGTGTATTCATTACCAGTTACTGGGTAAGAATAATTTGCTAGGAAAAGCCAAAATAAGGTTTACAACTAACGATTACTGGGCAGAAAACCAATGAGAGAGAATAACCTTCAGTGGCTAAAGTGATCATATCAAGGATAAACTTAAAAGGAAGAATATTCATCATCAGTTAAGATGAACATATCAAGGATAGACTGCCGATAAAAGCAGGAACTACACCTATAAATTACTAGATAGAATACCTAAAAGAGGATAACCGTCATCGGTTAGGATGAACATATCAAGGATAGACTCTGAGGGGAGAAATAGGAATTACATCTATTAATTACTGGATAGAAAACCAAAAGATAGAATATCCGTCGTCGATTAAAGGGAACATATCAAGGATAGACTCCGCAAGGGGAAGCAGGATTTACAACTACCGACTACTAGGTAGAATACCGCAAAGAGGAGGAAACCTGTCATTGGTTGGGATAAACATATTAAGGATTAACCCTCTAGGGATGAAATAGGGATTACAACTACCTTTTTTCTAGGTAGAATACCATAAAGAGAAGTATCCGTCACTGATTAGGATGAACATATCAAGGATAGACTCAAAGCAGGGGAAGAAAATATCCGTCATCGGTTAGGATGAACATATCAAGGATAAACTTCCTAGAGAAACGTGAAAACAGACCTGCTGGGGAAACAGATTACTCTTGTCGGGTATTGGGTAAAAGTAAAATACTCGCAAATCGAGAAGAATATTACCAATTATTGGGTAATAGACTCTCAAGGGGACCAAAAGCATCTATCTAGGTAAGATCTAGAGAGAAACGGTCAATCAAACACTCAACCCAATGAGGACATAACTTAGAGGGAGTGGTTCCATCCATATAACCAACTAGTGAGGAAACTTAAATAATAATCATCCACGAGGAAATAACTTAGTGGGGAATGAGAAAGGTTAAAAATCATTCTGCTTAGGGGGATGACACTCTATAATTGAAAGAGGACAGACATACCAAATCTGCGCGGGGGAAAGGATACCACCATAGTAGAGGATCAGAGAAATAATGAATCACAAAGCGTAATAATGTAATAACGAAATCTATGAATGTATGTGTATATGTATATGTATATATATATATATATATATATATATATATATATATATATATATATAATTATATATATGATGATTATATTGACAAAACGATCACAAAGGATACAAACGTCACCGATCTGAATCATCAATACAACACTCAGCCAATTTCAACAGAAGGGAATCAACTGGTGAAAGAGAGGTAAAGGACGAACATGAATTAACATTATCAAAGGCTCAACCCTGGTTGGAGAAGAGGGAAGATCTGTTGAGGAGCTGCACTACCAACTCTGCGGGGAATTTTAAGTCAATACCATATCTAATAGGAGACAACTTTTTAGAGGATCCAACATACTTCTCTAGAATCAGTGCTGCATGAAATCCGTTGGAGACCTGAAGGGAAACCAGACTTTGGTTCCGGATCTACGCAAACTGAGAAAACGTGCCTACAATTCACGGGAGGCCAAATGCTGACTCAGATGGAGAAACCAATAAAAATCCGGTTGGAGATGCTGAAATGCCGCTGGGGGTGAAACAGAGATGACACCAACTGCTTAGGGAAAACCAAAAAATGCTTCGCATTTTAAGGCTTACCGTTTTTCAGACCGTTGTTGATATTCCTTAAATAAAATCAATTGCTCTTAAAGTATTAGCTTTTATTATTTAAGAAAATATGATTTCGATTTAAAAATTAATTTAAAAATGATCACCATAAAAATTTAAATCTATTTAGCTGAAATAAGCAAGAGTAGAAACAATTGGATAAAAAGCTCAAATTTATTTAATAGAATGGTAGTCTGCAAATAACAAGACTCCATAGATCTTTACGAAAGTTTAAAAATGGTAGTTTACATGGAAAAGGGCTACATTGAATACAATGATCACTAGTCTTTCTACCGCCTTCAATATCCGCTATGCTCTTGGCTTTGGTTGAAGAAGAATTAGAACCAAATATTATGCTCAAGAAAGTTTTCAATACTGAAGATCAGTAGGATCCAGTTGCTTGCCATGATCCCTAATTTTGCATAAATTTCCCCAAGGTGGGTTACTTAATCTATCGGGATAAATTTTTTGTTTTATGTCTCTAACTTTTGCCTTGATCGCCCTTTCAGGTTTTCAATTCACTGAGACGCTCATTTTTGCCTAAGCTGCCCTTGCGGGTTTTCAACTTAGCGAGTTGTTCTTTTCTTTTTTTAGGAGAAGTATTTTTTGACTGCATCGGCATTCACAGGACGAGTGAACTCTTCACCATCCATAGTTGTAAGAATCAAAGCACCGCCTGAAAAGGCTCTCTTAACAACATATGGGCCTTCATAATTAGGAGTCCATTTTCCCCTAGAATTTGGTTTAAAGGATAAAATCTTCTTGAGCACAAGGTCACCTTCTCTGAACACATGAGGTCTGACATTCTTATCAAATGCTTTCTTCATTCTTTGCTGATATAACTGAGCATGACACATGGCAGTCAACCTCTTCTCTTTGATCAAATTCAACTGGTCATACCTGGTCTGACACCATTCAGTCTCTATCAACCTAGCTTCCATCAAAACACGCAATGACGGGATTTCAACCTTTAATGGGAGCACAATTTCCATACCATAAACAAGTGAGAAAGGGGTTGCCCCTGTTGAAGTGCGGATGGATCTACGAGACCCGTGCAAAGCAAATGGGAGCATCTCATGCCAATCCTTGTACGTCACAACCATCTTCTGGATGATATTCTTAATATTCTTGTTTGCAGCTTCAACAACCCCATTAATCTTAGGTATGTTGGGAGAAGAATTATGATGTGCAATCTTGAAGTATTTGTAAAGAGCTTCTACCATATTATTATTCAAGTTAGATTGATTATCAGTAACAATCTTACTTGGCACACCATACCAGCATATAATATGATTTTTGATAAACCTCACAACAACTTGCTTGGTTACATTTGCATATGATGCCTCTTCAACCCACTTTGTGAAGTAGTCAATAGCCATCAGAATGAAACGATGTTCGTTTGAAGCTTTGGAATCAATCATGCCAACCATATCAACTCCCCACATGGAGAAGGGAAATGGAGAGGAAATGACATTCAACAATTTCGGAGGAACATGAATCTTATCTGCATATATTTGACACTTATGGCATTTCTTCACAAACTTGCAACATTCAGATTCCATTGTCAGCCAATAGTAACTTGATCTCAACATCTTCTTAGCCATAGCATGTCCATTGGAATGAGTACCAAAGGAACCTTCATGGACTTCAGTCATCAACAAGTCTACTTCACGTCTATCCACGCATCTGAGCAGAACCATATCGAAGTTTTTCTTGAAAAGCACATCACCATTCAGGTATAAATTTCCAGCTAATCTCCTCAAAGTCTTATTATCTTTTAAAATGCCCCAGGCAGGTAAATATGACTTTGGAGGAAACATTTGATATCAAAATACCACAACTATTCATCTTTAGCTTCTTCAACGGCAAACACATGCACTGCCCTATCAAGACGCATCACAGTCAAATTAGGAACCTCGTTCCAAAACTTCACCACTATCATTGAATCCAATGCTAGAAGAGCATCTACCATCCGGTTTTCATCTCGAGGGATATGATGAAACTCAACCTTTGTAAACAAAGTTTAAATCCTCCTCGCATAATCTCTATATGGTCTCAAACCGGGTTGATTCATCTCCCATTCACCTTTGATCTGATTCACAACCAAAGCTGAATCTCCATAGACGTCAAGATATTTGATTCTGAGACCAATGGCCTCTTCAAGCCCAAAAATGCAAGCTTCATACTTAGCCATATTATTTGTACACTTGAAAGTTAATCTAGCTGTAAATGGAAAATGAGTGCCTTGAGGAGTGATAATCACTTCCCCAATGCCATTACTGTACTGATTAACAGCTCCGTCAAATACCATGCCCCAACGGGAACTAGGTTCTGGCCCTTCTTCTAGCAATGGTTCATCATAATCTTTCATCTTCAAGGACAATATCTCTTCATCAAGAAAATCATATTGCACTGACTGATAATCTTCAATCGGTTGGGGATCCAAATGGTCAACCAAGACACTATATTTAATTGTTTTCTAAACTCGGTATTCAATATCAAATTCTGATAACAACATCTGCCAATGGGCAATCCTCCCAGTTAAAGTAGGCTTCTCAAAAATATACTTGATTGGGTCCAATTTGGATATCAACCAAGTGGTGTGTTTCAATATATACTGACGCAGACGCTTAGCAGCCCAAGCCAATGCGCAACAAGTCTTTTTAAGCATAGAATACCGAGTCTCAAAGTCGGTGAATTTCTTGTTGAGGTAGTAAATATCATATTCTTTCTTTCCAGTCTCATCTTGCTGACCCAGAACACAACCTATACTCTCTTCAAGTACAGTCTAATACATGATCAATGGTCTTCCTTCTATAGGCGGAGACAGAATCGGAGGCTCAAGCAGATACCCTTTTATACTGTCAAAAGCTTTTTGGATATCCTCGGTCCAATCACAAGACTGACCTTTCCAAAGAAGCTTGAATTAAGGTGCACATGTGGGAGTCATATGCGAAATCAATCTTGAGATATAATTCAAGCGGTTAGGAAAACCTCTGACTTGCTACTCAGTTTTGGGTGCAAGCATCTCTTGTATTACTTTGGCCTTGGCAGGATCAACTTCAATACCCTTCTCGTTGACAATAAAGCCCAACAACTTACCAGAACGAACACCAAATGTACATTTATTGGGATTCAAGCAGAGTTTGTACTTCCTCAAATGCTGGAATAGTTTCAACAAATGCTCAACGTGTTCTTCTTCATCACTGGATTTAGCAATCATATCATCAACATAGATTTTGATCTCTTTGTGCATCATATCATGAAAAATAATGGTCATTTCTCTCTGGTATGTTGGACCAACATTCTTTAGACCGAAAGGCATCACTCTATAACAGAATGTTCCCAAGGGTGTAGTGAATGTGGTCTTCTCCATATCTTCGGGTGCCATTTTAATCTGATTATATCCGGAAAATCCATCCATAAATGAAAAGACTTTGAACTTAGTTGTATTGTCTACCAACATGTCAATGTGTAGCAGAGGAAAATCATCTTTCGGACTAAGCTTTGTTTAAACCTCTATAATCAACACACATACAGACTTTTCCATCCTTCTTTGGAACGGGCAAAATATTGGCCACCCACTACAGATACTCAGTAGTAGCAAGGAAACCGGCATCGATCTGCTTTTGCACTTCTTCTTTGATTTTACTGCCATATCGGGATGAGTCCTCCTCAACTTCTACTTGACTGGCGGGCATTCTGGCTTCAACAGAAATCTATGCTCCACAATCTCAGAATCCAAACATGGAATGTCTTGATAAGACCATGCAAATACATCTGAATACTCTCGGAGAAGATCAATCAACCCCTTCTTAACCCTTTCACATCATCTTCGGAACCCAAGTTGACTAGCTCAATCTGCTCATCGAATGGCTGAATGGCTTTTTCCTCGTGCTCAAGTAGACAAGGCAATTCATCAGACACTTCTTCATCACTTTCTTCCTCAGCCTCAAACACAGGGAGTTCAAAGTTTGGAGAAGGAGTATGATCATTGTATTCAATGGGTTTAGAAACCAACCTGCATAATGATTTGATATTTTGATTTTAGAGAAGTGAATTATGGCCAAATATTATGCAGATGGATAATTATTATTTATTTATTTATGTTTTATATGATTACCATTTTTCAGAAAAGTAAAAAGTAAAAATAAAACATCATAGATGTGGATGAATAGAATTGCATTTTATTGATGATTAATTTGAAATATGCCCAACAATGTTTGCTTCTCCCTTAGGCATAGGAGAAGGATTTTCAAAAATAATAAAAACAATTACTTAAAGCGATAAACAATAACAGGAACATCAACGGCGGTCCAATTATTGTAAGCCTTTCCATGCGTCACAAGATTGGTGCAGTCTTCATCTTCATCTTCCCCGATCACTGTAGCTGAGTGTTGTTCATTACCATGGATAAACCCTCCGCTATGGAAACTAGGTTGTATATCTTCAGCCTTGACAACAGACATCCCTTGTTGGAAACCCAAACCGGTTCGGTTCTTGTTCTCGGCGATCTCTACCATACGACCCCACTGGTCAGAACTACCATCTTCGATAATCTTCTGAGCGTCTTTAAAAGAGGACATAGGTGCCCTAACTTTCTTCTCTTCAGCAATAGATAGATCTTGGAACGGAATTCCAATCTCATCCTCAGCTTCCACATATGAGAAAGACGATAGGTGACTCACCAACAATGCTTTCTCTCCTCCCACGATGACAAGCTTTCCATTCTTTACAAACTTTAACTTCTGATGCAGAGTGGATGTTACATCCCCAGCCTCATGTATCCACGACCTTCCCAACAAGCAGCTATAGGCCGAGTAGATGTCCATTACTTGAAAAGTAATTTGGAAATCACTCGGACCTATCTTCACTAGAAGGCCTACCTCAATAATAACGGTCTTGTGATAACCATCAAAAGCTTTGACGATCACACCACTGTATCTCATAGGATCGCCTTGATGTGATAATCTGGACAAAGATGATTTTGGGAGTACCTTCAACGTATAACCGGTATCAACCAACACGTTTGACAACACATCCTCCTTACAATTCATCGATATATGCAGTGCTAGGTTGTGATTTCTGCCTTCCTCGGGAAGTTCTTCATCAGAGAAGCTCAAGTTGTTGTAGGAAGTGATGTTAGCCACAATATGGTCAAACTGATCCACTGTTACATCATGTTCAACATAAGCTTGCTCCAATACTCTTTGCAATGCTTCTCTGTGCGCTTCAAAATTCATAAGCAGAGACAACATTGAAATTTTTAAAGGAGTTTGGAGCAGCTTATCCACCATATTGAATTCACTCTTCTTTATCAATCTTAGTACCTCATCATTATCACTAGGCTTCAAATTTCCAGACTCACCAGGCTGACACTATTGAGCACTAATTGGATTTGCTACAGGTACCTCAACCTTCTTACCAACATCTTCTACATTTTTTGGGAAAACGAGACCAAAAACACGACCCCTACGAGTCACCTTCGCTATATCGACAATGTTCACAACAAAATTGGTCGTAGGAAACGGAACCTCTTGACAATTCTCCACCATTGTAGAATTATACTGATATGGAACAGGTCTATCGGATGCATACGGGATTGGGCCCATTAACCGTATTACCAACGACGATACCGATCTATTGATGTTGTTGCTGCTGTTACTATCAAATTGAATCACTACCCGCTCAGAGGTCTAAAACACTGGTACTATCACAATGACATCATCTATATCCTTCGACTGTTGAATCTGGATTACATTATCATCCATCAACTTCTGGATATCTCTCTTGACGATTGAATACCCATGGGGGTTTACACTGCAAATTGCACAACCGTCATGGTCGTGCTCACAATCACTGATGGTACACAAAGTCCTATGCATCTCCACCAAGGACCTACGGATATGTCTCACATCAAACACTCAGAAACTTCCCGGACCACCATCTACCATATTAACAGAGGAATTACCATGAGCGGGCAACGGGTTAGCTTTCACATCCGGCGCACGATCCTCGAAGGATACCATCCCACTATTTACTAGCTTTTGGACCTCATACTTCAAAGGGTAGCAGTTCTCTATATCGTGACCGGGAGCTCCTTGATGAAAGGAACATCGGAGTTCAGACTTATACCCACATGGAAGTGGTTCTGGAATTTGTGGCAGATTCCTTGGCTGAAGCAGGTTCTTGAGAACCAAAGACGGGTATAATTCGGTGTAGGTCATAGAAATAGGGTCAAAAGAGACCTTCTTACTCTCGAAATTCTATTGTTGCTGATTATTGGTGTTGTTGTTGTAGTTGTTTGTTCTTTGTTGTGGCTGCTGTTGACGTTGTTGTTGAACTGGAACTGATAGATTGTTAGAAAATACCGGGATAATGGATGAAACTCGATGATGATGTTGATGCGTTTGCGAACTTCTTTTGACACGAGGCCTCCTCTGCCTCCCCACTGATACTGCATTAGTTTCGCCTTCCTTCTTCCTAGCGAAACTGTTACCATACTTCTTACTCAATGATACTTATTCCTTAGACAAACGTCCCTCACGAACACCCTCTTCTAACCTCATCCCCATGTTTACCATTTCAGTAAAATCACTGGGGGCACTAGCAATCATTCCTTTGTAATAAAACAATCTCAGGGTCTTAAGGAAAATATTGGTCATTTCTTACTCTTCCAACAAGGGATTGATATGAGCGGCAAGCTCTCTCCTCCTCCAGGCATACTCTTTGAATGTCTCTTTATCGTTCTGAGACATTGACTGAAATTCTGGTATCAGATATGAGATGTCGAAGGTAATGTCACAATACTAATATCTGAACAACAACTAAAATATAAATAGGATAAAAGACAAAGAAACAATTGAACAAGTGACACAAGCAATTGTTAACCCAATTCGGTGCGAACTCACCTACGTCTGGGGGCTACCAAGCCAGGAAGGAAATCCACTAAACAGAATTAGTTCAAAGACTCTCAGTAAACAACTTCAAGTTACAGTCTTTTCACCTAATCTCTACCCGTGTGACTTCTACCTAAGAACTCTTAGATATGAGACCCTACTCACTCCCCCTCAATCATAGCAGTGATATAAAAACAAATATTACAAAGAAAGAAGACACTCTTCAAAGACACATACTTGATCTTGCTTAAAAGCTTCAACCAAGTAAACACACACTCGTGCTTCAAAGCTTAGAGTGGACAAATTACAACATAAAAGTCAGTCCAATTCAAACATCAATAAGATGAATGAATGGCTCACAATACACAAGCTCACACAAGACTAAAACCCTAAAACTCTATCACTCTTTCGTTCTTTTCTTGTGTGTTTAAACCAGGTTTAACATGGCCTTTAAATAGATGCTTTTGAATGGGCCTGGGCAGCATAAAACCCTAAATCTATTTTCCTTGCGTATCTTCTTATTAACGACAGCTAATCATCCCTTATTGGAACATAGATCATTCTGGTTTTAAATCAAATTACTCCTTGAATAGCGCATCCAATTTCCATATAATTACACACAGATTTGCATGAAAAACGCAACATTAAAATACATAACATTCAGACTGAATGTTCTGTATACACATGTCTTAACATCGGGTCTGACATCTTAGCTAAATCCTACACAACCATATTTAAACATCCTGCAGGAGGCTGATATCACATGTCAAGGCAACACGCGTGACAACTTGTGATAACTCTAAGTTTTACCAAAATTGATGCCAACACATAGAACCAACATTGACCTCAGCTACTCTAAAACGGACGCCATGTCCACGTTGTACTTGTACTTCTTCACAAAAGCCTCGCCCAAATCATCGAATGTGCGAATACTTGCACTATCCAATCAAATGTACCACCTCAGAGCGGCACCAGTCGGACTGTCTTGGAAGTAGTGAATCAATAACTGATCATTATCAGTTTCTATTGACATTTTCCTGGCATACATGACGAGATGGCTAAGTGGACAGGTATTTCCCTTAAACTTTTCAAAGTCAGGGACTTTGAAGTTCATCGGGATCTTGACATTCGGCACTAGTCAAAATTCAGCGGAACTCTTACCGAACATATCTTTTCCCCTCAAGGTCTTCAATTCCTTTCGCAGCTCAAGGAACTTGTCTTTCATTTCGTCCATCTTTTCATAAACATCAGGCCCCTCAGACGACTCAGAATGGTAGATGGTGTCCTCAACATGAGGCAGAGTATGAACCACTAGAGGCGGAAAAGACATGATCGGGCTAGATGTCAGCATGGAAGCAAAATTAGGTGCAAACTGTAGCGGTGAATTCATGATCATCAAGCTATGGGTCAGCTGGACAGCAAATAACAAGAGTCGCCGCCATGCTTTTATTGTTTCCAAGGGAAAAGGAAAAAGTACGAACAAAACCTACAAATAAGAAGTTTTCAAATCAAAACTAATAAAATGCCAGAGATTACAGGTAAGGGGGTTGGTTACACAGAGGGAAGGGGTTAACACCCAAAGTGTCCTAGGTACTCCTAGGGAGCCCTTTCTTGTGTGCATATGTGTTTTTCTACAAAGTGATGTTTGCAATAAATAGAGTGTGGGGATGAGAAGAGAATTCATTAATTACATTTTTGTGTTTGACAAGACCTTTGGAATTGTGCGTACATACCAACATAAAAATGAGGGATCAAAGTCTCGTAGTTCGTGGTATCAATTTCAAAGTGGATGTATTGTTTTTAACAAAAATTTAAATTTGAAAGGCACAAAGGCCTAAAATGGTTTGAATGAGTTAGTTCTTTCTGCATTTTGAAAATTTCAAGTCAAGTATAATTAAGTATATTTACAAGTTTGATTTAAGAAAATGAGTTTGAAAATGCAATGACATAAGGCCAAAGTTTCTAGTTTGCAAGTGTTGGTGTAAGCCCTAGAGGCCAATACTTTTGGTACTTGTATTGAATTATTTATTAATAATAAAAGGCTTTTTCTTTATTATGTTTGTTTAATAAAGTCCCTGGAATAGATAGTCCGTTTAATGTATCAAGTGTGACTTGATCATGAGAGCACATTAAACATAGGGACACTATTCTTAAAGTATCCGTAGTCGAGCTTTATTGTGAATTGGGATAACATCAAAGCATTAAGACTATTATGTTTGTAGACTGATGATCACATCTCATGGATCATGGATAAAGAGTTATCAAGTCTTAAACATAGGTATGAATATTAAGAGTAATATTTATACCGGATTGACCCGCTATGAGAATACTATATAGAAATTTATGCAAAGTGTCATAAGTTATTCTCATGGTGATAATGGTGTATGCCACTCTTCGACCTGAAACCACTATGGACCCTAGATGTAGAGTCGAGTGCTTTGTTGCTGATCCAACATTGTCCGTAACTGGATAACCATAAAGACAGTTGATGGGTACTCCACGAAGCATGCTGAGGGACATGAGTGACCTAGATGGAATTTACCCATCCTGCGTAACAGGATAAATGTCTATGGGCCCAATATTGAACTAGACAAGGATGACACGGTCTATTCCTTGTGATCAATATAGACATAAGGGCAAAAGGGTAATTATACACATAATTATTATCACAGAAGGATTTGTCAGATCACATGACATTTTCGTGTCTTGGGTAGCAGTGATGTGTTGCTAGATACCGCTCACTGTTTATTATGTTAAATGCGTGATTTAATATAATTGCCAACATCGCAAAAACCTGCAGGGTCACACACAAAGGACGGATTGATGAGAAATAGAGTAACTAAGGAACACCGTAAGGTACGGTGCACTTAAGTGGAATACGATATATGGTAAGGTACCACACGCTTAAGTGATTTTGGGCATATTATAAGATATGGGCCAAAATACACTTAAGTGGGCCTTTTAGCTTGAAGCCCACATAAGTGGTTCTATAAATAGAACCATTGGGTAGAAGCATTGTCACTCTTGCATTCCGTTTCTCTCTCTCTCAATCAAAGCCTTCATTCATAGCAGTTAGCACTGAGATTGAAGGAATCCGTTCGTGTGGACTGAGTAGAGACGTTGTCATCGTTCAACGTTCGTGATCGCCACAAGAGGTAACGATTCTATCACTGATCATGCCCATTCGTAAGGATCACTAAATGGAGAAAATTTTAAATTCCGCTGCGCCTTGGATGCCAATTCTCCTTCAGCAAGATGTTCTAAGTTTAGAAAACAAGCACAAGAAAAGAAGTTTTTTTAAAAGGAGAGAGAGATTTTGAAATTAAAGAAATGGGGAAGAGATAAAGAGAATAATCCTAAGCATAAATTTAAAAGTTGAGAGTTGAAAAGATCTGACCAATGAGCTGCAATCCAATAGACAAGAGTGTCATATAGAAACCCAAATTCCCTTAGACATTAGAATCAAGCATCAAACAATGCACAAAATATCAAATTGAAGAGAAAGGCATCAAATAAAGATATCCACATCCAAGCTTAGCAACTCCATGATCTTCTTCAAATTTGCCCATGTAGCAGATGAATTCCACAATGCATAAATCACAGGTTCAAAATAAAAACTTCACAATCATCATGTTACAGATGAACTCAAATGGATCTTTAATGAGGTATCATATGAAGTTTCAAGCTAGAAGCACTTGGTTACCTGAATGTTGGTATTGGCCAAGTCCTTTGCATAGAGAGTGTTGCCTAAATTCTAAGTCCAATTGTCTCAGATAAAACCAACAGTCCAGACAAGATATTTTTTAGGGTTTTTGTTCTTATTATGTATATTAATGGTCAAAGACCACACAAACAAACACAATACACAAACAAAATATATCACAAAATATGGTCCAAGTGGACAAAGTGAAAATGACATTAACGTAAGCAATTAGAATGGTATGAATAATGGCAAATGAATAAGGCTTAAAAAATTAAAGTGCATTAAAATTAAATGACTTGGAATTAAATGTTAGTTATTAATGAGTTATAAGTTAGTATTGCTTTTCATTTTTGTTTTAAGTCATTCTTTGGAGAACACTCAACCCACTTACCACAAGCATGAATCCTTGAACCAAGACATCTTCCTAAAGAAGGAAAAAATGCCATGTTTCCACATAATACCATGAAAGAGGGGAGACTTACAATCTCACTAACTAGAATGTTATGCCTTTTGTGTCAAAATTTAGCGCTATGTTAAGCAATCGTAATTGGACTTATGTCGAAGTCACAACTATTTGAGGTCGGGCAATACAATTTTGGTGTTAATTCATGTTAGCGATGTAGTATAGTGAACTATGGTCATGAAACATACCACACAAAAAAAAGAGTATGCAAAGTGGGGGATCTAATCTCATCCATACTTATGTTGATTTTGCAATCAACTGGCCTTAGGATATTGAGATATCATAGGTCCATGACATGAATGCATAAAGAAGGGAATGAGATGAAGAAGGAGGGGAAATGGATCACACTCAAATTAGACAAAGGTGGACTTTTACCAAATTAAGATCATTCATTCATTTTGGGAGATGGAATGTACATTCCATTAATCCCCTAAATTCAATGATCTTAACCTAACAAAGTTAAATCAACTTTGACCAAGGCCCAACAACACAAGTCAAACTTACAAAGTCAATCAAAATGGCTCTACACAATTTATTTGGCATTTATTCAATTAAAAATACTAAAAATAATACATTAAATTAAATATGGTTGGTCAATTTCCTAAAACCTCATCAAAACACCAAAGAAATCGCCATGAGATTTATCATAGGTCAAACAATGTCAAAGGAACTTGGAGAAAAAATTTCAGAATTTTTGGAGACTTAAAAGGATTTTTAAACAATTAAAATTATTCACAAAATCAATTAAATCATGAAAATATTATTAATGATCCAAAAAATGTTTTTAATTCAGAAAATGAAAGAGGATTTTACTTAAATTTTTTCTGTGAAACTCTTATATTTTTTGGATCAATATTAAAATTAATATGAATTAATGAAAATCAAAGGAATAAAAATTAAAATAAAAAAATCAAAAAAATGTGGACCACTTGATCTGCCTCATTAATTGAGGTGACAGATCAAGTGGTTGAGCGCGCGCGTTCCTTGATGCGCCTGAGTCAAACATCCACACGGTTGGTAATCGACATGTACGCTCATGATTAAAACATTTTGAATCCATGTAATGGCTCTGGACCATGCCACATTATTGCCAGAGCAAAGCGTCGGTCGTCTTCTCAAGCGACCTTGGTCGGACTAGTCCATTCATCACCACATCATAAATGAAAAAGGAGGACATGATCTGAAAGATAAAATGGCGTAGATCACGAATATCACCTCAATTTTAACTAACTCCAAATATATAAAGAGAGATATGGAGTAGAATTTTGAGGTGTGTCAATTGAGTTTCTTCAATTTGACCTCAAAGCAACTCAATCTTCTTGCCTACATTGGTAGGACTTCAGACAACCAAGGATCGAAGAGAATTGATCAGTATTAAGAGAGAACCGAAGAGAAGAAAAATCTGGAAAATTACCTTCAATGTTGTGCAGAAATGGATCTCTCTTGCTTCAATTCATGCTTGATCTTGCTTATGGAGCTTGTGGAAGTGGCTTAAGGACAATGGAAAGCTTTGGATCCTGGAGTTTTTGAATCTCCAAACAGTGAGGTTCAAACTCAATTTTCAAAATGAAAATTCTAAGGTTTTCCTTTCAAATGTGGGGGTTCGAAGGGTGGAGGAAAAAATGGCCCGCAAGGGTCCCTTGAAATGAGCATAGAGGGTCTCTATTTATAGAAATATGAAGTGTTATCTGCATACTTGAATATTTTTCCAAATTTGGCAATGCAATTCACATGCTTGCATGGGCGTGTACAGGCCCATGAAGCAATCCAATTAAGACCAGAATCAACTGAAATGAGGTCTGCATGAAGCTTGAGTGGCAAGGCAAAGTTATTTGATCATTTGAAGCTTGAATCTTGCCAACTGATACAGGCATGTTTACACCATGCGCAGACCCATCAAAATTAGTCCAAAATAAATGAATTAAGACTCTTTGGAAAGCTTAGATCAAGAGGAACAACTCTTATGTTGAACACTTTTCCATTTGGAACTTGTATCATGGTGAATTTTAAGGTGGAACTTTGAAATTTCAACATGTTGAAAAAATTTCTAAGTGTCAAGTCTCATATTCAATTATACCACCTTGCTTAACTTTTTATGTGAGCTCCAAATGATAAAAGTATCTTCATGAAAGTCGTATCTCTTTCAAAGACCTTCAAAATGGTCACCAATCTGACATCATTGGGTTTAGGATGAGTGAGTTATTCATTTTTGAATTTGAGGAAAGTCACTTGTTCAATGGTATTCGTCCAAAATGACCTATAATGTATCCTCATATGACATGCTCATAAAAGTTAATTTATCTCTTCCTCCAAACATAAAAGTTGAAGTAGACACCTTGAATTTGATTTTTCAACTTGGAAATCTTTCATCTCATAAAAAAGGAGCAAGTTATGGCCTTGGGAAATTGACTTTCAAATTAGGGTTTAGACAAAATGACCTATAATGTTTCAACATAGAAAATGACGTTCCAAGCAAAATTAGCTCTAGACCTCAAGATGAAAGTTGTTAGGAATGTCATTTAGAGTAACGTTTATCTTGTAATCACTTTTATATGATGCAAATTGTAGGAGATAGGGACTAGGGAGACCCAGTTTTGATTAGATGAATTCATCTGGCCAACCACCATCAACCAACTTGCTAGCTTGCAATTATTTTGACTTTTTAGGCTCATGGTAGATCATATATGCATAAGATGATGTAACTTGAAGTGCCCATTGAGAAATTTGATCAATTGGTCAAGACGCTTGTTGAAGAAGTTACTCAAGATACACAGATGAACTAGGGTTTCCAAATCAAATCAACTCCAAACTCTTGAGGAATGCTTGATCAAAATAACATGTAGATATCATTGGGACTCATATATGATTCTTAGGGGCATTGTGGATCATTCCTTGGTTGTGCTCTTAGTAATGAGGGTTTCAAACCCTAGATATGAACATGATGGATCAACGGTGATGATGCCCTACCTATAAAAGAGTTAGGCAAATACAAAGACAATTTTTTTTGGTATTTTGGTTAGTAAAATGATAATATACAAGTATGATACAATCACATGGTGCTTGGTGATCTCTCCCAAAACCCACTGAAAAAGGGGTAAGGAGGATGCCAAGGTATGATCCCAATGCTAATGCATATGATGAGATTGCATGAGGGATATTCGGGTCAAAATTGGGGTCTTACACAAAACCTTCAGGTAAAAAGTTCGGTGGCATTCCCCACAGGAATCCAGCAGGCATGGTTGGAGCAAACTGAGTAGTAGGCACGGTTGAAGTAGCAACCTCTGAAATGACAGTCCTTTGAGGAGGAGGAGTTGCGGAAGTTAGAGAAGACTGACTATGAGAAGCTAAAAAAGACTCCATCATGGCAGTCAAGCGGGAAATTTCATCCTTCAAATCTCGGTTCTCTAGTTCCTAATGTTCCATGATTCTCGTTTAATTGACGCGAGTGTTGTATCGGTGAGTCAGCATAGCTAAAGCACAGAAGAATAACCAGTAAGACATCTGGTAGAAGAAACCTATTATGTAAATGATGCATGAAATTCAATGTTTTAATTGTTTTTATTTTCAAGGAACATACTATCTTATTTGCAAATACATAATAATAACAATTATGGCAATTGGATTAACCATAAAATCTCTTTTATTCATATAATTTGGAAGGATTACACTGAGTACAATTTCAGAAACCAAAATACAAATACAAGAGAAAATGAAACTAATCATCCCAAGGATTCTCTAACAACAGTGTCAAATGATCTGGTTGCAGGCACGCACTTCCTTCGGATGCGTCGGATCTCGGAATCAAAAGATATCTTCATCTGAGCCTTTTCGAGGACGAGCTGATCAACAATCATCTTCCAAGCACAAGAAGGATGAGGCATACTAGACGAAGATGGACCCTCTAGCTTTCTCTGCCTCTTCACTACTCGGTCTTCAAGAAGTTCAATGAGTGCATCCTTGTCTTTAGACTCAAGCTGCAATTCCTCATGCTTTCGGCTCAAAGCATGGAACCACTCTTCCCACATATCCTTCTCTTGTTTCATCATGGTGAGTGCATCTTCCAACTCCTCTACATCTTGGTTAGGGAGAGTTAATGGCTTATCCACAACTATAAACATAGGTCTCTCACAAGCATACGACATCTTCAACACCAAAGCTCTCTTCTTCACCCAAGTAGTATAAGCTTCCAAAGCTACACAATTGCGCAAACCAAGCTCGGATCATCGTTTCCTATGCATATTATGCCAAACGCGTACCATTTTCTACTTCAAGTGTTGGGGATATTTACCATCTTAATAGAAAAGACCTTCTAACTGAGTGTTATTAGGTTTGTCTCTCAAGGGGAACCCAAGTTGACGACGATCCAAAGAAGGGTTGTAGTTGACCCCTCCTTGTGTACCAATGAGAGTCATTTTAGAGTATTCACCAAAACTATCAATAATATCCAAGCTACTCAATGAAGAATCATACCAAACTATATCATCATTAGTGAGAGACATAAGTCTCTTAGACCATCGTAGGCATTGTTCGTTCTCCAAAAAAGCAAGCATCTGAGGTAAGTGTGAAATAAACCACCTGTACAGAAGAGGAACACATCACACAATAGTCCCACCACCTTTAGAATTCCTTAGACGGAAAGAGAAGTACATGTCACCTAACAGATTGGGCACAAGATTCCCATTCAAGAAGATTCTAATGGCATTAACATCAACAAAATCGTCAGTTTTAGGGAACAAATCTAAACCATGGATGAGAAATGAAAAGATGGCTTCAAAAGCATCCACACTGCCGGCTTGAGCAAAGGAAGTAGCTTTCCCAATAAGGAACTCAGAAGTCAGTACAAACATTCCTCCTTTCTTCACCCAATGAGCCTCAATCTCTGACTTCTTCAGATGAAGAGATTCAACTATAATATGAGAACTAGGAATCTCTTTAAGTCCACTAAAAGGCACCTTGTCAGAAACGGGTATTCCCAAGCGATGGGCAAACTCCTTTAACGTAGGCAAAAGCTGATAATCGGGAAAAGTGAAGCAACGATAGAGAGGGTCATAAAACTGAACTAAAACACTCAAGAGTCCTTCAACTACATCAGCAGACAATACATATAGAAGCTTCCCATGACGTTGCTTGAAGTCCAAGGGATCTAATACAAAATATGATAGCTTCCTTAACTCTTTCAAGTCGGGACATCTGAAACTATACTTCTTAATGTTCCGTCGTCCACAATCCATGGTCTGAAAATATTTGCAAATAAAACCTCAGTTCCTTGAAGTTACTTTTCGTGTGATTAATGTTATGATACGCATGAATGCGTAAATGCAACAATCACAAATAAGGGATTGCACGCAAGGCAAACAAATAAAGGTCAAGGGATGAATTAAGTCTTTATCAAGATCAATCATCCATTTTGGCGGATTATGGTTTTCACCTTATCAACACCCAAGTTCTATTGATATTGGTAAGACTTGATTGGATCAACCAAAATCAAGGGTTAGTTGTGAGTCACGAGCATGGAGTCAGGTTAAGGACCATACCCAAGGAGTGTACTAAAGATAAAACCTATAGATCATGTTCGAAAAAGTTCCCAGAGTCTTATTTGCATCTATCGGATATTATAGGTTAGGATGACTGACTCATAAACCCATAATATTCTTGTAGCGGTAAATTCATGATCACCAAGCTATGGATAAGCTAGAGATCAAATAACAAGAGTCGCCACCGTGCTTTTATTGTTTCCAAGGGAAGAGGGAAAAAGTACGAACAAAACCAAAAATATAAGAAGTTTTCAAATCAAAACTAATAAAATGTCAGAGATTACAGGTAAGGGGGTTGGTTACACAGAGGGAAGTTGTTAGCATCCAAAGTGTCCTAGGTACTCCTAGGGAGCCCTTTTTGTGTGCATATGTATTTTGTAGAAAGTGATGTTTACAAACAAATAGAATGAGAGGATGAGAAAAGAATTCATTAATTATATTTTTGTGTTTGGCAAGACCTTTGGTCTTGTGCCTATGTACCAACATAAAAATGAGGGATCAAAACCTCATAGTTCGTGATACAAATTTCAAAGTGGATGTATTGCTTTTAACAAAGATTAAGTTTGAAAGGCACAAAGGCCTAAAAATGGTTTGATTGAGTTAGTTATTTTTGGATTTTTGAAAGTTTAAGTCAAGTATAGTTAAGTTTATTTACAAATTTGATTTAAGAAGAGAAGTTTGAAAATGCAATGGCATAAGGCCAAAGTTTCTATCTTTTTGCAAAAGTGGTCAAAGTATATAACTAAATAAGTTCAATCAAAGAAGATTTTTAAAAGGTAGGGAGCGATTTGGAAATTAAAGAAATGGGTAGAAGATGAAGAGAATAATCCTATGTACAAAAGTAAAAGTTTAGAGTTGAAAAGATCTAACCAAATGGGTAGCAATCCAATAGACAAGAATGTCAATAGAAACCCTGAATTCCCTTGGACTTTTAGAATCAAGCAACACACAAATGCACAATTATATTATCTTTAAAAGCAAGGAATCAAATAAAGATTTCCACATCCAAGCTTATCCATTCCATAAACTTCTTCAAGGTAGCCCATGTAACAACTGAATTTCACAAGTCACAGGTTCAAAATGACAGCTTCACAATTATCATGTTGCAGATGAACTTAGAGAGATCTTGAATGATGTATCATATGAAGTTTCAAATTGAAAGCACTTGGTTTCTCAATAAATTGGCATTGGCCAAGTCCTTTAGCATAGGAATGTTGCCTGAATTCTAAGTCCATTTGTCCAAAATCAAGCCAACAGTCCACAGAAAAGTTTTTTTAGGGTTTTGGTTGTTATTATGTACATTAATGGTCAAAGACCACACAAACAAACAAAGTATACGCAATATAAAATATATCACACAATATGGTCCAAGTGGACAAAGTGAAAATTGCATTAACATAAACAAATACAATGATATGAACAATGACAAATGTAAAAAAGCTAGAATTAAATGCCATTAAAGTAAAGGGCTTGAAATTAAAAGTTAGTAGTTAATAGGTTAGAAGTTAGTATTGTTTTTTTTTTCTTTTCATTCTTAGACATTCTTTGGAGAACACTCAACCCACTTATCACAAGCATGAATCCTTGAACCAAGACATCTTCGAAAGGAAGGAAAAAAAGATCAAGTTTCCACAGCAATACTCGAAGACCCCAATTTTGGCCCTAAGATCCCTCATGCAATTCCATCATAAGCATTAGCATTGGGATCATGACTTGGCATCCTCCTTACCCCTCCTTCATTGGATTTGTTTTGGGAGAGATCACCAAGCACTTTGGGATTATATAATACTTGTATTTTATCTTTTTACTAACTAAAATACCAAAAATATGTCTTTGCTTTTGTCTAACTCTTTTTGTAGGAAGGACATGATCTCATTAATTCATTGATCGCATCTAGGGTTTGAGACCCTCATGAACAAAAGAACCTAGAATTGATTCAAGAATGGTTATAAGAATCATATATAAGTCCCAATGATCTCTACATGTTATATTGATTATGTTTTCTTCAAGAGTTTGAAGGTGATTTGCCTTGGAAACCCTAGTTTGACTGGGTATCTTGAGTAACTTCTCCAACAAGCTATCTCACCAATTGATCAAATTTCTCAAAGTACACTTCAAAATTCATTATCTTATGCATATATGATCTACCATGAGCCAAGAAAGTCAGGAGAATTGGAAATTAGCAACTTGGTTGATGGTGGTTGGCCAGATGGATTCATCTGATCAACAATTTTCACCATATGAAAATGATTCCAAGAGAGAACTTACTCTAAATGACATTTTAAACAACTTTTATGTTGCGACCTAGAGCTAGTTTTGCTTGGAAAATCATATTCTATATCGAAACATTATAGGTCATTTTGTTTAAACCCTAATTTGAAAGTCAACTTCCCAAGGCCATAACTTGCTCAATTTTTATGAAATGAAAGATTTCCAAGTTGAAAAATCAAATTCAATGTGTCTAATTCAACTTTGATGTTTTGAGTGGGAGCCAATTCAACTTTTTTGAGCATGTGATTTGAGGCTACATTATATGTCACTTTTGACATATACCATTGATCAAGTGATTTTTCCAAACTTCAAAAATGCATAACTCTATCATTTCAAATCCAAATGACACGAAATTAGTGACCCTTTTCAAGGTATTTGAGAGAGATACAACTTTTATGAAGACACTTTTCTCATTTGAAGCTCCCATAAAAAATTAAGCAAGGTGGAATATTGAGACATATGGCTTGACACTTTTGGAAATTAAGCAAGGTGGAATATTGAGACATATGCCTATGCGCGCCCATGCACCATTCCATCATCATTTTGCCAATTTTGGAAAGTGGAAGTGAGTGTGCAAATATCACTTGATTCCCCTATAAATTAAGCTCCATTTGCTTAGAATTAACACACAGATTGCGCCAGCTTTGATCCCCCATTGGAAACCCTTCACTCTCATAGGATAAACCTGATAAATTCATTTGAATTTGAGCTTGAATCTCCACTGTTTTGGAATTCAATTCTCTAGGAGTCCATTGCTTCTAAACCTTTCCATTCCTCTCCTGCAAGCAAGTGAAGTGAGTCCAAGTACAAGCAAGCTCAAGATTCATCAAATTCAGACCTCCATTGAAGGTATTTTGCAGAAATTTTAAACTCTTCGATTCTCTTAATTTATTGCTCAATTCCATTGATTCTTTGGTTGTCTGAAGTCCTACTAATGTAGGCACGAAGATTGAGTTGCTTTGAGGTCAAATCTAAGTGACTCAGTTCATGTACCTTAGATTTCAATTCCATATATCTCTTGATATATTTGGAATTGGAGCCAATTGGAGGTCAGATTCGAACACAGTGATGTTTTCTCTTTAAGATCATGTCCTTGTTTATTTTTTGGTGATGGTTCATCTTGACCAGTCCGGTGAGTGCCACCGGAGAAGATGACCGGAGCTCTGGCTCCGACGATGAGGGGTCTTGCATTTGAACCATAGGATCCATCCTCCACGTTCTAATCTTGACCATCCTTTGTAATTACCATCTGTGCCACTTGGTTGACTAAAGAACATGTGGAACGCATGTTTTGGATCATCAGATCATCCACCTCAATTAATGAGGGAGATCTCATGGTCCACGTATTTTTCAATTTATGATATTTTGTTTTAATTGCATTTTCTTCAATAATTCATATTAAATTCAATATTGATCCAAAAAATATGGGGCTTTCACAAAAAAAATTCAAATATTTTTCTCTTTCATATTCTGAATTAAATTTTTTTGGATGATTATTAATATTTTTCATGAATTAATTGACTTTGCATTTGTTTTTAATTGTTTAAAAATATTTTTAAGTGTCCAAAAATTATGAAATTTTTCCCCCAACGTCCTTTGACCTTGCTTGACCTATGATAAATCTCATGGCCATTTCTTTGGTGTTTTGATGATATTTTAGGATTTGGACAAAACATATTTGAATTTAATGCATTGTTTTATTATTTTTAATTGAATAAATGCCATTTTAATTGTGTTGACCATTTGTATTAACTTAATTGAGTTTGATTGTTTGTTGTCGGGCCTTGGTCAAGGTTGATTTGACTTTGTCAAATTAATATCATTGGATTTAGGGGATTGATGGAATGTACATTCCATCTCCCAAAATGAATGAATGATATTAATTTGTTAAAAGTCCTCCTTTGACCAAATTGTGATCTCATTCATCCCTTTCCCACTTCATCTAATTCCCCTTCTTCATTCATTCATTCATTTTCATTTGGCCTTTGACATCTCAAGATCCTAATGCTAGTTGATTAAAAATTGACATGAGTATGGATGAGATTCGGCCACACCTTTTGCATATTCTTTTTTTGTGTGTGGTATGTTTTAGGAGCATAGTCCATTATACTATGTCTTTAACATGCATTAACACCAAAATTCTATTACCCGACCTTAAATAGTTATGACTTCTACATATGTCCAAATATGATTGCTTAACATAGCGCTAAATTTTTGACACAAAAGGCGTAAGCATTCTAGTTAGTGAGATTGTAAGTCTCCCCTCTTTCATGGTATTGTGTGGAAACTTGGGCTTCTTTCCTTCCTTTGGAAGATGTTTTGGTTCAAGGATTTATGCTTGTGACAAGTGGGTTGTGTGTTCTCCAAATAATGTCTTGAAAAGCAAAAGCAAAACAAAATAAACCTCTAACCTACTAACTATTGACTTTTAATTCCAGGTTCTTTACCTTAATGCAATTTACTTTTAGCACTTGATTTCATTTGCCATTGTACATATTATTCTAATTGTTTATGTTAATGCAATTTTCACTTTGTCCATTTGAACCATATTGTGTGATATATTTTGTTTGTATATACTTTGTTTGCTTGTTCGGTCTTTGACCATTTAATGTCCATAATAACCACGAAAACCCATAAAAAACTTTTGAGTGGACTGTTGGCTTGATCCTGGACAAATGGACTTAGCATCTAGGCAACCATGCCAATTTGTGAAGTACCAAGTGCTTGTAATTTGAAATTCATCTGATAGATCTATGAAGATCTCTCTTAGTTCATCTGCAACATGATCATTGTGAAGCTGTTATGTTGAACCTGTGACTTGTGGAATTCATATGTTACATGGGCTATTTTCTGGAGAAGATCATGAAGTGGATAAGCTTGGATGAGGCCATCTTTATTTGATGCCTTTGCCTTTCAAGATAATATAATTATGCATTTGTGTGTTGCTTGATTCTAAAAGTCCAAGGGAATTCTGGGTTTCTATTGACATTTTTGTCTATTGGATTGCTACCCATTAGGCTAGATCTTTTCAACTCTAAACTTTTAAATATTGTGCATAGGGTAGTCTTTTCATCTTCTCCCTGCTTCTTTAATTTCAAAATCTCTCCCTCCATTGTCAAAATCTTCTTTGTGTGAACTATTTTTGTTCTAAACATTAACCACTTTTGCAAAAGATAGAAACTTTGGCCTTATGCCATTGCATTTTCAAACTTATTTTCTTAAATCAAACTTGTGAATAAACTTAACTATACTTGACTTAAACTTTCAAAAATCCAAATAGAACTAACTCATTCAAATCATTTTTAGGCCTTTGTGCCTTTCAAATTAAAATTTTGTCAAAAGCAATGCACTCATTTTGAAATTTGTAGCACGAACTACGAGGTTTTGATCCCTCATTTTTACGTTGGTACGTAGGCACAAGACCAAAGGTCTTGTCAAACACAAAAAATATAATTAATGAATTCTTTTCTCACCCCCCAATTCTATTTGATTGTAAACATCACTTTGTACAAAATACATATGCACACAAAAAGGGCTCCCTAGGAGTACCTAGGACACTTTGGGTGCTAACACCTTCCCTTTGTGTAACCAACCCCCTTACTTGTGATCTCTGATTTTTATTAGTTTTTATTTGAAAATTTCTTACTATTTGGGTTTTGTTCGTACTTTTCCCGTTTCCCTTGGGAACAATAAAAACGCGGTGGCGACTCTTGTTAATTGATCTCTAGCTTGTCAATAGCTTGATGATCATGAATTTCCCGCTGCAAATACCATGAAAGAGGGGAGACTTACAATCTCACTAACTAAAATATTATGCCTTTTATGTCACAAATTTAGCGCTATGTTAAGCATCGTAATTGGACTTATGTAGAAGTCATCACTATTTTAGGTCGGGCAATAGAATTTTGGTGTTAATGCATGTTAGAGACATACTCATGTTAATTTTTCAATCAACTAGCTTTAGGAATTTGAGATATCATAGGCCAAATGAGATGAATGCATAAAGAAGGGGAATGAGATGAAGAGGGAGGGGAATAGATGAAATCTCAAATTGGTCAAAGGAGGACTTTCACCAAATTAATATCATTCATTCATTTTGGGAGATGGAATATACATTCCATTGATCCCCTAAATCCAATGATATTAATTTGACAAAGTCAAATCAACCTTGACCAAGGCCCAACAACAAGAGTCAAACACCAACAAGTCATCACAATTGTTGGTTTGTCAAATTAAATATGGTTTGTCAAATTCCTAAAACCTCATCAAAACACCAAATAAATGGCCATGAGATTTATCATAGGTCAAGCAAGGTCAAAGGACCTTGGAGAAAAAATTTCAGAATTTTTAAGGACTTAAAAGTATTTTTAAACAATTAAAAACAAATGAAAAATCAATTAAATCATGAAAAATATTAATAATGATCCAAAAAATAATTTTAATTCAGAATATGAAAGAGGAAAATATTTGAAATTTTTTGGTGAAACTCTCATATTTTTTGGATCAATATTAAAATTAATATGAATTAATAAAAATCAAAGGAATAAAAATTAAAATCAAAAAATAAAAAAAACATGGACCACTTGATCTGCCTCATTAATTGAGGTGGCAAATCAAGTGGTGAGAAACGCGCGTTCCATTATACACGCTAGTCAGCGCGCCACACACTTGGTCATTACAAGCAACGTCCCTGATAAAAACATTTTGAATCAATCCAATGGCTCTGGACCGTGCCACATCGTTGCCAGAGCAAAGCGTTGTCGTCTTTTCAAGTGACCTTGGCCGGATTGGTCCATTCATCACCACATCATAAATGAAAAAGGAGGACATGATCTAAAAGGAAAAATGGTGTAGATCACGAATATCACCTCAATTTTAACTAACTCCCCACATATAGAAAGATATGAGGAGTTGAATTTTGAGGTATGTCAACTGAGTGGCTTCGATTTAACCTCTAAGCAACTCAATCTTCTTGCCTACATTGGTAGGACTTCAGACAACCAAAGAATCAAGAGAGTTGAGCAAGATTTGGAGAGAATCGAAGAGATGAAATTTTCTTGAAAATACCTTCGATGTAGGTCTGGATTCAACTGCTTTTTCCTTGGCTCGTGCTTGATCTCACTCAGAATGCTTGCAGAAGTAAAATGAAATGCACAAATGGCCTTGGATCCCTGGAGTTTTGAATCTCAAAACAGTGAGATTCAAACTCAATTTCAACATGAAATTCTCAAGATTATCCTCTCAAATGGAAGGGTTAGGGGGTTTAGGATCAAATCTGGCGCGAATGTGTGTTCAATTCTGATGCTAGAGGTCTCTATTTATAGTTGTAGCTCATGATATTTGCACCTTCGAAATCACTTTCCAAAATTGGCAATTGATGATGCATGGGTGCATGGGCGTGTACAGGCCCATGAGATCATTGCTTTAGGTCCACAGATGAGTGTAAGAGAGTCTAAAATCAACTTGGATTGCAAGGCGAGTGTGTGTGGAGATTTGAAGTTTGATCTTTGCGAAATGATGATACCATGTTCATGCCATGCGCAACCCTAGCAACTCTTGTCCAAAATGGATGAACTTGGACTTTTTGGAATGGTTAGATCAAGAGGAACAACTTTCATGTTCAACACTTTTCCATTTGAAGATTGTATCATAATTAATTTTGAGGTAGAAGTTTGGAAATTTCAACATGTTGAAATTTTTTCTAAGTGTCAAGTCATATATCTCAATATTCCACCTTGCTTAACTTTTTATGTGAGCTTCAAATGAGAAACGTGTCTTCATAAAAGTTGTATCTATTTCAAAGACCTTCAAAAATGGTCACCAATTTCATGTCATTTAGATTTTAAATGATAGAGTTATGAATTTTTGAAGTTTGGAAAAATCACTTATTCAATGGCACAGGTCAAAAGTGACCTATAATGTAGCCTCATATCACATGCTCAAAAAAGTTGAATTAGCTCTGACTCCAAACATCAAAGTTGAATTAGACATCTCGAAGTTGATTTTGAAACTTTGAAATCTTTCATCTCATAAAAATTGAGCAAGTTGTGGCCTTGGGAAGTTGACTTTCAAATTAGGGTTTAGACAAAATGACCTATAATGTTTCAACATAGAAAATTATTTTCCAAGCAAAACTAGCTCTAGGTATCAACATGAAAGTTGTTTGGCATGTCATTTAGAGTAAGTTTTCTCTTGGAATAATTTTCATATGATGAAAATTGTAGGAGATAGGGTTTAGGGAGACCTAGTTTTGATTAGATAAATTCATCTGGCCAACCACCATCAACCAACTTGCTAACCTTCAATTCTCTTGACTTTATAGGATTACGGTAGATCATATATGCATAAGATGATGAATTTTGAAGTGTCCCTTGAGAAATTTGATCAATTGGTGAGATAGCTTGTTGGAGAAGTTACTCAAGATACCCAATCAAACTAGGGTTTCCAAGGCAAATCAGCCTCAAACTCTTGAAGAAAACTTAATCAATATAACATGTAGAAATCATCGGGACTCATATATGATGCTCATAACCATTCTTTTATCAATTAATGGTTGTGCTCTTTGTCATGAGGGTCTCAAACCCTAGATATTAACTTGATAGATCAATGGAGATCATGCCCTACCTACAAAAGAGTTAGGCTAATGCAAAGGAATATTTTTGGTATTTTGGTTAGTAAAACGATAACATACAAGTATGATACAATCCCAAATTGCTTGGTGATCTCTCCCAAAACAAACCCAATGAAAGACGGGTAAGGAGGATGCCAAGGTATGACCCCATTGCTAATGCTTATGATGAAATTGCATGAGGGATCTTAGGGACAAAATTGGGGTCTTACAGCTGCCCCTATTTAAGGACATTCTAACTGAGGAGGCGAAGGTTAAAATCTTCATGTCGACTCAGTTGAATGGGCTTAAATAACAACATATAGAAACAAATTTTGGTCCCTAAGAGACCTCATGAAGCATATGATATGAATGCAAAAGTAAATTCTTTGTGGGGTAATATTGCCACAAAGGAAAAGAAATCAGTGAGACCGAAAGTCCGTAGGAGTATAATGCATTTCGTAAGGAAGACTCACTAGGGAAACAGAGACTCTGGGGGGAAAAAGGAGTTATGCGTAGGTCAGGCTACGACTCAAAACTACTGGGGGACACGAGGGATTCCATGCAAACATGGAAAGACTCAGTTGGGGATCTAACAACATCTGCAGGGGATACGAGTAAGTCAGGATAAAATTGATATACTTGAATCATGTAGGGAAAAGCGATTTCACTAAGGAAATACAGACTCAACTCAACTGGGGAGAAATAGACTCCAACGCAGGAGAAGCAGAAATCTACCATCTACAAACTGTTACTGGGTAAAGATCTGACAGAGAGAACATCCGTCACTGATTAGGATGAACATATCAAGGATGACTCGCTGGGAAACAACAGAAGGAAATTCATTACCGGTTACTGGGTAAGAATAGCCTTGCTGGGGAAAACTGGAGAAAATAGGATTTACAACCACTAGTTACTGGGCAGAAGACCAAAGGTGAGAGTATCTGTCATCGGTTAAGATGAACATATCAAGGATAAACTCAATAGGGAAGAAAATCCGTCATCGGTTAGGATGAACATAACAAGGATATACTTGCCTGGGGTTGTCAAGGAGGATACCCATCATGGGTTAAGATGAACATATCAAGGATAAACCAACTGAACAAATAGTAGGAATTACATCTATCGAGTGCTGGATAGAAGACCAATCAAAGAGAAAATCTGTCACCGGTTAGGATGAACATATCAAGGATAGACTCTGAGAGGAGAGAAAATAGGGATTACATCTATCAGTTACTGGATAGAATACCAAGAGAGAGAATCCGTCACTGGTTAAAGTGAACATATCAGGGATCAACTCTACGGGGGGAATAAAAAGCAGGGGGTACAACTACCGGTTACTAGGTAGAAGACCGCAAGGGGAAGGAAACCCGTCATCGGTTAGGATGAACATATCAAGGATTAACTCTCTGGGAAACAAGAATAGGGATTACAACTACCTTTTTACTGGGTAGAATACCAAAAATGATAATATCCGTCATAAGTTAAGATGAACATATCAAGGATAGACTCAGGAAGGGGAGGGAAAGATATCCGTCACCGGTTAGGGTGAACATATTAAGGATATACTTCCTGGGGAATCAGATCCACTAGGGACTCTACCGCTAGGACACTTTTGGGCAAGAAATAACAAACTGTAAATTAAGAAGAATATTACCAGTTACTGGGCAATAGACTCTTAGGAACTCAAAGTATCTTTCTAGGTAGGAACTAGAAAGAAACAGTCAATCAAGACTCATCCCAATGAGGACATAACTCAAGGGGAGTGGTTCCATCCAAATAAAAAACTGGGGGGGGGGGGGGAACTGAAGTAATAACCATCCACGAGGAAACAACTCAGTAGGGAAGAGGAGAAAGGTTAAAGTCTTTCTACCTAAGGGGCTGACGCTCTATAATTGTGGGAGGACAGACACAGGAATTTGTATGGGGATAAAGTACGGCCATACAGGGAATGAGAATCTCAAACAAACAATTTAATTAGATATGTGAATATGCAAATATGAAATTATATGAATGTATATGTATATGATGATTATGCTGACAAGGAAGATCACAAAGAATACAAAGGTTTCGCAAAGAAATTGAATCATTGGTACAATCCTCGGTCAATCCACAAAATATGGAGACAACTGCTGGAGAACAAAGAGATCAACAATCCAAATAGCTCAACCCTAAATGGGGAAGGAGGAGATCTACTGAGGAGAGAGAAATATCACCGAACCTGTGGGGAATTTCAGGTCAACACCATAAACATGGGAGACATCCCTACAAGGAAAACAAACTGCTCAGGAACCAGGAGGAAACTCTGACTGGGGAGCAAGTCGACTGGCGTTTGGCGGAGAAACCAATGCGATCTACTGTGGAGATCAACCATTTCTGTTGAAGGCAACCAAACTCCACCGGGGAAGGCAAAAACTCTGTCGAGGGAGACAAGTTGCAGGGTACCTGAATCAACCAACTCAGCTAAGAAAAAAGAACGAAGCTCTACTGGGGAATCAAAAAATACGTCGAGGAACTGAATCAACCCAATCGTCTAGGGATACTAGAAGAGTTAACTACTTAGGGGACATCTGATGTTTCACACTCAAGGACTTGTTATCCATCGGAATGCTGTTGATATTTCTTTTAATTGCCTTGGAAAGTCCTTGCTTTTATATGTTTTAAGAAAAAATAATTTAAAAATTTTAAATTTTCAAAAATGATCTTAATAAAATTTAAACTATTGGCTGAAATAAATAAGAGTAGAAACAATTGGATAAAAGCTCAATTTTATTTGATAGAATGGTCGTATGTATATGACAAGACTCCATAGATTTTTACAAAGCTGAAAATGGTAATTTACATGGAAAAAGGGTTACATTGAATACAAATGATCCTTAATCCTTCTACCAACTCTTGATATCCACTGTGCTCTCGACCGCCGTCGGGGTGATGAATTGATGTTAACCCTTGTGCTCAATCAAGTTCTCAAAACGTTGAAGATCAGCAGAATGCAGTTACTTGCCATAATCCCTAATTTTTGCATAAGTTGCCCCAGGGTGGGATACTCAACTTACCGGGACATTATTTCTGTTTTTATGTCTCTAATTTTTGCCTGGGTCGCCCTTTTGGGTTTTCAATCCACCAAGACGCTCATTTTTGCCTAAGCCGCCCTTTCGGGTTTTCAACTTAGCGAGTTGTTCTTTTCTTTTTAGGAGAAGTATTTCTTGACTGCATCTGCGTTCACAAGACGAGTGAACTCTTCACCATCCATAGTTGTAAGTATCAATGCGCCGCCTGAAAAGGCTCTCTTAACAACATATGGGCCTTCATAATTAGGAGTCCATTTTCCTATAGAATCTGGTTTGAACGATAAAATCATCTTGAGCACAAGGTCACCTTCTCTGAACACACGAGGTCTGACCTTCTTATCAAAAGCTTTCTTCATCCTCTGTTGATATAATTGACCATGAAACTTGGAGGTCAATCTCTTCTCTTCAATCAAATTCAATTGATCAAACCTGGTCTGACACCATTCAGCCTTAGTCAACTTGGCTTCCATAAGCACACGTAATGAAGGAATCTCAACCTCTACGGGGAGCACTGCTTCCATACCATAAGCACACGTAATGGGAGCATCTCATGCCAATCCTTATACGTGACAACCATCTTCTGAATGATTTTCTTGATGTTCTTGTTCACAGCATCAACAACCCCATTCATTTTGGGTATGTAGGGAGAAGAATTATGATGTGCAATCTTGAAGTCATTGCAAAGAGCTTCCACCATATTATTATTCAAGTTCGATCCATTGTCAGTAATGATCTTACTTGGCACACCATAACGACATATGATCTGATTCTTGATAAACCTCATAACCACTTGCTTGGTCACATTTGTATACGATGCCGCTTCAACCCATTTTGTGAAGTAGTTAATTGCCACCAAAATGAAACGATGTCCATTCGAAACTTTGGGCTCAATAATCCCAATCACATCAATTTCCCACATGGAGAAAGGCCATGGGGAAGAGATAACATTCAATAGTGTCGGAGGAACATGAATCTTATCAGCATAAATTTGACACTTGTGGCACTTCTTCACAAATTTGCAACAATCAGATTCCATTGTCAGCCCATAGTAACATGCTTGCAACATTTTCTTCGCCATTGCATGTCCATTGGAATGAGTACCAAAGGAACCTTCGTTCACTTCGGTCATCAACAAGTCTGCTTCGTATCTATCCACGCATCTGAGCAAAACCATGTAGAAGTTTCTCTTGTACAATATATCACCATTCAAGTAGAAATTATCGGCTAATCTTCTCAAAGTCTTCATATCTTTCAGAGATTCCCCAGGCGGGTAAATCTGACTTTCAAGGAAACTTATGATATCATAATACCATGGCTTCTCGTCTTTAATCTCTTCCATAGAAAACACATGAGTTGGCCTATCAAGACGCATTACAGACAAATTGGGAACTTCATTCCAATATTTTACCACAATCATTGATGCCAACGTTGCAAGAGCATCTGTCATCCGTGAAATTCTGGTATCAGATATAAGATGTCGAAGGTAATATCACGACACTAATATCTGTTAACACACATAGGATAAAGATACAGAATGGTAAAGCAAATGACACAAGCAATTGTTAACCCAGTTCAGTCCAACTCACCTACATCTGGGGGCTACCAAGTCAGGAAGGAAATTCACTAAAATAGAATCAGTTCAAAGACTCTCCGTACACTTCAACAAGTTACAGTCTTTCTAACCTAATCTCTACCCGTGCAATTTCTATCTAAGCACTCTTAGATATGAGAACCCACTCACTTCCTTACAATCACACACCAGTGATTTTAAACAACAATCCCTTGTGAAAAGAAAACACTTTTCAATAACACACTCTTAATTTTACTTCACAGTTTCAATCAAGAAGACACACTCTTGATCTTGCTTCACAACTTTGATCAAGAAGACACACACTATTGCTTAACAGCTTTATAGTGACAAATTACAAGCACAAATCAGTCCAATTCAATCATCAATGGATGACTTGAATGACCTACAAGTCTTACGACTAAACAAACACAAACCCTAGCTCTCTCTCTGTATTTCGCTCAGTATTGGTTGTGTGTACAAACAGGTTTCCTAAGTCCCTTTTTATAGAAGCATCCAGTTGGGCTTGGACATCTTGAAAACCCTAAATCTATTTTCCAATCAAATCTTTTTATAACAGTTGGTTAGATCTCCTTGGAAAATAAGTAAATCTGGTTGTAATCCATGATTGAATGCGCCAACTAATCAGATCTTCAATCATACAAAGATTTCCATTAATTGTGCAATCACAACACACCAGACATTCACACTGAATGTTCTGTGTACAGGATGTCATGACATCGGGTCTGACATCCTGGAAAAATCCTGCATAATCCAATACTTTCTTTTATAACTTCTAGCAGGCACAACCATATTAGATGCCATGACCTTGTGTATGTCATCTGAAATAATCCTGCATGAACATGTCTTTCATTTAAGCTCCAGTAGGTACATCCAATATCAGAAGCCATGGCATTGTATGTGGCATTCTGAAACAATCCTTCATGCACGTGTTCTTGAACTTCAGCAGGTACATAGGATATCTCATGTTAATACATCACACATAAGATCTTGTGAACATTCTTTGTTTTACCAAAATTGCTGCCAACACTTAGAATCAACAAACTCCCCCTTTGGCAAATTTTGGCTAAAACATATATCTGTTCTTTTTGTTCACAAGAAAACTATCAGCAGTTAAACAACATAACAGTAGTTTAATCAACAGCAAAAGCAAATACAATTCCTAGTTATAGCTCCTAGTAATACACACATGCACAAGGGTAGTTCTCCTCCCCCTAAATATGTGCAACACAAATAGAATTACTAGTTATGGATGCAACTAGTAAGACACAGAAATGCACAAGGGTACTCCTTCTCCCCCTAAATCTGTGCACACAACAAACATCTTCCATGAATATAACAGCTACTGTAACTCCAGCACCTGTACCAGCCAGAATATCATTCTAACATCTGCTTCAACATCAATATCTGTGCATCATATCAGACATCCTCTTTGACATTTGTAAACAGAATAACATTCTGTTTTAACACCTGTGCACTTCTTTCCATAATAGTTGTCCTCCAGTCCAGCCACATACATCTCACAACTTCCACAGTAACTTCCACATCAGCACTTCTCCCCCTTTTTAGTCAAAATTGACCAAAGGTGACCAATCAGACAAAATAAATGTCTATTAGTCTAGCAGAGAATGTTAGATCAGATGTTATAACATTTAGAATGTTAAAACATAATATTCAGGAAGTACAAACCATCATTATACACAGCTGTGATAGCTGAGATAATGAACAAATCCAAGGAACTCTTTAAGAGCCCTAAAAATTACAAAACAGGCATCAATGAGGACTGCCACACATTACACGATTTCCAAAAAAACAAAAAAACTCCATATAGCAACAGCAGAACATCACCCAAAACATCAGACACAACAGCTTCACAGTCTTCACAGCACACCTCATTCAGTTTTTAGTCTTCCACACACAGGAGGGGGAACCATCAATCAGAGGAAGAAGTATCACCTTCACCTTCAGAGCCTTCAGAGCTTTCAGAGCTGCTACTGGATTAGGCTTTTGAATCCTTACCAGCCTTCTCTATTTCTTCCTTTTCCAGGCTACAGATAAGAACTTCCAAAGCTTTTTTTCTTGCCTTGGCCACCTTTATACCATTCTCTAATTCCTTTCATGTATCTTTCAGTTGATTAATTAAGCTTCCTTGAGATACAGGCTCTCTTCTGGCAGATGTCATGACAACATCATTTACATGACTTCCTTCAAACAGCTTATAATGGATGGATAGAGGGGGTTTTCTTCTGCTTGGCATGTCCTTTGTATTAAGAATGCCTGGGTGTTGACTCAAGATAATCCCACAAATAGTGGATGGGAAGGCAATGGGTAACTTCACAACATTTGTAGAGGCATGTCTCATGGTTTGATCAAATATAAACTTTCCAAAATCATAGTTTATCTTGGTTCCAATTGCATGAATGATTCTTCCAAGAACAATGGAGATGGTAGAGATATGATTAGTAGGTACCCAATTAGCTGAACCAATCTTGTGCAAGATGGCATATTTGATAGTTAGTTTACTAGCTGATAGGTGTTTCCTACTAGGCCATTCCTTAACTTGGCCAGCTGTAATAATCCTACATACCTCATTATATGTGGTCTCTAGATCTACTCCTCCATCAGTTCCTCTCCCTAGGAACTTGTTGATGATGGTTGGTGAAAGTTTCACACACTTACCCCTTACAAAAACTTTGCAGAACTCCCTGCTGCTCTTTTCATAAATCTCCTCAGGGATGTTCACAATGAATTCTTTTACTAACCCCTCATAGCACTGAGGCAAAGCAGTCATAGTTTTCATAAGACCAACTACTTTAATTAACTCCATGACTTCCTTTACTTCAACAACCTCTTTACCCAATTCTCTTTCAACCGCTACCCTTCTTTGAGTGACAAACTTCCATTTGGCAGCACCATCTTCTACGTGAAAAGAGATATTGTCTAGATGAATAGCAGCCACTTTGTTTGGACACTTCTTTACAACCTTCCTTTTACTAGGGGAGATGTCTGGGACATCGTCTTCGACATTCTCATCAGATTCATAGCTCTCACTTTCTTTCCTCTTCCTGACCTCTACTTTACTCCAAGACTTGGAGAGACCTATACCAGCAACCTTTTTCTCTCTCCTAGTTGTCCTTATCTCAGCCATACTCTTCCTTTTTCTCAGTTTATTAGCTACACTTGTTTTCACAAGATTGACCAAAGTGTCATCTTCTTCCTCAGACCTTTCTTCCTCAATATCCTGAGCAATATCAGGAGACATGCTAGGTAAATTTTTTCCAAGAGAACATAGTCCCTCGGCAGCTACTTCCTTTTCTGTCTTAAAGGAGTCATCATCTTTCTCAGCTTGGGTTTCCACCTCAGGAGAGGGGTCCCTTCTGGACAGAGGGGTAAAAATATCCTTGACGCCATGTTCTTTATTTAGTATCCTAGTAACTAGGTTTCTTATGGTGCGATCAGTAAAGTGCATGTCCTCTTTATCAGGAGATTTTTCAGGAGTGTTACCTTGCTTAGCTCTAGCCATGGAAGAGGAGCCTGGGACATCACCTGGTATCATACGCAGAGGAGTCACGTCCATCAAATCTTCATCTAGAAACTCCATGGAGGGAGTTCTTATATGAAGGGGTTTTGAGCTAGATCATGATGGATGTTGAGACATGTTGTTGAACTTTTGAGGAAAATTTCTTTGCCCTAGCAGAGGTTCTCTGAGTAGTTTGATGAAGATGGAAAGAATTGTGTTCAGGCAGAGCGTGCAAATGAAATAGACATTATTTCCAATACTAGATGATGATTCATTATTAATGTGTCTTTTTCTTTTTATTGGGCAAACAATATTTTTGTTACCTTTTCCACTCCATATTAATTGCCATATTTTCTCAAGAAACCAAGCCCCTGATTTCCCCCTTTCATATTTCAGTTGGACATCATACAAATCCCTTGCAGCCTTGTTAGTTAGTTGCATTTCATGCTGTAGAACTATGAGTTTGTTTTCCACATATTTTCTAATTTAGTGATGACAGCTGTAGCACCTCAAATTTGCACCCCCCATTCATGCATTCATTTCATTTTTTAGGTCATTAACATTACATATTGCATTGCATCATATCCACAAGAATTGGCATCAAGAGAATTCATCATGTCAAACATCTATCTTGAAGATTTGAAGTCAAACCAAAAGTTTCCAAAAATGGAAAGTGACCTGTAATTCCAAGTTTCCAAAAATGGCAAGTTTTAGACCATATTCAACTTGACTTTCCAACATCAAAGATGCTTCAAATAAAATTTTGGTCAACATGAAAGTTCAAGATCCTTCTCTCCTCTTTTCAAAAAGTCCAAGATCATGAGCATCTGATGATTGGTTGAGAAGTTATGGTCCAATGATTGCAAAGTGTACATGGAGGTTCAACATGCCATAACTTTTGATCCAAAACACTAATTTGAGTCACTCTTTTTGCGATATGCTTCTTGTGACCAATATTTTCCAAATCCATCATTGCATTGCATGAAATAATATCACATGATCATTTGGCCATGCATGAACATTTTGGAGGGAAATTGCCTAATTCAAATTTGGTGTATCATACATACAAAATTCTAAGCCAATTATGCTCGTGAGCTGATTTTAAGTGGATATGAATCATAATATGGCACTGTTCACGTGCATTTTTGCCATGCAAGGGTGAATTTGCCAAATTGGTCATACACCTCTTTTCTCATTAAGTTTCCATTAGCTAAGCTTAATTTGGATTAGCATGGTAATTAACACAGCATATAAAAGCTTAATTCTAACTGTTTTGCACAGATTACACATTCTAGATCTAGAAATTGCATTTCCCTCCAAAAATTCTCTCAATTCAAACTTCAAAATTCTTCACATAACACATCAATTTTCTTGCATAATCGTGTTCCTTGAGCATCATTGAGTACAAATCAAGCATTGGATCGGAGAAATTGGTCAATAATCGAGCTCCACAAGTGCATGAACATGAAGAAGATTTTCTGAATTTAGCAAGATCCAAGCCTTTTCAGCTGATAATTTGTGCATAAAGCTTCACCACAAGGTTGATATAGGAGATCTGGAGCTGGAGGAAGCTTGAATCCATGGTTTCATCACACTGTTCTCCAAGAAGGTTGGATTTCGACTCTCTCTTTTCTCCATTTTCTTGCCATGATCTTGTAGAGTTTTTGATGCTGAGAACGCTGATATAAGTAGAATTTGAAATGGATGAGAATTGAATGAGTTATGTCAATTTAAAGTTTGGATGTGAGAAATGTTTTCAATCGATTTGCTTGATTCATGGAATATTATGCTTAGATATTGGTAGATTCGTGTTCTACGTTAAGAGATCTTTCCAACCATGTATCGTATGCCAAATTCTGGGAATTTTCGTGCTGTTGCGCCGCCGGTTTCATTGAGGAAGACGGTGGAAACCACCGTCAACCACCGTCCATGAACAGTGCTAGGGCTTTAGTTCAGGCGCGCATGAACATACCAGCCCTCGGTTCCAACCATAGCGCGAGCATTTCTTATTTTCCTTTTGATTTCCATATCCATTTGAAACGCTGCGTTTCAATTGCCGTGCCTTGGACCTGCCTTGCCTCGGTTCGAAACCTGGCGTTTGTTGTTTTGAATTTCCAGTTGATTTTCCATTTGAAGCGCGCTTGGTATCCACATGCACCAGGGTTCGATTCTCTGATTGGCATTTGTTTTGTTAATTCATTTTCAAACGATGCCTGTGACCTCACAAGCCCGGGTTCGATACCTGACAATTGTATTCCTGAATTGCATTATTTTGAGGCGCGCCTTGGACCTTTGTGACCTGTGTTCAATCCCTGTCCATGCATTTTCCATCTTTTATTCACTTTTCATTTTTCATGTTGTTTTCATATTATTTCAATATTTTTCACCAACTTGCAAAAAATCATAACAAATAGAAAACTTGTCCAAATTGCTCCAATTTTTTTCCCACATGATTGTATGGATGTCTATTATTTTTTGGTGTGATTTTCCTAATTTGATTGTGGCTGGATTTTTAAATGTGTTTGGGTGATTGAACATGGTGCAAATGTGACATGTGGTGGTAATTGATTTATGAAATGCTCATATTTGATCCAATTGCTTTGAAATTTGACATGCTCATTCATAACATGTAACATGATCTTTTGGCTTTTGTTTGGCATTTTTACCATTTACCATCTCTGTTTTAGACACATGAACACATGTTGTAGCATTTTGTGTCACACATTTGGATGCTGCCTTTGTTCATTTTCATTTATATGTCATTGGAGCTTTTCTGGTCCTAATTCTTGACATGATGCTTGCTCATAACATGTTGTGTGCATATAAAAAATTTCATGATCATTGGATGCTTTTCTGTTTTAATGTGGATTTTCTTATTTGTATGTCCAATTGTTGATCACATTGTGTGCCTTTGCCTTATCTTGTTCATGTGATGGCTTTGCCTTATGATTTGAGTTTGATACTTTTTAGGACATGTTCTTATATGATTGAATATTCTTCATGTGGAATATTGGCTGCTGTTTTGACTTATTGCTTTGCCTTTGACCCTAGTCTTTGCACTAGTGGTTTGTACTCACCTTTTGAGCTTTGTATTTCAGGTTCAAGCATCTAGCTTTAGTGGTTGATGTGATCTCATTACTTGAGATGCAAATTACTTTGTCCACTAACCTTTGTTGTGTTGTAGGTCCCTTGGTGATGAACTCACTTGAGTTGTTTACACATAGGACTTGTATTGTGTACATATTGGGAGAGAACCACTGTGATTGTCTGTTTGGTTTGTCTGAATACAATATTGACTTGTTTGACTTTTGTACAGGTACATTAGTCGCTTTTAGCTCATTGCTTGAGCTTTGCTTTGCTTGTGGTTGGTTTACCACATAGGTAATCACTCTCTAACTCCATGTAGTCTAGAAGCCCTGTCGTTTCTTTTGGCAGGCATTTGGCTGAATTCCTCCTTAAGAGGCAATGACTGTGTTTGTTTACATTTGTGCTAAAGACCTCATTGTCGAGGCATGTTACTTAAGTCCTCCTAAGTGAAGAGGCAATTGAAAGATAGAAGGGACTAGCAGTCAGTCCCCTGTTAGTCGTTGAGTCGTTCATTATGCTCGCACTACGTGCTGACGCTCTTAAACCTAACCCAAGATCTTGTATATAGAGTCAGTCCAGTGGAGTAAGGTCCCTCATTCTGGATCCCCACGTGTTCATTGATTCAAGCTCACCCAGGCCCGGGTTAAGAGCTATGAGGTCTTGTCCTCATTACCTTTCATCTGCTCACCCTTACGGTCAATGTCAGTGGTTAAGAGCCCTCAGATACCCTTCTAGTTGGCTTGTTTGTCGAGGTTGATATGACCCCTCTTGACTAAAGCCCGACTTGTTTGTCGAGGTTGATATGACCCCTTGACTAAAGCCTTACCCTTGGATGTTTGAGCCCCTTGTTGGTGTGTTTATTTCATGTTGTATGTTTTTGCGTGGTGTGATTGTATCCCCATAGGATTGCTAGACTTCGTATAGTCTCCCGTTTGCATGTCATTTATGGTAGCACGGTTCCTTCGTCTAGGACTTCCTTTCTTGCGTGAGCATTCCTAAAACACAAACAAACTCTATCGGTTCCTTCGTCTAGGACTTCCTTTCTTGCGTGAGCATTCCTAAAACACAAACAAACTCTATCTTCTCTTAAGGACACGTTGACTCCTTCTACTACAGGTGAGTAAGTCTCCCAAGGTCGAGCATCCGGTAGATTGCGTAGTAGCGTCGTTCACCTAAAAAACACAAAACAAACAAAAATGGTTTAGCCGAACTACGGCAACTCTGATTCTCATGTTCAGATGAGATACATAGGCACGAGACGCGATGTCTTGTCGAGTTTGACTGACGACTAACATTTAATCCTTGCTGGTTTTCGCCCTCGTTGCGATTCTTTTCTCTCGCCCTCATTGCGATTGAGACCTTCCTTTTCTCTCGCCCTCGTTGCGATTGAGACCTTCCTTTTCTCTTGCCCTAGTTGCAATCGAGAACCTTCTTTTTCTTTTCTGTGTGTGTTTGTTCACCCTTTTGTTTTTTTGAGTGTGTTAAACCTTTTTGTTTCCTGTTTTGTTTTGAGGAGTTATATGTAAGTCCATTTATTGGCATTCTGTTTCCTGTTTGCGTTTGTTTGTTCGGAGTTGGATATAAGTCCATCTATTGGCATTCCATTTCCTGTTGTGTGTTTCTTTTGACGTCTCAGCGTCTCCTTTCAGTGTTTGTTTCGGTGTGCGTTAGCCGAGCTATGAGTGCTCTGATTCTTACTCTGGTTAGAGAAGATACGTATGCATAGGATGCGATGTCCTAGCGAGCACGTTCCCCATTTCCCTGAACTACGTCGACTTTGACGTTTGTTTCTGACAAACTACGTAGGCCCAGGATGCGACCTCCTGCCGAGTCCGCTTTCTTCGTTTTCCTTCACCTGTGTTTTATTCCAGTGTGTGTGCATTCTTTGAGCAGTTTTTATTAGCAACCTTTTCCTATTCTTTTGAGCGTGGATCCCGTCGAGTACGACAGATGTGAGGGGTGCTAATACCTTCCCCTTGCATAACCGACTCCCGTACCTTGCAATCTCTGGTCGTAAGACCATTCCTTTCCCTTTTTCCAGGTTTACTTCGAGCGTTTCCTTTCCCTCCTTTGGGATAAATAACGCACGGTGGCGGCTCTGTGTCTTTTCCCGCCGGTTGTTTTTCGCGTATGCGACAACAGCAAATAATGTACTTGGTCCAGCTGTGCTGAATATGATCTTTGGACATAGTTGTACCATACAGGTTATCATGACATCGAGTGTGACATTGTATATAATTATCAGTAGTTTCATCCAACCTGGTTGAGAATTATTGCTTTCATCATAAACATCAGTTTCATCTTTCAAATGTGTAGGAGCAGGTGTCCTTTCACTTTCTAACTCAATCTTCTTTACATTGTTCCTTGCACACATAGTCCCTTGTGGCCCAGTTCCAATAAAGCTTTCACTAATTTCAGACTGCATATAACCAGTCACATTTTCCCCTTTTTCAGATGTTTGGGCCATCATGACCTTCTCTTTATTGAGGTTAGGTCTTAGCTTCTGGTGTAACATCCTTGTCTGACATTTCCCACAGACTTGTCTTTCATTACCCTTGAAGGTTCTTCTAGCAACTATACTCATCTTAGAGGAGTCATCCATTTGAGAGCTCCACATGTAACAGTTGTCTTTGGTTTTGATTCCTTCCATAATTACTTCACTGTCTTTGTTAATAATCAGGCATTTAGTTTTAGTGAAGATGATATTCAGACCTTGATCCCCTAGCTGACTGATGCTTATTAGATTTGAAGTCAAGCCCTTGACCAGTAGAATATTGTCAAGTTTAGGAGCTCCAGGACACTCAAGCTTGCCTATCCCCTTTATTTCACCCTTTTCTCCATCACCAAAGGTTACATAGCTTATGTCATGAGGGTGAAGATCAGTTATCAAGTCTGAGTTTCCAGTCATGTGTCTAGAACATCCACTATCAAAATACCACTCTTCTTTGAGGGGAATGTGAGCTATTAGACTTGTAACATTAGTCTTAGAAACCCATTTCTTCTTGTTGATAGGCCTGTGTTGTTTGGGTCTGGGTTGATAGTGAGTCTGTTGATGAACAGGGGTAGGGTAACCATACAGCTTATAGCAGAAGGGCCTTGAGTGACCAGATTTCCCACAGTAATGACATCTCCATCTTTGGTGTTTGCCTTTCTGTTGTTTTCTCTTATGATGATGTGACATATGATGTGACATCTTAGGACTGTTGCTGCATTTAGGTTTAGCTTGAGGTTTGCAACTAGTGTAACTACTTTCAGCCTTAGATTTATGGTACCCTATTCCAGATTTGGCTCCTGTGATTAGTCCAGTTTGGAGAATCTTGTCTAAGAAGTCAGATCCATTGTTTAGCATCCTTACATACCTGGTTATTTCTTCTAGTTTTGAGTTTAAGAGCATAGCTTCAGTTTTTAGCTTGGAGATGGTTTCCACATGTTCTGCCTTTTCATTCTCCAGCTGTACTATCTTCTGGCTTTCAACTTGTTGACTTTCATCTAGCTTGACCTTCAGAGCCACAACTTCTGTTTTCAATTTGGAGATGGTTTCCAATTGTTTTCCCTTCTCATTCTCAAGTTGAGTTATCCCCTTCTTCTGGCTTTCTACCTATTTACACAGATCTACACTTTTGTGACACAACTTTCTGTGGATGGAGGCCAATGCTTCAAAAGTCACTTCTTCATCACTTGAGTCTTCATTAGAACCCCGTTTTCCTGTTAATGCAGTCACCAGATTTGCAGCCTCTTCTGTATCACTCTCATCTGACCAGGTGGCAGTAAGACTCATCTTCTACTTCTTGAGGTAGGTTCCACATTTAGATCTAATGTGTCCATACCCATCACATTCATAGCACTTTACTTCTTTTCCTTCTTTGGGCTTCTCATCTGACCTTACTCTTCTTCCATTGCTGATGTCAGGTGAGATGTTCTTGACATTTGCCTTGGATCTTACATCCATTTTCTTTAACAATCTGTTGAACTGTCTCCCCAACATTGCAACTTCATTGGCCCACTCTTCATCCACATCTTGACTGTTTTCCTTTTCTATGTTTGATATGAAGGCAATGCTTTTGGTTTTCTTTTCTGTTCCATCATTCAATCTCATCTCAAAGGTTTGGAGGGAAACAATTAGCTCATCTACCCTCATGTTGGAAATGTCTTGAGACTCTTCTATGGCAGTCACCTTCATTGCAAATCTCTTAGGGAGTGACCTGAGTATTTTCCTTACCAGTTTTTCATCTGTCATCTTCTTTCCCAAGGCTCCTGAAGCATTAGCAATTTCAAGGATACTCATGTGAAATTCATGAATGTTTTCATCTTCTTTCATCCTTAAGTTTTCAAACTTGGAGGTGAGCAGCTGAAGTCTAGACATCTTTACCCTAGAGGTGCCTTCATGAGTGGTCTTGAGAATGTCCCAAGCATCTTTGCCCACTTCACAGTTGTTTACCAGCTTGAAAATATTCTTGTCTATCCCATTGAATATTGCATTCAATGCTTTAGAGTTTCCAAGAGCAAGATTATCCTCCTCCTTGGACCATTGTTCTTCAGGCTTCTTCTCAGTAGTGGCTTCTCCTTCTTTAGTAATGACAGGATGCACCCAACCTGTTAACACAGCTTTCCAAGCCTTGTTACCAAGAGATTTCAGAAAACATATCATTCTAGGTTTCCAATAGTCATAGTTAGAACCATCTAAAATTCGTGGCCTATGAACATATCCTCCATCTCTCTCCATTGTACCAGAAAGTATTGTCCCTAGATCTCACCCAGAACCAGAGCAGGATGCCTGCTCTGATACCAATTGAAATTCTGGTATCAGATATAAGATGTCGAAGGTAATGTCATGACACTAATATCTGTTAACACACATAGGATAAAGATACAGAATGGTAAAGCAAATGACACAAGCAATTGTTAACCCAGTTCGGTCCAACTCACCTACATCTGGGGGCTACCAAGCCGGGAAGGAAATTCACTAAAATAGAATCAGTTCAAAGACTCTCCACACACTTCAACAAGTTACAGTCTTTCTCACCTAATCTATACCCGTGCAATTTCTACCTAAGTACTCTTAGATATGAGAACCCACTCACTTCCTTACAATCACACACCAGTGATTTTAAACAACAATCCCTTGTAAAAAAACACTTTTCAATAACACACTCTTGATTTTACTTCACAATTTCAATCAAGAAGATACACTCTTGATCTTGCTTCACAACTTTGATCAAGAAGACACACACTTTTTCTTAACAGCTTTATAGTGACAAATTATAACCACAAATCAGTCCAATTCAATCATCAATGGATGACTTGAATGACCTACAAGTCTTACGACTAAATAGACACAAACCCTAGCTCTCTCTCTCTATATTTCGCTCAGTATTGGTTGTGTGTACAAACAGGTTTTCTAAGTTCCTTTTTATAGAAGCATCCAGCTGGGCTTGGACATCTTGAAAACCCTAAATCTATTTTCCAATCAAATCTTTTTATAACAGCTGGTTAGATCTCCTTAGAAAATAAGTAAATCTGGTTTAATCCATGATTGAATGCACCAACTAATCAGATCTTCAATCATACAAAAATTTCCATTAATTGTCCAATCACAACACACCAGACATTCACACTGAATGTTCTGTGTACAGGATGTCATGACATCGGGTCTGACATCCTGGAAAAATCCTGCATAATCCAATACTTCCTTTTATAACTTTTTGCAGGCACAACCATATCAGATGACATGACCTTGTGTATGTCATCTGAAACAATCCTGCATGAACATGTCTTTCATTTAAGCTCCAACAGGTACATCCAATATCAGAAGCCATGGCATTGTATGTGGCATTCTGAAACAATCCTGCATGCACATGTTCTTGAACTCCAGCAGGTACATAGGATATCTCATGTTAAGACATCACACATAACATCTTGTGAACATTCTTTGTTTTACCAAAATTGCTGCCAACACTTAGAATCAACAATCCGGTTTTCATCTCGAGGGATATGTTGAAATCCTCCTCGCATAATCTCTCTATGGTAATAAACCAGGTTGATTCGTCTCCCACTCACCTTTGATTTGATTCACAACCAAAGCCGAATCACCGAAGACATCCAAATACTTGATTCTGAGAGTCATGGCCTCTTCAAGCCCCATAATGCAAGCTTCATATTCTACCATGTTGTTTCTAGACTTGAAAGTCAATCTAGCTGTAAATGGTAGATGTGTGCCTTGAGGAGTAATAATCGTTGCCCCAATGCCATTTCCATATTGATTAACAACTCCATCAAATACCATGCCCCAACGGGAACCAGGTTCTGGCCCTTCTTCAAGTAATGGTTCATCACAATCTTTCATTTTCAAGTACAAAATCTCTTCATCAGGAAAGTCATAATGTACTGACTGATAATCTTCAATCGGTTGGTGAGCCAAATGGTCAGCCAAGATACTACATTTGATTGCTTTCTGAGATCGGTATTTGATATCATACTCTGATAATAACATCTGCCAACAGGCAATTCTCCCAGTTAAAGCAGGCTTCTCAAAAATATACTTGATTGGATCTATTTTTGATATCAAACAAGTGGTATGATTCAACATATACTGACGCAGATGCTTAGCAGCCCAAGCCAATACGCAACAAGTTTTCTCAAGCATGGAATACCGAGTCACACAGTCGGTGAATTTCTTACTGAGGTAGTAGATTGCAAATTCTTTCTTTCCAGTCTCATCTTGCTGACCAAGAACACAACCCATACTCCCTTCAAGCACAGTCAAATACATGATCAACTGTCTTCCTTCAACAGGTGGAGACAAAATCGGAGGCTCAAGCAGATATTCCTTGATACTGTCAAAAGCTTTCTGGCAGTCTTCGGTCCAATCACAAGACTGATCTTTCCGAAGAAGCTTGAATATAGGCGCACGTGTGGTATAACTGACCATGACACATGGCAGTCAACCGCTTCTTTTCAATCAAATTCAACTGATCATACCTGGTCTGACACCATTAATCCTCAACCAACTTGGCTTCCATCAGCACACACAATGATGGGATCTCAACCTCTATCGGGAGCACAACTTCCATGCCATATACAAGAGAGAAAGGGGTTGCCCCTGTTGAAGTGCGGATGGATGTACGATACCCGTGCAAAGCAAATGGGAGCATCTCATGTCAATCCTTGTATGTTACAACCATCTTCTGAATAATCTTCTTGATGTTCTTATTCGCAGCTTCAACAACCCCATTCATCTTAGGTCTATAGGGAGAAGAATTATGATGTGCAATTTTGAAGTCCTTGCAAAGAACTTCCACTATATTGTTATTCAATTTCGATCTATTATCAGTAATGATCTTACTTGGCACACCATATCAGCATATAATTTGGTTCTTGATAAACCTCACAACAACTTGCTTGGTTACATTTGCATTAGATGCCGCTTCAACCCACTTTGTGAAGTAGTCAATAGCCACCAAAATGAAACAATGTCCATTCGATGCTTTAGGCTCGATCATTCAAATCATATCAATTCCCCACATGGAGAAGGTGTAGCGAGAAATTCATGATCATCAAGCTATTGACAAGCTAGATATCAAATAATAAGAGTCGCCACCGCGCTTTTATTGTTTCCAAGGGAAAAGGGGAAAAGTACGAACAAAATCCAAAAGTAAGAAGTTTTCAAATCAAAACTAATAAAATGTCATAGATTACAGGTAAGGGGGTTGGTTACACAGAGGGAAGGTGTTAGCACCCAAAGTGTCCTAGGTACTCCTAGGGAGCCCTTTTTGTGTGCATATGTACATGGTATAAAGTGATGTTTACAAACAAATAGAATGGGGAGATGGGAAAAGAATTCATTAATTATATTTTTGTGTTTGACAATACCTTCGGTCTTGTGCCTACGTACCAACATAGAAATGAGGGGTCAAAACCTCGTAGTTTGTGATACAAATTTCAAAGTCGATGCATTGTTTTTAAGAAAAATTAAGTTTGAAAGGCACAAAGGCATAAAAATGGTTTGAATGAGTTAGTTCTTTTTGGCTTTTTGAAAGTTTAAGTCAAGTATGGTTAAGTCTATTTACAAGTTTGATTTAAGAAAAGAAGTTTGAAAATGCAATGGCATAAGGCCAAAGTTTTTATCTTTTTTGCAAAAGTGGTCAAAGTTTAGAATAAAAATGGTTCACACAAAGAAGAATTTGAAAAAATGGAGGGATAGATTTTGAAATTAAAGAAATGGGGAGAAGATGAAGAGACTATCCTATGTACTAAATTAAAAGTTTAGAGTTGAAAAGATCTGACCAAATGGGTAGGAATCCAATACACAAGAATGTCAATAGAAACCCAAAATTCCCTTGGACTTTTTAGAATCAATTGACACACCAATGCACAATTATATTATCTTGAAGAGCAAGGCATCAAATAAAGATGGCCACATCCAAGATTTATCCATTCCATGATCTTCTTCAAAATATCCCATGTAACAAATGGATTCCACAAGTCACAGGTTCAAAATAACAGCTTCACAATGATCATGTTGCAGATGAGCTTAGAGATGTCTTCAAAGATGTATCAGATGAATCTCAAATTTCAAGCACTTGGTTCTTCAACAAGTTGGCATTGGCCAAGTCCTTTAGCATAGGAAGGTTGCCTAAATTCTAAGTCCATTTGTCCAAGATCAAGCCAACAGTCCACTCAAAAGTTTTTTAGGGTTTTTGTTATTATTATGTACATTAATGGTCAAAGACCACACAAAGAAGCAAAGTATACACAAACAAAATATATCACACAACATGGTCCAAATGGACAAAGTGAAAATTGCATTAACATAAACAATTAGAATGATATGAACAATGGAAAATGAAATAGAGTGATAAAAGTAAATTGCATTAAAAGTTAGTAGTTAATTGGTTAGAAGTTAGTATTGTTTTGATTTTGCTTTTCATTTTCAAGACATTCTTTGGAGAACACTCAACCCACTTATCACAAGCATGAATCCTGGAGCCAAAAAATCTTCCAAAGGAAGGAAAGAAGGCCAAGTTTCCACACGATACCATTAAAGAGGGCAGACTTACAATCTCACTAACTAGAATACTTATGCCTTTTATGTCACAAATTTAGCGATATGTTAAGCAATCGTAATTGAACTTATGTAGAAGTCACAACTATTTGAGGTCGGGAATAGAATTTTGGTGTTAATTCATGTTAGAGACATAATATAATGGAATATGCTCATGAAACATACCACACACAAAAAGAATATGCAAAAGGTGTGGTATAATCTCATCCATACTCATGTCAAGTTTTCAATCAACTAGCATTAGGACTTTGAGATGTCATAGGCCAAATGAAATGAATGAATGAAGAAAGGGAATAAGATGAAGTGGGAGGGGAATGGATTATATCACAAATTGGTCAAAGGGGGACTTTTACCAAATTAATATCATCCATTCATTTTGGGAGATAGAATGTACATTCCATCCATCCCCTAAAACCAATGATATTAATTTGACAAAGTCAAATCAATCTTGACCAAGGCCCAACAACAAGAGTCAAACATAAACAAGTCATCACAATTGGTCAACATATTTATTTGGCATTTATTCAAATTAAAATACTAAAATAATGCATTTAAATTAAATATGGTTTGTCCAATTCCTAATATCTCATCAAAACACCAAAGAAATGGCCATGAGATTTATCATAGGTCAAACAACGTCAAAGGACCTTGGAGAATTTCATATTTTTGGACATTTAAAAATATTTTTAAACAATTTAAAACAAATGCAAAATCAATTAATTAATGAAAAATATTAATAATGATCCAAAAACTAATTTTACTTCAGAATATGAAAGTAAAAAATATTTGAAATTTTTTGGTGAAAGTCCCATATTTTTTGGATAAATATTGAATTTAATATGAATTATTGAAAATAATGCAATTAAAATTGTTGATTCTAAGTGTTGGCAACAATTTTGGTAAAACAAAGAATGTTCACAAGATGTTATGTGTGATGTCTTAACATGAGATATCCTATGTACCTGCTGGAGTTCAAGAACATGTGCATGCAGGATTGTTTCAGAATGCCACATACAATGACATGGCTTCTCATATTGGATGTACCTGCTGGAGCTTAAATGAAAGACATGTTCATGCCGGATTGTTTCAGATGACATACACAAGGTCATGGCATCTGATATGGTTGTGCCAGCTAGAAGTTATAAATGGAAGTATTGGATTATGCAGGATTTTTCCAGGATGTCAAACCCGATGTCATGACATCCTATACACAGAACATTCAGTGTGAATGTCTGGTGTGTTGTGATTGCACAATTAATGGAAATTTTTGTATGATTGAAGATCTGATTAGTTGGTGTATTCAATCATGGATTACAACCAGATTTACTTATTTTCCAAGGAGATCTAACCAGTTGTTATAAAAAGATTTGATTGGAAAATAGATTTAGGGTTTTCAAGATGTCCAAGCCCAGCTGGATGCTTCTATAAAAAGGGACTTAGAAAACCTGTTTGTACACACAACCAATACTGAGTGAAATATAGAGAGAGAGCTAGGGTTTATGTCTGTTTAGTCGTAAGACTTGTAGGTCATTCAAGTCATCCATTGATGATTGAATTGGACTGATTTGTGGTTGTAATTTGTCACTCTAAAGCTGTTAAGTAAGAGTGTGTGTCTACTTGATCAAAGCTATGAAGCAAGATCAAGTGTGTGTCTTCTTGATCAAAGCTGTGAAGCAAGATCAAGAGTGTGTCTTCTTGATTGAAACTGTGAAGTAAAATCAAGAGTGTGTAATTGAAAAGTGTTTTCTTTTCTCAAGGGATTGTTGTTCAAGATCATAGGTGTGATTGTAGGAAAGTGAGTGGGTTCTCATATCTAAGAGTGCTTAGGTAGAAATTGCACGGGTATAGATTAGGTGAGAAAGACTGTAACTTGTTGAAGTGTACGGAGAGTCTTTGAACTAATTCTATTTTAGTGAATTTCCTTCCTGGCTTGGTAGCCCCCAGATGTAGGTGAGTTGGACCGAACTGGGTTAACAATTGCTTGTGTCATTTGCTTTACCATTTTGTATCTTTATCCTATGTGTGTTAACAAATATTAGTGTCTTGACATTACATTCGACATCTTATATCTGATACCAGAATTTCAAAAATATCAGAAAAAACGTGGACCACTTGATCTCCCTCATTAATTGAGGTGGCTGATCAAGTGGCCAGAAACGCGCTATCCACGATGGACATGAGTCAGCGCGCCATAACATTGGTATTCAAAAGTAATGATCCTGATTAAAAAAATAGATGGACCCAATGGATGTGAGACATGCCAGCGCATGGCCGGAGTTGTAGCTCCAGTCTTCTTCTCCGGTGGACCTCACCGGACTGGTCCACTTTCAACCATCACCAAAATTAAAAACAAGGACATGATTTCAAAGTAAAAATGGCATTGAGTTTGAATCTGGCCTCAATTCACTCTAACTCTAAGTATATTAAGAGATACATGTAGTTGAAACTTGAGGTACATGAACTGAGTTGCTTAGATTTGGCCTCAAAGCAACTCAATCTTCTTGCCTATATTGGTAGGACTTCAGACAACCAAAGAATCAATAAAATTGAGCAAGAATTTGAGAGAATCAAAGAGATCAAAATTTCTGGAAAATACCTTCAATGGAGGTCTGGATTCAACTGATCTTGATCTTGCTTGTGCTTGATCTCACTCCAAATGCTTGTAGAGGAAGGATTGAATGCTTAAAAGGTTGTGGATTCCTGGAGATTTGAATTTCAAAACAGTGGAAATTCAACCTCAAATTCAAATGAATTTCTCAGGTTTATCATTTTCAATGTGAGGGTTAGAGATGGGGGATCAAAGCTGGCGCGAATGTGTGGTCATTGTTGAGCATATGAGGCTCTATTTATAGTTGATCCATTGCTTTTTGCACACTTTGATTCACTTTCCAAATTTGGTCATTGATGATGCATGGGTGCATGGGCGCGCATAGGCCCATAAAATCATTGCCATAAGTCCACAAATAAGTGTTAGATAGTCTGAATTCAGTTTGGATTGCAAGGCAAGTGTACATTTTGATTTGAAGTTTGATCCTTGCCAAGTGATGACACCATGTTCATGCCATGCGCAGCCTATGCATTCCTTGTCCAAAATGAATGAATTTGAGCTCTTTGGAAAGGTGAGATCAAGAGGAACAACTTTAATTTTCAACACTTTTCCATTTCAAGTTTGTAACTTGAAGAAATTTGAGGTGGAAGTTTGGAAATTTTTGACATATCAAAATTTTTCTAAGTGTCAAGCCATATGTCTCAATATTCCACCTTGCTTAACGTTTTATATAAGCTTCAAATGAGAAATGTGTCTTCACCAGAGTTGTAGATATCTCAAAGACCTTCAAAATGGTAACCAATTTCATGTCATTTGGATTTGAAATGATAGTGTTATGCATTTTTGAAGTTTGGAAAAATCACTTGATCAATGGTATAGGTCAAAAGTGACCTATAATGTAACCTCATATCACATGCTCAAAAAAGTTGAATTAGCTCCCACTCCAAACATCAAAGTTTAATTAGACACATTGAATTTGATTGTGCAACTTGGAAATATTTCATCTCATAAAAATTGAGCAAGTTATAGCCTTGGGAAGTTGACTTTCAAATTAGGGTTTAGACAAAATGACCTATAATTTCTCAACATAGAAAATGATTTTCCAAGAAAAACTAGATCTATGGCTCAACATGAAAGTTGTTTGGAATGTAATTTAGAGTAAGTTTTATCTTGGAATCATTTTCATATGGTGAAAATTGTAGGAGATGGGGTCTAGGGAGACCCAATTTTGATCAGATGAATTCATCTAGCCAACCACCATCGACCAACTTGCTAACCTCCCATTCCATTGACTTTCTTGGCTCATGGTAGATCATATATGCATAAGATGATGAAATTTTAAATTTCCCTTGAGAAATTTGATCAATTGGCGAGATAGCTTGTTGGAGAAGTTACTCAAGATACCTAGTCAAACTAGGGTTTCCAAGGCAAATTACCCTTAAACTCATGAAAAAAACTTGATCATTATAACATGTAGAGAACATTGGGACTCATATATGATAATAATAACCATTCTTGGATCAATTCTTTGTTGTGCTCTTTGTTCATGGGGGTCTCAAACCCTAGATGTGAACTTGATGAATCAATGGAATCATGCCCTTATTACAAAAGAGTTAGACAAATGCAAAGACATATTTTTGGTATTTTGGTTAGTGAAATGATAAAATATAAGTATGATATAATCACAAAGTGCTTGGTGATCTCTCCCAAAACAAACCCAATTAAATAGGGGTAAGGATGATGCAAGGTATGATCCCAATGCATATGATGGAATTGCATGAGGGATCTTAGGGTCAAAATTGGGGTCTTATAGCTGCCCCTATTTAAGGACATTCTAACTGAGGAGGAGACGGTTAAAATCTTCAAGTCGACTCAGTAGAATGGGCTTAAATAACAACATAGAGAAACAAATTTTGGTCCCAAAGAGACCTCATGATGCATATGAGATGAATGCAAAAGTAAATTCTTTATGGGGAAATATTGCCACAAAGGAAAAGAAATCAGAGAGACTGAGAGTCTACAGGAGTATAATACATTTTGTAAGGAAAACTCACTAGGGAGACCGAGTCTCTGCGGGAAAAAGGAGTTATGCGTAGGCCAGGCTACGACTTAAAACTACTGGGGGAAAAAGGGATTCCATACAAACATGGAAAAGACTCATCCAGGGAATAACAACATCTGCAGGGGATACGAGTAAGTCAGGATAAAACTGAAGTACTTGAATCATGTAGGGGAAAAACGATTTCACTAAGGAAATGCGCACTCAACTCAACTGGGGAAGATAAACTTCAACACAGAAGGAGCATAAATCTATAATCTACTACTTGTTACTGGGTAAGGAGATAATAAAGATCTGATAGAGAGAACATCAGTCATCGCTTAGGATGAACATATCAAGGATGACTCGCTGAGGATTCCAGGAGAGGAAATTCATTATCGCTTACTAGGTAAGAATAGCCTTGCTGGGAAAAGTAGAAAAGATAGGATTTACAACTACCAGCTACTGGGCAGAAGACCAATGGTGAGAGTATCTGTCATCGATTAGGATGAACATATCAAGGATAAACTCAACAGGGAAGAAAATCTGTCACCGGTTAAGATGAACATATCAAAGATAGACTTGTCTGGAAATGCCAAGGAGGATACTCGTCATCGGTTAGGATGAATATATCAAGAGTATACCAACTAAACAAAAAGGGTAGGAATTACATCTATCGAAAGTTGGATAGAAAACCGTCAGAGAGAAGATCCGTCAGCGGTTAGGATGAACATATCAAGGATAGACTCTGCGAGGGGACAAAGTAGGATTTACAACTACCGGTTACTGGTTAGAAAACCACAAGGAGAAGAAAACCCGTCATCGGTTAAGATGAACATATCAAGGATTAACTCTCTAGGGAACAAAATAGGGATTACAACTACCTTTTTACTGGTTAGAATACCAAAAATGAAAATATTCGTCACTGGTTAAAGTGAACATATCAAGGATAGACTTAGGCAGGGGAAAGAAAGATATTCGTCATCGGATAGGATGAACATATCAAGGATATACTTCCTGGGGGATAGATCCACTAGGGACTCTACTGAGGAGAAAAATAAGGGTACTTTTGTCGGGTATTGGACAAGAAGTAATGAACTACAAACTAAGAAGAATATTACCAGTTACTAGGTAATAGACTCTTAGGGGACCAAAGCATCTATCTAGGTAAGAGCTAGAAAGAAAACGGTCAATCAAGACTTAACCCAATGAGGACATAACTCAAGGGGAGTAGTTCCATCCAGAAAATCCAGTAGAGAGGAAACTGAAATAACAACCATCCACGAGGAAACAAACTCAGCGGGGAAACAGAGAAAGGTTAAAGTCTTTCTGCTTAAGGGGCTGACACTCTACAATTGAAGGAGGATAGATACCAGATTTGGTATGGGGATAAAATACCTCCATAACAGAGAATAAGAATCTCAAACAAATCAAATACGAAGATGCAGGATATGCAAATTATGAATTTATATTAATGTATATGTATATGTATATATGATGGTTATGCTGACAAAAAGATCACAAAGGATACAAAGGTGTCGCAAAGAACTTAAACCATCGGTACAATCCTCGGCCAATCCACAAAACATGGAGACAATTGCTGGAGAACAGAGAGATCAACATCCTAAAGGCTCAACCCTAGCTGGGGAAGGAGGAGATCCTTTAAGGACAGAACATCATATATGTGGGGAATTTTAGGTCAACACCACAAAAATGGGAGAGAACCCTACAGAGAAAAATCATAACAAAAGTTTCTTAGAAACCAGGAGGAAACACTGACTGGAAGCAAGATGAATGGCGATTGGTGGGGAAACCCAAGCGATCTACTGTGGAAGATCAACCATCTTCTAAGATCAACCCTGCTGAGGAAATACAAACTTTACTGGAGAAGGCAGAAACTCTGTCAGGGAACATAAAACACCGCAGGGTATCTGAATCCACCAAATCAGTCGAGGACAAGGAAAGAAATTCCACTGGGGATCAATCACTCCGCTGAGGAACTGACTCAACACAAATGTCTAGGGATACCCAAAGGATTAACTGCTTGGGGAACCTCTGATGTTTCACACTTAAGGACTTGCTATCCATCGAAATGTTGTTGATATTCATTTTAATTGCTTTGAAAAATTCTTGCTTTTATATATTTTTAAAAAAACTTGATTTTGACTTAAAAATTTTAATTTCAAAATGATCATAATAAAATTTAAAACTATTGGCTGAAGTAAATAAGAGTAGAAACAATTGGATAAAATCTCAACTTTATTTAATGGAATGGTAGTCTGTAAATGACAAGACTCCATGGATTTTTACAAAGTTGAAAATGGTAATTTACATGGAAAAGGGTTACATTGAATACAAATGATCCTTAATCCTTCTACTAACTCTTGATATCCCTTGTGCTCTTAGCCACTACTGGAGATGACTTGATGTCAACCCTTGTGCTCAAATAATTCTTCAAAATCACTGAAGATCAGCAGAATGTAGTTACTTGCCATAATCCCTAATTTTTGCATAAGTTGCCCCAAGGTGGGAAATTCTTTCTGTTTTATGTCTCTAATTTTTGCCTGGATCGCCCTTTCGGGTTTTCAATCCACCAAGACGCTCATTTATGCCTAAGCCGCCCTTTTGGGTTTTCAATCCATCGAGACGCTCATTATTGCCTAAGCCGCCCTTTTGGGTTTTCAACTTAGCGAGTTGTTCTTTTATTTTTAGGCGAAGTATTTCTTCACTGCATCTGCATTCACCGGACGAGTGAACTCTTCACCATCCATTGTTGTAAGAACCAATGCGCCGCCTGAAAAGGCTCTCTTAACAACATATGTGCCTTCATAATTAGGAGTCTATTTTCCTCTAGAATATGGCTTGAACGTCAAAACCTTCTTGAGCACAAGGTCACCTTCTTTAAACACTCGAGGTCTGACCTTCTTATCAAAAGCTTTCTTCATTCTCTGCTGATATAACTGACCATGACACATGGCAGTTAATCTCTTCTCTTCGATTAAGTTCAACTGGTAAAACCTGGTCTGACACCATTCAGTGCAGTCAACTTGGCTTCCATGAGCACACGTAAAGAAGGAATCTCAACCTCTACGGGAAGCACTGCTTCCATACCATATACAAGAGAGAAAGGGGTTGCCCCTGTTGAAATACGGATGGATGTACGATACCCATACAAAGAAAATGGGAGCATCGCATGCCAATCCTTCTACGTGACAACCATCTTCTGAATAATCTTCTTGATGTTCTTATTCGCAGCTTCAATAGCTCCATTCATCTTGGGTTTGTAGGGAGAAGAATTATGATGTGCAATCTTGAATTCTTTACAGAGAGCTTCCACCATATTGTTATTTAAGTTTGATCCATTATCAATAATGATCTTACTTGGCACACCATAACGGCATATGATGTGATTCTTGATAAACCTTACAACAACTTGCTTGGTCACATTTGCATATGATGCCGCTTCAACCCATTTTGTGAAGTAGTCAATTGCCACTAAAATGAAACGATGTCCATTCGAAGCTTTGGGCCCAATCACATCAATTCCACAAATGGAGAAGGGCCATGGGGAAGAGATAACATTAAAAAGCGTCGGAGGAACATGAATCTTATCAACATAAATTTGACACTTGTGGCACTTCTTCACAAATTTGCAACAGTCAAATTCCATTGTCAGCCAATAGTAACCTCCTCGCAACATCTTCTTCGCCATTGCATGTTCATTAGAATGAGTACCAAAGGAACTTTCATGCACTTTGGTCATCAACAAGTCTGCTTCGTGTCTATCCACGCATCTGAGCAAAACCATGTCAAAGTTTCTCTTGTACGGTATATCACCATTCAAGTAGAAATTGTCGGCTAATCTTCTCAAAGTCTTCTTATCTCTCAAAGATTCCCCGGGCGGGTAAATCTCAATTTGGAGGAAACATTTGATGTCATGATACCACGGCTTTTCGTCTTTGATTTCTTCAACACTAAACACATGAGTTGGCCTATCAAGACGCATCACAGATAAATTTTGGAACTTCATTCCAATGTTTCACTACAATGATTGACGCCAATGTTGCAAGAGCATTTGCCATCTGGTTTTCATCTCGAGGGATATGATGAAATTCAACCTTTGTAAAGAAAGTCGAAATCCTCCTCGCATAATCTCTATATGGTACTAAACCGGGTCGAGACCTAATCTTGACTTCCTTCACATCATCTTTGGAACCCAAGTTGACTAGCTCAATCTGCTCTTCAAACGGCTGAATAATCTTCTCATCTTGCTCATGAAGACGAGATAATTCATCACTCACTTCTATATCACTTTCCTCCTCGGCCTCAAACACAGGGAATTCAAAATTTGGAGAAAGAGAAGGATTATTGTATTCAATGGGGTTAGGAACCAACCTACATATTGATTTGATATTTTGATTTTAGAGAAGTGAATTTGTGACCAAATATTATGAAGATGGACAACTATATTGTTTATTTATATTTTTTGTGATTACCATTTTCAGAATAGAGAAAAAAGTAAAAAACAAACATCATAGATGTTGATGAATAGAATTAATTTTATTAATGATCAATTTAAAATGCCCAAACAATGTTCACTTCTCCCTTAGGCATAAGATAAGGATTTTAAAATATAAAAGCAATTACTTAGATCGATGCAAAATAACAGGAATATTAACAGCAGTCCAATTGTTGCAAGCCTTTCCATGCGTCACAAAATTGTTGCAGTCTTCTACTTCGCTATCCTATAGCACAGCAGCTAAGTGTTGTTCATTGCCATGAATGAACCCTCCGCTACGGAAGCTGAGTTGCATATCTTCAGATCTTGCAATTGATGAGCCTTTCTGGAACCCCAAACCGGTTCTGCATTTATTGTCGGAGACCTCTATCATGCGCCCCCACTGATCAACAGTACCTTCTTCAATAATTTTCTGAGCATCTTTAAACGAGGACATAGGTGCCCTAACTCTCTTCTCAGCAGCAATAGATAAGGCTTGGAATGGATTTCCAACTTCATCCTTAGCTTCAACATAAGAGAAAGATGACAGGTGGCTAACCAACAATGCCTTCTCTCCTCCAACAATCACAAGCTTGCAATTCTTGACAAATTTCAATTTCTGATGCAGAGTGGAGGTAACAGCTCCAACCTCATGAATCCATGGCCTTCCCAACAGATAATTTTAGGCTGGGTGGATATCCATTATTTGAAAAGTAATTTGAATATCACTCGGACCTATCTTGACTGGAAGGTCCACTTCACCAATTACTGTCTTGCGCAAACCATCAAAGGCTTTGACGATTACACCGCTATACCTCATAGGCGCTCCTTGGTAAGATAGCTTTGACAAAGTTGAATTCAGAAGCACATTTAGTGAAAAACCGGTGTCAACAAGCACATTTGACAAAACATCTTCCTTACAGTTCATTGAAATATGCAAAGCCAGGTTATGATTTCTTCCCTCCTTATGGAGTTCTTATTCGCAGAAGCTTAGATTATTGCAAGAAGTCATGTTAGCCACAATGCGATCAAACTGATCCACAGTAACATTATGCTCTATGTATTCTTGTTCAAGAACTCTCTGTAGTGCTTCTCTGGGCGCTTCGGAATTCATCAGCAGAGACAACACTAAGATTTTTGAGGGGGTCATGAGCAGCTGCTCAACCACATTAAATTCGCTCCTCTTGATTAATCGGAGTACCTCATCATCATCATTGGCTTTTAAGTTGTTGGATTCACCAGACTTATCTTTTGAAAAACCAACCAAATCTACATTAGGTACCTCCATCTTCTTACCAACAATCGTTTCTTCTTTGTTTTCTAGGAACACTGGCCCAAACACTCGACCACTGTGGGTCACCTTTGTAACATCAGCAATGCTCACTACTGAACTAGTCGTCGGTAACGGGACCTCTTGACCATTCTTTATCATTGTAGCATTGTGCTGGTACGATACAACCTTATCAGATGAATACAGGACCGGGCCCGCTAACCGTATTACCAACGGTGATACTGATCTTTGACTGACTTTCTTATTATTGCTGCTATCATATTGATTACCAACCGCTCTTGTTGTTTGAAAACGGGCACTATGACATTGACATCGTCATCTATATGACAAGATTGAACAATTTGAATCATGCCTTCATCCATCAGGCGTTGGATGTCCCTTTTCACAACTTCATAACCCCTCAGGTTGACACTACAAACAACACAACCATCATGGTCATGTTCACAGTCACTCACCAGACAGATATCCTTGTGCATCTGCACCAAGGATCTTCGGATAAATCGGACGTCATAAACCTTGAACTCTCCAGGTCAACTGTCCACCATATTCACTAAAGAGTTCCCATGAGCGGGCAAAGGGTTTGCTTTCACATTTGGCGCGCGGTCCTCAAAGGACACCATACCACTCTTCATAAGCTTTTGAACCTCATACTTCAATGGATAACAATTTTCAATATCGTGTCCGGGTGCTCCTTGATGAAAAGCACAACGGAGCTGAGGTTTATACCACCAAGGAAGTGGTTGTAGGATCTGCGGTGGGTTCCTCGGTTGAACTAAGTTCTTGAGAACTAGTGGGGGATACATCTCTGCGTATGACATAGGAATCGGGTCAAAAGAGACCTTCTTCCTCTCAAAGTTCTGTTGATGATGATTGTTGTTGGTATTGTTGTTGTTGTAGGTGTTCGTTCTTTGTGACGGTTGTTGTTGTTGTTGACGTTGATGTTGTTGTAGTTGTTGAATTGGTATTGCTTGCTGATCGGAAAATACCAGAATTACTGATAACATTTGACGATGATGATGTTGACGGGGTAGTGGATTTCTTCTGATCTAAGGCCTCCTCTGCCTCCCACTGATTATTGCGTTCGTCTCACTGTCCTTCTTCTTACCAAAGTTGCTACATTATCTCTTGCTTGTTGATGCCTCATCTCTTGACAAACGTCCTTCACGGACTCCTTCCTCAAGTCTCATTCCCATGTTTACCATTTCAGTAAAATCACTAGGGGCACTAGCGATCACGCGTTCATAATAAAATGAACTCAGAGTTTTCAAGAAGATCTTTGTCATCTCTTTCTCCTCCAAAGGAGGAGTGATCTGGGCAGCCAACTCCCTCTACCTTTGCGCATACTCTTTAAATGTCTCTTCGTCCTTCTGAGACATAGACCTCAGCTGGTCTCTATCCGGCACAATGTCCATATTATACTTGTATTGCTTCACAAAAGCCTCTCCTAAGTCGTTGAAAGTGCGAATGCTTGCATTATCCAACCCCGTGTACCAACGCAGCGCAACACCAGTCAGGCTATCTTGGAAGTAATGAATAAGCAATTGATCATTATCTGTCTCAGTAGAAATCTTGCGAGCATACATCACAAGATGACTGAGCGGACAAGAGTTACCCTTATACTTTTCGAAGTCAGGCACTTTGAACTTCACCGGGATCTTGATGTTGGGCACTAAGCACAACTCAACAGCACTCTTTCCAAAGAAACATATACCTCTCAGCGTCTTCAATTCCTTGCACAGCTCAAGAAATTGATCCTTCATCTCGTCCATCTTCTCATAAACATCCGGACCCTCAGATGGCTCGGAATGATAGATGGTATCCTCTACGTGAGGCAAAGTGTTCACAACGGGAGGTGGCATGGATATGACCAGGCTAGATGCCGGCATGGAAGCAAATGTAGGTGTAAAGTCTTCGGGTACAAAGTTGGGCGGCATTCCCCATGGGAATCCGACAGGCATATTCAGCGCGAAGTGGGCGGTAGCAGCAGGCATGGTAGAGGTAGTCACCTCTGAAGTAACAGTCCTCGCGGGAGGAGTTGCAGGTGTTGGAGAAGCTTGAATCTGAGCAGCAAGAACTGACTCCATCATGGCAGTCAGGCGGGCGATCTCATTCTTCAGCTCTCTGTTCTCTTGCTCTATATGTTCTATGATTTTCAGATGATTGGCTCGGGTATTGTACCGGTGAGTCAGCTTGGCTAAAGCACAGAAGAAACACCAATCAGACATGTGGCGAAAACCTGCTGATGCAAATGATGCATGAAATGCAATGCTTGATTTTTATTTTCAAGGAACTTACTATATCATTTGCAAATATATAATATTTAAATGGCAATTGCAACAATGTCAGAAGAACTGGCTGAAGGCGCATACTTCCTTCGAATGCGACGGATCTCGGTCTCAAAAGAAGCCTTCATCTGAGTCTTCTCAAGGACAATCTGATCAATAATTTTGTTCCAAGCAACAGAAGGTTGAGGCATGCTAGAAGATGAAACCTCTAGCTCTCTGTGTCTCTTCGTCACTCGGTCTTCAAGTAGCTCAATAAGCGCATCTTTGTCCTTAGACTCCAACTGCAACTCTTCGTGCTTATTTCTCAAAGCACGAAAACTCTCTTCCCACATATCCTTCTCTTGCTTCATCTTGGCGAGCGCGTCTTCCATAGCTCTCTTTTTCACCCAAAGAGTGTAAGCTTCGAAAGCTACACAATTGCGCGGACCAAGCTCAAATCTTCCTTTCCTATGCACATTATGCCATGCATGCACAATCTTTTGCTTCAAATGTTGGGTATCTTTACCCTCTTGATAGAAAAGACCTTCTAACAACATGTTATTAGATTTGTCTCTCAAGGGGAACCCAAGTTGACGACGAGCCAAAGCAGGGTTGTAGTTAATTCCTCCTTGTGAACCAATGAGAGGCACATTAGAGAATTCACCACTACCATTAATAATCTCCAAACTTCTTAAAGATGGGTCATACCAAACTATATCATCATTAGTGAGAGACATAAGTCTCTGAGATCACCTTAGACATTGTTTGTTCTCCACAAAAGCAGACAAGATGGACAGAAGATTCCTTCAACCACATCAGCAGACAAGATGGACAGAAGATTCCCATGATGTTGTTTAAAGTCCAAGGGATCTAATACATAAGATGCTAGCTTCATTAACTCTTTCACGTTGGGACATCTGAAACTGTACTTCTTAGTGTTCCTTCACCCACAATCCATGGTCTGAAAATATTTGCAAATAATACCTTAGTTCCTTGAAATTTTTGTGTGATGAATGTTATGATGCGCATGAATGCATGAATGCAACAATCACAAGTAAGGGATCACACACAAGGAAAACAAAGGTCAAGGGATGAATCAAGTCATTATCAAGATCAATCATCCATTTTGGTGGATTATGGTTTACACCTAACCAACATCCAAGTTCCATTGATATTGACAAGACTTGATTGGATCAACCAAGAATCAAGGGTTTGTTGCAAGTCACGAGCATGAAGTCTGGGTAAGAACCATCCCAAAGGAGGGAACTAAGGATAAAAACCAGTAGATCATGTCCTAAAAAGTTCCCAGAGTCTTAATTCCATCTATCGGATATTACAGGGTAAGATGGCTGACTCATCGACCCATAATATTCTCAAGAGAAACTCGTCTGAGTGTAGTATCGCGTAACAACTGTTATCAAGTCTACACTTTAACAGTTTCCGCACTACGTCCTAAATAGGCCAAGATGGGTTAAATGTTCTAAAATCCTCCTATATTAATTTCGCTCATGTTCGGGTTAGAACTTATCTCACCACTCAGATATCACCAAGCATAACAAGCAGATTATATCACACATACATATATACAAACAACATATATATACAAATATAGACACACAAAAAGTAGGCTAAACCCACTGGAGACTAGTCCCCAGCAGAGTCGCCACTTAATTTCTGTAGCGGGAAATTCATGATCATCAAGCTATTGACAAGCTAAAGATCAAATAACAAGAGTCTCCACCACGCTTTTATTGTTTCCAAGGGGAAAAGGGAAAAGTACGAACAAAACGCAAAAGTAAGAAGTTTTCAAATCAAAACTAATAAAATGTCAGAGATTATAGGTAAGGGGGTTGGTTACACAGAGGAAAGGTGTTAGCACCCAAAGTGATGTTTACAAACAAATAGAATGGGGGGATGAGAAAAGAATTCATTAATTATATTTTTCTGTTTGACAAGACCTTCGGTCTTGTGCCTACGTACCAAAATAAAAATGGGGGATCAAAACCTTGTAGTTCCTGATACAAATTTCAAAGTGGATAAAGGCCTAAAAATGATTTGAATGAGTTAGTTCTTTTTGGATTTTTGAAAGTTTAAGTCAAGTATGGTTAAGTCTATTTACAAGTTTGATTTAAGAAAAGAAGTTTGAAAATGCAATGGCATAAGGCCAAAGTTTCTATCTTTGTTGCAAAAGTGGTCAAAGTTTAGAACAAAAATGATTCACACAAAGAAGATTTTGAAAAAATGGATGGAGACATTTTGAAATTAAAAAAATATGGAGAAGATGAAGAGACTATGCTATGTACAAAATTAAAAGTTTAGAGTTGAAAAGATCTGACTAAATGGGTAGCAATCCAATAGACAAGAATGTCAATAGAAACCCAGAATTCCCTTGGACTTTTTAGAATCAAGTGACACACCAATGCACAATTATATTATCTTGAAGAGCAAGGCATCAAATAAAGATGGCCACATCCAAGCTTTATCCATTCCATGATCTTATTCAAAATAGCCCATGTAACAGAGGGATTCCACAAGTCACGGGTTCAAAATAACAACTTCACAATGATCATGTTGCAGATGAGCTCATAGATGTCTTCAAAGATGTATTAGATGAATCTCAAATTGCAAGCACTTGGTTCTTCAACAAGTTGGCATTGGCAAAGTCCTTTAGCATAGGAAGGTTGCCTAGATTCCAAGTCCATTTGTCTAAGATCAAGCCAACAGTCCACTTAAACGTTTTTTTAAGGTTTTTGTTATTATTATGTACATTAATGGTCAAAGACCACACAAACAAGCAAAGTATACACAAACAAAATATATCACACAATATGGTCCAAATGGACAAAGTGAAAATTGCATTGACATAAACAATTAGAATGATATGAACAATGGAAAATGAAATAGAGTGCTAAAAGTAAATTACATTAAAGTAAAGGCTTGAAATTAAAAGTTAGTAGTTAATTGGTTAGAAGTTAGTATTGTTTTGCTTTTGCTTTTCATTTTCAAGACATTCTTTGGAGAACACTCAACCCACTTATCACAAGCATGAATCCTTGAGCCAAAAGATCTTCCAAAGGAAGGAAAGAAAGCAAAGTTTCCACACAATACCATGAAAGAGGGGAGACTTACAATCTCACTAACTAGAATGCTTATGCCTTTTATGTCACAAATTTAGCGCTATGTTAAGCAATCGTAATTGGACTTATGTAGAAGTCACAACTATTTGAGGTCGGGCAATAGAATTTTGGTGTTACTGCATGTTAGAGACATAGTATAATGGACTATGCTCATGAAACATACCACAGACAACAAGAATATGCAAAAGGTGTGGCCTCATTTCATCCATACTCATGTCAATTTTTCAATCAACTAGCATGAGGACTTTGAGATGTCATAGGCCAAATGGAATGAATGAATGAAGAAAGGGAATAAGATGAAGTGGGAGGGGAATGGATTAAATCACAAATTGGTCAAAGGAGGATATTTACCAAATTAATATCATCCATTCATTTTGGGAGATGGAATGTACATTCCATCAATCCCCTAACTCCAATGATATTAATTTGACAAAGTCAAATCAACCTTGACCAAGGCCCAACAACAAGAGTCAAACATAAACAAGTCATCACAATTGGTCAATAAATTTATTTTGCATTTATTAAAATTAAAATACTAAAATAGTGCATTTTAATTAAATATGGTTTGTCCAATTCCTAAAATATCATCAAAACACCAAAGAAATGGCCATGAGATTTATCATAGGTCAAACAACCTCAAAGGACCTTGGAGAAAAAATTTCATAATTTTTGGACATTTAAAAATATTTTTAAACAATTAAAAACAAATTCAAAATCAATTAATTCAAGAAAAAAATTTAATAATGATCCAAAAAATAATTTTAATTCAGTATATGAAAGATAAAAATATTTGAAATTTTTTGGTGAAAGTCTTATATTTTTTGGATCAATATTGAATTTAATATGAATTATTGAAAATAATGCAATTAAAATGAAAATTAAAATATCATAAAAAACGTGGACCACTTGATCTCCCTCATTAATTGAGGTGGCAGATAAAGTGGCCAGAAACGCGCTATCCACGATGGACATGAGTCAGCGTGCCACAACATTGGTATTCAAAAGGAACGATCGTTATTAAAACAAATTAGATTGACCCTATGGCTGCGAGACATGCCAGCGTATGGCCGGAGCTGTAACTCCGGTCTTCTTCTCCGGTGGACCTCACCGGACTAGTCCGCCTTCAACCATCACCAAAATTAAAAACAAGGACATGATTTCAAAGTAAAAATGGAACTGAGTTCGAATCTGGCCTCAATTCACTCTAACTCCAAGTATATTAAGAGATACATGGAGTTGAAATTTGAGGTACATGAACTCAGTTGCTTCGACTTGGCCTCAAAGCAACTCAATCTTCTTGTCTACATTGGTAGGACTTAAGACAACCAAAGAATCAATAGAATTGAGCAAGAATTTGAGAGAATCGAAGAGATCAAAATTTCTGGAAAATAACTTCAATGGAGGTCTGGATTCAACTGATCTTGACCTTGGTTGTGCTTGATCTCACTCCAAATGCTTGCAGAGGAAGGATTGAATGCTCAAAAGGCTGTGGATTCCTGGAGATTTGAATTTCAAAACAGTGGAAATTAAACCTCAAATTCAAATGAATTTCTCAGGTTTATCCTTTGCAATGTGAGGGTTAGAGACGGGGGATCAAATCTGACAAGAATGTCTGTTCATTGCTGAGCACATGAGGCTCTATTTATAGTTGAATCCATTGCTTTTTGCACACTTGAATTCACTTTCCAAATTTGGTCATTGATGATGCAAGGGTGCATCAGCGCGCATTGGCCCATAAAATCATTGCCATAACTCCACAAATTAGTGTTAGATAGTCTGAATTTTGTTTGGATTGCAAGGCAAGTGTACATTTTGATTTGAAGTTTGATCCTTGCCAAGTGATGACACAATGTTCATGCCATGCGCAGCCTATGCATTCCTTGTCCAAAATGAATGAATTTGAGCTCTTTGGAAAGGTGAGATCAAGAGGAACAACTTTAATATTCAACACTTTTCCATTTGGAGTTTCTAACTTGAATAAATTTGAGGTGGAAGTTTCGAAGTTTTTGACATATCAAAATTTTTCGAAGTGTCAAGCCATATGTCTCAATATTCTACCTTGCTTAACTTTTTTTATGAGCTTCAAATGATAAACGTGTCTTCACCAAAGTTGTATCTCTCTCAAAGACATTCAGAATGGTCACCAATTTCATGTAATTCAGATTTGAAATGATAGAGTTATGCATTTTTGAAGTTTGGAAAATTCACTTGATTAATGGTATAGGTCAAAAGTGACATATAATGTAACCCCATATCACATGCTCAAAAAAGTTGAATTATCTCCCACTCCAAACATAAAAGTTGAAGTATACACATCTAATTTGATTGTGCAACTTGGAAATCTTTAATCTCATAAAAATTGAGCATGTTATTGCCTTGGGAAGTTGACTTTCAAATTAGAGTTTATACAAAATGACCTATAATGTCTCAAAAAAGAAAATGATTTTCCAAGCAAAAATAGCTCTAGGTCTAAACATGAAAGTTGTTTGGAATGTAATTTAGAGTTAGTTTGATTGTGGAATCATTTTCATATGGTGAAAATTTTAGGAGATAGGGTCTAGGGAGACCCAGTTTTGATTAGATGAATTCATCTGGCCAACCACCATCAACCAACTTGCTAACCTCCAATTCTACTGACTTTCTTGGCTCATGGTAGATCATATATGCATAATATGATGAAATTTTAAATGTCCCTTGAGAAATTTGATCAATTGGTGAGATAGCTTGTTAGAGAAGTTACTCAAGATACCCAGTCAAACTAGGGTTTCCAAGGCAAATTACCCTCAAAATCTTGAAGAAAACATGATCAATATAACATGTAGAGAACATTGGGACTCATATATGATGCTCATAACCATTCTTGGATAAATTCTTGGTAGTGCTCTTCGTTCATGGGGGTCTCAAACCCTAGATGTGAACTTGATGAATCAATGGAATCATGCCATTCCTACAAAAGAGTTAGACAAATGCAAAGACATATTTTTGGTATTTTGGTTAGTGAAATGATAAAATACAAGTATGATATAATCACAAAGTGCTTTGTGATCTCTCCCAAAACAAACCCAATGAAAGAGGGGTAAGGAGGATGCCAAGGTATGATCCCAATGCATATGATGGAATTGCATGAGGGATCTTAGGGTCAAAATTAGGGTCTTACAGAAGGTCCATGGGGAGGAAATGATGTTCAATAGTGTCAGAGGAACATGAATTTTATCTGCATATATTTGACATTTATGGCATTTCTTCACAAACTTACAACAGTCAGATTCCATTGTCAGCCAATAGTAACCTGCTCGCAACATCTTCTTTGTCATTACATGTCCATTGGAATGAGTACCAAAGGAACCTTCATGGACTTCAGTCATCAATCGGTCTGCTTTGTGTCTATCCACATATCTAAGCAAAACCATATCAAAGTTTCTCTTGTATAACACATCACCATTCAGGTAGAAAATGTCGGCTAATCTTCTCAAAGTCTTCTTATCTTTCAAGGATGCCCCAGACGAGTAAATCTGACTTTGGAGGAAACACTTGATGTCGTAATATCATGGCTTTTTGTCTTTGATCTCTTCAATAGGGAACACATGAGTTGGCCTATCAAGACGCATCACAGTCAAATGGGGAACATCTTTCCAATATTTCACTACAATCATTGAAGCTAAAGTTGCAAGAGCATCTGCCATCCGGTTCTCATCTCAAGGGATATGATGAAACTCAACCTTTGTAAAGAAAGTTGAAATCCTCCTCGCATAATCTCTATATGGTATCAAACCGGGTTGATTCGTCTCCCATTCACCTTTGATCTGATTCACAACCAAGGCTGAATCTCCATAGACGTCTAAATACTTGATTTTGAGATCAATGGCCTCTTCAATCCCCATAATGCAAGCTTCATATTCTGCCATATTATTGGTACACTTGAAATTCAATCTAGCTGTAAATGGAAAATGCGTGGCTTGAGGAGTAATAATTACTGCCCCAATGTCATTACCATACTGATTAACAGCTCCATCAAATACCATGCCCCAACGGGAACCAGGCTCTGGCCCTTCTTCATGCAATGGTTCATCACAATCTTTCTTTTCCAAGTACAAGATCTCTTCATCAGGAAAATCACACTGTACTGACTGATAATCTTCGATCGGTTGGTGAACCAAATGGTCAGCCAAGACATTACCTTTGATTTCTTTCTGAGATCGGTATTCGATATCATACTCTGATAACAACGTCTGCCAACGGGCAATCCTCCCAATTAAAGCAGGAGTCTCAAATATATACTTGATTGGATCCATTTTGGATATCAACCAAGTGGTATGATTCAACATATATTGACGCAAAGGTTTAGCAGCCCAAGCCAATGCTCAACAAGATTTCTCAAGCCTAGAATTCTGAGTCTCTCAGTCGGTGAACTTCTTACTGAGGTAGTAAATAGGAAACTCTTTATTTCCAGTCTCATCTTGCTGACCTAGAACACAACCCATACTCTTTTCAAGCATAGTCAAATACATGATCAATGGTCTTTCTTCAACAGGAAGAGACAGAATCGGAGGCTCAAGCAGATACTCTTTGATACTGTTAAAAGCTTTCTGGCAATCTTTGGTCCAACCACAAGATTGATCTTTCCAAAAAAGCTTGAATATAGGTGCACATGTGGCAGTCATGTGTGAAATGAATTTTGGGATATAATTCAAGCGGCCAAGAAAACCTCTGACTCGCTTCTCAGTTTTGGGTGCAGGCATCTCTCGTATTGCTGTGACCTTGGCAGGATTAACTTGAATACCCCTCTCGCTGACAATAAAGCCCAACAACTTTCCATTAACGAAAAGACTTTGAATTTAGCTATATTGTCTACCAACATATCAATGTGTGGTAGAGGCAAATCATCTTTCAAACTAGTTTTTTTCAAATCTCTATAATCAACACACATACAGACTTTTCCATCTTTCTTCGGAACAGGTATAATATTGGCCACCCATTACGGATATTCAGCAGGAACAAAATAGGTGCAGTCTTCATCTTCATCATCCTCTAGCACAACAGCTAAGTGTTGTTCATTACCATGAATGAACCCTCCGCTACGGAAACTGAGTTGCACATCTTCAGATCTAACCACTGATGAACCTTGTTGGAAACCCAAACCGGCTCTACCCTTGTTGTCAGAGACCTCTACCATCTTCCCCCACTGATCTGACTGGCCATCTTCAACAATCTTCAATGCATCTTTGAATGAGGACATGGGTGCCCCAACTCTCTTTTCCTCAGCAATAGATAAGGCCTGGAACAAAGTTCCAACCTCATCCTCAGCTTCAACATAATAGAAAGATGACAGGTGGCTAACCAACTACGCCTTCTCCCCGCCAACGATAACAAGCTTCCCATTCTTGACAAACTTCAGCTTCTGATGCAACATTGAAGTAACGACTCCTGCCTCATGAATCCATGGCCTTCCCAATAAGCAACTATAGGTCGGGTGGATATCCATTACTTGAAAAGTAATTTGGAAGTAACTCGAACCTATCTTCACTGGGAGGTCCACTTCACCAACCACGATCTTGCGCGAACCGTCAAAAGCTTTGACGATCACACCACTATATCTCATAGGCGCTCCTTGATATGACAACTTGGACAAAGTCAACTTTGGAAGTACATTCAACGAAGACCCGGTGTCTAACAACACATTTGACAGAGCGTCATATTTACAATTCATCGAGATGTGCAGAGCCAAATTATGATTTCTACCCTCTTCGGGGAGTTCTTCATCACAGAAATTGAGATTATTGTAGGACGTAATGTTAGCCACAATATGATCGAACTGATCCACTATAACATCATGTTCCACATACGCTTGCTTAAGAACCTTTTGCAGTGCTTCTCTATGCGTTTCTGAGTTGATTAATAGAGATAGTACTGAGATCTTCGAGGGGGTTTAGAGAAACTACTCCACCATGTTGAATTCACTTGTCTTGATCAGTCTGAGTACCTCATCATCATCATCATCATTATGCTTCAAGCCGCTGGATTTACCAGACTGACACTTTGGAGTACTAACAGATTCTACCACTGGTACATCAACCTTCTTATTACCAGACAAATCCTCCATATTCTTTGGGAACACCGACCCAAACACACAACCACTGCGGGTCAGCTTGGTAACATCAGCTATGCTTACAACAGAATTGGTCGCAGGCAAAGGAACCTCTTGACCATTCTCCAACATAATAGCATTATACTAATATGGGACATCCTTATCGGATGCATACGGGACTAGACCCGCTAACCGTATAAGCAACGACGATACCGATCTGTTGCTAACATTGTTATTGTTGCTGCTATCATACTGAATAACCACTCTCTCAGGAGTTTTGTAAATAGGGACTATAACATTGACATCGTTATCTATGTTACGGGATTGAATAATCTGAATCAAACCTTCATCCATTAGCCTCAGGATGTCTCTCTTCACAATCATACAACCTCTGGGATCGACACTGCAAATACCACAACCACCATGATCTTGCTCAGAATCGCTAACCAAATAGATATCCTTGTGCATCATCACCAAGGACCTTCTTATGACGCGTACATTAAATACCTTGAACTCGCCAGGACAATCGTCCACCATATTAACAGATGAATTCCCATGGGTAGGTAATGGATTAGCTTTGACATTCGGAGCACGGTCTTCAAAAGACACCATTCCACTCTTAACCAGCTTCTGGACTTCATACTTAAGGGGGTAGCAATTCTCAATGGCGTGACCAGGAGCTCCTTGATGAAAAGCACAACGGAGTTCGGGTTTGTACCACCATGGAAGTGGTTTCTATCTGGAGCCATATCAACATTATACTTGTACTGCTTCACGAATGCTTCGCCCAAATCATTGAATGTGTGGATGCTCGCACTATCCAATCCCATGTACCACCTCAGAGCGGCGCCGGTCAAGCTGTCCTGAAAATAATGGATCAACAATTGATCATTATCGGTTTGAGTATATATATTTCTGGTGTACATCACCAAATGACTGAGTGGACAGGTATTCCCCTTGTATTTTTCAAAGTCAGGCACTTTGAACTTCACCGGGATCTTCACATTTGGAACCAAACAACATTCCGCAACACTCTTCCCAAACAGATCCTTACCCCTCAATGTTTTCAATTCATTATGCAGCTCAAGGAATTGGTCCTTCATATCGTCCATCTTTTCATACACATCAGGACCCTCATACGACTCAGAATGATAGATGGTTTCTTCTACACAGGGTAGAGTATGCACAACTGGTGGCGACACAGACATGATCGGGCTAGATGTCAGCATGGAAGCAAAAGTAGGCACAAAGCCTTCAGGCACAAAATTCGGAGGCATTCCCCATGGGAATCCGGCAGGCATGTTGGGTGCAAAGTGAGTAGTGGTTGCAGGAACGATAAAGGTAGCCACCTCTGAAATGACAGTCCTTTGAGGAGGAGGAGTTGCAGGCATTGGAGAAGATTGACTCTGAGCAGCTAGGACTGACTCCATCATGGCAGTCAGACGAGCAATCTCATCCTTCAAGTCTCTGTTCTCTTGTTCAGGATGCTCCATAATCCTTGAGTGATTGGCACGGGTATTGTATCGATGAGTCGGCTTGGCTGAAGCACAAAAGAAACACATATGAGACATCTGGCGAAAGAGAAACCTACTTATGCGAATGATGCATGAAATTCAATGCTTGATTGTTTTTATTTTCAAGGAACTTACTATGTTATTTGCAAATATATATATATATATATATTCAACAATAATTGCAACAATTTGATATGACCATATAATATTTTTTTTATATATCATTGGATGGATTACACTAAGTACAATTTCAGAAGCCAAATGAAAATACAAGAGAAAAGGAGACAAGTCATCCTAAGGATCCCTAACAACAATGTAAGAAGATCTGGCTGCAGGCGCGTACTTCCTTCGAATGTGTCGGATCTCGGTCTCAAAAGAAGCCTTCATCTGAGTCTTCTCAAGGACAAGCTGATCAACAATCCTCTTCCAAGCAATGGAAGGCTGAGGCATACTAGAGGAAGATGAAACCTCTGGCTCTCTCTGTCTCTTCGTAACTCGATCTTCAAGTAGCTCGATAAGTGAATATTTTTCCTTAGACTCAAGCTACAATTCCTCATGCTTTCGGCTCAAAGCATGGAAACGCTTTCCCACATATCCTTCTCTCGCTTCATCTTGGCGAGTGCGTCTTCCAACTCCTCTACATATTGGTTAGGGAGAGTTAATGGCTCAACTACAACTAAAGACAAAGGTCTTTCACAAGCATACGACATCTTCAACTTCGTAGCTCTCTTCTTCACACAAAGAGTGTAAGCTTCCAAAGCTACACAATTACGTGGACCAAGCTCGGATCTTCCCTTCCTATGCACATTATCCCAAGCATGCACAATCTTATGCTTTAAATTTTAGGGATCTTTACCCTCTTGATAGAAATGACCTTCTAACAAAGTGTTATTAGGTTTGTCTCTCAAGGGGAACCCAAGTTGACGACGAGCCAAAGAAGGGTTGTAGTTGATTCCTCCTTGTGTACCAATGAGAGGCACATTAGAGAATTCACCACAACAATCAATAATCTCCAAGCTACTCAATAAAGAATCATATTGTAAGACCCCAATTTTGTCCCTAAGATCCCTCATGGTATCATAACATTGCATTTGCATTGCCTCAAGGATCATAAGCATCTTGGTTCCCTTTGCCTTTGGGTGGGACTCCTTGTGAGTGGTTTGAGATCACCAAGCATGTTTGAATTGTATATCATTTCTTTTCTTATTTTGTTTACTAACCAAAAGCACAAAAATATGTCACTAACATCTTTTGTTTGTAGCTTGAGCAATCACAAGGTCCAAAGCTCCTAGGAGATCATCTGTGCAATGACATGGTCAAGAGGAGATGATAACAAGCATGGTAATGGTTCCCAAAGCTCTCATCCATAAAATATTCCTCCCTAGCATCTCAATTCATCATTTTGGTCATAAGAAGTCAAGAGGTTTGAGGTCTTGTTCTTCAAGGGAACCCTAATTCATCTGTGCACCACAATGCCTTGCTCCTGAAGCAACATCAACCCATGATCAAAAACAATCAAGGGAAGTTCTTTAACTCTTCATTTCATGCATATTTGAACTTATTTGAGTTTCCTCAATCATCAGTTCATCTAACTATTTTGAAATGCACTGAGACCTAACTTTTTAAGTGTTGGTAAAATGTAGATGGTTCCAAAAGAAAAAATGTTCTTAAGGACAATATTAACAACTTTCATGTTCATCAAAAATTGATTTGAAGCATGGAAGGCCATCTTCCATTCCAATACATTATAGGTCATTTTGACTGAAACCCTAATTTTGGGTCAACTTCCCAAGGACATAACTCATTCATTTTTTATGATTTTGAGGTGGGATAAAATGCATTGGAAATATTAAGATATATAATTCAAATGTTATGTTGAACAAAATTTCAAAATCTCAAAGGAAATACATGTGATAATGCAAGACATTATAGGTCCTTTTTGACCAAATGCATTAAAAGGCAAACAAGTCCAACTTCAAGTGCCAATAACTTCTTCATCAAAAATCCAAATGATGCAAAATTTAAGTCCATTTTGATTGTCTTGAAAATATATAAAACTTTGATGTTGAAGATATTTTCATTTGAGGCTTGCATCATCAAAACAGAAGGGCTTGAACATTGGCCAAATTTGGAAATTTTGCATTGACATGTTTTGCACATCACACTTTAAACTCAAATTTCATAAATTTCCACACTCCAAATGGATTTTTACCCAACATAACAATTGTTCCTCACATCAAAACATTTCCAACCATTACTCACATGACCATATTTGGATTTGGAAAACATCATTTTCGAAGAGGAGAACTTTTAGTGCATTTTTGAGAAACTTGATTCAATTGTCATGCATGAGCTGATTACATCCATGTTGCACGTCCATTTCATTCACTTGTGATCTCAGCTTGCCAAATCAAGTGGAATTGGGCCCTCCATGCGCCTGTACAGGCCCATGCATGGAGGCCCTCTCCATTCATGCAAATTTGAAATCACACTTTCAGCATGGCTTTGGCTATAAATACATGGCATGTAAGCTCTCATTTGACACCCTGATTCGACCTGAAATTTTGCAGAATTCTCTCCATAACCACCACTAAAGGAATTTTCACTTTTCTCTAAAAAATTCAGATCTGAATTTCAACTTCCTTGGTTGATTTTCAGACCTATAATTCCTCAGCCTTGCTTCCTCTTCATCACTAGATCTCATTGCAAGCCTTGGTTGTGAAGAATTGTGCTTACAAGACCTGCATTTCAAAGGTGGATAACAGAAATTTTCCTCTTCGAAACTCATTGATCCTTGATTATTTCTTGTGTTTCTTGGTCTGGCTGAAGTCCTCTCAATAGAGGCATTTGATTTGTGCTTTCAATTTTGCAAAAACATGAAGTTCATGATGAACACCATCATACTTCCAGTTCTGATTTCTCCATTTATAGGGATCTAGAGTGGAAGTGCATGGTATAGGAGTGATGTACATCACTTCCTCTTTCGATTGGTATATAGATCACTCCATTTGGTTGAGATTGCCATGTCTGCAATTCTCACCGGAGCTGGAGGTCTCACTGGAGAAGACGGTGGCTCCGGTGGCCATCCCAACTCCAGATCCAATCACAGCCGTGCGTTTCCATTCCCAGATTCGATCTGATCCGTTCAATGTTATGACCAAATTAATGGCTCCATGTGGTTGCATTGACTGTGGACTACACTAGGCACGCGCTTCTGGACGCTTGGATCTGCCAGCTCAATTAATGAGCTCAGATCCAAGGGCTCTCGTTTTTTGCCATTTTTAATTTCTGGTTTTATTTTCCTTAATTCCTTTTTATTTCAAAAATCAATATCTCTTTCATTTTTAATCCAAAAATTATGGGACCAATTGCATTAGTCTCCAAATAAATTCTAGTTTCTATTTTTGATATTTAATATTTTTTATTTTGTCATTTGATATTTTTTGTGAATTTTCTCTTTTTTGGTTATTTTTAATTCATTTTAATTAGTTTTTGATATTCAAAAAATACAAAAATATTTTCCTAACCTATTTGAATGATGATGGATCTATGAAAAATATTCTCATCAATTTTTAAATTGATTTGATATTTATTTGAGATTTTAGTTCAATTAGGTTATTTTTATTCATTTTTAATTGGTTAAAAAAAGTTTCTGACTTTTAAAAATACTGAATTTTTTTGTCAAACTTTGTTTGACCTTGTTGGACTTGGGATAAATTACTTGGACCTTTCAAGGTTGATTTGAAGTAATTTTGAAGTTTGACCTTTTCTTTTATTTTTAATTCAAGTTTATTTTAAATATTAAAAATGCAAAAAAAATATTTTGTTTATTTCTTGACTTCCAATCTTCATCTCACTTCTGTTTTTGATTGTTTGACCTTGACTTTCAATGCCATTGGTCAACATATGGGGATTGGTATATGTTACTTCATTTAATGCACTTTAATTTTTTCCATTTCCATTTCTCTTCTCCATCTCCTCCTTCTTCTTCTTCTTTTTCTTTTGATCAATGAGTTGAAGGTTGATAAGTTGGCATTGATTAGGGAGACTTAATCTTCCTTGATTCAAATCTAATTCGTCTTGATCAATTGATCAAGTGATTGGCTTTGCATTAAGGATAGGTTGTCTCCTAAATCATGCAAAAGGCTTAAACCAATACAAGATCAATTCTCTTCTCTTTTTGGCATGGCAAGTTGTTGGGACTTGGTTCACTAATCAAGACTCCTAACTTGTGTTTGTTGCCTACATTATTATTGACCGGCCTCAGATAGTTGTGACTTCTACATAAGTCCAATTACGATTGCTTAACATAACGCTAAATTTGCCTTATGGCACATTAACTACTAACACTAACTATTGACAATTAACATTTACTTTTTGCTCTTTACTTTTATTCAATTTACTATTCTTGCACATGTTATCCATTTGCTTTTCTCTTTGCTCACTTGAGCACATGTTTATGTTAATGCCATTTGCCTTTTGCTCACTTGAGCACATAATTGTGTATATATTATTATGCTTATGTTTTGTTTTTATTGTTGTGAACCAAATGCAAAGAAATGGACTTAGTTTCTAGGACTTTCCCTATGCAAAGAATGGAGATTTGGACTTAGATTCTAGGACTTTCCTTATGCAAAATTGGAGTAAATGGATTTTAATGATGAAGATGGATTAGAAGGACCAAATCTCTAAATTCATCCTTGTCCATTCTTGATTTACTTAATGAAACTTTTGATGTGTGTGCTTTTGTGCTAGGGAATTCTACTTGAGCTCAATTGGAGGACCATTGCCATGTTCATTCAAAGTGAAAGATACAAGACACATTGAGGATCTCTTATGAGACTTGTTTGATTGCTTATGTTTTGTGATTGCTTATTCCGAAGGATGGGAGCTACTTGGATCATCAATATGGTCTCAAGAGAGGAACTCGTTGTATGGTTTTATTCTCTTTCCCCTCACCTCTTGTATGTTTAGGATTTAGCCCTTCTTCTTCTTCTCTCCACTCTAACCCAAGCCAAAACTCTTTGTGCAAACATTTAACCATTGTTTTAAACATTAGAAACCTAAGCCTTATGCTTTTGATTTTCAAACTTTCTTTTCATAACACTTATTTTGAATTGAATCTTTAAGTCAACTTTGACCATTTTTGTACATACTTCTAATTGGTAAATATAAACCATTCAAATGTCTTTTGTGGTTCCAATGGCCACTTTCTTAATCAAATTTTCCATGACCTTTAGCTATTAGGTATGAGTTATCCTTGTGGTAGATGTAATACTCACCTATATCCTTAGTGATGGACAATGAGTCTTCCATGCTTATTATAGGGTTAACCCCTCACTAGCATGTTGAAGCTATCCTCACATGAATGATTTGTGGTTTGGTTGAGTCTTCTCCCGTTGATAACAAAAGACCTTAAGGCTTTTGGACCAATCAATTCACCAACTTGTTTTGAAATTTTTACCCCGAACTACGAGGTTTTGATCCTAAACTTTTATAAGATGGTACGTAGGCAATGGGTTCATCCATCCAAACACAAAATGTAAATAAACTTGTACATTCTTTCCTCATCTCTTCAATCATGTTTGCACAAACAAAATTTTCCACAAAAAGACAACAACCTTCACAACAAGTATGAAAAGGGCTCCCTAGGAGTACCTAGGATGTTTTGGGTGCCTAACACCTTCCCATTGCATAACCAACCCCCTTATCCAGATCTCTGTTTCTTTTACTAGTTTTTGTTAAAACTATTAGGTTTTTGCTCGCTTTCTAACCATTCCATTGGATAAATAGAAGTGTGGTGGCGACTCGAATTGTATAATTTACCTTGGATATAGTCAATATCTCTAATGGTAACGAATACCCCGCTACAGAAAAGTGGCGACTCTGCTGGGGAATTTTGCCTAGTGGGTTTTACCTACTTTTCATACTTGTTGTATTGTTTTGTCTTGTGACATATTTTTGTGCAATTTGGGATTACTGTATTGTATGTAATGATTGATTTGCTTGATATTAATTCCTTGTATGCTTGGTGATCTTTGTGAGATGAGTTCTATACCCGGACTCGAGTGCACTTAGGATAGGAGAATGGCATAGTCTTGTTGACTTGTGTGGAGTTATTCCTTAGCAAGTTGACTTGCAAGTCCATTCACTTGGTGGAGGTCATGTTGGGATCAATAATGTCACACAAGTAAGTTGTGGTTAGACATTACTCTTTCCAATATAGACCTTAGAAGCCAAGGACCTTAGTTTACCAAGCCCATCTTGGCCTATTCTTAGGATGTAGTGCGAAAGTCGTTCAAGTGTAAGATTTGATACGATTGTTACGCGATACTACACTCATAAGAGTCTCTCTTGAGAATATTTTTGGAATACGAGTAGTCGTTTCTCCGATAATATCCGAAAGATGGGATGATGACTATGGGAACCTCTTGTAGAACATGTTTGGCAGGTTTTAACCCTAGTACACTCCCTTTGGGTGGTTCTTAACCGAGACTCCATGCTCGTGACTTGCAACAAACCCTTGATTCATGGTTGATCCGTTCATGTATCCTTAATATCAATGGAACTTGGGTGTTGATAAGGTGTAAACCATAATCCACCAAAATGGATGATTGATATTAAGGATAACATGATCCATCCCATGACCTTTGTTTGGTGTGCTTTGCTTGATCCTTGAGTGTGATTGTTGCATTCATGCATTCATGCACTCATTTGCATTCATGTTATCAATAATGAAGAAAATTTTCAAGGAACTTAAGGGGTTTATTTGCAAAATTTTCAAACATGGAAAGACAAAGGAGGAATACAAAGAAGTACAGTTTCAGACAACCAGATTTGAAAGAGTTAAGGAATTTGACATCCTATGTATTAGATCCTTTGGGTTTCAAGGCTCGCTTTGGGAAGCTTCTTCCTCTTCTGACTACTCAGGTGGATGAAGGGTTGATGAGTGTATTGGTGCAGTTTTATGATCCCTTGTACCGTGGCTTCACGTTTCCGGATTTCAAGCTTTTGCCTACCCATGAGGAGTATGCCTACCTGGTGGGCATACCTATCCTAGACCAGTTGCCGTTCAGTGGCTTAGAGAGTATTCCTACTTCACAAGAGATAGCTGACATGTTGCACATAGATGAATCTCTGGTTGGTGCTCATATGACTACCAAAGGTGGAATTCAAGGTCTCCCTTTTGAGTTCCTCATTGCTCAAGCTACTATCTATGGGAAGGCCATGAGTGAGGATGCCTTTGAAGCTATATTTGTACTTCTCATCTATGGATTGGTATTGTTCCCCAACATCGACAAGTTTGTGGATGTGAACGCTATTAGGATCTTCTCTACTCTTAATCCCGTTCCGACTCTGTTGGGTGATAGCTATTTCTCTTTGCATACGAGGAATGCAAAGGGGGGTGGAGCCATTGTGTGTTGTTTGCCTCTGTTGTATAAGTGGTTTATTTCTCACATACCGCAGACGGTCGCCTTCAAGGAGAACAAGGGATGTCTGCGGTGGTCCACGAGACTTATGTCTCTCACTAATGATGATATCTCTTGGTACAACCGTGTGTATGATGGTGTGCAGATTATCGACTCTTGTGGTGAATTCTCCAATGTACCTCTTCTTGGTACATATGGTGGGATTAACTACAACCCTGTTTTAGCACGTCGTCAGCTTGGGTTCCCCCTAAAGGATAAACCCAATAACATCCTGTTAGAGGGTGTGTTCTTTCAGGAGGGTAAAGATCCCCAAGGCTTGAAGGGCAGAATGGTCCGCGCTTGGCGCAAGATTCATAGGAAAGAAAGGAAGGAGTTGGGTCCTAAGAATTGTGTTGCTATGGAGCCGTACACTGCTTGGATTAGGAAGAGAGTGTCTGAGTATCTCATGCCTTACGAGTATCCAAGACCTACACCTTTGGTTATGGATGGGCCTTCAACCCTCCCTAACCAAAGAGTAGAGGAGTTGAGAGACGAAGACCGATCACGTGCCTGGATCCGTGAAAGGGAGGAGTTGCTTCAGCAGATCAAGGAGAAGGATGCTTTGATTGAGTTCCTCGAGCATCAGGTTATTGATGATCCTGATGATGCATGGACTTCTCTACTTCCTCAGTCTTCCAAGTTTTGGAAAAAGGAAGTACGATCGACTCGCCAAGGAGAAGGCGGATATGGAGGCAGCCTACGAGAGGGAGGTGAAAAGGCTTCGCGCATCTTATCTTCCTGTGTCCCGAGCTTTAGATGATTGTTTCTAGGGATCCATAGGATGATTATTTTCCTTTTCTCTTGTATATGATCGACAATACTGTACTTCTTTCCCGATGTTATTTGATGAAATATTTCCATATGTTATAAATGTTTAATATTTCCAAAACTTGCGAATCAAACCCCAGAGTTCCTTCGAAATAAAAAACAAATCATATGCACAAGCATTGCATGCATCATGTGCATAAGCAGGCTTTGTTCCCGACTTCTTGTCCTGTGGTCTAACTCTGTGTTCTTCATTTATTTTGAAGACAAGCTGACTCACCGGTACTACACCAGAGCCAACACTTCGAGACTGATGGATCATCTGGAACAAGAGAACCGCGAGCTGAAAGAGGAAGTGGCCAGACTGAGTGCCTTGATGGAATCATTCTTGGCTGCCCAGAGCCAGTCTTCTCCGACACCTTCAACTCCTCCCCAAAAGATAGTTATCTCTGAGATTGTCTCCTCGACTGTGCCTGCAGCCAGTGCACACTTTTCTCCAACAGCCATGCCAGCCGGATTCCCGTGGGGGATTCCTCCCAATTTCATGCCTGAGGGTCCTGCTCCAACCTTTGCTTCTATGCCGGCATCTAGCCTGGTCCTTGTTGTTCCTCCTCCTATCGTGCATGCTATGCCCAGGGTAGATGACACCATCTGTCATTCTGAGCCGTCTGAAGGCCCAGATGTCTATGAGAAGATGGACGCTATGAACAATCTATTTCTTGAGCTCCGCAAGGAATTGAAAACTCTTAGAGGAAAGGATCTTTTTGGCAAGCCTACTGCCGAACTCTGCTTGGTTCCCAATGTGAAGATCCCTGTGAAATTCAAGGTCCCGGACTTTGAAAAATACAAGGGAAATACTTGTCCTCTCAGCCACCTGGTCATGTATGCCAGGAAAATGTCAACTCAGACCGACAACGATCAGTTGCTCATTCACTACTTTCAGGACAGTCTGTCTGGTGCCGCTCTGCGTTGGTATATGGGTTAGACAGTGCGAACATCCGATCCTTCAACGATCTTGGCGAGGCCTTCGTCAAGCAGTACAAGTACAATGTGGATATGGCTCCCGATAAGGATAAATTGAGAGCCATGTCCCAGAAGGACAAGGAAACGTTCAAAGAGTACGCCCAGAGGTGACGAGAGTTAGCAGCACAGATTGTGCCCCCGCTGGAAGAGAAAGAGATGACCAAGATCTTTTTGAAAACCTTGAGTTCTTTTTATTATGAGTGGATGATTGCTAGCGCTCCTTCTGACTTCACCGAGATGGTGAATATGGGGATGCGTCTAGAGGAAGGGTTAGAGAAGGGCGTCTAACTAGAGAAGAAGGCTCTTCTGCCAAACGTTATGGGGCATTTGCGAAGAAGAAAGATGGAGAGGCACATGCTGTGACCTCCCATGTAAAACCAAGAAGACCCTTTGTGAGGAGGAAAACTGTGCGTCCTGCCAGTAACCAGCACCAGGTGGCTCATATAGCACCTGTTTTCAGAGATAATCAGTAGTACCAGCAACATAGCAACAATCAGCAACCACATCTGCAATATCAACAATAACAGCACCGTCCGCAACAGCAGGCTTACCAGCCTCGAAACAGTAATCAAACCAACACGAGTTACGAGAGGAAAAGGGTCACTTTCGATCCTATTCCAATGACGTATGCAGAATTATATCCCTCTTTGATTGAGAGGAAGTTGATTACTCCGAGAGACCCACCGGCTATACCTGTTAACCCCTAGTGGTGGTATAAGCCTGAATTACACTGTGTCTACCATTCTGGTGCTCCCGGCCATGACGTGGAGAACTGTTACCCTTTGAAGACCAAGGTTCAAGACCTTGTGAGGTGTGGCATTCTATGTTTCGAGGACGTAGGTCCTAATGTGAAGAAGAACCCATTGCCCGAGCATGGGAAATCTGTCAACATGGTCCAGGGTTGCCCTGGCAAATACAAAGTCAAATATGTCAGTCATATTCAACAATCTCTTGTCGAAATGCATCGTTTGCTATGTGATTACAGTCATTATGAGCACGACCATGATAGATGCCGAGTATGCTCTATTAACCGATTGGGTTATCGCCAGGTGCGCAAGGATATTCAGGAAATGCTGGATGAAGGAGTCATTGATATTCTTCAGAATAGGAACGTTGACGAAGATGAGCCTGAGATCAACGTAATTTCCATAGTATTCCGGATGCCCGAGCCTGTTATCATCAAGTATGATAGTAGCAAGCAGAAGGCTTCTCCTGTTCTTATCATTAAGCCCGTCGGTCCAATACCGTATTCTTCCGAAAAAGCAATTCCCTATCGCTACAATGCTGTTGCGGTAGAAGGTGGGAAAGAGGTGTCCTTACCATCTTCCTCTGTTGTTAACATTGCGGATGTTAGTGGTTTGACCCGCAGCGGTCGTGTGTTTTCAGCACCTTCCAGGCACCAAGCTAGTACTGATTCTGTTATACGCCCGATTGGGAATGCTGTGAGCACTCCGAATCTGGCACCTGTTGTTAAGCCCTCCTCTATATTGATAACTCCTACTTCTGTTGGCCCAAGCGGCAATGTGAAAGAAGACTGTGATGAGATGTTGAGGCTCATCAAGAAAAGTGAGTACAATGTTGTAGACCAGCTTCTACAAACGCCATCCAAAATATCGGTGTTATCCTTGCTGTTAAATTCAGAACCACACCGAGAGGCTCTGCAGAAAGTTTTGGATGTGGCATATATGGATCATAATGTCACAATAGAACAATTCGATATCATTGTTGCAAACATTACTGCTTGTAACAATTTGAGTTTCTATGACTCTGATCTCCCTAAGGAGGGAAGAGACCACAACTTGGCATTACATATATCTATGAACTGCAAAGATGATGCCATGTCCAATGTGCTGGTGGACACTGGGTCATCACTGAACGTATTGCCAAAAACCACTCTGTCGAAACTGTCATATCAAGGGCCTCCCATGAGGGAGAGTGGAATTGTTGTGAAGGCTTTCGATGGGTCTCGCAAAACTGTGATTGGGGAAGTTGATCTCCCAGTCAAAATCGGACCGAGTGATTTCCAGATTACCTTATAAGTTATGAATATCCACCCATCGTATAGTTGTCTCTTAGGCAGGCCATGGATTCACGAGGCAGGCGCCGTGACATCCACCCTACACCAGAAACTAAAGTTTGTGAAGAATAAGAAACTGGTAGTGGTAGGGGGAGAAAAGGCTCTCCTGGTTAGCCACTTGTCTTCCTTCTCATATATAGATGCTGAGGATGAAGTTGGAACTCCTTTCCAAGCTTTATCTATTGCTGAGCCTATTGAGAAGAGAACTCTTTCATTTTCTTCCTATAAAGATGCAAACTTGGCCATTGAGTGTGGTGCAACTGCTGGTTTAGGAAAAATGATTGAGCTAGAAGACAATAAGTCTCGGGCTGGCATAGGCTTTTCTTCTGGGGTGTTCAACGCGCAAGGGCTGTTCAAGAGTGGAGGGTTCATCCACACCAGTCAAGGCGAAGAAGCTGCTGCCATTTTGGAAGAAGATACAGAGGATTCTGGCAACTTCGTCATCCCTGGGGGAATCTGCAACAATTGGGTCGTTGTGGATATTCCAACAGTAATCCATAAGTCAAAGTAATGTTCATTGTGTTTAAAAACCCTCCTCCCATGCCAAAAGGAGGAGTGATGACATTGTTGGCGCATAAATACAATGATGTTTTCATTCAATAAATTCATGTTAAATGTTTTTTTTTCCAATTATTTTCCCTTTTTGCTTTTTGCATGAAATTGGTGATCACATAAAACCTTAAAAATAGAATAAAATCAATCTTTTCATCTGCATAATGATTGCCTTGTTTGAATTCTAAAGCTTTTCATATCCAAAATCATTATACAGGTTGATCAAACCCATTGAACATAATGATCCAACACCATCTCCCAATTTTGAGTTCCTTGTATTTGAGGTAGAAGAAGATGATGTTGAAGAGATTCCTGACGAGATTACCCGTCTACTTGAGCATGAAGAGAAGATCATTCAGCCGCATCTCGAGAATCTGGAAACAGTCAACTTGGGGTCTGAAGATTGTGTGCGAGAGGTGAAGATTGGGGCACTCCTGGAAGAGTCTGTTAAGAAGGGGTTGATTGAATTGCTACGAGAATACATTGATGTCTTTGCATGGTCATATGAAGACATGTCTGGTTTAGATACAGATATTGTGTAACATTTCTTACCCTTGAAGCCTGAGTGCGTGCCTGTAAAGCAGAAGCTCAGAAGAACTCATCCTGATATGGAAGTGAAGATCAAAGAGGAAGTTCAGAAGCAAATTGACGCAGGGTTTCTGGTGACTTCTACATATCCTCAATGGGTGGACAATATTGTGCCCGTGCCTAAGAAAGACGGAAAAGTCCGGATGTGTGTGGACTATAGAGACTTGAATAAAGCTAGTCCGAAAGATGATTTTCCTCTACCACACATTGATATGTTGGTAGACAATACAGCTAAATTCAATGTCTTCTCATTTATGGACGGATTTTCCGGATATAACCAGATCAAGATGGCACCCGAGGATATGGAGAAGACAACATTCATCACACCTTAGGGAACATTCTGTTATCGAGTGATGCCCTTCGGTTTGAATAACGCCAGAGCCACGTATCAAAGAGCTATGACCACCTTGTTTCATGACATGATGCACAAGGAGAATGAGGTATATGTTGACGATATGATTTCTAAGTCAAAAACGGAAGTTGAACATGTAGAGCACTTGTTGAAGCTTTTTCAGCGTTTGAGGAAGTACAAGCTTCGTCTGAATCCCAACAAGTGTACATTTGGAGTCCGTTCTGGCAAGTTATTGGGCTTTATTGTCAGTGAAAGAGGTATTGAGGTTGATCCTGCAAAGGTCAAAGCAATACAAGAGATGCCTGCGCCCAAAACTGAGAAGCAAGTCCGAGGTTTTCTTGGCCGCTTAAATTATATTTCTAGATTCATATCCCACATGAATGCCACATGTGCGCCGATATTCAAGCTCCTCCGGAAAGATCAGTCCCATGATTGGACCGAGGATTGCCAGAAAGCTTTCAACAGTATTAAAGAGTATCTGTCTGAACCTCTGATCCTGTCTTCGCCCGTGGAAGGAAGACCTTTGATCATGTATCTGATTGTTCTTGAAGACTCGATGGGTTGTGTCCTGGGTCAGCAAGACGAATCAGGGAAGAAGGAGTATGTTATTTACTACCTGAGCAAGAAATTCACCGATTGTGAGTCTCGATACTCAATGCTTGAGAAGACATGATGTGCTTTGGCTTGGGCTGCTAAGCGCTTACGCCAGTATATGATAAATCATACGACTTGGTTGATATCCAGAATGGATCCACTCAAGTATATCTTCGAGAAGCCTGCTTTAACAGGGAGAATTTCCCGTTGGCAGATGTTGTTGTCTGAGTATGATATTGAGTATCGAGCTCAGAAGGCTATTAAAGGTAGTATTTTGGCTGACCACTTGGCACATCAGCCGATCGAAGATTATCAATCAGTTCAGTATGACTTCCCGGATGAGGAGATTCTGTATTTGAAAATGAAAGATTATGATGAGCCTACACTCGATGAAGGGCCAGAGCCTGGTTCCAAATGGAGTATGGTATTTGATGGCGTTGTAAATCAATATGGAAATGGTATTGGGGCAGTGATTATTACTCCTCAGGGCACACATATTCCTTTTACAGCAAGGCTAACTTTAAAATGCACGAATAATATGGCTGAGTATGAGGCCTGTATTATGGGATTGGAGGAATGCATTGATTTAAGGATCAAGCATCTTGATGTATATGGTGATTCAGCCCTCGTTGTCAATCAGATTAAGGGTGAATGGGAAACGAATCAGCCTGGTCTCATTCCATATAGAGATTATGCGAGGAGGATTTCAACGTTCTTTACTGAGGTTGACTTCCATCATATTCCTCGAGATGAGAATCAGATGGCAGACGCTCTTGCTACACTTGCTTCGATGATTGTGGTTAAACTATGGAATGAAGTCCCCAATATCACTGTAATGCGCTTGGACAGACCAGCTCATGTGTTTGCAGTAGAAGAGGCGAAAGATGATAAGCCATGGTATTATGACATCAAGTGTTTCCTTCAGAATCAGGTCTACCCGCCTGGGGCATCTGTGAAAGATACGAAGACTTTGAGGAGATTGCCAGGCAGTTTCTACCTCAATGGTGATGTGCTTTATAAGAGAAATTTTGACATGGTTTTGCTCAAATGCGTGGATAGACACGAAGCAGACCTGTTAATGACTGAGGTCCGTGAGAGTTCATTTGGTACTCATTCCAATGGGCATGCCATGGCTAGAAAGATGTTGAGAGCAGACTACTATTGGCTGACAATGGAGTCTGACTGCTGCAAGTACGTGAAGAAATTCCATAAGTGTCAGATTTATGCGGATACGATTCATATTCCCCCGACACTTCTAAATGTGATTTCCTCACCATGGCCCTTCTCCATGTGGTATGATAGAGCTGAAGGCATCCAACGAACACAGATTTATTCTCGTAGCAATTGATTACTTCACCAAGTGGGTTGAAGCGGCGTCATATGCAAATGTGACCAGGCAGGTGGTCGTGAAGTTTATCAAAAATCAGCTTATATACCGCTATGGTGTGCCAGATAAGATCATTACTGATGATGGATCTAACTTGTACAACAAAATGATGAAAGAGTTGTGTAGTGAGTTCAAGATCGCGCATCATAATTCTTCTCCTTATAGACCCAAGATGAATGGGGCTATTGAAGCTGCTAATAAGAATATCAAGAAGATTATCCAGAAGATGGTTGTCACGTATAAGGATTGGCATGAGATGCTGCCATTGGCTTTACATGGATATCGTACGTCTGTCCGCACTTCAACAGGGGCAACCCCTTTCTCTCTTGTTTATGGCATGGAGGTTGTACTCCCAGTAGAGGTGGAGATCCCATCAATGAGAGTCTTGATAGAAGCCAAGTTGACTGATGTTGAATGGGTTCAGAGTCGTTATGATCAGCTGAATTTGATTGAAGAGAAGAGATTGACTGCCATGTGCCATGGTCAATTATATCAGCAAAGAATGAAGAAATCTTTTGATAAGAAGGTCAAGCCTCGTGTGTTCCGAGAAGGTGACCTTGTGCTCAAGAAAGTCTTGTCCTTCGCGCCCGATTCCAGGGGCAAGTGGACTCCAAACTATGAAGGTCCATATGTTGTTAAGAGAGCCTTTTCAGGCGGTGCTTTGGTACTTACAACTATGGATGGGGAGGATCTCACTCGTCCTGTGAATTTAGATGCAGTCAAGAAATACTTTGCCTAAAAATAGAAACAGAATAGCTCGCTAAGTTGAAAACCCGAAAGGGCGGCTTAGGCAAAAATGAGCGTCTCGGTGGATTGAAAACCCGAAAGGGAGATCCAGGCAAAAGTTAGAGACATGAAAAAAAATGAATATTTGTATCCCGCTAGATTGAATACCTTACCCTGGGGCAATCTAGGCAAAAATTAGGGATTTGGCAAGTAACTGCATCCGGACAAGACTTTGTTCTACAATTGTCATTCGTCGGAAATTCTTGCTCATTCGTCATCAACCGAAGCTTCGAATACATCAAATTCAGAATTGGTGGAGAAATGGTCATTATGTTCAATGTAGCCCTTTTCTAATATATATTACCAACTTCAAACTTGTATAGATCTATGGAGTCTTGCCACTTGCAGACTACCATTCCATCAAATAAATTTGAGCCTTTTTTCCAATTATTTGCACTCTTATTTTTTCTCATTCAACAAATGTTTTGCATGTTTTAAATTGAGAAAATATCATTGTTTTGAAGAAACCAATTTTTCAGAATTTGTTTTTAAACAAAGTGAACATTCACAATGACAAAAAGATACTTAGGAGATCCTCAGTGCTCTCCCAAGGATGGTATGATCTCCAACAGGGTAAGACATTTGTTCATATTCCTGGCATGACTGTATCTTCTTCCTCTGAAGCCTTTTGTGGTTTATCCTACGGAGTGGAATGCTTGTTGGGATATTCACTACTCTCCCCTTTAGTGGAGTAACAATCTTCCCTCCTCACCCGATGTGATCTCCTTGGCGGGTACGATACTTGGTGGTTGATCCCCAGAATCCCTTTACCTCCTCGGATAGATTCCCAAGTAGAGTTGCTTATGCGGCAGATTTTATCTATGCAATATACTGCTCTCCCCAGCTGGAATGACCGATGATTCATCCCCTGTAGAGGTATTTGCTTCCTGGTATTTCTGATTCCCGGCATATTGGATACTCTCCGGTGAACCTGGCTTTCTCCCTTGAGATGTAGTACTGGATGTTTGTGTGCTTATTCTTTGGAGCCTGTTTGTGTTAGAAATGTTTGTTTGTCAGCATTCATCATACATAAATCATGCATGTGTGCATATAATTTTCAAACATTCAGATATTCATATTACATTTTTTGCCATATATCTTCGTTTGTTATTCCCTGCTTAGTTGATAATACATTCCCCAAGCAGATGTCGGTGTCTGATCCCTCGATGTAGAGTCAGCCCATTAAGCAAAAAGTGTTTATCTTTCCTTCCGCACTCCCCACTGAGTTATATCCTCGTGGACGACGGTTGTTTTCGTTTCCTCCCAACGCATATATTGGGAGGGGTTTCCCTATTGATTTATATCCTCACTAGGACGAGTCTTGATTCAGTTTGCCTCCTTAGTTTGATCCTAAATGGGCCTCTTATGACTATTTCCTGTGTTCCCCCGTGGTATAAATGAATAATTGCTCAGTAATTAGTAATCATTCATCTTATCCTCGGCGGAGTTCGTGGTTTTCTACCCTTATACCGGTAATTGTAAACCCTATTTTCTCCCCTTTGCAGAGTTAACGTTTTTTGTTCATCCTAGTTGACGACGGTTACTCTTCCGTGGTTTTCTACCCAGTATCCGGTAGATGTAATCCCCTCCTTGACGGTTATCACTATCCAATATTCGATAATGACGTTCCCTCATTCTTTTGGTTAATTGCTCTGATTGGGCAGTTTTATCCCCGACAAGCCCTCTTTCATTTACCGATTGTCGGTAATGTGTGTTGCTCCCCTTGAATGGTCATCATTATATACCTAGTTTTGGTATCCCGATGCCTTTCTCTTTGTCGGTCGATTTATACGTTATTAACCCAGTAACCGGTTGTGGATAATCTTCCATGCGAGTATATTATCTACGTTCTGACGGTAATAGATAATATATCTCATGCACTCTTTGGTCGAAGCTTGTTGTTCTTCCCTAGTTGAGTAAGATTCGTATCCTTGTTTTAGAATCGAATGTCCATCCCTTAATCGAGTTTGCTTTTTGCCCTATTTTTGGATGATGAGTGTTTTGGGAATATTCCCCAATTTACGCTTTGGTTGGTCACCTATTATATGCCCAGTAACCGGCATCCCTGGTGTTCCTTCCATCTGCTCCCTATTATGACTTTTTGTCCCCTGTGGAGTCAGATTTTCCTGAGTTGAGATATACCTTTCTAGGTCTTCCTTAGATGATTTGGTCGATTGATATCTCTCACCCTTATACCCATCTTAGATATTCATTCTTCCCGAGCGTGTTGTTCTCTAACCCTTACACCGGTGTTCCGACCACACGTCTCTTTGAGCTTATTACCCAGTAATCGGTAATACCTCATCCCGTTGCTTCCCCAGGAGAGTCCTCTTTGGACATCCCCAGTGAGGTCCTTAGTGGACATCCTCACCTGAGTCCGGATTTTTATCCGAAGTATCCATTGTGGGTAATTTTGGCTGTATTGGCATATTCCCCAATACGAGCGTCTTCGAGTCAACTCGAGTCTTTCCATTGGATTTATTCCCTTTGGAATTCTGTTCCCCAAGCTTTGAGTCGTGACCTGCTCACGCGTTTTCATCCCTTTACTCCCCCCTCAGAGTCTTTGTCTCCAGGGTGAGTGTATTACTCCTTTGGAATGTCAGTTTCTCCGGATTTCTTTTTCTGTTGTGGACACATATCCCCACAAAGTTTTACTATTTGCATGCATACATCTGCATCATGAGGTCTCTTAGGGACCAAAATTCGTCTCTTTGTTATTATTTAAGCCCATTCTACCCCGTCGAGACGAAGATTTTAACCTTCACTTCTCCGGCTAGAATGACCTTAGATAGGGGCATCTGTAAGACCCCAATTTTGTCCCTAAGATCCCTCATGGCATCATAACATTGCATTTGCACTGCCTCAAGGATCATAAGCATCTTGGTTCCCTTTGCCTTTGGGTGGGACTCCTTGTGAGTGGTTTGAGATCACCAAGCATGTTTGAATTGTATATCATTTCTTTTATTATTTTGTTTACTAACCAAAAGCACAAAAATATGTCACTAACATCTTTTGTTTGTAGGTTGAGCAATCACAAGGTCCAAAGCTCCTAGAAGATCATCTGTGCAATGACATGGTCAAGAGGAGATGATAACAAGCATGGTAATGGTTCCCAAAGCTCTCATCCATCAAATATGCCTCCCTAGCATCTCAATTCATCATTTTGGTCATAACAAGTCAAGAGGTTTGAGGTCTTGTTCTTCAAGGGAACCCTAATTCATCTGTGTACCACAATGCCTTGCTCCTAAAGCAACCTCAGCCCATGATCAAATACAATCAAGGGAAGTTCTTTAACTCTTCATTTAATGCATATTTAAACTTATTTGAGTGTCCTCAATCATCAATTCATCAAGATGTGGAATGTGGACTTGAGAAGTTGATCAGTCAATTCATCTGACTATTTTGAAATGCACTGAGACCTAATTTTTTATGTGTTGGTCAAATGGAGATGGTTCCAAAAGCAAACATGTTCTTAAGGACAATATTAACAACTTTCATGTTCATCAAAAATTGATTTGAAGCTTGGAAGGCCATCTTCCATTCCAATACATTATAGGTCATTTTGACTGAAACCCTAATTTTAGGTCAACTTCCCAAGGACATAACTCATTCATTTTTTATGATTTTGAGGTGGGATCAAATTAATTGGAAAGCTTAAGATGTATTATTCAAATATTATGTTTAACAAAATTTCAAAATCTCAAAGGAAATACATGTTATAATGCAAGATATTATAGGTCCTTTTTGACCAAATGCATTAAAAGGCAAAAAAGTCCAACTTCAAGTGCCCATAACGTCTTCATCAAAAATCCAAATGATACAAAATTTAAGTCCCTTTTTATTGTCTTGAAAATATCTACAACTTTAATGTTGAAGATTTTTTCATTTGAGGCTTGCATCATCAAAACAGAAGGGCTTGAACATTGGCCAAATTTGGAAATTTTGCATTGACATGTTTTGCACATCACACTTTAAACTCAAATTTCATAAATTTCCACACTCCAAATGGATTTTTGCCCAACATAACAATTGTTCCTCACATCAAAACCTTTCCAACCATTACTCACATGACCATATTTGGATTTGGCAAACATCATTTTCGAAGAGGAGAACTTTTAGTGCATTTTTGAGAAACTTGATTCAATTGCCATGCATGAGCTGATTACATCCATGTTGCACGTCCATTTCATTCACTTCTGATGTCAGCTTGCCAAATCAAGTGGAATTGGGCCCTCCATGCGCCTGTACAGGCCCATGCATGGAGGCCCTCTCCATTCATGCAAATTTGAAATCACACTTTCAGCATGGCTTTGGCTATAAATACATGGCATGTAAGCTCTCATTTGACACCCTGATTCGACCTAAAATGCTGCAGAATTCTCTCCATAACCACCACTAAAGGAATTTTCACTTTTCTCTAAAAAATTCAGATCTGAATTTCAACTTCCTTGGTAGATTTTCAGACCTATAATTCCTCAGCCTTGCTTCCTCTTCATCACTAGATCTCATTGCAAGCCTTGGTTGTGAAGAATTGTGCTTACAAGACCTGCATTTCAAAGGTGGATAACAGAACTTTTCCTCTTCGAAACACATTGATCCTTGCTTATTTCTTGTGTTTCTTGGTCTGGCTGAAGTCCTCTCAATAGAGGCATTTGATTTGTGCTTTCAATTTTGCAAAAACATGAAGTTCATGATGAACACCATCATACTTCCAGCTCTGATTTCTCCATTTATAGGGATCTAAAGTGGAAGTGCATGGTATAGGAGTGATGTACATCACTTCCTCTTTCGATTGGTATATAGATCGCTCCATTCGGTTGAGATTGCCATGTCTGCAATTCTCACCGAAGCTGGAGGTCTCACCAGAGAAGACGGTGGCTCCGGTGGCCATCCCAACTCCAGATCCAATCACGGCCGTGCGTTTCCATTCCCAGATTCGATCTGATCCGTTCAATGTTATGACCAAATTAATGGCTCCATGTGGTTGCATTTACTGTGGACTACACTAGGCGCGCGCTTCTGGACGCTTGGATCTGCCAGCTCAATTAATGAGCTCAAATCCAAGGGCTCTCGTTTTTTGCCATTTTTAATTTCTGGTTTTATTTTCCTTAATTCCTTTTTATTTCAAAAATCAATATCTCTTTCATTTTTAATCCAAAAATTATGGGACCAATTGCATTAGTCTCCAAATAAATTCTAGTTTCTATTTCTGATTTTTAATATTTTTTATTTTGTCATTTGGTATTTTTTGTGATTTTTCTATTTTCTGGTTATTTTTAATTCATTTTAATTAGTTTTTGATATTCAAAAAATACAAAAACATTTTCCTAACCTATTTGAATGATGATGGATCTATGAAAAATATTCTCATTAATTTTTAAATTGATTTGAGATTTATTTGAGATTTTAGTTCAATTAGGTTCTTTTTATTCATTTTTAATTGGTAAAAAATAGTTTCTGACTTTTAAAAATACTGAAATTTTTTGTCAAACTTTGTTTGACCTTGTTGAACTTGGGATAAATTACTTGGACCTTTCAAGATTGATTTGAAGTAATTTTGAAGTTTGTCCTTTTCTTTTATTTTTAATTCAAGTTTATTTTAAATATTAAAAATGCAAAAAAAAAATTGTTTATTTCTTGACTTCCAATCTTCATCTCACTTCTATTTTTGATTGTTTGACCTTGACTTTCAATGCCATTGGTCAACATATGGGAATTGGTATATGTTACTTCATTTAATGCACTTTAATTTTTGCCATTTCCATTTCTCTTCTCCATCTCCTCCTTCTTCTTCTTCTTTTTCTTTTGATCAATGAGTTGAAGGTTGATAAGTTAGCATTGATTAGAGGGATTTAACCTTCCTTGATTCAAATCTAATTCATCTTGATCAATTGATCAAGTGAATGGCTTTGCATTAAGGATAGGTTGTCTTTTAAATCATGCATAAGGCTTAAACCAATACAAGATCAATTCTCTTCTCCTTTTGGCATGGCAAGTTGTTGGGACTTGGTTCACTAATCAAGACTCCTAACTTGTGTTTGTTGCCTACATTATTATTGACCGGACTCAGATAGTTGTGACTTCTACATAAGTCCAATTACGATTGCTTAACATAGCGCTAAATTTGCCTTATGGCACACTCACTACTAATACTAACTATTGACAATTAACATTTACTTCATGCAATTTACTTTAATGCAATTTACTATTCTTGCACATATTATTCATTTGCTTTTCTCTTTGCTCATTTGAGCACATGTTTATGTTAATGCCATTTGCCTTTTGCTCACTTGAGCACATAATTGTGTATATATTATTGTGCTTGTATTTTGCTTTGTTTGTTGTGGACCAAAGTGCAAAGAAATGGACTTAGTTTCTAGGACTTCCCCTATGCAAAGAAATGGAGAATTGGACTTAGATTCTAGGACTTTCCTTATGCAAAATTGGAGTAAAAGGATCTTAATGATGAAGATGGATTGGAAGGACCAAATCTCTAAACTCACTCTTGTCCATTCTTGTTTTACTTCATGGAACTTTTGATGTGTGTGCTTTTGTGCTAGGAGTTCTCATTTGAGCTTAATTGGAGGATCATTACCATGTTCATTCAAGTGGAAGATACAAGACACATTGAGGATCTCTTATGAGACTTGTTTGATTGCTTATACTTTGTGGTTGCTTATTCCAAAGGATGGGAGCTACTTGGATCATCAATATGATCTCAAGAGAGGAATTCCTAGTGTGGTTTCACTTCTTATCCCTCATCTTTTTGTTTTCCTTAGGATTTAGCCCTTCTTCTTCATCTCTCCACTCTAACCCAAGCCAAAACCCTTTTTGTGCAAACATGTAACTATTGTTTCAAACATTAGAAACCTAAGCCTTATGCTTTTGATTTTCAAACTTTCTTTTCATAACACTTATTTTGAATTGAATCTTTAAGTCAACTTTGACCATTTTTGTACACTTCTAATTGGTAAATATAACCCATTCAAATTTCTTTTTGTGGTTCCAATGGCCACTTTCTTAATCAAATCTTTCATAACCTTTAGCTATTAGGTTTGAGTTATCTTTGTGGTAGATGTAATACTCACCTATATCCTTAGTGATGGACAATGAGTCTTCCATGCTTATTATATGGTTAACCCCTCACTAGCATGTTGAAGTTATCCTCACATGGTAGATTTGTGGTTTGGTTGAGTTTTCTCCCTTTGATAACAAAAGACCTTAAGGCTTTTGGACCAATCAATTCACCAACTCATTTTGAGATTTTTACCCCGAACTACGAGGTTTTGATCCTAATCTTTTTATAAGATGGTACGTAGGCAATGGGTTTATCCATCCAAACACAAAATGTAAATAAACTTGTATATTCTCTTCTCCTCTCTTCAATCATGTTTACACAAACAAAATTTTCACAAAACAATAACCTTTGCAACAAGTATGAAAAGGGCTCCCTAGGAGTACCTAGGATGTTTTTGGTGCTTAACACCTACCCATTGCATAACCAACCCCCTTACCCAGATCTCTGTTTCTTTTACTAGTTTTTCTTAAAACTTTTAGGTTTTTGTTCGCTTTCTAACCATTCCTTTGGATAAATAGAAGTGCGGTGGCGACTCCAAAGGTAGCGAATACCCCGCTACAATTGCTCTCTGGCAATTCGCACCAGCATTCTTTAAACCGAAAGACATCACTCTATAATAGAATGTTCCTCAGGGTGTAATGAATGTGGTCTTCTCCATATCGTCGGGTGCCATCTTGATCTGATTATATCCGGAAAATCCATCCATAAATGAAAAGACTTTGAATTTAGCTGTATTGTCTACCAACATATCAATGTGTGGCAGAGGGAAATCATCTTTCAGAATAGCTTTATTCAAATACTTATAATCAATAAACATGTGGAGTTTTCCATCCTTCTTTGGAACAGGCACAATATTGGCCACCCATTGCGGATACTCCGCGGTAAAAAGGAAACCGACATCACTTTACTTCTGCACTTCTTCTTTGATATTCATTGCCATAACAGGATGAGTTCTCCTCAATTTTTGCTTGACTTGCAGACATTCTGGCTTCAACGGCAATATATGTTCCACAATCTCATAATCCAAACTAGACATGTGTTGATAGGACCAAGCAAACACATCTGAATACTCTCGGAGAAGATCAATCAACCCCTTCTTAAATTCTGGACACAGTCGAGACCCAATCTTGACTTCCTTGACCAACTCAATATACTCTTCGAATGGTTGAATGGCTTTTTCCTCATGCTCAAGTAGATGAGACAATTCATCAGACACCTCTTCATCACTTCCTTCCTCGGCCTCAAACACAGGGAATTTAAAGTTTGGCGAAGGAGTAGGATCGTTGTATTCAATGGGTTTAGAAAGCAACCTGCATAATGATTCTCTATTTTGATATTAGAGAAGTGAATTGTAACCGAATATTATGCAGATGGACAGATATATTTATTTATTCATCTTTTTTGTGATTACCATTTTTCAGAAAAGCAAAAAGTAAAAATAAAACATCATAGATATGGATGAATAGAATTGAATTTTATTAATGATCAAATTTGAAAATGCCAAACAATGTTCACTTCTCCCTTAGGCATAGGAGAAGGATTTTCAAAAACAATAAAAGTAATTACTTAGAATGATGCATAATAACAGGAACATTGACATCAGTCCAATTGTTGCAAGTTTTTCCATGCATCACAAAATTGATGCAGTGTTCATCTTCATCCCCCTCGATCACAGTGTAACACCTCAAAATTTGCCCTCCTCTCTTGGGACTAGCTTAACATATTGCATTGCATTTCTTAAGTCATTAGTCATTAGCATGTTGCATATCATATGGCTACATTGAGCAAGTCATCCTCCTAGGTCTTGATCAGAAGATAAAGAGGTTAAGGTGCAAGTTAGGGTTTCATTGAACTGATCACTAATCATCTGAGGGTTGGTGATTCAAATCAGGGTTTCATGGTTCCTCAAGGAGGGTTGAGCTTCATCTTGGTTGAAATGGTACATCATCATCATCATGGTTTTGTCATCACCAAGAGATTCCTTATGCTTGATCATATTCCTTGAGATTAGGGTTTTGACCTCTAGTCAACCCTAATCAGTTGTATTGGGCCAATCAGGGCTTGGCAAGGAGATGGGGTTTTCAGTGGATATGGGGATGATCATATGATTATATTGAGCTTATGGAAGCTAGGGCCTCATCATTGAGCCATTTCACCAGGAGTTTGAGGCTCAATTTGATCATTCAAGCTGAAATTCATCTATCAGTCAGAAAAAGTCAACTGTGGTCAACTGTGCCTGAATTGATGGATTTGGAGATGGGAGAGGGTTAGAGACACTTCATTCATGTCTAAACAAGTTTCATTTGACATTTCAAACATCAAGAATGAAGAAAATAAAGTCAGATGGAAACTTTCCAAAAATAGAAAGTGACTTGTAATGGAAAACTGCCAAAAATGGAAAGTTTTTCTCCTCAAAATTACGTGTCCAAAAATGCTTCAAATTAAATTTTGTCCAACATGAAAGTTGAAGATCTTGCTCTCACCTTTCCAAAAAGTCCAAGAACATGAATTTCTCATGTGTGGTTGGCAAGTTATGGATTGATCATTGTCCAAAAAAGTTGATTTTCAAAGTGGCATAACTTTTGATTCATAAGGCCAAATTGAGTGAGGTTTCTTTGAGCAAACTCCATTTGACATGTATTATCATAATCCATCATCATATTTCATGAAAACTCATCACATAAAAAGTCCATTTTTCAAGTGGACTTAATTTGAAAAATGGAGGGAAAAAGGTGTTTTTGTAAAATATTCATTATTTTCACTCCATTCCTTTTGCACTAGCTCACAAATGCCACTTGAAACTTGCTCAAACCAGAAAATTCCACTGTTACATTGCATTGCACTTGTGTGGGTGAATTGGCTAATTGGTCATTTAGCATGAAATTGCATTTTCACTAATCCATCACATTAGCACTAATCATGATTACTAACATCATTAACATAACATATATAAACTAAATTGTAACTGTTTTCTGATTAGCAACAACAGAATCAAGATCTAGATCTAGAAATCACAAAAACCTCTTCACTTTCTCTCTCACTTTTTTTCCAAAAAATCTCCACAAACCTTGCATTGTTCTTCATCAATTCATCATCTACATGCATTATTGAAGCTAATTGAAGCAAGATTTCTTCATTTCCAAGCCAAATTTTGGACTGTTAAAGTGAGGTGCAACAATGGCAATTCAAGATTTCATCAAGATCGTGCGTAATTGAGCAACAAGACTTGTTCCATTCACCTATACAAGAGTCATAGCGCATCTGTTTTGCAATTTCAAGGCCAAAAACACGCAAATTCGCAACTGTCCTCAAATTAAGGTGAGTTTTCGACTTCAATGATTCATAAAATTGATTGATGATTTGGATAGATCTTGTTTAGTAGAGAATTATGCAAGTTGAATCATTAATTTTCGTTGAGAAATGAGAGAGTTATGTTGATTTGAACTTTCATGCATGATTATATTTTGCTTCAATCTGGTTAAATTAGGAAGAATTAGGACAAAATGATGTTAGATTGTGAATGTACGTTGCAAGACCTTTCCGTTGATATAAAGTTTGTCCAATTTGGTGAACATTTGTTCTTGAGCCTATGAACACATGAAGAACATGAAGAACACTTGAAAAATTGCCAAAAACATGTGCTAGATCCAAATTAGTGTTACTGTTCACACCGGGAACTGTTCGCGTGCGCCAGGCTGTTTCAAAATGGACCTCCGTTCGATTCCGTGTGGGATCAATTCGCTTTTGGCCTTTTGAATTAATTTCCTTGCCTCCACATGATTCACATGCCTCCATTTCATGTTTTTTTATTTTTTCCGTTACTTCCAAAATTCATAACTCACAAACCACTTGTCCAAATTGAATGAAATTTTTTCCACCATGGTCCTGGTAACCTCTAGTATTTTTTTGTGATTTTTAATGAAATTGTGCACGTGTGGATTTCTGTTTTGGCTAGGATTTATGTGCACATGTCATTTTATGCACCATGCTCACTCTTTTGCTCATAAAATGATGAAGCTTCATTAGAAATTCATGAAATTTTTTGAGCTTAAACTAGACTTATTCCTGGTCATTTTGGTATGTGGTTTGTAATTTTTGAGTTCCTGGATTGAGAGTTATGACATGATCTTTGTAGGTGTTACATTTTGTGCCATACCGTTCCTTGTGCACCTTCTTGATTTTATTTGCTGTGCTTATTGAACTTGAATTGAGCTGGATTTTTGCATGAGGATACTTGTGAATGTTGAGAATGCATGTGAATTTTTTCTGGAATTTTGGAATCCATTTCCTATTTTATTGGGATTTTATTTGCTGTTTAGCCATTTGTGAACTTTTTGTGAGACATGTTTGTATTTGATTTGTGAAATTCCGGTTATTAATTGGATAGATTTGAAATTTGGCATGAGTGATATAGACATGTTTAACTTCATTTTGGCTTTGGTGTGGTTCAGTTATCATGTGTCTTCACTGTTTTATGATCATTTGAAGTTGATGCATGTTTTGTGGCCTTGGTTGAGCTTGCTTTTGCATACCATGATTTGATGATTTTAATTTCCATACTTACATTTATACCATGATATTTGGTATGCTGCTCATTGAATGTGTTCTGTTTTGGCATGTTTTTTTGTGGAATTTATTGAGCCATTTTGGTATTGATATGATTGTGATCATTCTGTTTGCTCCATTGTGATTCACACTTGCACACTTTGACATGTTTTGTTCATAAAATAGATTTGGTGCATAGTTTTGATGTGAGACCAATTGGACTTTATTCTGGAGTGATTTATCTTGGTTTTGGTTAATTTTCACTTGCTGTTTTGAATTTTTCATCTCCTTTGGACCCTAGGCTTGTCCTAGTGGTCTTGTTTCTCATGTTTGAATGTGATTTTCAGGTTGAAGAAGCAAATGCTTTAAGGAGATTAATTCAAGTTGATTGAGTTTGGTTTATATGCTTGTTATGGACTAACTTGGTTTATTTTGTAGGATGCTTGGCTCACTTGAGTTGATTGTGCTTTGCATAGTGCATTGTCTGATTGTGTTGACTGTTGGTTCTCATCTTGTCTGTTTTGACTTTGTGATTGGTGTACTGATTATATTTGATTGATTTCAGGTACATTAGTTGCTAATAGTTCATCTTTGAACTTGCTTTGTGCTGCTGCTTGGTTGTATAAACCAATTGAGGTAGAATTTCTTTTCTCCATGTAGTCTGGAAGACCTGGCCTGTTACTTGGCCAGGCACCTGTCTGAAGTCCTCCTTAAGAGGCAATGCCTGTGCTTGTTTATTTTTGTCCCCAAGCAGGAAAAGACCTTTGTTAAGGCAATTGACAGACACAAGAGGTGTGTAGTCCACCTCCTGCTATTCTGTTGAGTCGTCCCTTGGCTCACATCACATGTTGATGCCTTGTGGATCCTAACCCAAGATCAGTTGAGTCAGTGTCATAAGTGTAGAAGGGTTCCCACTTTCTGGACCCACACTTCTTTGTCTGAAGCTCTCCCTGGCCAGGGATAAGAGCTGTGAGGCACACCCCTCACTTCCACTTCATCTGGCTTCACCCTGACTCTCAATGTCAGGGTTAAGAGCTAACACCACCTTGACACAGTTGTGTTGCTTTTGCAACTTAACCCTTGATTGAGCCCACCTTGTCTGTATATAGTGTGTGCTAACTGTGAATGTTTGCTTTGTTTTGATTATGTTTGCATGCTTTGCTTTGCCTGTTTAGGATTAGCTTGCTGCCTGTGCAAGTTAGGATAGAAACCATAACATAGGGCAATGATGCATGATAACATCTAGGCTCGAGTCCAGCTCCCTATTAGTGTGTCTCCCTTTGTATCTGGTTAGAATTTCTTTCCCTGTTAAGGGGAACTACGTTGCCCTGATCCTCATACCAGATGAGGTACGTAGGCAGGAGGTCGCACGAGATCTCTCCGGGCACCCTTTTTATTTTTCGCCCTTTTCCTTTTTGTGTGTGTTTGCTTGACAGTTGCTAGGCTCGAGTTCCCGACTCCTTAGTAACTTGTTGTTTGTATCTTATTGTGTGTGTAGGAGATGGATGTAAGCCCAGCAATTCGCATTCCGTATCCTCTTGTTGTGTGCTTGGAGTCCGGTATAAGTCCATCAAGTGGCATCTGGTTTCCAGTGTGGGTTTGTTTGGTTCGGAAGCTGATGTAAGTCCAGCTATTGGCGTTCGGGTTCCATGTTTGCCTTTTTTTGCGTGTGTTTTGTTTCGGCGTGCGTGAGCCGAACTACGATAGCTCTGATTCTCATTCCAGATGAGATACGTAGGCATAGGATGCGATATCCTAGCGAGCCCTCTCCCCTCTTCCTCCACCCGTGTTGTCTTCAGTGTGTGTGTGTGTGATGTTTGTTTTAGCAACCTTTTTTCTATCTTTTGAGCGTGGATCCCGTCGAGTACGACGGACGTGAGGGGTGCTAATACCTTCCCCTTGCGTAACCGACTCCCGATCCCATTCTCTTTGGTCGCGAGACCATGCTTTTTCCAGGTTTACTTCGAGCGTTTCCTTTCCCTCTTTTGGGATAAATAACGCACGGTGGCGGATCTGTGTTGTTTTTGTTTTAGCCCGCCGGTTGTTTTTCGCGGATGCGACAGCTGGCGACTCTGCTGGGGATATAGAAGTTGACCTGTTGCTGGTCCATCTTCCCTAAGCGAGTCTCTCCTAGTGTTTTAGGATAGTTTAGGTTGCTTGTGCTTTATTTATTGCATTTATTATTCTGATTGTGTATATATTTGCATAAATATTTGCATGCATCATACTATCATGTTGCCGTCCTCTGTGTAGGTGGTTCCTCTGTTTTGGGGTGGGTGTTCTGAGTGGGGCTAAAACCCAGGCCCGAGTATACACCTAGGATTAGCGTGGTCTCACGTTCCTCACATGCTGGTTGGGCATGTTGTTGCGACGTGACATACCACAAGCCGGACGAGGTTCATCTAAGAGTGCTCTCCCTCAATGGGGTTTTCCACTTTGGGTGAGTCACCTCTTTTGAGCTATTGACTTCGGTGACCGATCTTTCCCGGATCTTTGGTTTAGACGATCTGAAGGGAGCTACAACGGCACACCCGAAAGGGCAAACCCGTTGAGTATCTTTTCCCGATTGTCGAGACTATTATCCGCCTTAGGATGACCTGATTAGAATTTACCTGTGAGGGGAGGGTGATTCTTTCAGATGCATGATCAGATGGTGACTTTGATGGTGACTTTTGGTTCCGTTGATCAGAGTCATATTTATAAGTCAGATTTATGGGCATTTATTTCTGAGGCGCCGAAGTGCTGTCCGTGTTATGTATCAGTGGGGATCCGTTTATTTCAGGATTCCCCGGGCCGATTCAGAGGTTCTTGTGGTTATCTGCTCAGAGATTGTTTGGTGATGATGATGATGTATCTTTCAGTTCCGTTTATTTCGGAACCCTTGAGTTGGATTTGTGGTTACATATTACCTCAGATGGTTGTGATCAACTCAGAGATCAGGCTTCAGTGCAACAAATGTTCAGATGACTTGGAAGATGGCACAGTGCATTGCATTCACGCATCAGCATCATCCACATTTTGCATTCATCGGCATCTAACTCACGTCTATCCATACTCAGGGTACATTCTCGATTGAGATTCTGGTTGAGAGACATCCTGATGTCAGAATGTTATTGATGAAATATTGTCCGTCTCGATGAAACCAGAATCAAAGGACGGAATCTTCCTCATATGGATAGACGTTGCATTCATGCATGTTAACCTGTTTGCTGTTTTGTAGGTATCAGTATCTAACCGGTGCGCACAGCTTTTCCGCCCAGATACCCTCCCAGACTCAGCAAATCCGAACTGATGGATCCACCCAACGCCGACATTCTCGAACTAAAAGAGATGATGAGGGAGTTGTTCAGTGTTGTGCAAGGGCTTGCCTTGGGACAGAAAGCCATGGCGGAGAGATTGGAAAGGATTGAAGGTTGGATGATCAAGGAGAAAGTTCAGGGAAAGGTTCCGTCATCCGAAGTAAACAACCCCTCTGGCGCCGTGGTAAAGAAGCCCCCTGACAATGGTCAACTCAAGAAGGAAGTTGAAGCAGGTGGTGTGCAGGCCAAAAGAGAACGCGGTAAGGACCGTTACCACCCATATGCTGATACGGCAACGATCCCTACTAGTAATCAATCTGCACAACAGCAGCAACCACCACCTCAATTGAGAACACAAAGAGCTGGGGCCCAAGTGAGAAGAAGGACGACAGACCGTCATTTCAATAGGCCGCCTGTGACTTACGCCTCGCTGTTTAAAAGGTTGAAGGATCTTGGGTTGGTGCAGCCAAGGACATTGGTTCCAGGGAAACCAGATCAGAGGCCTGCCGATTATGATGAGAATGCCCAGTGTGAATTCCATTCTGGTACACCAGGGCATAACATTGAGGGCTGCAGAGCTTTTAAGCATGTTGTCCAGGATCTGGTAGACTCCAAGGCCATCAATTTTGCACCATCTCCGAATGTTAATGCCAATCCCATGCCGGCACATGGTCAGGCGATGGTGGGTGCAATTGCTGAAGATTCAGATCACGCCTGTGCAGTGGGTGAAGAGATTGACAGTGACCGCGAGCTGGAGTCGTGGATAAAATCGTGCGTACCAGGAAGCTGGAAGGCCTGAAAAGATCAACACTGTTACTCATTCTGAAGAGTAATATTTCTGTTTTTCAATACTGTTTGCATGAAAGCCATGTGTGTTGCCCGACACGTAATGGTTCATTGTAAGGGCCACCTCATGTTTCATTTTGCAACATTTTGCATCATAAATAAACGGATGTTTTTCACATTAAAAGCGGTGCTCCCTGTTTTTCATTTATTTTTGCAGTTTTAAAAACAAATAAAAATGGCAATGTTTGTTTTCATTTTTTCCATTCTTGATTCGTCTCGTTCCGACTTCGAAAAATAGTTCTCCGGATCTCATTGATAACAATTTGGTTACACCTCATATGACTTCGACGATCCGATCTATCATGCCGAAGAAGAAGGCGAAGAAGATTGTGATCTGCTGGAATTAGCCAGGGTGTTGAGACAAGAAGAGAAGGTGATCCAGCCGCACGTGAAGCGAGTTGAGCTCGTTAACCTGTATACCGCCGAGGTCAGAAGGGAAATGGAAAATGAGGCCGCTTCAGAGGCGAGTCGAAAGCAGAATGGTAGCCCTGTTGAAAAAGTATATCGACATCTTTGCCTGGTTGTGTCAGGATATGCCAGGGTCGGATACCAGTGTCGTTGTGCACAAGCTACCATGGAGAGAAGACTGTCCTTTAGAGAAGCCGAACGCCGGTGCTACTTATTAGAGAGCCATGGTGACTTTGTTTCATGATATGATTCATCATGAAACTGAATGATATGTTGATGACATGATAGCAAAGTCCCAAACAGAAGAGGGGCATCTGGTAGATCTGGCAAAGATGAGTGGACCAGTTGAGACAATTCAAACGGAGGTTGAATTCAGATAAGTGCACTATCAGAGTGCGGTCCGGTAAGATGTTGGGGTTCATTGTAAGAGAGGAATCGAGGTCGATCCTGCTAAAAAAAAAAAGAAAAACAAGAAATGCCTGAACCGAGAACAGAAAGAGAGGTTCGTGGTCTATTAGGTAGATTGAACTACATGTCATGGTTCACATCTCCTCTAACATCCACGTATGAACCCGTATGAAAACGGATCAAACGGTCAGGTGAAATAATGATTGCCAAGGGGCATTTGAAAAGCAAAAAGAATAAGTTGCAGGAGCCTCCGATTCTGTTGCCTCCCTATGGAGAGAGACTGTGAATCTGTACTTGACGGCCTTCGAGGGGTCTACGAGGTGTATTGGGTCAGCATGACTAGTCTTGTCGAAAAGAGCATGCAATTTACCTTAGCAAAAAGTTTACCGACTATGAAACAATATATTCACTGCTCGAGAAAACTTGCTGTGCTTTGGTCTGGGCTGCTCGCCGAATGAGACAGTATATGCTGGTTCATACCACTTTGTTGATTTCCAAGATGGATCCAATCAAGTACATTTTTGAGAAGCCAGGATTGACCGGACGGGTTGCGAGGTGGCAAATGATTTTGACAGAATATGATATACAGTATACCTCTCAGAAGGCTATCAAGGGGAGTGTATTGTCTGATTACCTCGCCCAGCAACCCATTGATGATTATCAACCGATGAAGTTTGAATTCCCTGATGAGGACATCATGTTTCTCAAATCGAAAGATTCCGAGGAACCAATCCCGGAGGAGGGGCCTGACCCTGAATCCGAATGGATTCTGATGTTTGATGGGGCCGTTAACGTGAATGGAAGCGGTGTTGGTGCTGTTTTGGTTACGCCGAAAGGATCCCATATTCCTTTTTCTGCCCGGCTAACATTTGAGTGCACCAACAACGTGGCTGAATATGAAGCTTGCATATTGGGGATTGAAGAGGCGATTGATTTGAGGATCAAGAACCTTGTCATATATGGAGATTCAGCTCTGGTTGTAAATCAGGTTAACGGAAAATGGTATACGCATCAATCTCATTTAGTTCCATACCGGGATTATACGAGGAGATTGTTGACGTTTTTCACCAAGGTGAAGTTGCATCATGTGCCCAGAGAGGAGAATCCTCTAGCAGATGCTTTGGCTACTCTAGCTGCCTTGATTAAGGTGCAGTGGTGGAATCAGTTCCCCAGCGTTGAGGTAGTTCGTCTGGATAGACCGGCTTATGTGTTTGCTGTTGATACAGTGCCTGATGATGAGAAGCCGTGGTATTACGATATCAAGCGCTATCTGGAGACTCAAGAGTATCCTGAGGGAGCATCTAAGAAGGACCGAAAGACTCTGCGGAGGTTGGCCATGGTGTTCTATCTGAATAAGGATGGGGTTTTGTATAAGCGGAATTTTGATTGGGTCTTGCTCAGATGCGTTGATGATCGAGAAGCAAGCCAATTGATGAAAGAGGTTCATGAAGGATCGTTCGGTACCCATGCCAGTGGGAATGCGATGGTGAAGAAGCTGCTGAGGGCAGGTTATTATTGGATGACAATGGAGGCCCAATGTTTCAATTACGTGCGGAAGTGTCATAAATGCCAGATTTATGCTGACAAGGTGCACGTGCCTCCAAATCCGTTGAGTTTGATGTCGCCTCCCTGGCCGTTTGTTATGTGGGGCATTGATATGATCGGAAAGATTGAGCCAACGGCTTCGAATGGGCACAAATTCATATTAGTGGCTATTGATTACTTCACCAAGTGGGTAGAAGCAGCCTCTTATACGAACGTGACGAAGTAGGTCGTGGCTAGATTCCTGAAGAGAGACATCATTTGCCGATATGGGGTTCCCGAGAGAATCATTACTGATAATGGTTCTAATTTGAACAACAAGATGATGGCAGAACTGTGTCGGGAATTCAAGATTGAACATCACAATTCTTCTCCCTATCATCCGAAGATGAATGGGGCGGTTGAGGAAGCCAACAAGAATATAAAGAAGATTGTGCAGAAGATGGTGGTAACCTACAAAGACTGGCATGAGATGTTGCCATTTGCATTGCATGGGTATCGAACGTCGGTGCGTACATCTACTAGGGCAACGCCTTTCTCCTTGGTATATGGAATGGAAGCTGTGTTACCAGTTGAGGTTCAAATTCCCTCGTTGAGAGTCCTGATGGACGTGAAATTGCAAGAGGCTGAATGGGTAAGGACCCGGTATGAGGAGTTGAGCCTGATTGAGGAAAAGAGGCTGGCAGCCATTTGTCATGGGCAGTTATACCAGCAGAGGATGAAGCATGCTTTTGACAGAAAGGTACGACCTCGGGTATATCGCGTGGGTGATATGGTGCTGAAAAGGATCCTTCCTCCTCAAAACGATCGAAGGGGAAAATGGACACCCAATTATGAAGGTCCATTCGTGGTCAAGAAGGTTTTCTCTGGCGGAGCCTTGTTGTTAACGACCATGGATGGCGAAGATTTTCCATCCCCTGTGAATGCGGACGCAGTTAAAAAATACTTCGTATAAAGAGACCCGCTGGACGAAAAGAATAAAATGGTCCAGGCAAAAATGGGCATCCCGGCGAACCAAAAAACAGAAAGAAAGGTTCGGGCAAAAATTAGGGATAAAAAGAAAAATGTACACCCGGCAAGTCGAAAACCTGAAAAGGCGACTTGGGCAAAAAAGGGTATCCCGGTGGACTGAAAACCCGAAAGGGCGGTCCAGGCAAAAGAGGGATTGAAACGAACAGCTGCGTCTGGCATGATCGTTTGCGCTTTGGTTAATGCATCATGGATAATACCCGGTAGGGATCAATCGGAATCGTCTTGTTCAGAAGGCAGGAAGCACGGAGAGTCTGAGGACATATGGGGTGTAACCGAGTTGGAACTCGATGAGATCACGGGTTTCACATTGCCATTAGGATAGATTTTTCCTTTTGCGCGCAATTACCTCTTTTTAGGAATTGCTTCCCTTGTATTGCTCATTTGAGCCACACCTTTTTCAGTCAATAAAATGCATATTCAGTCAAATAATTTTTGTTTTTGTTTTTCAATACCGCTTTGATTACAAAAAACATCCAGATTATTGTGATAAAGAATTTTGCATTTTAAGACATACAGGTCCCTTCCAATGCATGCTTATAAGATTGAAAATTTGAAATCTTATTCGGAAGGTTGAGCGACCCAAGTGTTGAAATCTTGACACGCTTGGGGCACGGTTTTATCTAACGATCTCTTTTGCAGGAACTGTTAGGTATTTTCACTCACTTGCAGGTTGTGATGTGGAAGCTTTTGACAAACAATCCCCGTGGAGTCCGATCAGGGATGAATGAATAGAAAAACGGTGAAAAGACGACGTAGACGTACGACGGTCCTGGATTTTAATGTGGAAGACTCTTCAAAGTTGGAAGATTGGAAAATTTGTATAAATCCCAGGAGTTCGCTCTCCGTCAAGTACGAAGCGGTCGGGAATACAAGGTGATGAGTCAGAAAAGTCCAGACGAGTCTGGGAGTTCTCAAGATTGGAAAGCTGATAATGGATTTGGATGTGGAATACCAATGGGTCGACGAGTCGATGGGTGTTCAGTATCAGAGTTTCCTCCTCCCCAAGCAGAGTTGGAAGGACTGGATTCCCCAGCAGATTCAAGGTCTGTGGCTTCCCTAGCAGGGTCAGGATGGTTATCCCCAGCAGGTTTCAGATCGATGCTTCCCCAGTCGCCAGGCCTGAAGGTTGTTATTTCCCAGCGGAGGTATCTGTGGTTGGTGGTTTCTCAAGCGGAGTCGGGATTCATATCCCCAGCAAGTCAAAAAAACCGTTGTTTTCCCACAGAGTGCATGGTGATTCTTTCCCCGGTGAAGTCCCCAAACGGATCGGGTGCAGAGGGGACTATTCAACAAGGGTTGCCTATTTTCCCAGCAGCAGTGCTATTCCCCAGCCGGGTGGAGTTGGAGTGTTTGCGAGTTTCTCAGCAGAGTGTCTCGAGCTCCTCAGAAGAGTCCCTTGAGGGGGATACTTTTTATACATTCATCATGTAGATAAGCATAGCATATTGTATAATGAATCGCGTAGCATTTCCATAATTGTAGAGCATTACGCAGAAAAATCAATCATGCATCATATTGCAAGCATGAGCTAGTCTCAGACCGTGGTTACCGTTTGAGAAGTGGTTGCCTGAGGGTGAAGGTGTTGCTCCGAGGAGTTTGGCACTGTTTTTTTATCAGCAGTACTTCCCCAGTAGTGCGATACTGGAGGAAGCTTTTCCGTCGGACAGAGATGGAAGTGAAGATCGCGATCAGCGCGACTCAAGCCGTGGTTACCATCCAAGAATGGGTTTTGCCGGTCAGTGAAGATGATACTCCGAGGAGTTTGGCATCGTGACGTTGGGTCATCGGTATTCCTCAGTAGCGCGATACTGGAGGAGATTCCTGTCGTGCGAGACAGAAGTTGGAAGATGTTACTTTGAGGAGTTCAGCATTCTTGTGATACCAGTAAGTGTCGTGTCGATCCCCGTAAGGTCGAGTTTTCTTTGGTGTCAAGTAAACATCATTGTTCGATGTCCAGTAAACGTCGAGTTTCCTCCCAGTCATCAATTAATGCCTGGTCAAGTTTTCTTTGGTGTCAAGTAAACATCATTGTTCGATGTCCAGTAAACGTCGAGTTTCCTCCCGGTCATCAGTATATGTCTGGTCGAGTTTTCTTTGGTGTCAAGTAAACATCATTGTTCGATGTCCAGTAAACGTCGAGTTTCTCCCAGTCATCAGTTAATGTCTGGTCGAGTTTTCTTTGGTGTCAAGTAAACATCATTGTTCGATGTCCAGTAAACGTCGAGTTTCTTCCCAGTCATCAGTTAATGTCTGGTCGAGCTTTCTTTGGTGTCAAGTAAACATCATTGTTCGATGTCCAATAAACGTCGAGTTTCTTCCCAGTCATTAGTCAGTGTCTGGTTGAAGGTGTTACTCTGAGGAGTTTAGCATCATGACGTCAGATCAGCAATGTTCCCCAGTAGTGCGATATTGGAGGAAATTTTTCCGTCGGACGGAGATGGAAATGAAATCGAAGGACGTTACGCGATCAGTGCGACAATCGGGGTTCAATTGGAGAAAGGGAAATGTTTAGACATTTTCTGGAGATCGGGGTCCAAATAGAGAGTGGAGTTGAAGATTATATCCGGGATGAGGTCCGCAGGATTGTCTTCTGTTCATGTGTCACCGTTGACTTTGGCTGAGGCCAACAGAAGTCGTTATGGGTGTCTTCTGAGGAAGAGATGCACATGTTACCTTCCTTTTGTGAAGGTGTACCCTCTGATATGTTGCCCTCAGAGTGGTGTTTGGTGTTATTTGCGACGTTGCCAGCGGAATTATCACAAGAAAGTGGAGAGCGGGGTTCAAATGGAGAAAGGGAAATGTTGAGGCATTTTTTGGAGAGCGGGGTTCAAATGGAGAAAGGGAAATGTTGAGGCATTTTCTGGAGAGCGGGGTTCAAATGGAGAAAGGGAAATGTTGAGGCATTTTCTGGAGAATAGGGTTCACAATGGCGATCACAAGTTATCGTCAGGCGACTGGGGTTCAAATGGAGAATGGGGTTCATTATTTTGGCAAACAAGATGTTGGGGTTCAACTGCGGTGATCCGGGATCATTTGCACGAAGGAAAATTTCGGGGTTCAAGAAAACGAAAAAAGAGAAAATTTTGGGGTTCAAGAAAAGCATCAAAAAGAGATTACAATCCCCAGCGGATGTGGTGTTCAGGCCATGGTTATCCCTGCGTTACCATTTATTTTGGTATCCAGGCCGACGTTTCTGTTTCGGTATTCCGGCCGACTTTCTCCGTACCAGACGGATTCTTCTTTCGAGATTGCTTCTTTGCCGATCCTGACAGGCATTGTTAATTATCTCCCATCAGAGTGCAAATTGTTCGTCTGTTCTTGGTATTCAATCACTCTTCATCCTGATCATTTGAAAGCCGAGGCTATTCATATCGACAGGTTCACAGTGGATTGAATAGGGGCAGCTGTAACACCTCAAAATTTGCCCTCCTCTCTTGGGACTAGCTTAACATATTGCATTGCATTTCTTAAGTCATTAGTCATTAGCATGTTGCATATCATATGGCTACATTGAGCAAGTCATCCTCCTAGGTCTTGATCAGAAGATAAAGAGGTTAAGGTGCAAGTTAGGGTTTCATTGAACTGATCACTAATCATCTGAGGGTTGGTGATTCAAATCAGGGTTTCATGGTTCCTCAAGGAGGGTTGAGCTTCATCTTGGTTGAAATGGTACATCATCATCATCATGGTTTTGTCATCACCAAGAGATTCCTTATGCTTGATCATATTCCTTGAGATTAGGGTTTTGACCTCTAGTCAACCCTAATCAGTTGTATTGGGCCAATCAGGGCTTGGCAAGGAGATGGGGTTTTCAGTGGATATGGGGATGATCATATGATTATATTGAGCTTATGGAAGCTAGGGCCTCATCATTGAGCCATTTCACCAGGAGTTTGAGGCTCAATTTGATCATTCAAGCTGAAATTCATCTATCAGTCAGAAAAAGTCAACTGTGGTCAACTGTGCCTGAATTGATGGATTTGGAGATGGGAGAGGGTTAGAGACACTTCATTCATGTCCAAACAAGTTTCATTTGACATTTCAAACATCAAGAATGAAGAAAATAAAGTCAGATGGAAACTTTCCAAAAATAGAAAGTGACTTGTAATGGAAAACTGCCAAAAATGGAAAGTTTTTCTCCTCAAAATTACGTGTCCAAAAATGCTTCAAATTAAATTTTGTCCAACATGAAAGTTGAAGATCTTGCTCTCACCTTTCCAAAAAGTCCAAGAACATGATTTTCTCATGTGTGGTTGGCAAGTTATGGATTGATCATTGTCCAAAAAAGTTGATTTTCAAAGTGGCATAACTTTTGATTCATAAGGCCAAATTGAGTGAGGTTTCTTTGAGCAAACTCCATTTGACATGTATTATCATAATCCATCATCATATTTCATGAAAACTCATCACATAAAAAGTCCATTTTTCAAGTGGACTTAATTTGAAAAATGGAGGGAAAAAGGTGTTTTTGTAAAATATTCATTATTTTCACTCCATTCCTTTTGCACTAGCTCACAAATGCCACTTGAAACTTGCTCAAACCAGAAAATTCCACTGTTACATTGCATTGCACTTGTGTGGGTGAATTGGCTAATTGGTCATTTAGCATGAAATTGCATTTTCACTAATCCATCACATTAGCACTAATCATGATTACTAACATCATTAACATAACATATATAAACTAAATTGTAACTGTTTTCTGATTAGCAACAACAGAATCAAGATCTAGATCTAGAAATCACAAAAACCTCTTCACTTTCTCTCTCACTTTTTTTCCAAAAAATCTCCACAAACCTTGCATTGTTCTTCATCAATTCATCATCTACATGCATTATTGAAGCTAATTGAAGCAAGATTTCTTCATTTCCAAGCCAAATTTTGGACTGTTAAAGTGAGGTGCAACAATGGCAATTCAAGATTTCATCAAGATCGTGCGTAATTGAGCAACAAGACTTGTTCCATTCACCTATACAAGAGTCATAGCGCATCTGTTTTGCAATTTCAAGGCCAAAAACACGCAAATTCGCAACTGTCCTCAAATTAAGGTGAGTTTTCGACTTCAATGATTCATAAAATTGATTGATGATTTGGATAGATCTTGTTTAGTAGAGAATTCTGCAAGTTGAATCATTAATTTTCGTTGAGAAATGAGAGAGTTATGTTGATTTGAACTTTCATGCATGATTATGTTTTGCTTCGATTTGGTTAAATTAGGAAGAATTAGGACAAAATGATGTTAGATTGTGAATGTACGTTGCAAGACCTTTCCGTTGATATAAAGTTTGTCCAATTTGGTGAACATTTGTTCTTGAGCCTATGAACACATGAAGAACATGAAGAACACTTGAAAAATTGCCAAAAACATGTGCTAGATCCAAATTAGTGTTACTGTTCATGCCGGGAACTGTTCACGCGCGCCAGGCTGTTTCAAAATGGACCTCCGTTCGATTCCGTGTGGGATCAATTCGCTTTTGGCCTTTTGAATTAATTTCCTTGCCTCCACATGATTCACATGCCTCCATTTCATGTTTTTTTATTTTTTCCGTTACTTCCAAAATTCATAACTCACAAACCACTTGTCCAAATTGAATGAAATTTTTTCCACCATGGTCCTGGTAACCTCTAGTATTGTTTTGTGATTTTTAATGAAATTGTGCACGTGTGGATTTCTGTTTTGGCTAGGATTTATGTGCACATGTCATTTTATGCACCATGCTCACTCTTTTGCTCATAAAATGATGATGCTTCATTAGAAATTCATGAAATTTTTTGAGCTTAAACTAGACTCATTCCTGGTCATTTTGGTATGTGGTTTGTAATTTTTGAGTTCCTGGATTGAGAGTTATGACATGATCTTTGTAGGTGTTACATTTTGTGCCATACCATTCCTTGTGCACCTTCTTGATTTTATTTGCTGTGCTTATTGAACTTGAATTGAGCTGGATTTTTGCATGAGGATACTTGTGAATGTTGAAAATGCATGCGAATTTTTTCTGGAATTTTTGAATCCATTTCCTATTTTATTGGGATTTTATTTGCTGTTTAGCCATTTGTGAACTTTTTGTGAGACATGTTTGTATTTGATTTGTAAAATTCTGGTTATTAATTGGATGGATTTGAAATTTGGCATGAGTGATATAGACATGTTTAACTTCATTTTGGCTTTGGTGTGGTTCAGTTATCATGTGTCTTCACTGTTTTATGATCATTTGAAGTTGATGCATGTTTTGTGGCCTTGGTTGAGCTTGCTTTTGCATACCATGATTTGATGATTTTAATTTCCATACTTCCATTTATCCAATTACCATGATTTTTGGTATGCTGCTCATTGAATGTGTTATGCTTAGGCATGTTTTTTTGTGGAATTTATTGAGCCATTTTGGTATTGATATGATTGTGATCATTCTGTTTGCTCCATTGTGATTCACACTTGCACACTTTGACATGTTTTGTTCATAAAATAGATTTGGTGCATAGTTTTGATGTGAGACCAATTGGACTTTATTCTGGAGTGATTTATCTTGGTTTTGGTTAATTTTCACTTGCTGTTTTGAATTTTTCATCTCCTTTGGACCCTAGGCTTGTCCTAGTGGTCTTGTTTCTCATGTTTGAATGTGATTTTCAGGTTGAAGAAGCAAATGCTTTAAGGAGATTAATTCAAGTTGATTGAGTTTGGTTTATATGCTTGTTATGGACTAACTTGGTTTATTTTGTAGGATGCTTGGCTCACTTGAGTTGATTGTGCTTTGCATAGTGCATTGTCTGATTGTGTTGACTGTTGGTTCTCATCTTGTCTGTTTTGACTTTGTGATTGGTGTACTGATTATATTTGATTGATTTCAGGTACATTAGTTGCTAATAGTTCATCTTTGAACTTGCTTTGTGCTGCTGCTTGGTTGTATAAACCAATTGAGGTAGAATTTCTTTTCTCCATGTAGTCTGGAAGACCTGGCCTGTTACTTGGCCAGGCACCTGTCTGAAGTCCTCCTTAAGAGGCAATGCCTGTGCTTGTTTATTTTTGTCCCCAAGCAGGAAAAGACCTTTGTTAAGGCAATTGGCAGACACAAGAGGTGTGTAGTCCACCTCCTGCTATTCTGTTGAGTCGTCCCTTGGCTCACATCACATGTTGATGCCTTGTGGATCCTAACCCAAGATCAGTTGAGTCAGTGTCATAAGTGTAGAAGGGTTCCCACTTTCTGGACCCACACTTCTTTGTCTGAAGCTCTCCCTGGCCAGGGATAAGAGCTGTGAGGCACACCCCTCACTTCCACTTCATCTGGCTTCACCCTGACTCTCAATGTCAGGGTTAAGAGCTAACACCACCTTGACACAGTTGTGTTGCTTTTGCAACTTAACCCTTGATTGAGCCCACCTTGTCTGTATATAGTGTGTGCTAACTGTGAATGTTTGCTTTGTTTTGATTATGTTTGCATGCTTTGCTTTGCCTGTTTAGGATTAGCTTGCTGCCTGTGCAAGTTAGGATAGAAACCATAACATAGGGCAATGATGCATGATAACATCTAGGCTCGAGTCCAGCTCCCTAGTAGTGTGTCTCCCTTTGTATCTGGTTAGAATTTCTTTCCCTGTTAAGGGGAACTACGTTGCCCTGATCCTCATACCAGATGAGGTACGTAGGCAGGAGGTCGCACGAGATCTCTCAGGGCACCCTTTTTGTTTTTCGCCCTTTTCCTTTTTGTGTGTGTTTGCTTGACAGTTGCTAGGCTCGAGTTCCCGACTCCTTAGTAACTTGTTGTTTGTGTCTTCTTGTGTGTGTAGGAGATGGATGTAAGCCCAGCAATTGGAATTCCGTATCCTCTTGTTGTGTGCTTGGAGTCCGGTATAAGTCCATCAAGTGGCATCTGGTTTCCAGTGTGGGTTTGTTTGGTTCGGAAGCTGATGTAAGTCCAGCTATTGGCGTTCGGGTTCCATGTTTGCCTTTTTTTGCGTGTGTTTTGTTTCGGCGTGCGTGAGCCGAACTACGATAGCTCTGATTCTCATTCCAGATGAGATACGTAGGCATAGGATGCGATATCCTAGCGAGCCCTCTCCCCTCTTCCTCCACCCGTGTTGTCTTCAGTGTGTGTGTGTGTGATGTTTGTTTTAGCAACCTTTTTTCTATCTTTTGAGCGTGGATCCCGTCGAGTACGACGGACGTGAGGGGTGCTAATACCTTCCCCTTGCGTAACCGACTCCCGATCCCATTCTCTTTGGTCGCGAGACCATGCTTTTTCCAGGTTTACTTCGAGCGTTTCCTTTCCCTCTTTTGGGATAAATAACGCACGGTGGCGGCTCTTTGTTGTTTTTGTTTTAGCCCGCCGGTTGTTTTTCGCGGATGCGACACACAGCAACTAAGTGTTTTTCATTACCATGAATGAACCCTCCGCTGCGGAAACTGGGTTGCACATCTTCAGCTCTAATCTCAGATTAACCTTGTTGCAAACCCAAACCGGCTCTGCTCTTATTTTTAGCGACCTCTATCATCTGGCTCCGCTGACCAGAATTACCGTCTTCAATAATCTTCTGCGCATCTTTGAAGGAGGGCATAGGTGCCCCAACTCTCTTTTCCTCAGCAATAGGTAGAGCTTGGAACGAATTTCCAATCTCATCCTGAGCTTCTACATAAGAGAAAGACGACATGTGGCTTACTAACAAAGCCTTCATCCCACCGATGATAACAAGCTTTCCATTCTTAACAAACTTCAACTTCTGATGTAGTGTTGATGTAACAACTCCTGCCTTATATATCCATGGCCTTCCTAACAAGCATATATAGGTCGGGTGGATACCCATTACTTGGAAACTAATTTGGAAATCACTCGGACCTATCTTCACAAGAAGGTCCACCTCACTAATTAGAGTCTTGCGAAAAACATCAAATTCCTTGCCGATCACGCCACTATATCTCATTGAAGCTCCTTGATACGTGTAACACCCCAAAATTTGCCCTTCTTATTCACGCATTCATTTTTAGGTCATTTAACATTAGATACATTGCATTTCATCATGTCAATCGGGATTAGCTCCAAGAAGCTTGAACAACATCCAGGACACTTTGTGGGTTCTATTTAGATGATCAGTCAACACAAGGGAAAGACTTGAGTTACTTCCAACAGGGGTCTATTCGTCAGTCAAAACGTTAATCTTGAAGGAGCAAAGGTTTGTTCATGAGCTGTCATGCTTGCTAGGCGAAGCCCACGCGCTTCGAGAAAAAAAACGAAATAAAAAAAGAAAAAAAAATTAATTAATTAATTAATTAAATAAATAAATAAAATATAATAGAAAAATCTTGGACTTGGACCTCTCTTATTTGAGCCCACAAAGCCATGAAAATCAGGTTATAAAAGAGGGAGAACAGACAGAAAAAGGAAGAGAAGCAAAACACTCTGAGGTTTCCCTGGACAAAACCTGAAGAGAAACATAGACAGAGAGAGTGAGAATTAATCTGCAGCAACCTCCAGGCAAATCTGAAAGGTTCATTCTGACTCACACACTTTCAGCTCAAGCAAACCCTAACATTGGTTTACAAATCCAGCTGTGCCATTTGATTTCAACCGATCTCTCCAATCAGGTTTGCCCTATATCCATCATCTTTATGCCTTTAATTTGAATGCTCTAAATGTATGAGGTATTATGGGTGACTTTGATACCCTTTTGATGCATGTGTTTGACAAGAGGTTTAGGCCTCCTACCCTTGGTTGCTTTTTGTGAGCTTTTTGTGAATTTTAATGGCATGATTCATGTGGTTACATTTTGATTTGGGGGCAACTCTTGGTTACCCTATTTTGTTTCTCTAACCTGTTTGTTGAGTTTTGTTTTGTGGGGGCTCATATGACTCTTGCAGAGATGGTTTGCCTGGTGTTCCACTTTATTTGTGGGATATCACCTGGAGGTTTCATTCTGATTACCTGTACTGACTCACTTTCTTTGATGGTGTTAGCTTGGAAGGATCTCAGGGTTTCCTTGTTCCGTTAATTACTGTTACTTCGGATCTTTATCCGTGTGGTACTTTTACATTTTTCCATATTTTTACCGCTTTCTTAGTTGGAATACCTCGATAGGAGGCAATGTTTTTGTGTGTTTACTTTATGCAGGTTCCTTCGTCTAGGATTTCCTTTTTGCATGAGCATCCCTAACCTTACCAACTCATTGATTTTTCTTCTCCTAAGAACACATTAACTTCTTCTACTACAGGCGAGTAAGTCTCCAAAGGTCGAGCATCCGGTAGATTGCGTAGTAACGTCGTTCGTCCAAAACCCAATCCATAACCCCGTAGTTAGCCGAACTACAGCTTGCTCTGATTCTCATTCCAGATGAGATACATAGGCATAAGACGCGATGTCTTAGCGAGCACAATTACCCTTAACCCCTAGGTAGCCGAGCTACGAAGACTCTGATTCTCATATTCAGATGAGATACGTATGCAGTGGATGCAACATCCGTGCGAGTCATTTTATTTTGACCCCCTTTTTTTAGTAAATAACACATTAGATAAACCCACACCCTTTAGACAAGAACTACAAAAGTGGATCCCGTAGAGTACTACGGATGCGTAGGGGTGCTAATACCTTCCCTTCGCATAATCGACTCCCGAACCCAAGATTTGGTTGCGAGACCCTGTCTTGTCCTTTCCTTTTTCCAGGTTTACTTCGAGCGTTTCCTTTCCCTCCTTTGGGATAAATAACGCACGGTGGCGACTCTCCTATCTTTCTTCGCCGGTTGTTTTTTTTCGCATTCAATTTTTCAGGTTGCGACAGCTGGCGACTCTGCTGGGGACCCGGTTTCCCTAAGCTAGTCCCTCCTAGCTTTTGTAGGTTGTTTATTTATTGGGTGTTTATTCTTTTGTACAGTTATTTATCTTTCAGCATTTACCTGCTTTATTGCATTGTGTACATATGACTGTCGTATCTGCTGGTTCTGTTTGTGAGATGAGTTCTATACCCGGACTCGAGTGCAATTAAGATAGGAGAATGGCATAGTCTTGTTGACTTGTGTGGAGTTATTCCTTAGCAAGTTGACTTGCAAGCCCATTCACTCGGTGGAGGTCATGTTGAGATCAATAATGTCACACAAGTAAGTTGTGGTTAGACATTACTTTTTCCAATATAGACCTTAGAAGCCAAGGACCTTAGTTTACCAAACCCATCTTGGCCTATTTGTAGGATGTAGTGCGAAAGTCGTTCAAGTGTAAGATTTGATACGGTTGTTACGCGATACTACACTCATAAGAGTCTCTCTTGAGAATATTTTTGGAATACGAGTAGTCGTTCCTCCGATAATATCCGAAAGATGGGATTATGACTATGGGAACCTTTTTGTAGAACATGTTTGGCAGGTTTAAACCTTAGTACACTCCCTTTGGGTGGTTCTTAACCTAAACTCCATGCTCGTGACTTACAACAAACCCTTGATTCATGGTCGATCCGTTCAGGTATCCTTAATATCAATGAAACTTGGGTGTTGATAAGGTGTAAACCATAATCCACCAAAAATGCATGGTTGATATTAAGGATAACATGATCCATCCCATGACCTTTGTTTGGTGTGCTTTGCTTGATCCTCTTAATTTCTCTCCAGGCAGTGCAACCTGACAGATGTTCAAGCGGATCCAGCAATTCTGATTGACATGCCATTGCATTGCATAACATCATCTGCATATTTGCATCCATCATCTCATGCTTATCCATTTGTAGGGTATTCCCTTTTTAAGAGGGGGGCCTTAAAATCGAATACGCAGTGCATCGCATACCATGCATACTAACCCTTATTTGTTTTGCAGGTGTCACCGCAATGTCTAATGTTTGTTCCGTGTCTCAGGAATTATTGGTCCCAAGCGAGTCCACAGGTACCCGACAAAGGAAAATCGTCCGCAACTAGCGATGGACCAAGTACAGAAAGAACTGGCTGATATGCGTGAAAGGATGGATCAGTTCATGACATTGATGACTGGTATGGCAGAAGGCCAGGCAAAGCTGAAGGAATTGGTTGAGCAACCGAGGCCCGATCCAGAGGTGGAAATACCAAGTGCTGAGGGGAACCCTGGTAACCCTGGGATCCCTGGTAACCCTGGGAACGCTGATAACCCTGTGAACACTGGAAACGCGGGTAACGCAAATGTTGATGGAAACCCGGGTAATGTTGGCAACACGGGAAATGTTGGGAATGGTATTGGCGGAAGGTACAATGTGAATCAAGGGATTCGGATTAACGGGCGCCCCGTTACTGAAGATTGTCAGTATGATCAATTTTCTTTGCACGACGAGGCCCTCGAGACCACTCGCCGTATGGATGAGCTTGCTGAGAAGCTCAAATCTTTGGAGTCTCAAAATTCCTTAGGTTTTGATGTCACCAATCTTGGTCTGGTTCAGGGAGTAAGGATCCCTCACAAGTTCAAACCCCCTACTTTTGAGAAATACAACGGGGCTTCTTGCCCATGCACTCATCTCCAATCTTATCTGGGAAGGTTGGGAGCTCACACTGAAGATGAAAAGCTGTGGATGTACTATTTTGAAGACAGTTTAACCGGAGCTTCTCGTGAATGGTATTCTCATTTGTCTCGTACTACCATCAAGAGCTGGAAAGACTTGACAGAGGCTTTTGTCAAGCAATATCAATACAACTTGGACATGGCTCCAAATCGGACCTTGTTGCAAGGAATGTCTTAGACTGCCAAGGAAACCTTTAGAGAATATGCTCAGCGTTGGAGACAAATTGTTGCGTCCGTCCAAGCCCCTATGTCTGAAAGGGAGATGGCAGACATGTTCATGAACACTCTTCAAGGCAATTATATCGAGAGATTGGCTGCTTGCCCATCAATCAGCTTTGCAGAGATAGTAGTTGCTGGAGAAAGAATCAAGAGTCTGTTGAAGATGGGCCGAATTCAAGACAATAGTGCTCCCAAGAAACCGTTTGCTGGTAACGGTCAGCGAAGAAGAGAAGGCGAGACAAGCGTTGTGTATGCCGACAGAGGCAGGGGAAGAGGACGCCCTAATTATTATCAAGATCAAGTGGCCGCAGTCACTACTCCTACACCTGCTCCTCAACCGCAACAACAACCGCAATATCATCCGCAACAGCAACCCAGGTACAACAATCAACAACAAGGAGGTAATCCGGGTCAGCAAAGACACTATCAACAACGTCCCAGGCAGGCGGACCGGGTCATTGAGCCAATCCCAATGCCTTATTCTGTATTACTTCCCAAGCTGATTGACATGAATCTGGTTATGTTGAGAACTCTGGCCCCACCGGTCGATCCCAACAATCTGCCTAGAGGTTATGATGTCAACGCCAGATGTGTTTTTCACTCCAACGCACCTGGCCATACTACAGATAATTGCAAGGCTCTCCAGCTAAAGGTACAAGATTTGAGGGATGCCCAGGCCATCAATTTTTCTCCGGTGCCTAATGTTATCCAAAACCCGATGCCAGCTCACGGCGGGCAGAGGATTAATGCTATTGATAGTGGGGAAACTTTGAATTTGGTTTCTGATGTGACTAAAGTGAAGACTTTGCTATCGGTGGTCAAAGACCGACTCTTGAAAGGACAGATTTTACCGGGCTATGGGGAAGAGTGCAGAAATTGTCAAGACGCCGAGAACGGATGTGATAGTTTGAGAAGGGGTATTCAGCAACTGATAGATGAAGGTTGTCTTCAGTTTGATCATACTCGTCCGGTGAAGAATGATGTGTCGACAGTAACGTTTTATTTCACTCCTGAAGAAATATATGTTCCCGAGAGACCCGCTCCGACAACAATATATTTCCCAGAAAGTCCAGCACCAAGTTACTCTGGCAACCCTCAACCGACTTTAATTGGTCCGGTCACCATCACGGTACCAGGACCTGTTCCGTATGAGAAAGACAGTGCTATCCCGTGGCACTATGGGGCCGATATCTACTGCCAGGGGCAGAAAGTTAACGAAGAAGACATTGACATTGGTAGCTCCGCTGTAGACAATGTTATAGGAATTGGTGGATTCACTCGTAGTGGACGCCTATTTGCACCATCAACATTGCGCACGAATGCTGAAGCTGAGGCAGCTGCCAAGGCTAAAGGAAAACAGGTATCCACCGAAGAGGTTACTACCGAGGAAGCTCCTCCTAAGACCGCATTCGAGAAGGAAGTGGATGAGTTTATGAGGATTATCAAGAAGAGTGACTACAAGGTAGTCGACCAGCTAAATCAGACACCCTCAAAGATCTCCATTCTCTCACTATTGATGTGCTCTAAGGCGCACAGAGCAGCCTTGTTGAAAGTACTGAATATGGCCTATGTTCCACCAGAGATAATTGTTAACCAGCTGGAGTCGGTAGTTTAAAATGTAAACGCTAGCCATGGGCTAGGTTTCACCGACTATGACCTGACATTTGAGGGTAGGAATCACAACAAAGTCTTGCATATCACAATGGAATGCAAAGGGGTGGTGCTTTCCCATGTTTTGGGTGGTACAGGCTCTTCTCTGAATGTTCTCCCAAAGAAAGCCTTAACAAAGTTGGATTGCGATGACGCCACCCTGAGGCCGAGTAATTTAGTTGTAAGGGCTTTTGATGGCTCTAAGCGAGCTGTTTGTGGCGAAGTTGAGTTGCCAGTTAAGATTGGACCGCAGGTATTCAAGAGTACCTTTTATGTGATGGATATCCAGCCTGCCTATAGTTGTCTGCTAGGTCGACCCTGGATTCATGCTGCCGGTGCTGTTACTTCTACTCTCCACCAGAAGCTCAAATATGGACTAGAAGGTCAGATCGTCACCGTCTGTGGTTAAGAGGATATTTTTGTTAGCCACCTGTCTACGTTTAAGTATGTGGAGATGGATGGCAGGATGCATGAGATGCTATGTCAGGGCTTCGAAGCCATAAACATTAGTGAGGTCGCGCCCGAAACTGTCTTTTCACCAGAGTCTGAGAAGGTCGAGACTTCTATCTCTTCATACAAGCAAGTTGTTGAAGTGGTTAAGGCTGGTAATGCCCAAGGCTGGGGCAAATTTGTGGAGCCAATCATAAAAGAAGACAAGTTTGGATTGGGGTATACTCTGGGGTCTTAGAAGAATGAAGCCGGTACTTTCTCCAGTGGGGGTTTGGTTTCTCCCCACACCGTCAATGCTGCAGATGAAGACAAGGCTGACAGCGATTGTGACTTAGATAGCTGGATTCGCCCGTGTGTCCCAGGAGAAAAGCTCGACAATTGGTCGTCTGAAAAAGTCGTCCGGTTTACTCTACTGAAGGAGTAATTTTTATTGTTTTCCTTTTATTACATGCATAATAAAGTCTTACACTTTGACCAAGGTGTAATGACTCATCTGTAGGGCCATCCATTTAGTTACATTTCGCAATTATTTTCATCATCAATAAAGGACAGCTTTTGCAAACAATTTTGTGTTCTCTTTCTTTCAATTATTTTTACTTTTACAAAAACGGAAATGTTTCTTTTTCATGTTTCTTTTTCGTTTTTCTTTCCAAAAAATACCTCGTAAAACTGATCACCCAGATCTCACTGCTAACGACACTGCTATGGCCAAGTATGACTTCGACAATCCTATCTATCAAGCCGAAGAAGGGGTTGAGGAAGATTGTGAATTTCCTGAGGAGTTAGCCAGGTTGTTGAAACAGGAGGACCGAGCTATCACACCTTATCAGGAGGTGGTTGAGACCATCAACCTTGGTACCGAAGACGACAAGAAAGAGATCAAGATCGGGGCCAGTCTACAGGCTGAGAGGAAAAGACCGTTGATCATGTACTTGACTGTGTTAGAAAGGTCAATGGGTTGTGTGCTCGGTCAGCATGACGAGTCAGGTCGAAAAGAGCATGCAATATACTACCTTAGCAAAAAGTTTACCGACTGTGAATAAAGATACTCACTGCTCGAGAAAACTTGCCGCGCTTTGGCATGGGCTGCTCGCCGACTAAGACAGTATATGTTGACTCACACGACTCTATTGATATCAAAGATGGATCAAGTCAAGTATATTTTTGAAAAGCCAGCAGGGTCGCTAGGTGGCAAATGATGCTGACAGAGTATGACATCCAATACACTTCACAAAAAGCCATCAAAGGAAGTGTCTTGTCAGACTATCTTGCCGCGCAACCAATTGATGATTACCAACCTATGAGGTTCGACTTTCCTGATGAGGACATCATGTTTCTCAAATCGAAAGATTGCGAGGAACCGCTCCCGGAGGAGGGGCCTGACCCTGAATCCAAATGGATTATGATGTTTGATGGGGCGGTCAATGTCAATGGTCGCGGAGTTGGTGCAGTGTTGATTACACCGGAGGGGGTTCATATGCCATTTTGTGCCAGAATAACTTTTCCCTGCACCAACAATGAAGCCGGACGAACCAGAATGGGTCCGTTCTCGATACAATCAACTAAGCCTAGTTGAGGAAAAGAGACTAGCAGCTATATGCCATGGCCAGCTATATCAGAGACGGACGAAGAGAGCATTTGATCAGAAAGTGCGCCCTCGGGAGTATCAAGTCGGTGAATTGGTACTCAAAAGAATTCTTCCTCCCAACACAGATCACAGGGGCAAATGGACACCGAACAACGAGGGTCCATACGTGGTTAAAAGAGTTTTTCTCTGGCGGAGCTCTGATGCTAACAACCATGAATGGCGAAGACTTCCCATCCCCTGTCAACTCAGACGCAGTTAAAAAAAATACTTCGCATAAAATAGACCCGCTGGACATTAAAAAGAATAGTCCAGGCAAAAAAGGGCATCCCGACGAACCAAAAAAAAAGAACAAAGAGGTTCGGGCAAAAATTAGGGATATAAAAAAAAATGTACACCCGGTGAGTCGAAAACCCAAAAGGGCGGCTCAGGCAAAAAAGGGTATCCCGGTGGATTGAAAACCCAAAAGGGCGGTCCACGCAAAAGTTAGGGAATAAGCGAATGACTGCGATCTGAGTTCATCCGTGTTACATCACCGTTTCATTCAATCCGACAATCTTCGAAGGTTAAAGATCGACTAATCATCCACTTCAGAAAGCAAGATGAGCATAGCGTCTTGAGGACATACGAGCCATAGCAGAGTCGAAACTCGGTGGGACCCCGTTTCCACATTGCCATTAGGATAGTTTCTCTTGTTCAATTTATAACGATTGCCTCTTTCCAGGGATCAGCTTCCTGATGTACTCGCCTATTCCTGGCACAAATTTTTCAACCAACTAAAGTCGAATAATTCAGTTAAAAAGCCTCTTTACTTTTCATTTATCAGTTTGTTTGCAAAAGATGTCTGAATTCTTGAGGAAACATATTGCATCTGAATGTAATGGTGGCTTTTGCAGATGACTTGCGCAGGAAAACAGTCAAAATTGCTTTGAATGTGCTTAATCCCGGACGGTGAATTCAAACCGAGTAATTCCCCGAGGCATACGTGTATTTTTTGGTTATAGGTCACAGGAACCGGATGCCAAGTCACGAATCCTCACCCCTAAGCGGTTGACAAAGCCTCTCCTCTGCAGAGCAGGTTCCCTAGTAGAGTTGACAGTATCCAGACTGTATATCCCCAGTAGAGTTGACAGTATCCAGACTGTATATCCCCAGTGGAGTCGACAGTGCCAGACTGTATCTTCCCAGCAACAGCGGAGTAGTCACATACCCAACAGACAAGAGGGTGGTGTTCCTAGTGTTCATCTCGTCCCCAACAGATTATTTTTTTTAACAGATTTGTTTTAATCCCCAGCCTGAGGACGATTAGCAAGTTCATATCCCCAGCAAAGGTCGATTCCTACGAAATTTCCCCAGGAAGTGCTTTCCTCACAGACTCTCCTCGCAGAGCCTCGCCAAGCAAAGTTTCCATAGTTGATACTTCCCCAGCAAGGTCAACTTTTCAAAAAAGGCCGATTTATTTTCGGTGGCTCCCCGGTCCCGGCAGACGGATCGTTCCCCACAGAGTATTCAAGGATTGATACAGCGATCCGCTCCCTGCCAGAGTTGCTTCCCCAAGCAGATTTCTTTTTTCTTTTACACCATGCATAACATTTGCATTTGCATTTGCATGCATATCAAGCATACACATAAGCTGATAAACAGGTCCTCCAAAGCAAACTGAAGAATTGTTTTACAACCAGAGTCATGAGATCCAGTCAGAGGATCAAGTGTGAGTGATCCAGCCTGAGTGTCATTTTGAAGATTAAGCCTGAGAATCGTTTTCCAATGATCCAGCCTGAGGGTCATTTTTGAAGATTCAACCTGAGAATCGTTGTTCCAGAGATCCAGCCTGAGGGTCATTTCGAAGATTCAGCCTGAGAATCGTTTTCCGGAGATCCAGCCTGAGGGTCATTTCGAAGATTCAGCCATAGAATCGACTACGAGCGTTATTTCCCCAGCAAGCCAGCTGGAGGAATAGATTGACAGCTCAACAGAAAATCAACCTACAAGAGGATCCAGCCCGCAGATCGCATTAAAAAAACAAAGTCTAATCGAAGAGTCGTTATAACATGTTCTAGCCTGAAGAATATGTACGAAGCCCAAAAGTGGGATATTCTCGAAGCTGCATATCTAACATGAAGACTGTAGATTTCGAAAGAGGGTCAACCAGCGCATGCCCCAGATGCGAGATCCTGATGATGGGAATTTATCATCAAAACAATCCAGATCTAGCCAGAAGATCGAAGTCAGGTCTAGCCCGAAGACTGGAAATAGATTCAGCCAGGGAATCGAAACAATTCAGATCTAGCCAGAAGATCGAAGTAGATTCAGCCAGAGAATCAAAGAAAATAGATTCAACCAAAGAATCGAAACAAAGGAGATCTTGTCAGAAGATCGAAGAAGATCTAGCTAGAAGATCGAAGTCAGGTCTAGCCCGAAGACCGGAAATAGATTCAGCCAGAGAATCGAAACAATTCAGATCTAGCCAGAAGATCGAAGAAGATCTAACCAGAAGATCGAAGTCAGGTCTAGCCCTAAGACCAGAAATAGATTCAGCCAGAGAATCGAAACAATTCAGATCTAGCCAGAAGATCGAAGTAGATTCAGCCAGAGAATCAAAGAAAATAGATTCAGCCAGAGAATCGAAACAAAGGAGATCTAGCCAGAAGATTGAAGAAGATCTAGCCAGAAGATCGAAGAAGATCTAGCTAGAAGATTGAAACCGTATCCAGCCCGAGGATCAAAATTAACATCCAACCAGAGGACTAAATTGAGTATAGATTCAGTCAGAGGATCGAAACTCCAGATTAAGTTAGAGGTTGATTCAGATTCAGCCAGAGGATCGGAAGAGAAATAAACAGCGGGGTGTATTTCAGCATTTTTGTGGTGTTCTCGGAGCGCAAATTTTCGGTCTGTCTTTGGTATTCAATCACAGCTCACCCTGTTTGTCTGATAAGCTGTTCGCTTTCATCCTGCTCGAGTTAGCTGATGACTGAATAGGGGCAGCTGTAACACCCCAAAATTTGCCCTCCTTATTCACGCATTCATTTTCAGGTCATTTAACATTAGATACATTGCATTTCATCATGTCAATCGGGATTAGCTCCAAGAAGCTTGAACATCATCCAGGACACTTTGTGGGTTCTATTTAGATGATCAGTCAACACAAGGGAAAGCCTTGAGTTACTTCCAACAGGGGTCTATTCGTCAGTCAAAACGTTAATCTTGAAGGAGCAAAGGTTTGTTCATGAGCTGTCATGCTCGCTAGGCGAAGCCCACGCGTTTCGAAAAAAGAAAAAAAAAGAAAAAAGAAACGAAAAAAAATTAAAAAAAAAGAAAAAAAATATTAATTAATTAATTAATTAATTAATTAATTAATTAAATAAATAAATAAATAAAATATAATAGAAAAATCTTGGACTTTGACCTCTCTCATTTGAGCCCACAAAGCCATGAAAATCAGGTTATAAAAGAGGGAGAACAGACAGAAAAAGGAAGAGAAGCAAAACACTCTGAGGTTTCCCTGGAAAAAACCTGAAGAGAAACCTAGACAGAGAGTGTGAGAATTAATCTGCAGCAACCTCCAGGCAACTCTGAAAGGTTCATTCTGACTCACACACTTTCAGCTCAAGCAAACCCTAACATTGGTTTGCAAATCCAGCCGTGTCATTTGATTTCAACCGATCTCTCCAATCAGGTTTGCCCTATATCTATCATCTTTATGCCTTTAATTTGAATGCTCTAAATGTATGAGGTATTATGGGTGAATTTGATACCCTTTTGGTGCATGTGTTTGACAAGAGGTTTAGGCCTCCTACCCTTGGTTGCTTTTTGTGAGCTTTTTGTGAATTTTAATGGCATGATTCATGTGGTTACATTTTGATTTGGGGGAAACTCTTGGTTACCCTATTTTGTTTCTCTAACCTGTTTGTTGAGTTTTGTTTTGTGAGGACTCATATGACTCTTGCAGAGATGGTTTGCCTGGTGGTCCACTTTATTTGTGGGATATCACCTGGAGGTTTCATTCCGATTACCTGTACTGACTCACTTTCTTTGATGGTGTTAGCTTGGAAGGATCTCAGGGTTTCCTTGTTCTGTTAATTACTGTTACTTCGGATCTTTATCCGTGTGGTACTTTTACATTTTTCCGTATTTTTACCGCTTTCTTAGCTGGAATACCTCGATAGGAGGCAATATTTTTGTGTGTTTACTTTATGCAGGTTCCTTCATCTAGGATTTCCTTTTTGCATGAGCATCCCTAACCCTACCAACTCATTGATTTTTCTTCTCCTAAGAACACGTTAACTCCTTCTACTACAGTCGAGTAAGTCTCCAAAGGTCGAGCATCCGGTAGATTGCGTAGTAACGTCGTTCGTCCAAAACCCAATCCATAACCCCGTAGTTAGCCGAACTACGGCTTGCTCTGATTCTCATTCCAGATGAGATACGCAGGCATAAGACGCGATGTCTTAGCGAGCACAATTACCCTTAACCCCTAGGTAGCCGAGCTACGAAGACTCTGATTCTCATATTCAGATGAGATATGTATGCAGTGGATGCGACATCCGTGCAAGTCATTTTCTTTTGATCCCTTTTTTAGTAAATAACACATTAGATAAACCCAGACCCTTTAGACAAGAACTACAAAAGTGGAACCCGTAGAGTACTACAGATACGTAGGGGTGCTAATACCTTCCCTTCGCATAATCGACTCCCGAACCCAAGATTTGGTTGCGAGACCCTGTCTTGTCCTTTCCTTTTTCCAGGTTTACTTCGAGCGTTTCCTTTCCCTCCTTTGGGATAAATAACGCACGGTGGCGACTCTCCTGTCTTTCTTCGCCGGTTGTTTTTTTTCGCATTCCATTTTTCAGGTTGCGACAATACGATAATCTGAATAGAGTTTACTTGGGAAGTACATTCAATGAAGAGTCGTTGTCAACCAACACATTTGACAAAGCATCCTCCTTGCAGTTCATTGATATGTGCAACGCTAAGTTGTGATTTCTACCCTCCTTAGGGGGGTCTTCATCATAAAAGCTCAGATTGTTGCAGGAAATGATGTTAGCCAATATGATCAAACTGATCCATCGTAACATCATGTTCCATATAAGCTTCCTCCAATACCTTTTGCAATGCTTCTCTGTGCGCTTCAGAGTTCATGAGCTAAGACAACACTGAAATCTTGTGGGTAGTTTGGAGCAACTGCTCCACCACATTAAACTCGCTCTTCTTGATTAATCAGAGTACCTTATCATCATCATTAGGCTTCAAACTGCTAGATTCACCAGACTGACACGTTAGAGCGCTAATCGGATACACTATAGGCACATCAACTTTCTTACTGACTGATACATCTTCTACACTCTTTGGGGACACAGACCCAAAAGCACGACCACTACGGGTCACCTTCGTAACATCAACAATGCTCACAACAGAAATGGTCGTAGGTAATGGAACGTCTTGACCATTCTCTAACATAGTCGAATTATACTGGTATGGGACAGCTCTATCAGATGCATACGGGACGGGGCCCTCTAACCATATTACCAACGAAGCTACCAATTTATTGATGATATTGTTACTACTGTTGTTGTCAAACTGAATCACCACTCTCTCTGGAGTCTTGAATACTGGCACTATAACATTCACATCGTCACCCAAATGACGGGACTGAAGAATCTGGATCATACCTTCATCCATAAACCTCTGGATGTCTCTCTTCACAACCACACAACCTCGGGGGTTAACACTGCAAATTGCACAACCATCATGGTCATGCTCACAATCACTCACCAAACAGATATCCTTGTGCATCCTCACCAAGGACCTTCTAATGAAACAGACATCATATACCTTTAACTCCCCAGGACAACCATCTACCATGTTAATAGAAGGATTACCGTGAGCAGGTAGTGGGTTGCTTTGACATTAGGCGCACGGTCCTCAAAGGACACCATCTCACTCTTGTCCAACTTCTGGACTTCGTACTTCAGGGGGTAACAGTTCTCAATATCATGGCCAGGAGCCCCTTGGTGAAAGGCACGGTGAAGCCCTGGCTTATACCACCATGGAAGTGGTTTAGGAATCTGTGGAGGATTTCTTGGTTGTAGAAGATTCTTGAGAACCAATGATGGATACAATTAGCATAAGTCATAGGAATCGGGTCGAAAGAGACCTTTTTCCTCTCAAAGTTCTGTTGTTGTTGATGATTGTTGGTATTGTTGTTGTTGTAGTTATTTGTTCTTTGTTGTGGTTGTTGTTGACGTTGTTGGTGAAGGGGCATTGATTGATTTTTGGAAAATACAGGAATAACAGATGATACTTGATGATGATGTTGATGAGGTTATGGATTCCTTCTGACATGGGGCCTCCTCTACCTCCCAACCGATACTGCATTATGTAAGACCCTAATATCCCTCATGGCATCATGATATTGCACAAGTGCATTACCTCAAGGATCATAGCATGTTTGGCTCCTTAACCCTAGGGTTGGGACTTATTTAAGTGGTTTGAGATCACCAAGCATGCTTGTATTGTATGTTATTGCTTTTCTTATTTGATTACTAACCAAAAGCACAAAAATATGTCCCTAACTTTTTTTTTTTGAAGCTCAAGTGATCATGTGCTCCACAATGCTCCTATGAGGCTCCTAATCCTAATGCAGTGGCTAGATGAAGATGACAAAAAGCATGACAATGGTCCACAAAGTTCCTAATCATTATATATGTCTCCCAAGTATCTCAATTTTTCAATTTGATCAAGATAACCCAAAGGGCTTGAAGATTGTTTCCCAAGGAAACCCTAATTTCACTATGCTTTGACTATGCCTAGCCCGTGAAGCAATCTCAACTTATGATCAAATTTAATCAAGGGAAGTTCTTTCATTTATCATTTTATACATATATGAGCCTATTTGATGCCCCTCAATCATTTATTCATCAATATTGGAAGTTTGACTTTGAAAAGTTGACCAGTCAAGTCATTTGATTAAGCTGAGATTCAATGAGCTATAATTTTTTGATGTTTTTGTCAAATGTAGATGACCCCAAAATCAAACATGTTCCTAAGAACCATATGAACAACTTTCAAGTTTATCAAAAATCCATTTGAGGCTTGTAAGGTCATCATTAATTTCAAAACATTATAGGTCATTTTGACTGAAACCCTAATTTTGGGTCAACTTACCAAGGGCATAACTTCCTTAATTTTAATGATTTTGAGGTGATACCAAAGTCATTAGAAATATTGAGATGTCTAATTCAAATGTTATGTTGGACAAAATTTCATATTCCTGAAATAAATACATGTGATATTGCAAAACATTATAGGTCATCTTGGACCTAATTCATTGAATTTGAAAAAAGTACCTAACTTCAAATGCCTATGACTTTGTCATAGAAAATCCAAATGATGCAAACTTTGAGTCTAGATTTAATAATTTTAAAATATTTACAACTTTGATGTTGGAGATTTTCTCATTTAAAGTTTGTATCATGAGGACAGAAGGGTTTAACCAAGCTTACTTTTGGGTGACTTTTTAAAATGATTTGAACATGTTTTACACTTGAACTTTCCAAGCCAGTTTTGATCAATTTGCACATGTCAAATGATTTTTTTCCCAACATGACTTTTTTTCCTTATTTCAAGAGCTTTCCAACCATCACTCACAATAGTCTTTTGGATCTACCATTTGGGAGACTCGAATTTCTTTTCATTTATGTGCGTTTTTGATATTTTATGTTATAACTTAGTATGCAAGCATTTCCCATTTCATGTGCACGACCACATGCCTTCTATGTGAACTCGGCAAGCTCCTTCAGCCATCCATGGGCCTCTCACACGTCCACAAAGGCCCATGCACTCAAATTTTCAAGTCTCGTGCACATGAGAAAAGTGTGATGATCAGATGCATTCAGCTATAAATAAGGGCCTCATGAGCTTCATTTCATAACCTTTTGGAGATACCGTATGCTGCTGCACTGAAACCATAACCCTCACCAAAGGAATCACTAACTTTTTTTCAATATTTTCGAGCTTGAAATTCAACAACATTAGCTGAGTTTTAAAGCTAGATTCCTTAGCCAATCATCCTCCCTACAATCAGAGATAAAAAAGGAGCAAAAAGTTTAAAGAATTCGTGGCCAGAAGCTCACCATTTCAAAGGTATAAACTCAAACTGTTTGGATCTGAACTCCTAATTCAATGTAGTATTCTTGTGTTTCGTTGGTTCTCTGAAGTCCTCATACTTGAGGCAAGCTTTTGGTGCATTTAATTTGTCATTTCATGAACAATCCGTGTGGACACCATAATTTTCTCCTTCATATTTCTCTGAATATATGAAGAATGAAAGAAATCCAATGGTACAGTGATGATCTACATCACACGAGCTTCATTTCCATGTCATTGTTTTTCATTTTTGTTGAGATTTATTTTTCTGCAAATCTAGCCGAAATTTGTTGGTTGGCTGAAGAAGACGGTGTTTTCCACCACCACCACCACGTGTGTTAACCAAGACCTTTGGATCTCTCTCTCACGATCTAATCTCACACATCCGTTTTAATTACTTGTTTTAATTCATCATGTGGCGTAGTTGACTTGAGTGTATCATGTGTCCTCAGATCCAAGTCGTGCACCACTGCCACGTCAATTAATGAATTGGATCTAGTGGCTCAGCATTTTTCGTTTATTTCATTTTCTTTTGATTTTCTTTTAATTCCTTCCATTTTCAATAATTCATTAAAAATTCATATGAAGTCAGAAAAATATAAGACCAACTCTAAAAATTTTCATGAAAAATCTAGTTTCATATTTTGATTTATAATTATTTTTGTGACTTCATTTGATATTTTTTATGAATTACTTGGTTTTTAATGATTTTAATTCATTTTAAAATACTTTCTGACTTTTACAAAATACAAAAATATTTTCATAGCATCTATGGATTATGATAAGTCAATGAAAAATAGTCTCAACAATTTCTTGTTTGTTTTGAGATTATTTGAGATTTTAATTCATATTATGCTATTTTTGGTTGTTTTTAATTGGTTTTAATTACTTTCTGACTTTAAAAATTTGTGAGAAAATTAGTCAAAGCTTGTTTGACTATGTTGAACCTATGAAAATTTATTTGGACTTTTTGAAGTTGCTTTGAATTAAATTTGAGGTTCAACTTTGTTTGTTTATTTTTTATTTGTATTTTCTTTTAATTGAAAAAATACCAAAAAAATATCATTGACTTCTTATATTCATTCTTCTTCTGTTTGGTGTTGATCAAGGTTGAATTCATTCAACTTTGATCAAATTCATTGGATCTTGTGGTTTGAGAATCCTTAAGGATCATCACCTAGAAAGATGAATGAATTTGATCAAGGATGAGTTATCCCTTGATCAATTGGGATTGGTTGTTGACTTCTTACCCCCTCCCTTTCATCTTCATCCCCTTCTTTCCCCCCAATGGCCAATGAGTTAAAGTCTTAAGGTTGGTCTTGACAAATAGGAGTTTAATCTTCTTTGATCCAAACCAAACTCTACTTGATCCATGATAAAGTCAGTTATTTTGTGTCAAAGATAGGTTACTTCTTGGTCAAGCAAATAACCAAAAGTAAATACAAGGCTCTTCCCCTTTTGTTTGGCATTGCAAGTTTATGGAGCTTGGCTTACTAGTCATGATCTCTAACTTGTGTTCTTTTCCTATATTCTTATTGACCGGCCTCAGATAGGTGTGACTACTATATTAGTCCACTTACGATTGCTTAACATAGCGCTACATTGTCTCATGACAAGCTAACATAACTCTACTAACTACTAACTTTAATTTGAGCTTTTAAATTCTTGTCATTTACTTTTAATGTCATTTACTTCTTGCTCATTATTCATCTTGATTTTCATTTTTGCTCACTTGAGCACATATTTTATGTTTATGTCATTTTTCTTTTGCTCATTTGAGCCCATTATTGTATATAAATATATTGCTATTTTGTGTTTGTTTGTGTTTGTTTTGATGTGAACCAAAAATGCAAAAGGAGAAAGGACTTAGAATTAGGATTCACCCATGCTTAAAGGAGTTCAAGAGCAACTAGGCCTCATGCCTTTAGAATGCAAAATATGTTGAAGAGCAACTAGGCCTCATGCCTTTAAAATGCTAAAAATTCCAAGTTGACCTCAAAGGAATTCTCCTCAAACTTATTATTTGTCCACTCCCTTATTATGTTGTGAGCTTTTTGATGTGTGCTTTTGTGTGATAGGAACCTCATCTTAAGATTGTGAAAAGAGGACCATTGTCATGAGTAGCCAAGTCAAGAGCCAAGCCAAATGGAGATCCTAGGAGTTTGAATTCAAATTATTGATTGCTTGTTTTTGTATGCTAAATCCAAAGGAAAGGAGCATCTTGAGTCACACCTATGACTCCAAGAAAAGGAACTCCAAGGGTTATCTTTCCCCTCTTATCTTTGCATGCTTTAGGAATAACCCTTCTCTCTTCTCCCCACTCTAACCAAGCCCAAAATCATTTTCAAAACTTTGACTTTATTTCAAATTAGAAACCTAGGCCTTAGGCCTTTGACTTTTCAAAACCCTTTTTATAAATACTCATTGTAAATAAACTTTAATCCAACTTTGACCTCATTTTGTAAATAAATTTAACTTGTAAATATAACCCATTTCAAGTTGTTTTTTGGGGTTCCAATGGCCACTTGTTAAAACCTTTTCAAAAACATTAGTCATAGGTTTGAGTTATCATAGTGGTTGATGTAAATCTCACCTTATCCTTAGTGTTATATTATAAGCCTTCCATGCTTATTATAGGGTTAACCCCTCACTAGCATGTTGAAGCCTTCCTCACATGGTGGATTATTGGTTTAGGTTGAGTTTTCTCCCTTTGATAACAAAAGACCTTAAGGCTTTTGATCAAAATCAATTCACCAACCTTTGAAATTTTTTACCACGAACTATGAGGTTTTGATCCTCCTTTGTGATGGTACGTAGGCAATGGGTTCATCCATTCAAACAACAAAATTTGTAAATATAATCTATTCCCTTCTCATCCCTCCAATATTTTGCACAAATCTTTTCACAAATACCAACCTACAACCCATATTTGCAAAAAGGGTTCCCTTAGAGTACTAAGGATGTTTTGGGTGCATAAAACCTTCCCATTTCATAACCAACCCCCTTACCTAGATGTCTGACATTTTTATTAGTTTTTAATTTGGAAAACTTCTTACTTGGCTTTTGGTCGCTTTTTAGCCTTTCCTTTGGACAAATAAAAGTGAGGTGGCGACTCGAATTGTATGTTGACTTTTAGTTTAGTCAATAAACTTAAAGATAACGAAAACCCCGCTACAGAAAAGTGGCGACTCTGCTGGGGAAATAATAGCCCCATGGGTTTAGCCTACTTTTTGCTTGTATGTGTTGTATGTTTATATTTATTTGTGGCATATTTTTGTGCAAATTTGGGATGAATGTATTGTTTGTAATGTATGAATTGCTTGACATATTAATTGCTTGTATGCTTGGTGATTCCTTGTGAGATGAGTTCTATACCCGAACTCGAGTGCACTTATGATAGGAGAATGGCATAATCTTGTTGACTTGTGTGGAGTTAGTCCTTAACAAGTTAACTTGCAAGTCCCTTCACTTGGTGGAGGTCTTATTGGGATCATTAATGTCACACGAGTAGTCGTGGTTAGGCATTACTCTTTCCAATAGGAACCCTAGAAACCAAGGACCTTAGATACCTAGCCCATCTTTGCCTATTTTAGGACGTAGTGCGAAGGTCGTTCAAGTGTAAGACTTGATGCAATTGTTACGCGATACTACACTCATAAGAGTCCCTCTCAAGAATGTTTTTGGAGGACGAGTAGTCATTTTATCCGATAATATCCGAAAGATGGGATGATGACTATGGGAACCTTTTAGAACATGATTGTCAAGTTTAACCATAGTACACTCCCGTTGGGTGGTTCTTAACCGAGACTCCATGCTCGTGACTCACAACAAACCCGTGATTCGCGGTTGATCTGTTCTCGTATATCCTCAAAATCTATGGAACTTGGGTGTTGATAAGGTGTAAACCATAATCCACCAAAATGGATGATTGATATTACTGATGACTTGAGCCATCTCGTAACTTTTGTATGGTGTGACTTGCTTGATCCTTGAGTGTGTTTGTTGCATCCATGCATTCATCCACATTCATCTCATCGACAATAAGATTTTTGTAAAGAACTTAAAAGGTCTATTTGCAAATTTTCAGACATGGATAAGCAAAGAAGGAATACGAAGAAGTATAATTTCAGACAACCCGACTTGAGAGAGTTAAGGCGTCTGACATCTTATGTATTAGATCCCTTGGAGTTCAAAGCTCTCCATGGGAAGCTTCTAGCTATTCTCTCTACCAAGGTGTATGAGGGTTTGATGAGTGTGTTGGTGCAGTTCTACGATCCTCTGTATCAGTCTTTCACTTTCCTGGATTTCCAGCTTTTGCCTACATTGGAGGAGTACGCTTATCATGTGGGAATACCTATTCTTGACCGATTGTCGTTTAGTGGTTTGGAGAAGATTCTGTCTTCTCAAGAGATTGCTGACATGCTTCATGTGGAAGTATCCGACATTGTTGCCAATATGACTACCAAGGGTGGAATTCAAGGTCTCCCGTCCGATTTTCTGATTGCCAAATGTCGCACCTCGAAAAATATGAGAGAACGACCTAAGCGAAGCGCAATCGCACGCTCGCAATGATGGACTGAACAGAGTCGCCACCGAACTTTATTTTTTCCTAAAAAGGAAAGGGGAAATATCGATAAAACCCAAGAAAGAACGACAATGATTATGGTCGTCGCAACCAATATCAGGGTTCGAGAGTTGATTACGCAAGGGGAAGGTATTAGCACCCCTCACGTCCGTTGTATTCAACGGGAACCATTAGGTTAATTATGCGCGCTAGTGTTAGCTTGAAATGTTGGGCTTCTCAAGTTATTAGGTGGGAAAGAAAGAATAGAAGAGAGAAGAATGTTTTTGGATTTTTGACGAAGGACTAAACCTAAGTTTTTTATTAGTGGGCCTGACAAGATTTACAAATCCTGCTCCTACGTATCTCAACAGAGAAATAAAGGCTTACGTAGTTCTGGGTAGAAAATGTTTGTTTGTTGGTCGTTTTTAGCGAAAGTTATATTGTATTAATCGACGAAAACATTGTTTTACCCAAAACAGATGAGGAGCGGACGTATACCACACATCGAATGGATTTACAAATTAACATCACTTATCTCAACTCAACAATTATGGCCGAAGCATTGCTTTACATCACCTTAAAACAAGATGTCTTTCGTTTATCACTACGCCAAAAACTGGAATAGACAGCGCACCTTAGAGGGCGCTTTATTACAAAAACGCACTCTAAAGTGAAGCGAAAAAATAAGGAGCGAACAACTGGAATAGACAGCGCACTTTAGAGGGCGCTTTTGTAATAAAGCACCCTCTAAGGTGAAGCAAAAAAATAAGGAGGAGATAGAGGGACAACAATACAGGGCGCTTTTTAGAAAGCGCCCTCTAAGGTTACCCTTAGAGGGCGCTTTTAAAAAAGCGCTCTATAAGTCCATGTGCATTTCCAGTTTATAAAGCGCTTTTGGAAAGCCTTAGAGAGCGCTTTCATAAGCGCCCTCTTAGGCCCCCTTTAGAGGGCGCTTTTTTTCCACAAGAGCCCTCTAAGGTCCCCTTTAGTAAACATTAAAATTATAACATACTGCGCGTTTTGTTATTTCACTCTCTGTTATTTTCGTTCTTTTTCACGTTAGGGTTCTCACTGCTACGATTTTCGCTATTTCTAAGGCGTTCTCCTTCCACCTCTGTTAGATCTACGACGTTTCCTCCTTCTATTAATTCGTTGTTAGCTGTTCGATTTTGACACCATAGGTATTTTTCTAATCTTAATATTACTTGGTTTCTCTTCTGACGTTCGCTATTGTTCATTTTTGGTTTCTCTTCTGACTTCGAAGAACTTAATTGGAGTTCTAGATATATACGGATTCGAGAGTTTCAAGACAAACAGGTTCTTAATCTTAACCACCCTCTTGCCTAATTTTATATGAAGTTTATATACGTATGCACATTTGGCCAATCTCTGTGATCGAATTTTTTGTGTTCTCTATTTACATTTTTCGTATCTATTTACTTTTGAACCACAATTATTGTTCTAACAGTAACTAGGTTTGATTTTTCTACTATCTCCTGGTAAACAATTTCTATAGACTCAAATAATACTTCATTATTTCATTATGTAGCATGTCTTCAAAATGGAGCAAGAGGAATATACAAAGGAAGAAATTGATCCGAGTTATATAGAGTTCGTTGATAATCAAGATGTTCTCGATCTTATTGAGAAGGTGCAACTCACCCTTGCATTTTTGTCATTTTAGAAAAGTTCTATCAGTTTGTCATCTCATTCTTGTTTATAACTTCAGAAACCTGGCGGCGTTATTTCTCTTCTGGACGAGGCCTGGTATGTATTAAATGACAATAGTTCAAATATTTGTATTATAGTTAATGGTTTGTTTATGTCATTTTACATAATGTAAAGTGGCGTTAGCGCATGCAAATATATATACTTTGAGCAATAACTATGTTTTATAAAACTAGCACTTACCAGTTGAGCTACCCTACCCACTCACTGGCCTAACAGAGGGTTTAATTAAACTTCTTGAACATCGCCGTGGCCAGGATGGCGCATATATTGGATGCATGAAGTCAGGAGACGTGATAACAGAAGAGTACTTTCCTCTATCTGAATTAATTCTGATTATTTATTTATGATGATAGATCTGAGGAAATAGTTGCCAGTTTTTATGTGTAGATGGTCCCAGAAGATTTTGTTTTAAGATGTCTAAAATTGTTCATTTTTAAAAATTGAACATGTGTTGAATTTTATTCATTATTATCTGTTATCCATTTTTGTCGAGTTATTACTGTAGGTTTTTATTTTTCAGTAAATACTTTGAAGTTACCACATTTGTAGATGTAACTGATTATCTTAATTTTCATCCCTTTGCAAGTCTTTAGGCATGTCTCATTTTTGCTAATAAAATTTGCATTCCCTGGTGTTTAGATATTCCCAACCAGTATCTTAATTTCTAATGAGTAATGAAAGTTTCTATTTTGAATTGATATGTACTTAATCTTTTCTTAGTACAATTATATTTCTTTATCGCATGTTATTTTCTCCTTCATAACTGCAATATCATTTTGTTTCATAATTTTTTTACAAATTTGACCTTTTCAATTGTGATTTTGTATTCAACTTATATGCTCTGTATTTTATCCTTTTTTTTCCAGGGGAAAGCCTTGGTATGAACCTGATTGGTGGAAATTTGGGGATGAAAAATCGTAAGTAATAATACCATTTAGATGAGAAAATATTTGGTGATTATTATTTTTTTGTTTATTCAGGAATGATCTTCAATGTGATTATGGCTTAATATATTATTTGTTGAAACCAAATCTTATTGAATGGGTAAATTAATGATCTTCACTCTTCACAATATATCACATCAGTGCCAAGTACTAACATATATTAGAGGCAACAAATAATTTTTAACTTCAGCATACTCATCTCTATGATATTATAAGTTATAACTCCTGATGGAAAATGCATGTTGGATACTTTTGACTGAAGTCTCTTTATGTATAAATATTGCACATGATTTTTTTTTCTTTTTTAGTATGGATCTCCATATTGAACTGCTTTATTTTTACAATGTGTATCTCATCTCTATTGATTTATTTTGTTTTTAGGTATTTCCGACATGCATCTGGTTCACTTGTTATACTTTCAAAGAATTTGGCACAGTACATTAACATAAACAGGTTAGTCTTAATGGTATTAAATGTTGCTTTTTCTTTAACTCTGTTTCCTTTTGAAAGATACTTTCTCCTATTTTATCTTCCTATCTAGTAATATATCTTTGATTGATCCGAAAACAAAATGTAGTGTATCTTTGGAGACATGTGCTTATAAAACTACCTATTCCAAAGCTGTTTGTATTCAAACCGGCATGCGAGGAATGACTGCTAGAAATGAACTTCGATTCAGGAAGCGGACCCTAAGAAGACTGCGGCTAGCAAAAAAAACATACATCTCAGAGATGCTTTTGCTACTTAGTTTTATTTCTTTTTAAGTTATGAATTGGTTGTATATTTAGAATCTTTAGAAGTTAAACGATTATATATCAGTGGATTGTTGTATATGTATGGATTGTTGTATATAAGGCTTGTTGAATGCAATGTGTGAAAAAGGGCTTCAAATTATACAGTTTTAGGTGTACTGCTTCAATATACAGGTTGTCTAAAATAAATAAATAAATATAGCGCTTTTTAAAAAAAATAATTTAAATAACCACCCACTTTAGAGGGCGCTTTCCAAAATAAGCGCCCTCTAAACCCTTTAAATTTCCACTTTAGAGGGCGCTTTTCAGTAAAAGCGCCCTCTAAACCCTTAAAAGTTTCCACTTTAGAGGGCGCTTTCCAGTAAAAGCGCCCTCTAAACCCTTAAAAGTTTCCACTTTAGAGGGCGCTTTCTTTAAAAAGTGCCCTCTAAAGTGGCCCTTAAAGGGCTTAAAGAGCCACTTTAGAGAGCGCTTTCACCAGGAAAAAAAGCGCTGTCTTTACCTATGCCAGCGCCAGATTAGAGGACGCTTTAAAGCGCTGTTATAGGCCAAAAAACCGCCCTCTTTTCCCTTATTTTGCGTAGTGTATGAAAAGACTTTTCTGATCAATCGCACGACGGCGAAAAAAGAGTTTGATTGATTGGATGTATTTTGAGTAATGGCGAGAACTTGGATGAGCGAGATATCCATCTCGAATCCTAGTCTCGGGAGTGCATGGTATCCACCATGTTCCATTTCCATCTTTATTGGCGAAAGTGTTTAATAAAGATTAAGTGTTTTGAATTTGATTGAGAAAGGGGTTTGAAGAAACCGCACTGACAATGACGGCGAGAGTCAAGATGGGCGAGGCATCCACCTCGAATCTTAATCTCAGGAGTGCACGGTATACACCATGTTCCATTTCCATCTTTATTGAAAGGGGTTAAGATAGGAATTAAGTATTTTGGAGTTTGAAATACGAGTACTTGTGACTTGCAAGCTCTTACAACTTGGGTCTAATACTCGGGACTACGTCTGGATATTTCACCCAGGTAATCTTTTTCTTCCAACTTACTTATGAAAATGATTTGAATATTTACAAGTGTTTTGGAGAGAAGACGAATACGTAGGGCTTACAAGCTCTTACAACTTGGGCCTTGTATTCGGGATTACGACTGGATATTCCATCCAGGTAATCTTTTTCTTCATATTTCAATAAAAAGATACGTTTGAATAGAAGGATTAATGTGAAGGTTTGAAATGATTATCGGATGTTCATTTTAATTCTTGTAATAACAGATGAATAAAGAATGAAAGAATAAATATTATACACTTTATGGGATAGGGGTACATTTGTTATGAATGGGTATAATTCATGGCAATCAAACAATAAGAATATATGCCTCAATCATCATACAAGTAGGCAACAGTTATCAATCAAATCAGATAGGTAAACAAGTATATAATCAAATCAAAGAATCAAAGAATGAAATAATGGAGCATTAAACAAGGCATGGGAAGTATGATCATGTTAAACAATCAAGCAATAGTAAGCATGGATGAAAGAAACAAGTATAACAGATAACATATGAACCAGATAGATGAAACGATGCACAAAAAGGGTCCACTGAAATGATTGAATCAAGAAATGAGGTAAGGATCATAAAATCAAGATAAAAGGCCTCTAATACATGGCCTATGAGATGAACAAGGGAGGATCAAAAGATCTCTTCAATTGCCATAAGCAATCCCTAAGTCAAACATCGATCATAAAGAAGTCAACTGAAAAATCGAGCCAACTTAATAAATATCAAATAAATGGCAAATTAATCAAGAAAATTATGAAAAATTAAACTAAGTAAGGTGGGGTCAGGACATCATCATCCCCCAAAAAGATTTTAAAAATAATGAAAATTGGTACATGAATTAATTGAAATAAAACAAAGGTCAAACTAAAAGTCAACCAACCAAACTAGGTCAAAATTAAATCAAAAATAAATAGCAAATTAATCAAGAAAATTATGAAAAATTAAACTAAATAAGGTGGGGTCAGGACATCATCATCCCCCAAAAAGATTTTAAAAATAATGAAAATTGGTACATGAATTAATTGAAATAAAGTAAAGGTCAAACTAAAAGTCAACCAACCAAACTAGGTCAAAATTAAATCAAGAATAAATATCAAATTAATCAAGAAAATTATGAAAAATTAAACTAAATAAGATGGGGTCAGGACATCATCATCCCCCAAAAAGATTTCAAAAATAATGAAAATTGGTTCATGAATTAATTGAAATAAGACATAAGTCAAACCAAAAGTCAACCAACAAAATGAATCAAGAATAAATGAAAAATGTGAAATAAAAATCCAAGAAAAAGTCAGGTTGACCATGGGGCAGTGGTCAACCTTCATCCCAAAAATCAGAAGCTAAAAATAATTCTAAGTCATAAAAATAAAATCAAGAATTAAATATGTGCTAAAATGGACCATTTAGAATAAATAATTAAAATAAAATATTAATATTAAATAAATACGAAAATAAAAATTAAATAAAATTTAATAAGGCATTTAGAAATATGGAAAATATTTTTGGATATTTTTATGGATAAAGAAAATATTTTAAATCAATTAAAATCAAAACAGAAAATAAATGTGAATTAAAATAGAAAATGAAAATGGGAATGGATTAGTGCTGATGGGCCTTGAGCGTGGGGTGTCAAAAGCAAATGGCAAAGGCCCAGTCCAAACAATTATTTAAGTTCAGCGTGACACATCAAATGAACGTTTTGTTAAAATAAATTATGTAAACATGACATCAATTGGTTATTATAAGTGACTAAAAGACAAAATAAGGATGGGCGGCCAAGATTAGAACAAAAACGTTTGATCCAGCGGTCCTCAAGACGACACGTGGTCGTCTTTCTCATGGGACCAAAACCCTAACACCATGCCATGCAGGAACACTAAAATACAGTGAGTTTTTCCAAACTTCCACTCAAGAGTACGACCACTATAATGCACCAAATAACATGAAATAAAGCCCAGATATCAAGTATGAAATATGTAGATTAACATGGTAACTTTGTTTGAGTGAAATGATGGCTTAAACATGAAGAAATATTGTCAACAAGATGTCCACATGGCCACGGATATGAGCAACAAGCAACAGCACAAACTCAAACAACATGAACAATGCCTCATACTGAGGACTTCAGAAGCAAGCATAGAATATGACTAGCATGGTAATGAAACAAGCATGAAGCGAGCATAAGCATAGCGTGGTGAACAGTAATGATAATAAGCATAGGTAAGCAAACATAAGGATGAGCAAAACAATAGCCATGGAGTAAGATGATAACCTAGTGGAAGCTTGGTCCACTGCCTCTTGGTTGTGGAGAGAATGGAAGGAAGTGGTGCTGCTCTCTTGTGCCTCACTTCAAGAACTTGATGAGAAAATAAAGTCTTCTCTGTGACCTCTTTTCCTTGCTTGCAACAAAATTCCAATGGCCTCTTCCTCAGATTTAGTGTTTTAGTGCTTAAATATGTGGGTCTAACATTCTTAATGGGCTCAAAAGTGACTTGTTTTGGTTTATGAACAAAATGTGCATTTGGTGAGGTGGTGTTAGAAAGTTACTTATTTGGAAAAACTTAAGTGAGTGGAAATAATGTTCATGGCTAAATGAGGAAAAGCAGAACATGGGCTGGTTGGTTTTGCAGCCAGGCTTGGTCGGTGTGGTTAGCAAGGAAACATTCTAAGGTGATGACTTTGTGGCTTCATAACTTGATGAGAACATGACCAATTGGTAAGACAATGTAAACAGTAGAAAGATCTCATGGAGATTAGCATATTTCATGTTGAGCATAAGTGGAAATGATGAATGGAAGAAGGTGAAAAATGGCCCTCAAGATCATGTTGCACCATGCAAAACTGGTTGCGCAAGCTAGGCATAAAATCTGCCTAGAAATTCAAGTCATGGTGCCCACTTTAAGTGAATGTATCTCTCAAACTATGGATCCAAATGAGATGATTCCAAAGGGAGGTGAAAGAAGACATGGCAAGGTATAATTGTTGTGAAGAAAATAATTTCAAATGATGCCTTGAAGTGCAAGAAAACTGGCCAAGACGTTTTGACAAACTTGAAGATATTTAGACTTTGGAATTTTTCTAAGTGTCCTGAAAATAAGCGTCACTTTGACCAAGCATAACTTTCTCAATTTTGATCCAAATGGAGCAAACTTTATATCTCTAGAAAGCTTGGAACAAGAGAAACAACTTACATGTTGGAGAAATTTTTAAATGGAGCTTTTATCTTGATGGAAGATGGGCTTAAAGTGAGTGCACCAATAATAAAAATTTGCCCTAAATGGAAAGTCAACATTTCCAAATTAAGTAACTTTTCCAATTCCTGATTAAATGATGAATCCATGATCCAACCTTGATCAAATTTCACATGTAAGCTTCCTTAGGTATGAACTTTGAGATTCCACTCTCAAAAAGTCAGGAGTTGACTTTTCTGGCCCCACAGTTGACTTTTCCCAAGTTGTCTGATTCCCGATTCCAATGATCAATTGAAGCACCTCTGGATCAAATAAAAAGCTGATTGTTTGTATATAGACCCATGTGGACATATGGAAGGCCATGGAAAAGAGTTTCACCCAAAGAATCAGAAATAAACTGATTTTATACCAAACCCTAGTTTTAGTGCAAAAATGATCGGGGACTGATTGCACTGCTTGCCAATGGATCTTTCTGAGATAATTGTGAGTCTTCCTAGGACAAGATGCCTCTCCAAACATGACATGGATGAGCTCCTCTACTTCCAACCAAACATTGCATGTTGCAGGTAGCCATGAAAACCCTAGTTTCCTGATTAAATCTAGATGAACACTCTGATAGCTCTGAATCCTTCACTGATGGACGGAGGACCATAATAGGATACTTGGAACCCCCTGAGACCCTTGAGACTTGTATACTTAGAGAATGAAGTCCAATTCTCAATCCTGTTTTGTGTGGGCTCCTTCTGTTAAGGAGTGATCAATCCAAACCTGATTTCCAAGTCACTAATGCAGTATGCAATGAGTATGACCTAGTATGATGCCAATGAAGTGTAAAACATAATCCCATGCTTCTAGGAAAGAATGAAGGGTAAATTTTTCAGGGCCAAAATCAGGGTATGACACCAAAGCTACCTTGTTTGGGAAGGCCATGAGTAAGGAAGCTTTTGAAGCCATATTTGTACTCCTCATCTATCGGCTAGTGTTATTTCCCAACATCGACAATTTCGTGGATATGAACGCTATTAGAATTTTCTCTTCTCTTAATCCTGTTCCGACTCTATTGGGTGACACTTATTTCTCTTTGCATATGAGGAATGCAAAGGGTGGTTGTTCCATTGTATGTTGTCTGCCTCTGTTGTACAAGTGGTTTATTTCGCACTTGCCTCAGACGCTTGCCTTCAGGGAGAACAAGGGATGTCTATGGTGGTCCACGAGACTTATGTCTCTCACTAATGATGATATCCCTTGGTATAATTTTGTTTATGATGGCGTTAAGATTATTGATTCTTGTGGTGAGTTCTCCAATGTACCTCTTCTTGGTACATGTGGTGGAATTAACTACAACCCTGCTTTGGCTCGCCGTCAACTTGGGTTCCCCTTAAAGGATAAACCTAAAAACATTTTGTTGGAAGGATTATTCTTTCAAGAGGGTAAAGATCCCCAAAACTTGAAGGATAGGATGGTTCGCCCCTGGTGCAAGGTTCATAGGAAAGGGAGGAATGAGCTTGGTCCGAAGAATTGTGTTGCTTTGGAAGCTTACACTCTTTGGGTAAGGAAGAGAGCCCTCGAGTACCTCATGCCGTATGAGTATCCAAGACCTACCCCTATGGTTATGGTTGGGCCTTCAACCCTCCCTAATTAAGGAGTGGAGGAGTTGAGAGACGAAGACTATTCGCGTGCTTGGGTTCGTAAGCGTGAGGAGCTTCTTCAGCAGCTCAAGGATAAGGATGCAATGATCGAGTTACTAGAGCATCAGGTTATTGATGAACCCAATGATGTGGTTACTTCTCTCCTACCTCACTCATCTAGGTTTTAGAAGAAGAGATATGATCAGCTCACCAAGGAGAAGGCCGACATGGAAGCAACTTATGAGAGAGAGGTGAAGAGGCTCCTTTCAACGTATCTTCCGATCTCGAAGGCTTTGGACGACTGATTCTATGGATCCATAGGATGTTTATTCTCCTTTTCTCTTGTATTGTATTTGGTTACCGAGACTGTATCACTTCTTTGGTGTAAAAAGTTTCTAAAGATTATATGAGTATTCCACATATATCTCAAAAAGTTCAAAATTTTGAAAACGTTTGCAAATAAATCTTTATAAAGTTCCTCTAATATAAAAAAACAAATCATATGCACGAGCATTGCATGCATCATATGCATAAGCAGGTTTTGGTTCCGAGCTCTTGATACAGTGGTCTAACTCTTTGCTCTTCATCATTTTGAAGACAAGTTGACGCATCCGTACCGCACTTGCGTAAACGTCAAAGCAATGGCCGAACAACTAGAGAATGAGAACAGAGAGCTCAAAGAAGAAGTGAGCCGGTTATCTGCCTTAGTGGAGTCTCTGCTTCAAGCTCAGAAGCAAGCTGCAAATGTGCAAGCATCCGCGTCCAATCAACCGCCTGAGGTAGCTCCTACCTATATACCAGCCTCTACTATGGGATCAGTTAATGTAATGCCTTCCGGTTACCCTTGGGGGATGCCCCATAATTTCATGCCCGAAGGACATCATCCGCAAGTGCAAGTTCAGCCGGCATCTAGCCCGGTCCCTGTGGTGCCACCCCCGGTAGTTAATTCTGTTCCTACTCCAGCTCACATTCCTCAAGTCCGTGTTGACGAGACTATCTACCATTCTGAGGCCTTTGAAAACACGGATGTGTATGACAAGTTAGATGAGATGAGAGACCAGTTCTCTGATTTGAGGAAGGAAATGAAGGCCCTTCGAGGGAAAGACTTGTTTGGGAAAAGCGCCTCTGAGCTCTGTTTGGTCCCAAATGTGAAGATTCCAATGAAGTTCAAGGTCCCAGACTTTGAAAAATACAAGGGCAATAGCTGTTCGCTCAGCCATTTGGTCATGTATGCTAGAAAAATGCCTATGCATACCGACAATGATCAACTACTCATCCATTATTTCCAAGACAGCATGTCTGGCGCTGCCTTGAAATGGTTAATGGGTCTTGACTGTGGCTCCGTGCGCACTTTCAATGACCTCGGTGAGGCCTTTGTAAAGCAGTACAAGTACAACATGGACATGGCTCCAAACAGAGATCAACTGAGGGCGATGTCCCAAAAAGACAAAGAAACCTTCAAGGAATATGCCCAGAGATGGAGAGAATTGGCAGCTCAGATAGTGTCACCATTAGAGGAGAAGGAGATGACGAAGATCTTTTTGAAGACTTTGAGCTCTTTCTATTATGAGCGTATGATTGCTAGTGCTCCCTCGGACTTTACCGAAATGGTAAATATGGGGATGAGGCTAGAAGAGGGAGTCCGTGAAGGACGTCTGTCTCGTGATGATTCTTCGGCAAAGAAGTATGGAGGATTTGCCAGGAAGAAGGAAGGGGAGACTCATGTTGTTTCTTCCCATAGTAAAAGAAGGCCCTCTGTAAGGAGGAAAGAAGTGCGACTAGTCGTCAACCAACATCAGGTGGCTCATATAGCACCTGCTTTCAGAGAAGCTCAATAACCACAACAACAACCTCGTCAACAACAACAGGCTTACCGGCCTCGTGGCAACAATAATAACAAAAGCACCAGCAATTATGAGAGGAAGAGGGTGACTTTTGACCCGATGTAGGTCCGAATGTTAAGAAGAACCCATTGTCCGAGCATGGAAAGGCGGTTATCAACATGGTCCAGGGTTGTCCTGGCAAATATAAGGTCCTTTATGTGAATGATATAAGGCAGTCCCTGGTGGAAATGTGTAAGACCCCAATTTTGTCCCTAAGATCCCTCATGGAATCATATCATATCATTGCATTGCCTCAAGGATCATTGGACTCCTTGCTTCCTTCCCTGTGGGTGGGATATTCTTTGAGAGTGGTTCTTGATCACCAAGCATGTTTGCATTTGTATATCATTGTTTTTCTTTTTTATCACTAACCAAAAGTACAAAAATATATCATCTAACCTTTGTCTTGCAGATGAAGCAATCAACAGGTCAAGACAGTTAAAGGCATTCATTGAGCAATAGATGGTGGTCATTCTTGAGAATTTGGACCCCACAATCATTCACAAGAGTTCATATGAGCTATGATGTTATTTTGAAGCAAAATCCCAAGTGGTAGAGGCTTGAATTTCATCAGAACATTCTCCAGTCATCTGAAGGCCTAGAAAGTCAACTACAAAGTCAACTATGGATTTGGAGGTGGGAAGTGACTAGAAATACTTCATTCATGTTCAAACAAGTCTCATTTGACATTTCAAACATCAACATTGAAGAATTTAAAGTCAGATCAAAACTTTCCAAAAATAGAAAGTGACCTATAATTTGAATTTGCCAAAAATGGAAAGGTTTTAGTCCAACTTCAACTTCAAATTACATCATCAAGAAGGCTTCAAATGAAATTTTGTTGAACATGAAAGTTGTATATCTTTCTTTCCCATTTCCAAAAAGTCCAAGATCATCAATTTCTCATGTGTGGTTAAGGAGATATGATCAAAACATGGAAAAGTATGCTTGAAGCTTCAAATGGACATAACTTCTCAACCAAAGCTCCAAAATGAGTGGCTCTTTTTGCATTTTGTTCATCTTGACCTCTACTTTCCAAAACATCCATTACATGACATGAATTTCACTTGCATGATCATGTGCACATTTATGAAGTTTTGAGAAGGAAATTCCATAAAATGATTTTGGTGAATTATGAGCTTACAAAATCACTTCCAAAACTTGCATGGGCCTTGTTTGAGTGAAAATGAACCAATTTCGTGCACTGTTCACACATGCATTTCATGCATAGAGGTGAAAAACCAATTTGAACTTACACTCCATAACTTGCTAATTTCATTTGCATTTGATCTAAACCTGATTAGAGCATGATTAGCATTGCATATATAAACTAAAACCTAACTGTTTTCGAAGGGGGAGCACTCATTTTTTCAGATCTAGATCAAGAATCTCAAAAATTTCTTCCAAATTCTTCACATCCAAGCATATTCCATTGCTTGATTCTTGATCCTGAGGTGTTGTTGAGCAAGTTTGAAGGTGGAACCAAGAGAAGCAGTGCCATATTGAGCTATACTCGAAGGTGGAAGCATCCATGGTGATTCCAAATTTTGGTGGATTCGTGCACAATTAAGCTCCAATTTCTCCTCCAATCATCTATACAAGCATCATAGAGAAGCTTTTGATCATTTCAAGCCTTGAACCAAGCCAATTCTAGCTTCTGCTCTTCAAGAGGTTACAAATCGACTCTCTTATTTTTGAATTTCCTTGCCATGATGTTGTAGATCTAAGTGTGTTGGTTATTCTGAGCTTTGAATCGTGCAAATTGGTGCTGTTTTGAGTGAGATATGAGTGATTGAAGTTTTGATGATTGAATCTTATTTTCTTCGATCCGAGCTTATGTGTTTGTTTTTGCATGAAATGATTATGGATCTTGATTGTACGTTGCATGATGATTCGAATGCTGTGCTGGATTTTGATTTTTGGATGTGTTTTGGAAAATCTGGAAAATCCAGATGAAGATCATGATGATCTTCATCTTCAAGCTTGAATGTTCTTCATTTCCAGATTAGCTACGAATCTGTTGCGTTTTTGCTACGAAAATTCAAATTTAGCTACGAACTTTTGGCGCGCTAGGGTTTGGATCAATACGATGTCGTTTCAATGCGCGCTATTTTTGAACTCACACCGAGTTCGATTCCTGACTGCAGCATAATTTCAAATGCCTTCACATTTTATCCATTTTCCCTCCTTTGCCATATGCTATGCTTCTCATTTTTTTAAAATTTTTTTCTCATCTTTAAAAAATCATAATAATTTGAAAATTAATCCAAAAATTACCAGGTTTTTTGCATTGTGATCCTTATTCTCTCTAGTTTTTTATCATCATGATTTTACAAGTTGTGCTTGACTGGATAATTTTTTGTGCTAGAATGTTTGAACATGTATGCTTATTTGACCTTGCCATGCTTATACCTTTGTGAAATGCTGTTCTTTGATCCAATGATTCTGAAATTTTGCATGGTGAAACTAGACACATTGCTTGACATTTTGGTGTTGATTTGGTATTTTTATCAATTGTCAATTCTGTTTTATGATTGTTCTAAGTTGGTGTGACAATTTGTGTCACACCTTTTGATGTTCAACTTATATGATGTGTTTGCCATGCCAAATGATGTCCAATGCTTCTGATTTTTTGTGTGACGCATGTTATGAATGTTGTGATTGCTCATGATTTTTGTTGGAATTATTTGAATCATTTCTGATTTAATTGAGATTTTTCATTCTGGTTGATCACATTTGAGCTTTAAAATTGCCTTGAACTTCAATTGATCATGAAATGCTTTTGGTTAATGATATTGATGTAAGACCTTTTGGAATGTTTCAAGATGTGTTTGAAGTTGATTCATGTTAAATTTCAGCTTCTGTTTTGAATTTTTTCTTCACCTTTGACCCTAGGCTTTGACCTAGTGGTTTGTTGCTTATCTTTGAGCTTTGATTTCAGGTTGAGCATTCAAGTTCCATAGTGGTTGATGCTTCATCACTTGAGCATTGATGTTTGCCTTTGATTACTAATCTTTGTGTGTTTTGTAGGTTGATGTTGACTCATTTGAGTTTGACCTTTGGCTTACACATTTTGTACATTGGGATTGTTTGTTGCTTATTGACTGTTTATCTGTTTGTCTGAGCATTGTACTAATTTGTTTGATGTTTCCACAGGTACATAAGTTGCTTTAAGTTCTTTTGAACTTTGTTTTGCTTGGTTGCTTAACTACTTAGGTATAATCTCTAATCTTCATGTAGTCTGGAAGACCTACTGTTATTGGTAGGCACCTGTCTGAAGTCCTCCTTAAGAGGCAATGCTTGTGAGTGTTTATCTTTTGTGCCAAGCAGGAAAAGTCCTCTTATGAGGCAATTGGCAGATAAAAGAGATGTGTAATCCATCTCCTGCTATTCAGTGTGTCATTCACCTTGCTCACACCATGTGTTGATGCATGGTGAATAATAACCCAAGATCTTATAGAGTCAATCATTTGTGGAGAAGAGTTCCAACTTTCTGAACTCCCACACTTTCTATTGTTTAAAAGCTCTCCCAGGCCAGGGATAAGAGCTATGAGGCACACCCCTCATCTCCATTTCATCTGCTTCACCCTAACTCTCAATGTTAGGGTTAAGAGCACAATTACCCCATTCCAGTTGGCTGTAAAGCCTAACCTTGCTTGAGCCTAATTAATTGTGTATAGTGTGTGCTAATTGACTTGTTTGCTTGCTTACTTGATTCATCTATACATAATTGCTTATGTGTGCCTTTATGCATTTATCATCATCAATTGTACATCATTTCATGATCATTGTTCATATCTTTGTGACACTTTGTTTGTCCATTGAGGAGTCAATTGTAAGTCCATTTATTGGCAGTTGTTTCCTATGATCTGGAAGGAGTTGGGACTAAGACCATTGATTCGCATCCTATTTCCTTGGAGTCGAGTGTTAGACCATTTATTGGCAACTTGTTTCCTCTTGCTTATTGCATTCTTTGTTTTGTTTTGTGAGGAGTCAATTGTAAGTCCATTTATTGGCAGTTGTTTCCTATGATCATTCCTGTGAGACTGGTATAAGTCCATTGATTGGCATCTGGTATCATTGTTTCTTTTTGTTTTAGGAGATTAGTATAAGTCCATTGATTGGCATCTGGTATCCATGTTTTGTTTTGTGAGATTGGTATAAGTCCATTGATTGGCATCTGGTATCATTGTTTCTTTGTTTTAGGAGATTGGTATGAGTCCATTGATTGGCATCCGGTATCCATTTACTTTGTCCATCTGTTATTTGCATTGTTGCCTATTCCAAAGGAATCACTTGAATCATCTACATATGATCTCAAGAGGTGAACATCTAAGAAGTTTTACTTCCTCACCCTCCCACTTTTTGCTTCTTTAAACCTCCATTTGCATGTTAACCCAAACTTGAAAGCTATTGTGCAAACATTTTCATTTGTTTTCAAATTAGAAACCTAGGCCTTAAGCCTTTGATTTTCAAACTTCATTTTCATAATACTTCTTTTGAATTGAATTCTAATCATCCTTTGACCATCTTTTGTGAATAATCCTAATTGGTTAATTTCACTCACTCAATTATTTTGTGGCTTTGTCCATTCTTGATAAGTTTTCATACATTAGCCATAGGTTTGATTTATCCTAGTTGGTTGATGTTAATCTCACCGTTTGTCCTTAGTGATTGAATTGTAAGACTTCCTTGCTTATTATAGGGTTAACCCCTCACTAGCAAGTTGAAGTTTTTCTCACGCGGTGGACTTGTTGTTTGTATAAGGTTGAGTTTTCTCCCGTGGATAACGAAAGACCTTAGGACTTTTGTTTTAAAATCAATTCACACATATTTTGGAGATCTTTTAGCCGAACTACGGCGTTTTGATCCTTACCTTCCATGGAAAGGTACGTAGGCAACGGGTTCATCCGTTCAAACACAAAAATAATAATTTGTATATTCTTTTCCTCATCCTTTCAATCCATGTTTGCACAATAAGTATTTCATAAACAAAAACATTTCGTACGACAAGTGTGAAAAGGGCTCCCTAGGAGTACCTAGGACGTTTTGGGTGCCTAACACCTTCCCATTGCGTAATTAACCCCTTACCCAGATCTCTGATCTTTTCATTAGTTTTCTATGTGTAAAACTTCTTAGGCTTTTGTTCGCTTTTTAGCCATTCCTTTGGATAAATAAAAGTGCGGTGGCGACTCGATTCTTTGTATACTTTGCTTTTGATTTAATCAATAAATCATAAAGTGACGAATACACCGCTACAGAAAAGTGGCGACTCCACTGGGGACCGCAACATATCCTTGGTGGTATTGCCTACTTTTCACCCTTGTTGTATGATATTGTTTATTTGTTATATGACATATTTTTGTACAATTTGGGATAACTGTATTGATTGTAATGTTTGAATTGCTTGATATACAATTGCTGTTTGCTTGGTGATCTCTGTGAGATGAGTTCTATACCTGAACTCGAGTGCACTTTAGGATAGGAGAATGGCATAGTCTTGTCAACTTGTGTGGAGTATTCCTTAGCAAGTTGACTTGCAAGTCCATTCACTTGGTGGAGGTCATGTTGGATTAATAATGTCACACAAGTTATTTGTGGTTAGGCATTATTCTTTCAATCATGTGCCTTAGAAGCCAAGGACCTTAGTTTACCAAGCCCATCTTGGCCCATTTTTAAGACGTAGTGCGGAGGTCGTTCAGATGTCAGATCTGATGCGATTGTTACGCGATACTACACTCATAAGAGTCTCTCTTGAGAATATTTTTGGAGTACGAGTATTCGTTCCTCCGATAATATTCGAAAGATGGGATGATGACTATGGGAACCTCTAGTAGAACATGTTCGGCAGGTTTAAACCCTAGTACACTCCCTTTGGGTGGTTCTTAACCGAGACTCCATGCTCGTGACTCTCAACAAACCCGTGATTCATGGTTGAGTCGTTCAGACATCGTTAATATCACTGGAACTTGGGTGTCGATAAGGTGTAAACCATAATCAACCAAAATGGATGATTGATATTAAGGATGATTGAGCCGGTTCATGTACCGTTAATATCAATGGAACTTGGGTGTTGATAAGGTGAAAACCGTAATCCGCCAAAATGGATGATTGATATTAAGGATACCATGAGCTTTCCCATGACCTTTGTCTGGTGTGTTTTGCTTGATCCTTGAGTGTGATTGTTGCATTCATACATTCATGCATTCATCTGCATTCATGTCATCAGAAAAAATCAGAAAATTTTCAAGGAACTTAAAGGGTTTATTTGCAAAATTTTCAGACATGGAAAGACCAAAAAGGCATACAAAGAAGTACAGCTTTCGACAGCCCAATGTGAAAGAGTTAAGGAATCTGACATCCTATGTATTAGATCCCTTGGGTTTCAAGGCTCGTTATGGGAAGCTTCTGCCTCTGTTGACTACTCAGGTTGATGAAGGGTTGATGAGTACTTTGGCACAGTTTTATGATCCTCTGTATCATTGCTTCTCTTTTCCGGACTTTCAGTTGTTGCCTACGCTTGAGGAGTATGCTCATCTTGTGGGTATTCCTATTCTGGATCAGGTGCCGTTCAGTGGTTTAGAGAGTATTCCGACTTCTCGAGAGATCGCAGACTTGTTGCACATAGATGAATCCCTTATTGAGGCGCATATGACCACCAAAGGTGGAATTCAGGGTCTTCCTTCTGATTTCCTCATTGCTCAAGCTACCGTTTATGGGAAGGCCATGAGTAAGGATGCCTTTGAGGCCATATTCGTGCTGCTCATCTATGGATTGGTATTGTTCCCCAACATCGACAAATTCGTGGATGTGAACGCCATTAGGATCTTTTTTGTTCTTAATCTCGTTCCAACTCTGTTGGGTGATGCTTATTTCTCTTTGCATCTGAGGAATGCAAAGGGTGGAGGAGTTACTGTGTGTTGTTTGCCTCTGTTGTATAAGTGGTTTATTTCTCACTTACCGCAGACGGTTGCTTTCAAGGAGAACAAGGGATGTCTACAGTGGTCTACGAGACTTATGTCTCTCACTAATGATGATATCTCTTGGTATGATCGCGTGTATGATACTGTTCAGATCATTGATTATTGTGGTGAATTCCCTAATGTGCCTCTTCTTGGTACATGTGGTGGGATCAGCTACAACCCTATCTTAGCACGTCGTCAGCTTGGGTTCCCCCTAAAGGATAAACCTCATAACATTCTGTTATAAGGTGTATTCTTTCAGGAGGGTAAAGATCCCCAAGGTCTGAAAGCCAGGATGGTCCGCGCTTGGCGTAAGATTCACAAGAAGGGTAGAAATGAGTTGGGTCCGAAGAACTGCATTGCTTTGGAGCCATATACTTCTTGGGTCAGACAGAGAGCATCTGAGTATCTTATGCCATATGATTATCCGAGACCTACACCGTTGGATGTGGCTGGGCCTTCAACCCTCCCTAACCAAGGCGTAGAGGAGTTGAGAGAAGAAGACCTTTCACGTGCCTGGATCCGTGAAAGAGAAGAGTTTCTTCAGTAGATTAAGGAGAAGGACGCTCTGATCGAATTCCTCGAGCATCAGGTGATAGATGATCCGAATGATACCTGGACTTCTCTGCTTCCTCAGTCTTCCAAGTTCTGGAAGAGGAAGTATGATCGACTTGCTAAGGAGAAAGCGGATATGGAAGCAGCATATGAGAGAGAGATCAAGAAGCTTTGCGCATTTCGTCTTCCAGCATCTCGAGCTTCTAGGGATCCATAGGATGTTTATTTCCCTTTTCCCTTGTAATAATCAACGATGTTGTACTTCTTTGTCTCGAATATATATTTGATGAGATATTTTTCCATATGCGATTAAATGCTTTAAATTTCGAAAATTGCAAATAGAACCCTAAAAGTTCCTTGAAATAAAAACAAAGCATATGCACGAGCATTGCATGCATCATTTTGCATAAGCAGGGTTGTTCTGGTCTCCTTGTCTGTGGCTTAACTCTGTGCTCTTCATTTATTTTGAAGATAAGCTGACTCACCGGTACTACACCCGAGCCAATTCTGCAAGAGTGATTGATCAGTTAGAACAAGAGAACCGCGAGCTGAAGGAAGAGGTCGCCAGACTGAGTGCTCTGATGGAGCAATTCTTGGCTGCTCAGAATCAACCATCTTCACCTCCTGCAACTCCTCCCTAGAGGACTGTTATATCTAAAGTGGTTTCTTCAACTGTGCCAGCTGCCAGTGCCCACTTCGTGCCGAATGCCATGCCAGCCGGGTTTCCGTGGGGTATGCCTCCAGGTTTCATGCCTGATATTCTAGCTCCTACTTTTGCTTCCATGCCGGCATCTAGCCTGGTCCTTGCAATGCCTCCTCCTGTCCTGCATACCACTCCCAGGGTAGACGACACCATCTACCATTTTGAGCCGTCTGAGGGCCCAGATGTTAATGAAAAGATGGATGCTATGAACGAGCAATTCCTTGAGCTCCACAAGGAATTGAAGACCCTCCGAGGGAAAGATTTGTTCGGCAAGTCTGCTGCTGAACTGTGCTTGGTTCCCGGTGTTAAGATTCCCGTCAAATTCAAAGTCCCTGACTTTGAGAAGTATAAGGGGAACACCTGCCCGCTCAGTCACCTGGTAATGTATGCCAGGAAAATGTCTACTCATACTGATAATGATCAACTGCTGATTTATTATTTTCAGGATAGTTTGTCTGGTGCAGCTCTTCGTTGGTATATGAGCCTTGATAGCGCAAACATCCGTTCCTTCAACGATCTTGGCGAAGCCTTCGTCAAGCAATACAAGTATAATGTTGATATGGCTCCTGACCGTGATCAACTCAGAGCCATGTCTCAGAAGGACAAAGAGACATTCAAGGAGTACGCCCAGAGGTGGCGAGAGTTAGCAGCTCAGATTACTCCTCCGCTGGAAGAGAAGGAGATGACTAAGATCTTTTTGAAGACTCTTAGTTCGTTTTATTATGAGCGGATGGTCGCTAGTGCTCCCTCTGATTTCACCGAGATGGTGAACATGGGGATGCGTTTGGAGGAAGGTGTCCGTGAAGGACGGTTGACTAAAGATGAAGGCTCTTCTAAATGATATGGGGCGTTTAAGAAGAAAGATGGGGAGGCACATGCTGTGCAATCTCATGTTAAATCTAGAAGACCCTCTGCCAACAGGAATCCTGTGCGTCACGCCAGCAACCAGCACCAGGTGGCTCATATAGCACCTGTTTTCAGAGATAATTCTCAGCAATATCAGTCGCCCAATAATCATCAGCATCAGCAACAACCTCAGTATCAGCAGCAACATCGCCCACAGCAACAGGCTTACCAGCCTCGTGGCAGCACTAGTAATCAGGCTAATTTGAGTTATGATAGGAAGAAGATCACTTTCGATCCTATTCCTATGTCATACGCTGAGCTATATCCCTCTTTAATAGAGCGGAAACTGATTACCCCGAGGGATCCTCCGGCTGTACCTGCTAACCCGTAGTGGTGGTACAAGCCATATCAACATTGTGTTTATCATTCTGGTGCTCTGGGTCACAATATAGAGAACTGCTATCCGTTGAAGACTAAGGTTCAAGACCTTATGCGATGCGGCATTCTGAGCTTTGAGGACTCAGGCCCCAATGTTACGAAGAACCCATTGCCCGAGCATGGGAAGTCGGTTAACATGGTCCAGGGTTGCCCTGGCAAATATAAAGTCAAATATGTAAGCCATATTCGACAGTCATTGGTTGAGTTGCATCGTTTGCTGTGTGATTACAGTCATATGGAGCACGACCATGACAGATGTCGTATCTATTCTGTTAATAGATTGGGTTGTCGCCAAGTGCGCAGAGAGCTTCAAGAGCTGTTGGATGAAGGTACCATAGAGATTCTTCAGAACAGAAATATTGATGAAGACGAACCAGAAGTAAACGTGATTTCTCCTGTGTTCAAGCTTCCTGAGCCTGTTGTCATCCGTTATGACGGTAGCAAGCCGAAGGTTTCTCCTTCTTTGGTGATCAAGCCTGCAGGCCCTGTGCCTTATTCTTCGGATAAAGCAATTCCCTTCCGATATAATCCCGTTGTTGTGGAAGAAGGGAAAGAAGTGTCGTTGCCTTCAACCTCTGTGGTAAATATTGCTGATGTGAGCAGGTTGACCCGTAGTGGTCGTGTGTTTTCTGCACCCCCGAAGACTCGTGTTGTTTCTGATTCTGCCGAGCGTCCGGTTGGGACTGCAGTGAATGTTCCGAACCCAGAACTTGCTGTTGCCAAACCCTCCTCTGTACAAAAGACTCCTACTTCTTCTGTTGGCCCTAGTGGCATTGTGAATGAAGACTATGATGAGATGCTGAGGCTCATCAAGAAGAGTGAGTACAACGTTGTAGACCAGCTTCTACAAACGCCGTCCAAGATCTCCGTGTTATCTTTGCTTCTGAATTCAGAACCCCATAGGGAGGCTCTGCAGAAAGTATTGGACATGGCCTATGTTGATCATGATGTCACGATTGAACAGTTTGACAGTATTGTTGCAAACATTACTGCTTGCAACACTTTGAGTTTTTGTGACGCTGATCTCCCTGAGGAGGGAAGAGACCACAACATGGCTCTACATATTTCTATGAACTGCAAGACCGATGCCATGTCCAACGTGTTGGTGGACACTGGATCATCTTTAAATGTATTGCCGAAGACCACTCTTTCGAGATTGTCATATCAAGGGCCTCCTATGAGGCAGAGTGGTGTTGTTATGAAGGCTTTTGATGGGTCGCGTAAGACTGTGATTGGGGAAGTTGATCTCCCAATCAAGATTGGACCAAGTGATTTCCAAGTTACCTTCCAGGTTATGGATATCCACCCATCTTATAGCTGTCTCCTTGGCAGACCATGGATTCACGAGGCTGGCGTCGTGACATCCACCCTACACCAGAAGCTGAAATTCGTTAAGAATAAGAAACTCGTTGTGGTAGGGGGAGAAAAGGCTCTCCTGGTTAGCCACTTGTCTTCTTTCTCATATATTGATGCTGAGGATGAAGTTGGAACGCCTTTCCAAGCTTTGTCTATTGCTGAGCCAATTGAGAAGAAGTCTCCTTCATTTGCTTCCTATCGTGATGCGAAACTGGCCATTTAATGTGGTGCAGTTGCTGGTTTAGGGAAGATGATTGAGCTTGAAGACAATAAATCCCGGGCTGGCATTGGCTATTCTTCTGGGGCATTCAACAAGCAAGGACTGTTCAAGAGTGGAGGTTTCATCCACGCCTATCAAGTTGAGGAAGCTGCTGCTATTTTGGAAGAGGATGCAGAGGATTTGAGCAACTTCGTTATCCCTGGCGGTATCTGCCACAATTGGGTCGCTGTGGATGTTCCTACGGTCATTCATAAGTCAGCGTAATTTGTTCACTTTGTTCAAAACCCTTCTCCCATGCCAAAAGGAGAAGTGATGACATTGTTGGCAGCACTTATACAATGATATTTCATTCAATTAATGCATTGTTAAACATTTGTTTTTCCATTTGTTTTCACTTTTTACTTTTGCATGAAATCAGTGATCACAAAAAAACCCTAAAAACAAGAATAAAAGCAACCTTTTCATCTGCATAATGGTTTGTTTGTTTAAATTCTAAGGTTTTTATTATCCAAAATCATTATGCAGGTTGATTCTAAAACCCATTGAACATAATGATCCAACGTCATCTCCCAATTTTGAATTCCCTGTATTCGAGGCAGAGGAAGATGATGTTGAAGGGATTCCTGATGAGATTACCCGTCTCCTTGAGCATAAGAAGAAGATCATTCAGCCGCATCTCGAAGATCTGGAAACAGTCAACTTGGGGTCAGAAGATTGTGTTCGTATGGTGAAGATTGGGGCACTTCTTGAAGAGTATGTCAAGAAGGGGTTGATCAGTTTGCTACGAGAATATTCCGATATCTTTGCTTGGTCGTATGAAGACATGTCGGGTTTAGATACAGATATCGTGCAACATTTCCTGCCTTTGAAGCCTGAGTGCGTGCCTGTGAAGCAGAAGCTCAAAAGAACTCATCCAGATATGGCAGTGAAGATCAAAGAGGAAGTTCAGAAGCAAATTGATGCAGGGTTTCTGGTGACTTCTACATATCCTCAATGGGTGGCCAACATTGTGCCTGTGCCTAAGAAGGACGGAAAAGTCCGTATGTGTGTTGATTACAGAGATTTGAATAAAGCTAGTCCTAAAGATGATTTCCCTCTACCACACATCGATATGTTGGTAGACAATACAGCTAAATTCAAAGTCTTTTCCTTTATGGACGGATTTTCCAGATATAATCAAATCAAGATGGCACCCGAAGATATGGAGAAGACAACATTCATCACACCTTGGGGAACATTCTGTTATCGAGTGATGCCCTTCGGTCTGAAGAATGCCGGAGCCACGTATCAACGTGCTATGACTACCTTGTTTCATGATATGATGCACAAGGAGATTGAGGTCTATGTTTAGGATATGATTGCTAAGTCCCGAACGGAAGTTGAACATGTTGAACATTTGTTGAAGCTTTTTCAGCATTTGAGGAAGTTCAGGCTTCGTCTGAATCCGAACAAATGTACATTTGGAGTCCGTTCTAGCAAGTTATTGGGTTTTGTTGTCAGCGAGAGAGGTATTGAGGTTGATCCTGCAAAGGTCAAAGCAATACAAGAGATGCCTGCGCCCAAAACTGAGAAGCAAGTTTGAGGTTTTCTTGGCCGCTTGAACTATATTTCCAGATTTATATCCCACATGACTGCCACATGTGCGTCGATATTCAAGCTCCTCCGAAAAGATCAGTCTCATGATTGGACCGAGGATTGCCAGAAAGCTTTCAACAGTATCAAAGAATATCTGTCTGAACCTCCGATCTTGTCTCCGCCTGTAGAAGGAAGACCTCTGATCATATATTTAACTGTTCTTGAAGACTCGATGGGTTGTGTACTCGGTCAACAAGATGAATCGGGGAAGAAAGAATCTGCTATCTACTACCTGAGTAAGAAGTTTACTGATTGTGAGTCTCGATACTCTATGCTTGAGAAGACGTGCTGTGCTTTGGCTTGGGCTGCTAAGCGTTTGCGCCAGTACATGATAAATCATACAACTTGGTTGATATCTAGAATGGATCCAATTAAGTATATCTTCGAGAAGCCTGCTTTAACTGGGAGGATTGCCCGTTGGCAGATGTTGTTATCTGAGTGTGATATCGAGTATCGAGCTCAGAAAGCTATCAAAGGTAGTATCTTGGCTGACCATTTAGCGCACCAGCCGATTGAAGATCATCAGTCTGTTCAGTACGACTTCCCAGATGAGGAGATTCTGTATTTGAAAATGAAAGATTGTGATGAGCCTACACTTGATGAAGGTCCGGAACCTGGTTCTAGATGGACGATGGTGTTTGATGGCGCTGTGAATCAGTACGGAAATGAAGTTGGGGCGGTAATCATTACTCCTCATGGCACGTATATTCCGTTTACAGCAAGGCTAACTTTCAAATGCACGAATAATATGGCTGAGTATGAAGCTTGTATTATGGGATTAGAAGAATGTATTGATTTGAGAATCAAACATCTTGATGTGTATGGTGATTCGGCCCTAGTTGTTAATCAGATCAAGGGTGAATGGGAGATGAATCAGCCAGGTCTCATTCCGTATAGAGATTATGCGAGGAGGATTTCGACGTTCTTTATCGAAGTTGACTTTCATCATATTCCTCGAGAGGATAATCGGATGGCAGATGCGCTTGCTACGCTTGCTTCCATGATTATGGTCAAGTATTGGAATGAAGTTCCCAATATTACCGTGATGCGCTTGGATAGACCAACTCACGTATTTGCAGTTGAAGAAGTGAATGATGACAAGCCTTGGTATTTTGATATCAAGAATTTCCTCCAGAACCAGGTTTACCCGCCTGGGGCATCTGTGAAAGATAGGAAAACTTTGAGAAGGTTGTCAGGCAAGTTCTACCTCAGCGGTGAAGTGTTGTACAAGAGAAATTTTGACCTGGTTTTGCTCAGATGCGTGGATAGACACGAAGCAAACCTGTTGATGACTGAGGTCCATGAGGGTTCATTTGGTACTCATTCCAATGGACATGCCATGGCTAGAAAGATGTTGAGAGCAGGCTACTATTGGCTGACAATGGAGTCTGACTGCTGCAAATATGTGAAGAAATGCCACAAGTGTCAGATTTATGCGGACAAGATTCATATTCCTCCGACACTTCTGAATGTGATTTCATCACCATGGCCTTTCTCTATGTGGGGAATCGACATGATCGGCATGATTGAACCGAAAGCGTCCAATGGGCACAGGTTTATTCTCGTAGCAATTGATTACTTCACCAAATGGGTTGAAGCCGCGTCGTATGCCAATGAGACCAGGCAGGTGGTCGTGAAGTTTATCAAGAATCAGTTGATTTACCGTTATGGTGTGCCAGATAAGATCATTACTAATAATGGATCTAATCTGAATAATAAGATGATGGAAGAGTTGTGCGCTGAGTTCAAGATTGCATACCATAACTCCTCTCCTTACAGACCAAAGATGAATGGGGTTGTCGAAGCTGCTAATAAGAATATCAAGAAGATTATCCATAAGATGACAGTTACGTACAAAGATTGGCATGAGATACTGCCATTTGCTTTGCATGGATATCGTACATCTGTCCGCACTTCAACAGGGGCAACCCCTTTCTCTCTTGTTTACGACATGGAAGTTGTTCTCCCAGTAGAGGTGGAGATCCCATCAATGAGAGTCTTGATGGAAGCCAAGTTGACTGATGCTGAATGGATTCAGAGCCGTTACGACCAACTGAATTTGATTGAAGAGAAGCGATTGACTGCCATGTGCCATGGTCAGTTATATCAACAGAGAATGAAGAAAGCATTCGATAAGAAAGTCAAGCCTCGTGTGTTCCGAGAAGGTGACCTCGTGCTCAAGAAAGTCTTGTCTTTCGCGCCCGATTCCAGGGGCAAGTGGACTCCAAACTATGAAGGTCCATATGTTGTTAGGAGAGCCTTTTCAGGCGGAGCTTTGATGCTTACAACAATGGATGGGGAGGATTTCACTCGTCCTGTGAATTCAGATGCAGTCAAGAAATACTTTGCCTAAAAAAAAGTATAAAAGGAAAACAAAATAGCTCGCTAAGTTGAAAACCCGAAAGGGCGGCTTAGGCAAAAATGAACGTCTCGGTGGAGAACCCGCAAGGGTGATCCAGGCAAAAGTTAGAGACATGAAAAAAAATATTTGCATCCCGCTAGATTGAGTACCTCACCTTGGGGCAATCTAGGCAAAAATTAGGGATTTGGCAAGTAACTGCATCCCGATAAGACTTTCTGTTCCACAGTTGTCTTTTCATCAGAGATCCTCGATTCGTCGTCGACTGAAGCTTCGAATACATCGAGATTCAAATTGGTAGAGAAAGGATCATTATGTTCAATGTAGCCCTCTTCCAATATATATCACTGATTTCAAATTTGTACAGATCTATGGAGTCTTGCCATTTGCAGGCTACCATTCTATCAAATAAATTTGAGCTTTTATCCAATTATTTGCACTCTTATTTGTTTCAATTCAACAAATGTTTTGCATGTTTTGATTGGTAAAATGTCATTGTTTAAACAAATAAATTTTTTCAAATTGTTTTAAACAAAGTGAACATTCACAATGATGACAGGATACTTAAGAATTTCTCAGTGCTCTCCCAAGGGTGGCATGATTTCCAACAGGGTAAGGCATTTGTTCATATTCCTGGCATGGTTGTATCCTCTCTCTCCAGATTTGTTGTTGGGGTTTTTCCCCAAGCAGAGCTTCTGTTGAGATTTTGTTCCTCAAGCAGAGTGTTTATTGAGAACTCTACAGTTCTCTCCAACAATGTTCTCTCCCCAGCATGGGTGTTTTCCTTTTGGAAGATTTGGTAGTTGGTGGGTTGACACCCCGGTACTTCGTTTGCTTCCTCAGTACAGTCGCCTGCAGAGTTTGTTGGTATGATGTACTTCATTTATGCTATCTTTCCCCATCAGAGCGTTTGTTGAGGTTTTTACCTCCTATTCCTTCAGCAGAGCAGTGATTATTTCCTTCTCAGCAGCTCGGTAGTTTCCTCTTGGGAGGTCCAGCATTTGGTGGTTGATCCTCAGCTCTCCTCCTCATCCCTGGTGGAGCCACCAGTAGATTTGTGGTATGATGGATTGTGTCTGTGATGTTTCCCTACGGAATCCTCGCTAGAGTTGGTATCCCCAGTTGGGTCGGTTGGTGATCTATCATCTTTAGATTGGGTTGATTTCCTAATGCTTTTGATCCCTAGTAGAGTGGCTTGTTCCAGAATCTACTTGTGTGATCTATTTTTCCTCAGTGGGTTTATCCCCATTGGAGTGGCTGATAATATCCCCAGTAGAGTTGCTTGTGCGGCTAGATTCTACTTGTGTGTTCTGTTCTCTTCAGCGGTTCTTGCTTGTGCAGTGAACTCTTGTTTCCCAGTTGATACTGAGGATCCCCCTGCAGAGATCTCGGGATTTCTCCATTTCCCCAACAGATTGGTCTTTGTGGCAGTTTCTGCCTGTTGTGAACTTCTATTCCCCAATTGGGTTGATTGTTGATCCATCACTCAGAGATTTTGTGATTTCTTTGATATCTCTGACCTCTTTTGCCTCCCCGTAGATCTTTGCTTTTTAGCTTGAAGATCTCCAGCAGAATGGCTCTCCAGTTGGTTTTTCCTCTGGAAGTGTAGTACCGGGCGTTTGATTCCTGGGCCTGTTTGTGTTAGATATGTCTGTTTTGTCAGCATTCATCAAACATAAATTACGCATATTCATGCATACTCATAAACATTCAGATATTCATAATCGCATTTTTTACCATATATCTTTTCTTTGTTGTCTCCTGCTAATGGGTGATATAGATCTCTCTAGTAGATCGCCTCCAAGCAGATGTCGGGTGTTTAATCTCTCAATAAAGAGTCAGCCCCATAAGCAGAAAGTGTCTGTCTTTCCTTCTGCAATTCCCCACTGAGATATATCCTCGTGGATGACGGTTTCTTCCGTTTCCTCCCAACACATGTATTGGGATGGGTCTCCCTATTGAGTTATATCCTCATTAGGACGAGTCTTAATTCAGTCTGTCTTTTCGGTTTGGTCCTGAATTGGCATTTGTCAACTGTTTCTTGTGCTTCCCTGTGGAATAAATGAATAAATTGCCCAGTAACCGGCAAAAATTCTTTTTATCCCCAACGGAATCTTTTGGGCCTCTACCCTTATACCGGTAGTTATAAGTCCTATGTTCCTTTTCCTCTTGGCGAAATTTGTGGTTATATACCTTCTATTCCTCGGCAAGAGTCGTTGGTTTTCTACCCAGTAGTCGGTAGTCGTAAATCCTAGTTTTTGCTTGCTCCTCAGCAGTCGGTGGTTTGTTATAAACCCTATTTTGTTTCTCGTGCGGAATTGTGATTCTTTCATTCCCACGCGGACGTTGTGGTTTTCTACCCCGTATTCGGTAGATGTAAACCCTATCTTTTTATCCTCATCAGAGTTGTTGGCTACTACCCAGTATTCGGTAGTTGTAAGTCCTATCTCTTTTCCCCTAGCAGAGGTAACCTTTGTGGTTCATTCTGGTTGATGGTGGATTTTGTGGTTTTCTACCCCGTATTCGGTAGTTGTAAATCCTATGTTGTTGCTGTCTCCCTAGCGGAGTCTGTGCTTTCTTGTGCATAATTGCCGTTTGCTAGCAATTTTATCCTCAACCAGAGTTTTGGTCTTCTACCCCGTATTCGGTAGTTGTAAATCCTAATTTCTCTCCTTTGCAGAGTTAACCTTGTTGTTCATCCTAACCGATGATGGTTACTCGTCGTGTTTATCTTCATCCGATATTCGATGTTGATATTCCCTCCTTGCTTCTGGGTAATTGCCGTATGCTAGCAATTTTATCCCCAGCAAGTCTTGTGGATAATTGTCGGATGCTAGCAATTTTATCCTCAGTGGGTCCTTTCACCGTATGCCAGTGATTTGTTCCCCGGATCATTGATGTTTATCAATGCATCCCTTGTGAGTCTTCTTTCATTTACCCTTTTGCTTGGTAATGATTGTTGCTCCTTTGATCGGTCATCTTTATATACCTAGTTTTGGTATCCCGATGCCTTTCTTTTCGGTTGATTTATCCTTTATTAACCCAGTAACTGGTTGTGGATAATCTTCCATGCGAGTATAATATCCATGTTCTGACGGTAATGGATAATATATCTCATGCACTCTTCGGTCGAAGCCTGTTGTGTTTCCCCAGTCGAGTAAGATTCGTACTCCTTTGTGGAATCAAATATTTGTTGTTCTCTTGGATGATTGTCGGATGCTTGCAATTTATCCCCTGTGAGTTATCTTTCGTTTACCCTGTTGTTGTTGGTAACGATTGTTTCTCTTTTTGGTTGGTCACCTATTATATACCCAATAACCGGTATCTCTGGTGTCTTTTCCTTTGCGAGTGTATTATTCACGTTCTGACGGTAATGAATAATATATCTCATTCACTCTTTGGTTGGAATCCTTTGTTGATTTTCCCCAGCGGAGTAAGATTCGTATTCTTTGTAGAATCGAATATCCATCCTTTGATAAGTTTGCGTTCTGCTCTCTTCAGGATGATGAGTGTCTTGGCATATATACCAATTCACGTTTCGGTAGGTCACCTATTATATACCCAGTAACCGGTATCCCTGGTGTTTCCTTCCATGCGAGTATATTGTCTACGTTCTGACGGTAATAGATAATATATCTCATGCGAGTATACTATCCACGTTCTGACGATAATGGATATTATATCTCATACGCTCTTTGGGTTTGTTTTCCCAGCTGAGCAAGATTCATTTTCCCGTCGCGGAGTCGAATGTCCATCCTGTAAGTCGATTTGCTTTTTCAAGCCCTCCTTTCGGATGATGAGTGTTTTGGAATATATATACCAATTCACGCTTTGGTTGGTCACCTATTATATACCCAGTAACCGGTATCCCTGGTGTTCCTTCCTTTCTGCTCCCTATTATGACCTTGGTCCTCTGTGGAGAAAGATTTTCTTGAGTTGATGTACCTTTTTCAGGTCTTTCTCAGATGTTTGGTTGATTGATATTTCTCACCCTTATACCGGTCTAAGATATTCATTCTTCCTGAGTTTGTTACCCTTATACCAGTAACACCTCATTTCTTTGTTGCTTCCCCAGGAGAGTCTTTTTGTTAGACCTTCTCCAGTGGAGTTTCCTGTTGTGATTTTACCTTTTTGTTGTATTGGCGTTCCCCAATATATGCAATTTTTTTCCCCGGCAGGGAGGTTCTGTGTGAATCTTTTCCCCAGTCCGAGTGCGGATTTTTATCCGAAGTATCCTTTGTGGATAGTTTGAGTCAGCTTGAGTCTTTCCAATGGATGTGTCTTCCTTTGGAATTTTCTTTTCCCCAGTTTGAGTCCTTCACTCCCCTGTGAGGTTTCCAGTCCAGTCGTGTCTTGTTCATGCAGTGTCTAATTCTCGTTTCCCCTAATTCAGAGTCGTGTCCTGCTCACGCATTCTTTTTCTCTTTTCTTATCCCCATAAGAGTCCTGTTAGAGTCTCTGTTCCTGGTGAGTATATTACTCCGATGGATCGTCTTTTCTTCTTTGTGGACCCATATTCACCACAGAGATTGTTTCTTTTGCATGCATACATCTGCATCATGAGGTCTCTTAGGGACCAAAATTTGTCTCATTACTGTTATTTAAGCCCATTCTACCGCGTCGAGATGAAGATTTCTAAACTTCACTTCTCCGGCTAGAATGACCTTAAATAGGGGCATCTGTAAGACCCCAATTTTGTCCCTAAGATCCCTCATGGCATCATATCATATCATTGCATTGCCTCAAGGATCATTGGACTCCTTGCTTCCTTCCCTGTGGGTGGGATATTCTTTGAGAGTGGTTCTTGATCACCAAGCATGTTTGCATTTGTATATCATTGTTTTTCTTTTTTATCACTAACCAAAAGTACAAAAATATGTCATCTAACCTTTGTCTTGCAAATGAAGCAATCAACAGGTCAAGACAGTCAAAGGCATTCTCTGAGCAATAGATGGTGGTCATTCTTGAGAATTTGGACCCCACAATCATTCACAAGAGTTCATATGAGCTATGATGTTATTTTGAAGCAAAATCCCAAGTGGTAGAGGCTTGAATTTCATCAAAACATTCTCCAGTCATCTGAAGGCCTAGAAAGTCAACTGCAAAGTCAACTGTGGATTTGGAGGTGGGAAGTGACTAGAAATACTTCAGTCATGTTCAAACAAGTCTCATTTGACATTTCAAACATCAACATTGAAGAATTTAAAGTCAGATCAAAACTTTCCAAAAATAGAAAGTGACCTATAATTTGAATTTGCCAAAAATGGAAAGGTTTTAGTCCAACTTCAACTTCAAATTACATCATCAAGAAGGCTTCAAATGAAATTTTGTTGAACATGAAAGTTGTAGATCTTTCTTTCCCATTTCCAAAAAGTCCAAGATCATCAATTGCTCATGTGTGGTTAAGGAGATATGATCAAAACATGGCAAAGTATGCTTGAAGCTTCAAATGGACATAACTTCTCAACCAAAGCTCCAAAATGAGTGGCTCTTTTTGCATTTTGTTCATCTTGACCTCTACTTTCCAAAACATCCATTACATGACATGAATTTCACTTTCATGATCATGCGCACATTCATGAAGTTTTGAGAAGGAAATTCCATAAAATCATTTTGGTGAATTATGAGCTTACAAAATCACTTCCAAAACTTGCATGGGCCTTGTTTGAGTGAAAATGAACCAATTTCGTGCACTGTTCACACATGCATTTCATGCATAGAGGTGAAAAACCAATTTGCACTTACACTCCATAACTTGCTAATTTCATTTGCATTTGATCTAAACCTGATTAGAGCATGATTAGCATTGCATATATAAACTAAAACCTAACTGTTTTCGAAGGGGGAGCACTCATTTTTTCAGATCTAGATCAAGAATCTCAAATTTTTCTCTCAAAAATTTCTTCCAAATTCTTCACATCCAAGCATATTCCATTGCTTGATTCTTGATCCTGAGGTGTTGTTGAGCAAGTTTGAAGGTGGAACCAAGAGAAGCAGTGCCATATTGAGCTATACTCGAAGGTGGAAGCATCCATGGTGATTCCAAATTTTGGTGGATTCGTGCACAATTAAGCTCCAATTTCTCCTCCAATCATCTATACAAGCATCATAGAGAAGCTTTTGATCATTTCAAGCCTTGAACCAAGCCAATTCCAGCTTCTGCTCTTCAAGAGGTTACAAATCGACTCTCTTATTTTTGAATTTCCTTGCCATGATGTTGTAGATCTAAGTGTGTTGGTTATTCTGAGCTTTGAATCGTGCAAATTGGTGCTGTTTTGAGTGAGATATGAATGATTGAAGTTTTGATGATTGAATCTTATTTTCTTTGATCCGAGCTTATGTGTTTGTTTTTGCATGAAATGATTATGGATCTTGATTGTAAGTTGCATGATGATTCGAATACTGTGCTGGATTTTGATTTTTGGATGTGTTTTGGAAAATCTGGAAAATCCAGATGAAGATCATGATGATCTTCATCTTCAAGCTTGGATGTTCTTCATTTCCAGATTAGCTACGAATCTGTTGCGCGCTAGGGTTTGGATCAATACGATGTCGTTTCAATGCGTGCTATTTTTGAACTCACACCGAGTTCGATTCCTGACTGCAGCATAATTTCAAATGCCTTCACATTTTATCCATTTTCCCTCCTTTGCTATATGCTATGCTTCTCATTTTTTTAAAAAAAATTTCTCATCTTTAAAAAATCATAATAATTTGAAAATTAATCCAAAAATTACCAGGTCTTTTGCATTGTGATCCTTATTCTCTCTAGTTTTTTATCATCATGATTTCACAAGTTGTGCTTGGCTGGATAATTTTTTGTGCTAGAATGTTTGAACATGTATGCTTATTTGACCTTGCCATTCTTATACCTTTGTGAAATGCTGGTCTTTGATCCAATGATTATGAAATTTTGCATGGTGAAACTAGACACATTGCTTGACATTTTGGTGTTGATTTGGTATTTTTATCAATTGTCAATTCTGTTTTATGATTGTTCTAAGTTGGTGTGACAATTTGTGTCACACCTTTTGATATTCAACTTACATGATGTGTTTGCCATGCCAAATGATGTCCAATGCTTCTCATTTTTTGTGTGATGCATGTTATGAATGTTGTGATTGCTCATGATTTTTGTTGGAATTATTTGAATCATTTCTGATTTAATTGAGATTTTTCATTCTGGTTGATCACATTTGAGCTTTAAAATTGCCTTGAACTTCAATTGATCATGAAATGCTTTTGGTTAATGATATTGATGTAAGACCTTTTGGAATGTTTCAAGATGTGTTTGAAGTTGATTCATGTTAAATTTCAGCTTCTGTTTTGAATTTTTTCTTCACCTTTGACCCTAGGCTTTGACCTAGTGGTTTGTTGCTTATCTTTGAGCTTTGATTTCAGGTTGAGCATTCAAGTTCCATAGTGGTTGATGCTTCATCACTTGAGCATTGATGTTTGCCTTTGATTACTAATCTTTGTGTTTTTTGTAGGTTGATGTTGACTCATTTGAGTTTGACCTTTGGCTTACACATTTTGTACATTGGGATTGTTTGTTGCTTATTGACTGTTTATCTGTTTGTCTGAGCATTGTACTAATTTGTTTGATACTTCCGCAGGTACATAAGTTGCTTTAAGTTCTTTTGAACTTTGTTTTGCTTGGTTGCTTAACCACTTAGGTATAATCTCTAATCTTCATGTAGTCTGGAAGACCTACTGTTATTGGTAGGCACCTGTCTGAAGTTCTTCTTAAGAGGCAATGCTTGTGAGTGTTTATCTTTTGTGCCAAGCAGGAAAAGTCCTCTTATGAGGCAATTGGAAGATAAAAGAGATGTGTAATCCATCTCCTGCTATTCAGTGTGTCATTCACCTTGCTCACACCATGTGTTGATGCATGGTGAATAATAACCCAAGATCTTATAGAGTCAATCATTTGTGGAGAAGAGTTCCAACTTTCTGAACTCCCACACTTTCTATTGTTTAAAAGCTCTCCCAGGCCAGGGATAAGAGCTATGAGGCACACCCCTCATCTCCATTTCATCTGCTTCACCCTAACTCTCAATGTTAGGGTTAAGAGCACAATTACCCCATTCCAGTTGGCTGTAAAGCCTAACCTTGCTTGAGCCTAATTGATTGTGTATAGTGTGTGCTAATTGACTTGTTTGCTTGCTTACTTGATTCATCTATACATAGATGCTTATGTGTGCCTTTATGCATTTATCATCATTAATTGTACATCATTTCATGATCATTGTTCATATCTTTGTGACACTTTGTTTGTCCATTGAGGAGTCAATTGTAAGTCCATTTATTGGCAGTTGTTTCCTATGATCTGGAAGGAGTTGGGACTAAGACCATTGATTCGCATCCTATTTCCTTGGAGTCGAGTGTAAGCACTACGCCAAAAACTGGAATAGACAGCGCCCCTTAGAGGGCGCTTTATTACAAAAGTGCACTCTAAAGTGAAGAGAAAAAATAAGGAGCATACTATTGGAATAGACAGCGCACTTTAGAGGGCGCTTTTGTAACAAAGCGCACTCTAAAGTGAAGCGAAAAAATAATGAGGAAATGGAGGGACACCAATAGAGGACGCTTTATTGAAAGCGCCCTCTAAGGGTAACCTTAGAGGGCGCTTTTGAAAAAGCGCTCTCTATGTCCATGTACATTTCCAGTTTATAAGGCGCTTTTGGAAAGCCTTAGAGAGCGCTTTTAGAAGCGCCCTCTTAGGCCCCCTTTAGAGGGCGCTTTTGTAACAAAGCGCCCTCTAAAGTGAAGCCAAAAAAAAATATTGAGGAAATGGAGGGACAACAATAGAGGGCGCTTTAGTGAAAGCGCCCTCTAAGGTTACCCTTAGAGGGCGCTTTTAAAAAAGCGCTCTCTAAGTCCATGTACATTTCCAGTTTAGAAGGCGCTTTTGGAAAGCCTTAGAGAGCGCTTTCAGAAGCGCCCTCTTAGGCCCCCTTTAGAGGGCGCTTTTTTTACAAAAGCGCCCTCTAAGGTCCCCTTTAGTAAACATTAAAATTATAAGATATACTGCATGTCTCTTTATTTTCCCTCTCTACAAGCTATTTCGTTTACGTAACTGGGTTTTCTCTCTACTGCGTCCACCGTCTACTGCGATTACTCTCGTCCTCCGTTCGTTCTCCCTCCCTCACCATCGTCGTCGCCGTCGCCTTTTTCTGCTGCTGCGTTCACGTTCACGTCCGCCGTCACTGTTCACTTTCTTCTCCATCGTTACCGTCACCTTGAAGGTATTTCTCTTCTCCATCTTTACCGTTCACTTTCTTCATGTGTTTGATTAGGGCATTTTATAAACTTAGTTTTACATTTTGTGCATTATGTTGATTAATGTTGTTTAGGGCAAACTGAGTTTTTTATTTCTGATTGAAAACTGATATCATTTGAAGTGTGTTTGAGCTTGTGCTTGGAAGTTTGATGATTATGGATGCAAGTTTGTTCATGTTCTAAACACCATAAGTTTGCATTGGTCTTTTGCATGCAGTAGGTGTGTGTGAGTTTGCATTGGTCTTTTGCATGCAGTAGGTCTTTTGCATGAGAAATGGAAGGTATATGAATGTGTTCACGTATTGAATCATTGTCTTACTTGGGTCTTATTGAATCATTTCTATATTACAGATAAAATGGCTAACCAAGACGATACCCATGACGCGAATGGATCACGTAACAATGTTGAAAAAGAAATAAAACGAGGATTGACTGTTATGAAGTCAATCATTCGTGCAAGAGACAAGGGTGTAAAATTTGAAGTACATTGGAGTGCTGAAGACCAACTAATTGAGCCTAACGGTTCAATGTTGGCAAGTTACATTGGTTTCCTTGTTCGACAACATATTCCGATTACATGTGATAATTGGAGAAGTCCGGACTTGAAGGTTGGCAAAGAAAAAATATGGTCGGAGATACAGGTACTTACCATATATTGTTATATGTTTTTTTTGTTGACTATTTGTTGACCATATATTGTTATAATATTACTTTATAATAACACACTCCATGTGTATGTTTTTTAGAGATCCTTTCACATCGATGAAAGCCGGCAAAAATATTGTATTCAATTGGCCGGAAAAAGACTCCGAGGATTTCGATCCTTTTTGTCCAACAAATTTCTCAAGGATGAGGAAGGAAAATTTGTTGAAGCAGAACGACCAATGAAGTATGCCGAGATTATTTCAGCCGATGAATGGAATAACTTTGTCGCCAAACGAAGAAACGAAAAATTCCATGTAATGTCTATTAATTATGGTATTATAGAATTGTTAAGTTACTTGGTTCTAATATGCCTTAAACTTTTTTATCCAGGAAGTAAGCGACATAAATCGGAAAAGGGCATCAAAACCCGCGTATCCGTACAAAAAAGGGCGTACGGGATATGCACGGTTACAACAAAGAATTGTGAGTATATTCAAATGCTATGAGCTTATACATTGTCACAATATGTTATAATTGATGATCTTATAATCTAATTCAATGTGTAGCTAGCCGAGGAGAAAAGTGACGCAACATCTCTTCCGGAGCACGTATTATGGAAGGCTGCTCGGGTTGGGAAGGATGGGGCTGTCGTTGAAGCGGTCCAAACTGTTTATGACGAATGTGTAAGTATATGTAACATTATTTCTTTAATTATATCGAAAATTTTGTTAGACATATAATTCATTTTTAATCTCCTCTAATAATATTTCAGGAGACTTTATCCCAAACCGTACCTTCAACCGAGGTCCAGGATTGCAGGAGCGTACTTAGTCGAGTACTAAATGTTCCTGAGTATTCCGGTCGTGTGAGGGGTAAGGGTTTTGGTGTGACTCCGTCGTCATTTTATAAAAAACCAAAAACAAAAAATCCTACCAACAAAGAGGTGATGGAGACCTTGGCGGAGTTAAGGGCACAAGTACTCCAACTGCAAAACGAGAATGCAAGGTATAGAGAGGAAAGGTGCGCCTCCGAGGCAAAAGATACTAGTGACCGAGCTAGTATCAATTGTCAACCGAAATTTCCCGAGGTAATTATATATGTTATTATGAAATTAAAATAGCACTTTTTTACTTGACACATATACACGTTAACAATAACATTTATTATTGGTTTAGGGCATTTCACCTTGTCAGCTGTATCTATCGTCACCAACTTATCGCATGGTTGGCAAGGGAAAAGTGCACAACACTTCGGGTGAATTACTTCACCATAATCCCCTCCCGGTGGGATATATGAAAGTTTCGGTTGACCTTGTATTAGATACCGACGCGCTTCTACCATTACTTGACGTTGTTTCAGAGACAACGTTGATGCGAGAAGCAGTCGGATCCTTTGTTAGATGGCCGTCAGATCTAATTTTCCCAGATGCCGAGGTATATATGTTCTAAATGATTATGAATCTTTAGTATTCACATTTCAATTCAGCTACAATTATGATATTTAATCAATCCTTATTACATGGTAATGTTAGACTCCTACAAGACCCACGCATAAAGTTGGTAAAGGGATTTCAAGACGCATCGAGTCGGTTGCATCTCTAAAAGAGGTACAAATATATATACCTATTGAATTATATACGCAACGATTTTGTTGCATCACAAAAAGTCATGATTTAATTTATATGAATTTTTAGGTTCCCGGTCGAAAGTTGAAAAAAGCTGGTAACGATATTCCTCCAACGACGTCCGGGACAAAATCTCAAATTATGATGCGTCTTGAGAAAATGGTGAATGAGTCTGATATTATGCAAGGGGCCATTCGTACTATAGATTTTGATGAAGGTGTTTTCGGAGCTGCTCATTTCGAAATAATTGCAAAGGAGGACATGCAACAACTTTTTGAACACGACGAATTAGGCATCGCTGTCATTCATACATACATATGGTACTCCGATCAATCTATAATTTACTTAGTTGAACAATTTATTTACACATTTCAATGAGTAGTCTAATGTTTATTATGTTTCTATTTAAGGTATATGTATGTAACATTGCTGCGGGGAACTGAATTGTGTAACCGTTTCAATTTTATTGCTGCTTCCCGTATCAACGCAACGTTAATAACGAAAAATCCAACATCCGTAAAGAATGATCTAGTCGATAGATTCATGGCGACCGGCGATAAGACTACACCCAGTTTGTATTTTTTACCGTTTAATTCTGGCAACGGGTTAGATTTTCTTTCTAATAATTTCATTCTAATCTATGTATATCTTTTACGTAGAAAATTTTCATTCATCTAAATTTTTGTTTTATTTTACAGTGGTCACTGGGTGTTGGTTGCTATGGATCTTTCGAGACTAATAGTGTATTATCTCGATTCGTTATCGGGTGATTGGAGTAAATATCCGAGTATGAAGAAGACGGTTGACGCGTAAGTGAAATTCCCCTAAATATTCGTGTGTATTTGTATATTTAATTATGTCTGTCAGATTAATCTCAATATACGTTTTTATTTTGTTAGGGCAATAATAAAATTTAGATCGAAAAAGAATTATCGCAATAGGAAGGACATTACCTGGATCAGAGTTCAGGTATATATTAAGTATCTTATTTTTGCTTATAATAGTGTTTGTTTTTTTGCTTATAATAGTGTTTGTAAGAAATTAACTATATATATATTGTTTGTTTTTCTGTGTAGTGTCCTCAGCAAAATAATTCGGTCGATTGCGGATTTTTTGTATTGAGATTTATGAGAGATATCATTGCGTTGAATCGTATAGACATCCCAAAAATGGTATGGAATAATAACTTAGGGTTTATTTTAATATTATCGGATATTTCATCTAATTTGTTACTAAATCATGAATATGTTTTATTCTCTTAATTGTAGTACTTTGAGGAATACAAATCTTACTCAAGAGCTCATTTGGATGAAATGAAGGATGAATTGTGTCAATTCATTGTTGATCAAAGAATCATATAGCTAGGTTGTATATTGTTGTACATATATGTATGGAATGTTGTTGTTGTATGCTGTTGTTGTATATATGTTGTATATATGTTGTATATTGTTGTTGTACTTTTACTAACTCATGAATATGTTGTTGTATATTATTGATCAAAGAATCATATATTATGTTGTATATATGGAGGATTAATGTTGTATATAAATGGATTCATGTTGTATATATCAATGGATTAATGGTGTATAACATTGGATTAAAGGATGAAATCAATATGAATTTTACACTTTTGCAGCATGCGAACAGGTTACCAATTAAATATCCACTGTTTTTCAAACAAATTTTTTTAAAACAACTAACACTTTAGAGGGAGCTTTCTGTAGGAAGCGCCCTCTAAACATTTTACATTGACAACTTTAGAGGGCGCTTTATCCAGAAAGCGCCCTCTAAACACTTTACATTGACAACTTTAGAGGGCGCTTAACACTTTAGAGGGCGCTTTATGTAGGAAGCACCCTCTAAACATTTTACATTGACAACTTTAGAGGGCGCTTTGTCCAGAAAGCGCCCTCTAAACACTTTACATTGACAACTTTAGAGGGCGCTTTTTCCAGAAAGCGCCCTCTAAACACTTTACATTGACAACTTTAGAGGGCGCTTTTTCCAGCAAGCGCCCTCTAAGGTGTCCCTTTATGGACCATTCCAGAGGGCGCTTTTTTCTGAAAGCGCACTATAATGTGGCCCTTAAAGGGCCACTTTAGACAGCGCTTTCTCCAGGAAAACAAAGCGCTGTCTTTACCTATGCCAGCGCCACTTTAGAGGGCGCTTAAAAGCGCTGTTATAGGTCAAAATAAGCGCCCTCTTTTCCCTTATTTGGCGTAGTGAAGACCATTTATTGGCAACTTGTTTCCTCTTGCTTATTGCATTCTTTATTTTGTTTTGTGAGGAGTCAATTGTAAGTCCATTTATTGGCAGTTGTTTCCTATGATCATTCCTGTGAGACTGGTATAAGTCCATTGATTGGCATCTGGTATCATTGTTTCTTTTTGTTTTAGGAGATTAGTATAAGTCCATTGATTGGCATCTGGTATCCATGTTTTGTTTTGTGAGATTGGTATAAGTCCAATGATTGGCATCTGGTATCATTGTTTCTTTGTTTTAGGAGATTGGTATGAGTCCATTGATTGGCATCCGGTATCCATTTACTTTGTCCATCTGTTATTTGCATTGTTGCCTATTCCAAAGGAATCACTTGAATCATCTACATATGATCTCAAGAGGTGAACATCTAAGAAGTTTTACTTCCTCACCCTCCCACTTTTTGCTTCTTTAAACCTCCATTTGCATGTTAACCCAAACTTGAAAGCTATTGTGCAAACATTTTCATTTGTTTTCAAATTAGAAACCTAGGCCTTAAGCCTTTGATTTTCAAACTTCATTTTCATAATACTTCTTTTGAATTGAATTCTAATCATCCTTTGACCATCTTTTGTGAATAATCCTAATTGGTTAATTTCACTCACTCAATTGTTTTGTGGCTTTGTCCATTCTTGATAAGTTTTCATACATTAGCCATAGGTTTGATTTATCCTAGTTGGTTAATGTTAATCTCACCGTTTGTCCTTAGTGATTGAATTGTAAGACTTCCTTGCTTATTATAGGGTTAACCCCTCACTAGCAAGTTGAAGCTTTTCTCACGTGGTGGACTTGTTGTTTGTATAAGGTTGAGTTTTCTCCCGTGGATAAAGAAAGACCTTAGGACTTTTGTTTTAAAATCAATTCACACATATTTTGGAGATCTTTTAGCCGAACTACGGCGTTTTGATCCTTACCTTCCATGGAAAGGTACGTAGGCAACGGGTTCATCCGTTCAAACACAAAAATAATAATTTGTATATTCTTTTCCTCATCCTTTCAATCCATGTTTGCACAATAAGTATTTCATAAACAAATAACATTTCGTACGACAAGTGTGAAAAGGGCTCCCTAGGAGTACCTAGGACGTTTTGGGTGCCTAACACCTTCCCATTGCGTAATTAACCCCTTACCCAGATCTCTGATCTTTTCATTAGTTTTCTATGTGTAAAACTTCTTAGGCTTTTGTTCGCTTTTTAGCCATTCCTTTGGATAAATAAAAGTGCGGTGGCGACTCGATTCTTTGTATACTTTGCTTTTGATTTAATCAATAAATCATAAAGTGACGAATACACCGCTACAAAATGCATAGGTTGTTGTGTGAGCACAGTCACTATGAGCACGATCACGATAGGTTCCATGTGTGCACTGTCAATGAAAGAGGATGCCGCAAGATAAGAAGGGACATCCAAGAGATGCTAGACCAAGGGATGATTGAGATACTTCAAAATCGTAATGAGGATGAAGTTGATGTTATCACCCCCGTGTTCAATATTCCTGATCCTGTTGTCATTAAGTATGATGGCAGCAAAAAGAACGTGGTGCCAACTCTTGTGATAAAGCCAGTGGGCCCTGTACCGTATGTGTCAGATAAAGCGGTCTCGTACCGTTACAATGCTGTTATGATGGAAGATGGGAAGGAGGTGTCGTTGCCCTCAACCTCTGTTGTAAGCATATCCTATGTTACTGGAGTGACCCGTAGTGGTCGTGTTTTCTCGGCTCAGCCGAAATCCCATGAAAATGTCGTGAAGAGTGATGTTGTTAGTCCTGTCGATCCTGCGGGGAGTTCTTCTTCAAATCATTTTATTCCTGTTGTAAAGGGTGTTGACCCTGTTGTCGTCAAAGCTGATAAAGCTCCTATCCTAGTTGGCCAGTCTGGCATATTGAGAGAGGATGGTGATGAGATGTTGAGGCTCATCAAGAGGAGCGAGTACAACATTGTGGAGCAGTTGCTTCAAACTCCATCAAAGATATTTGTCCTATCTTTGTTGATGAATTCAGATCCACACCGTGAAGCGTTGCAAAGGGTGTTGGACGTGGCATATGTGGATCACGATGTCACGATTGAACAGTTTGATAGCATTGTTGCAAATATAAATGCCTGCAACAATTTGAGCTTCTGCGACAATGATCTTCCCGAGGAGGGAAAAGACCACAATTTGGCCTTACATATCTCTATGAACTGTAAAGACGATGCCCTGTCCAATGTGTTGGTGGATACAGGGTCATCACTTATTGTATTTCCAAAGTTCACTCTCTCCAAACTTTCATATCATGGGCCTCCCATGAGGCAGAGTGGAGTGGTAGTAAAAGCTTTTGATGGATCGCGCAAGACCGTTATCAGTGAATTAGACCTCCCGATCAAGATTGGACCTAGTGATTTCCATATCACTTTCCAAGTTATGGACATACATTCGTCATACAACTGTTTACTTGGTAGACCATGGATTCACGAGGCAGGCGCCGTGACATTCACCCTGCACCAAAAGTTGAAGTTTGTCAAGAACAAGAAGTTGGTGGTGATAGGGGGAGAGAAGGCTCTATTGGTTAGCCATTTATCTTCCTTTTCCTAAATCGATGTTGAGGATGAGGTTGGAACTCCATTCCAATCCTTATCTATTGTTGAGCCTTCTAGGAAAGGACTTCCTTCATTTGTCTCCTACAATGATGCGAAGTTTGCCATCGAAAGTGGCGCAACTAATGGTTTGGGGAAAATGATAAAGATGGAATACAATAAATCTCGGGCTGGTATATGGTATTCTTCCGATGTTTCAAATGATATTGGGTTGTTTCAGAGTGGAGGTTTCATCCACATCGTTGGAGATCAAGAAGTTGCAGCCATCATTGAAGAAGAGGAAGAGGAAGACCTCGACAACTTTGTCATACCTGGCGGGATCTGCAATAATTGGGTCATTGTTGATGTTCCAACAATTATCCATAAGTCAACATAATATGTCCATTCCTGTTTAAAAAACCCTTCTCCCATGCCAAAAGGAGAAGTGAAGACATTGTTGGCATAACTTGTTAATACAATGATGTTCATTCAAAAATCACATGTTAAGTGTTTGTTTTTCAAATTATTTTTCATTTTTTTGCTTTTCGCATGAAATTGGTGATCACCATAAACCCTAAAAAAGAGAATAAAATCAATCTTTTCATCTGCATAATGATTTCCCTTTTTTTGAATTCTGAAATCTCTTTTATACTCAAAATCATTATGTAGGTTAATCAAACCCATTGAACATAATGATCCAACAACATCTCCCAACTTTGAATTCCCTGTATTTGAGGCAGAAGATGATGATGTTGAAGAGATTCCTGATGAGATTACCTGTCTTCTTGAGTACGAGGAGAAGATCATTCAGCCACATCTTGAGAATCTGGAAACAATCAACTTAGGGTCTAAAGACTGCATTTGTGAAGTGAAGATTGGGGCACTCCTTGAAGAGTCTGTTAAGAAGGGGTTGATTGAGTTGCTACGAGAATATGTTGACGCCTTTGCCTGGTCGTATAGAGACATGCCAGGTCTAGATACTAATATCGTGCAACATTTCTTGCTGTTGAAGCCTAAGTGTTTGCCTGTGAAGCAAAAGCTTAGAAGAAATCATCCTGATATAGCAGTGAAGATTAAAGAAGAAGTTCAGAAGAAAATTAATGTGGGGTTTATGGTGACTTCTACATATCCTCAATGGGTGGCCAATATTGTATCTGTACCTAAAAAAGACGGAAAAGTACGAATGTGCGTGGATTACCGTGACTTGAATAAAGCTAGTCCAAAAGATGATTTTCCACTACCACACATTGATATGTTGGTAGACAATATGGCTAAATTCAATGTCTTTTCATTTATGGACGGATTTTCCGGTTATGATCAGATTAAAATGGCACCCGAGGATATGGAGAAGACAACATTCATCACACCTTGGGGAACATTATGTTATCGAGTGATGCCCTTCGGTTTCAAGAACTCCGGAGCCACATATCAACGTGCTATGACTACCCTGTTTCATGACATGATGCACAAGGAGATCGAGGTGTATGTCGACGATATGATTGCAAAGTCGAAAACGGAAATTGAGCATGTAGAACACTTGTTGAAGCTTTTCCAACATTTGAGGAAGTACAAACTCCGCTTGAATCCAAACAAGTGTACATTTGGAGTCCGTTCCGGCAAGTTATTGGGCTTTATTGTCAGCGAGAGAGGTATTGAAGTTGATCCTGCCAAGGTCAAAGCAATACAAGAGATGCCTGCGCCTAAAACTAAGAAGCAAGTTCGAGGTTTTCTTGGCCGCTTGAATTACATTTCGAGATTTATATCCCACATGACTGCCACATGTGCGCCTATATTCAAGCTCCTCCGGAAAGATCAGCGTCATGATTGGACCGAGGATTGCCAAAAAGCCTTTGACAGTATCAAAGAGTATCTGTCCGAGCCTTCGATTCTGTCTCCACCTGTTGAAGGGAGACCATTGATTATGTACTTGACTGTACTTGATGATTCCATGGGTTGTGTCCTTGGTCAGCAAGATGAATCAGGAAAGAAAGAATATGCAATATACTACTTGAGTAAGAAGTTCACCAACTGTGAGTCTCGGTACTCAATGCTTGAGAAGACATGCTGGGCTTTGGCTTGGGCTGCTAAGCGTTTACGCCAGTATATGTTAAATTATACAACTTGGTTGATATCCAAAATGGATTCGATCAAGTATATATTTGAGAAGCCTGCTTTAACTGGGAGAATTGCCCGTTGGCAGATGCTGTTATCTGAGTATGATATTGAGTATTGAGCTCAAAAATCTATGAAAGGTAGTATCTTGGCTGACCATTTGGCACATCAACCAATTGAAGATAATCAGTCCGTGCAATATGACTTCCCTGATGAGGAGATTATGTACATGAAAATTAAAGATTGTGATGAACCATTGCTTGAGGAAGGGCCAGAGCCTGGTTCCCGATGGGGTATGGTGTTCGATGGTGTTGTTAATCAGTATGGAAATGGTATTGGGGCAGTGATTATTACTCCTCAAGGCACACATTTTTCTTTTACAGCAAGGCTAACTTTCAAATGCAAGAATAATATGGCGGAGTATGAGGTTAGTATTATGGGTTTGGAAGAATGTGTTGATCTTAGGATCAAACATCTTGATGTTTATGGCAATTCGGCCCTTGTTATTAATCAGATTAAGGGTGAGTGGGAGATGAACCATCCTGGCCTCATCCCATATAGAGATTATGCGAGGAGGATTTCAACTTTCTTTACTAAAGTTGACTTTCATCATATTCCTCGAGATGAGAATCGGATGGCGGATGCTCTCGCTACGCTTGCTTTAATGATTGCTGTCAATTATTGGAATGAAGTCCCAAAGATTACTGTGATGCGCTTGGATAGACGAGCTCATGTGTTTGCAGTTGAGGAGGTGAAAGATGATAAGCCATGGTATTATGATATCAAGTGTTTTCTCCAAAGTCATACTTACCCGCCTGGGGCATCTGTTAAAGATAAGAAGAATTTGAGGAGATTATCTGGCAGTTTCTACCTTAATGGTGATGTGTTTTACAAGAGAAATTTTAACATGGTTCTACTCATATGCGAGGATAGACGCGAAGCAGACCTGTTGATGACTGAAGTCCATGAGGGTTCATTTGGTACTAATTCCAATGGACATGTTATGGCGAAAAAGATGTTGAGAGCAGGCTACTATTGGCTGACAATAGAGTCTTACTGCTGCAAATACGTAAAGAGATGCCACAAGTGTCAGATTTATGCAGACAAGATTCATGTTCCCCCGACACTTCTGAATGTTATTTCCTCACCATGGCCTTTCTCCTTGTGGGGAATTGATATGATTGGCATGGTTGAGCCTAAGGCGTCAAACAGTCACCATTTTATTCTCGTAGCCATTGATTACTTCACCAAGTGGGTTGAAGCGGCATCGTATGCAAATGTGACTAGGCAGGTGGTTGTGAGGTTTATCAAGAACCAACTCATATACCAATATGGTGTGCCATACAAGATCATTACCAATAATGGATCTAACTTGAACAATAAGATGATGAAAGAGTTGTGCAGCGAGTTCAAGATTGCACATCATAATTCTTCTCCCTATAGACCCAAGATGAATGGGGTTGTTGAAGCTTCTAACAAGAACATCAAGAAGATTATTCAGAAGATGGTTGTTACGTACAAAGATTGGCATGAGATGTTGCTGTTTGCTTTGCATGGCTATTGTAGCGAGGTATTCGTTACCATTAGAGATATTGACTAAATCCAAGGTAAACCATACATGTCGAGTCGCCACCGCACTTCTATTTATCCAAAGGAATGGTTAGAAAGTGAACAAAAACCTAAAAGTTTTATCGAATCAAAAACTAGTAAAAATGTCAGAGATCTGGGTAAGGGGGTTGGTTATGCAATGGGAAGGTTTTAAGCACCCAAAACATCCTAGGTACTCCTAGGGAGCCCTTTTCACATTTGTTATAAGGTTGGTATTTTGTGAAAATTTATTTGTGCAAACATGATTGAAGAGATGAGAAAAGAATATACAAGTTTATTTACATTTTGTGTTTGAATGGATGAACCCATTGCCTACGTACCATCTTAAAAAAGATTAGGATCAAAACCTCGTAGTTCGGGGTAAAAATTTCAAAATGAGTTGGTGAATTGATTGGTCCAAAAGCCTTAAGGTCTTTTGTTATCCAAGGGAGAAAACTCAAACCAAAAACCACAAATCCACCATGTGAGGATAGCTTCAACATGCTAGTGAGGGGTTAACCCTATAATAAGCATGGAAGACTCATTGTCCATCACTAAGGATAAAGGTGAGTATTACATCTACCTCAAGGATAACTCAATCCTAATAGCTAAAGGTTATAAAAATTTGATTAAGAAAGTGGCCATTAAAACCATAAAAAGACATTTGAATGGGTTATATTTACCAATGGAAAGTATTGACAAAATATGGTTTAAGTGGATTAAAAGATTCAATTCAAATAAGTATTATGAAAAGAGAGTTTGAAAATCAAAATCATAAGGCTTAGGTTTCTAATGTTTGAAAAGAAGTGTTAGATGTTTGCACAAAAGTTTTGGCTTGGGTTAGAGTGGAGAGAAGAAGAAGAATGGCTAAGGTCCTAAGCATACAAGAGGTGAGGGATAAGAAACAAAACCACAAAAGGAGTTCCTCTCTTGAGATCATAGTGATGATCCAAGTAGCTCTCATCCTTTGGAATAAGTAATCACAACAATGGTAAACTCAAGCAAATCAATTAATCAAATGAAGCTCTTGGAAAGTTCCTCATTGTATCTTGGATCTCTCTCTCTTAGGAGCTCATGGTAATGGTTCCTCCATTTGGATCAAGTTGGAATCCCTAACAAAAAAACACAGACATCAAAAGGTTCTATTAACAATCAAAGAATGGACAAGAGGGAGTTTAGAATATGGTCCTTTCAATGTTCATCTTCAAGCTTTAAGCATTCTAAAGGCATGAGGCCTAGTTGCTCTTTGACATTTAAGCACTCTAAATGCATGAGGCCTAGTTGCTCCTCAAACTCCATTAGCTTGGGTAAAGTCCTAAAGTCTAAGTCCATTTTGTCAAATTCTTTGCATTTGGTTCACAACAAACAGACAAACACAAGCACAAAAGATATATACACAATTATATGCTCAAGTGAGCAAAAGGCAAATGGCATTAACATAAACATGTGCTCCAATGAGCAAAGGAAAAAGCAAATGAATAATATGTGCAAGAATAATAAATTGCATAAATGTAAAATGCAAAAAGTAAATGTTAATGGTTAGTGGTTAGTGGTTAGTAGTTAGTATGCCATAAGGCAAATTTAGCGCTATGTTAAGCAATCGTAATTGGAATTATGTAGAAGTCACAACTGTCGCATTACGCGAAAAACCGGCGGGAAAACGAAACAACAGAGCCGCCACCATGCGTTATTTATCCCAAAGGAGGGAAAGGAAACGCTCAAAGTAAACCTGGAAAGGAATGGTCTCGCGACCAGAGATTGATGGGTACGGGAGTCGGTTATGCGAAGGGAAGGTATTAACACCCCTACGCATCCGTCGTACTCGACGGGATCCACGCTCAGAAAGAATAGAAGAAAGGTTTCTAAAAACTGCTCAAACACTACACAAGGCTGGAAACAAACACAGAAAGACGGAAGAAACGGGACTCGGCAGGATATCGCATCCTGGGCCTACGTAGTCTGTCAAGCACAGACATCAGAGTCGACGTAGTTCGGGACAGGGGAAACGTGCTCGCTAGGATGTCGCATCCTATGCATACGTATCTTCTCTGACCAGAGAAGAATCAGAGCACTCGTAGCTCGGCTAACGCACGCCAAACAAAACCAACACAGGAAACCGACTGCCAATCGCTGGGCTTACGTCAGACTCCACACAAACATGCAAACATGGAAACCGAATGCCAATCACTAGACTTACATCAGACTCCGAACCAACAAACACACACAGGAAACCAACTGCCAATCGCTGGACTTGCGTCAGACTCCAACAAGAAAACAAGACACAAGAAACCAACTGCCAACCGCTGGACTTACGTCAGTCTCCAAACACACACAAAGGGGTTGAAAAAGAAAAAGGGCGCCCGGAGAGATCAACTCATCTCCTGCCTACGTACCTCATCTGCTATGAGGATCAGGGCGACGTAGTTCCCCTAAACAGGGAAAGAACTTCTAACCTAACCAGAGACAAAGGGAGGACGACAAGCTACTAGTGAGACTACGACTCGAGCCTAGAAGTTGTCATGCATACGATCCCTATGTTGAGGTTTCTATCCTAACTTGCACAGGAAGCAAGCTATCCTAAACAGCACAATCAAACACACACGCACAATAAAGCAAGCACACACTATATGCAAACAATTGGGCTCATACAAGGCTAGGCTGGAAAAACAAGCCAACTGGAATGGGGTGTTTTTAGCTCTTAACCCTAACATTGAGAGTTAGGGTGAAGCAGATGAAATGGGAAGTGAGGGTAAGACCTCACAGCTCTTATCCCTGGCCTGGGAGAGCTTGACTCAAATAGAAAGTGTGGGAGTTCAGAATGTAGGAACTCTTCTCCACATGACTGACACAACAAGATCTTGGGTTCTTATTCACAATGCATCGACACATGGTGTGAGCAAAGTGAATGACACAACTGAATAGCAGGGGATGGATTGCACATCCCTTTTATCTTCCAATTGCCTCTTAAGAGGTTTTTACCTGCTTGGCACAAAATTAAACATCCACAAGCATTGCCTCTTAAGGAGGGCTTCAGAAAGGTGCCTACCAATAACAGTAGGTCTTCCAGACTACATGAGGATTAAGGAATTATACCTCAGTGGTATGCCAACCACAAGCAATGCCAAGCAAGTTCGAATGAACTTAAAGCAACTTAGGTACCTGTGGAAACATCTAAACCAATCAGTACACAGTTCAGACCAACAAACAATAGTCAATATCAGACAGACAGACAAAACCAATCAGACAACAATGAGCAAGCCATACACACAAGTAAATTGTCCTCAAAGCCTACAAAACAAGCAAATGTTAGCCAACAACAACCAATAATCAAGCTCAAATGAAGGGGCAACATCAATCATGGAGATGCACACTTGAACCTGAAATCACAACTCAAATAGTAAGTAACAAACCACTAGGTCAAAGCCTAGGGTCAAAAGAGGATCAAAAATCCAAAACAAAACCTCAAACTCAACACAAAGCATGTTTATTCACTCAAGAACAAGTCCTAAAAAGGACCAAATCATAATCAATAAGCAAGTCCATTTCATGTGCAAGATAAGTCAAAGACCAATTCAAGGCATCCAAATGATCATCATGAATGAAAATTCTCAATCAAAACAGAAATGATTCAAATAATTCTGGAAAAATTCATGAGCAATCAAGACATCCACAACATCCATCACACAAAAAATCAGAAACATTGGAGATCATTTGGCATGCAAATCACATTGTACAAGTTAGACAACCAAAGGTGTGACACAAATTGTCACACCATGTTAACACAAGCATAAAACAGAAATGGAGCATGGGAAAAATGTCAAACCAAAGCCAAAATGTCCATCAATGTGTCTAGAATCAGCATGCAAAATTTCAAGTTCATTGGATTAAAATAAAGCATTTCATAAAGGAAAGAGTAAGGCAAGGTCACAAATGCATATGTGTTCAATCATCCTAGAACAAATTAATTTTCCAGCCAGGCACAACTTGCAAATTCATGATCATAAAAAACTATACATTCTAAGGAGCATTTTGCAAAAAATTGGGGATCAATTGGATGATTTTTCAATTTGTTATGATTTTATGAAGTTTGGAAAAAATTTGAAGTCAAAACATGGCCAAGGCATGAAATAATGGAGGGAATATGTGAAAATAATAACCAATTTGAAAACATGCGCTCGGTGGGACTCGAACCTGGTCCAGATTTGAATTTGCGCGCTTCACCCAAACGACATCGTTTTGGTTTAAAACCCTAAGCCTGGCGCAATTTCCAGAATTTCGTAGCTAAATCCAGAAGTTCGTAGCAAAACATGAATAATCCGTAGCAAAATCTGGAAAACTCATGATCTTCATCTTCTTCACGAGGTTGAAGATGAAGATGAAGATGAACTTCATACCAAAATCCAGAAAATTCCAGAAAACTCCAGAATCCAAAAATTTTAAAGCCAATCGAATCCTTGTTTCATGCACATCAAAGATCAAGCAACAAATCATGCTAAAACATCATGCATCGTTCAAATCGAAGAAAATAAAAATTGACATCAAACTTTCAAACACACATAACTTCATGAATAATGCACCATTTCACTTGATTTTTATACCAGAATGATCACCAAACAAAGATCTACACAAATATCACAATGAATTTGAGAATAAATGAGATTGAAACTTGACCTCTTGAAGAACAGCAAGCTGGAATCGCGTGCTACAAGGCTCAGCAATGGTCCAAAACTCTTCTACAATGCTTGTTGAGATGATTGATGGAGAGATTGAAGCTCAAACAAGCACGAATCCAGTAGAATTTGAAACTTCCATTAATGCTTCAAGCTTCATGTAAGGTCAAAACTGGCACGAATTCTTCCAAATTCACATTCAAATCTCCTCAAAAACACTTCATGATCATGATTCCAACAAGATAAATGGCTTTTGTGTGAGAAAATTGAAAGTTCTTGTTGAGAGAAATTTTTGATCAATTCAAGATTCAGATCTGAAAATGTATGTTAATCCCAAATGCAGTTGCAATTATCCTTATATATGCTTGGTTAATGATCCTGAAAGCAAGCTTAATCCAAAACTAATTGAGATTAGCAAGTTACAAGGTGTGTGCACAAATTGGATTTTCACCTCATGCATGAGATGCATGCGTGAACAGTGCATTATGCTGACCCAAATCCACTTAAAAAAGGCCCATGCACACTTTGGGATTGGTATTTCATGCATATGATCAACCAAATTGATTTTAAAAATTTTCCTTCAAAAACTTCATGAATGAGCATATGATCATGCAAGTGAAATTCATGCCATGTAATGAGATATTTGGAAAGTGCATGTCATGAGGAACAAAATGCAAAAAGAACCACCAAAATTGGAGCCTTGGTTCAAAAGATATGGCCATTTGAATTTTCAAGCACATTTTGCCATGATTGGATCATATCTCCTCAACCACACATCATAAATCCATGATCTTGGACTTTTTGGAAATGGGAGAGAAAGATATTCAACTTTCATGTTCAACAAAATTTCATTTGAAGCTTTTTTGATGATGTAAAATTGAGTTGAAGTTGGTCCAAAACCTTTCCATTTTTGGAAATTTCAAATTATGGGTCACTTTCTATTTTGGGAAATTTTTGACTTGATTTCAAATTCTTCAATGTGAGTGTTTGAAATGTCAAATGAGACTTGTTTGAACATGAATGAAGTATCTCTAATCACTTCCCACCTCCAAATCCACAGTTGACTTTGCAGTTGACTTTTATGGGCCTCAGATGACTTGGACATGCACTGTTGAATATAAGCCTTCAACACTTGGCCAAGCTGCTTCAAAATGATCCTTGATTCACATGAGCTCTCTAGAACGACCATAGGGCTTTCATCTCATGGAAAATGCTCTTGCTCTCTTGCACAGGTGAATCTCTTGACCAGTCTTGACTGATGAGATGTAACATGAGATGCAATGCTAATGCAATCTTAATGACCTAAAAAAAATGAAATGAATGTACAAAAGGGAGGTGCAAATTTGAGGTGCTACAACAACTATCTGAGGTCGGTCAATAATAATGTAGGCAACAACACAAGTTAGAAGTCTTGATTAGTGAACCAAGTTCCAATAACTTGCCATGCCAAAAGAAAAAAAGGGAATTGATCTTGTATTGGTTTAAGTCCTTTGCATGATTTAGGAAACAACCTATCCTTAATGCAAAGCCATTCACTTGATCAATTGATCAAGATGAATTAGATTTGGATCAAGGAAGATTAAGTCTCCCTAATCAATGCTAACTTATCAACCTTTAACTCATTGATCAAAAAGAAGAAAAAAAAAGAAGAAGAAGGAGATGAACAATGGAAAATGAAAATGGAAAGATGAAAGAACAAAGTGTATTAAGTGAAATGGCATGTACCAATCAACAAATGTTGACCAATGATATTGAGGATCAAGGTCAAACACTCAAAAACAGAAGTGAGATGAAGATTGGAAGTCAAGAAATGAACAAAATTATTTTTGGCGTTTTTTAATATTAAAATAAACTTGAATTAAAAATAAAAGAAAGGTCAAACTTCAAAATCACTTCAAATCAACTTTGAAAAGTCCAAGTGATTTATTCTAAGTTCAACAAGGTCAAACAAAGTTTGACAAAAAAATTCAGCATTTTTAAAAGTTAGAAACTATTTTTAATCAATTAAAAATGAATAAAAATAACCTAATTGAACTAAAATCTCAAATAAATCTCAAATCAATTAAAAAATTGATGAGAATATTTTTCATAGATCCATCATCATTCAAATAGGTTAGGAAAATATTTTTGTATTTTTTGAATATCAAAAACTATTTAAAATGAAATAAAAATAACCAGAAAAGAGAAAATTCACAAAAAGTATCAAATGACAAAATAAAAAATATTAAAAATCATTTTAAAAAACTAGAATTAAAATGGAGAAGAATGCAATTGGTCCCATATTTTTTGGATTAAAAATAAAGAAGTTATGAATTTTTGAAAATTAAAGAAATAAAAGAAATTGAAACAGAAATTAAGAAAATCAAAAAAACAAGGAGCGTCTCATCAAACCTCATTAATTGACGTGGCTGATCAAACGCTCCAAAAGCGCGCTTCCACCATACGTCCAAGTCAAAGCAAAACACAAGGTATTAAAATAAGTCATATGAAGCAAAGGCTAGGATTAGATCGTGGTCAATGGATCCAAGGGCCATGAGGCCATCCACGTGTGGACGGTGGTGGAAACCACCGTCTTCTCCGGTGAGAAGCCAAAATCCGGCCACCAGTTGCAGGTTTTCAAACCTCAACCAAACCACACGATCCTTATATCAAAATGAAGCTGGGGTGATGTACATCACCCCTGTAACCTTGAATTGCACTCAAACTTTCTATAGAATAAGAAATCTGAGCTGGAAGATTCATGTACAAAAATTACAGTCCATTAAAACACAAAATTAAAGCCACCACTGGCTTGCCTCTCAAGTGAGGACTTCATAAAACACATTGGCCAGGCAAATAGATCATGGAACAAGGAGATTCGAAGCAAAAATCAGTTGAACCATACCTTTGGATTGTGAAGATTTGAGCTGATTTCCTTGCTTCCTTTTGCAAAACAGAAGTTCAATGGATCATAGGATGAAGGTCTAGGAACTTTAGATCTAAAGATTCAACCAAATTTAGTTAAATTTCAGATCTGAAAATTTGAAGAAAATTGAACTTAGTTCCTTCGGTAATGGTTATGGATTCAGTTGTGCAGCATATCAGGCGCCATTAGGTTGATTTTGGAAGTGAGCAAGCATGTTTATTTATAATGGAAGCTGATGCAAGGAGGTGGAAAACTCGTGTGCATGGCAAGTGGATATTCTTTGCATGGGCTTGCATGATCAGGTAGAAGGCCCAAACTCAATTGCATTTGCATGCTGATGATCAATCAAATGGATTTGGACGTGCAGATGGCAATGCAATGGCTTCTGTAATGAGTTTCAACATGTTATGCACAATTATGCCTAAAACTTCACCTCTTCGAAAATGCCACTTGAAAAAATGAAACATAGGCATGTGGGTAACGGTTGGAAAGGTCTTGATGTAAGGAACAAATGTTATGTTGAGCAAAAACTCATTTGAAGTGTGGAAATTAGTGAATTTTGAGCTTAAAGTGTAAGGTGCAAAACATACAAAAGTGAAGTTTCCAAATTTGGCCAATGTTCAAGCCCTTCTGTTTTCATAATGCAAGACTCAAATGGAAAAACCTCCAACATACAAGTTGTAGATATTTTCAAGACAATCAAGATGGACTTAAGGTTTGCATCATTTGGATTTTTGACGAAGAAGTTATGGGCACTTGAAGTTGGACTTTTTTGCCTTTCAATGCATTTGGCCCAAAGTGACCTATAATGTTTTGCATTATCACATGTATTTTCTTTGAGATTTTGAACTTTTGTTAAACATAACATTTGAAGTAGACATCTTAAGCTTTCCAATGCATTTGATCCCACCTCAAAATCATAAAAAATGAATGCGTTATACTCTTGGGAAGTTTACCCAAAATTAGGGTTTCAGTCAAAATGACCTATAATGTCTTGGAATGGATGATGACCTTCCAAGCTTCAAATAAATTTTTGATGAACATGAAAGTTGTTCATATTGTTCTTAAGAATAGTTTTTCGTTTGGGGTCATCTCCATTTAACCAACACATGAAAAGTTAGGTCTCAGTGCATTTCAAAATAGTCAGATGAATTGACTGATCAACTTCTCAAGTCCACAACTTATATCTTGGTGAATTGATGATTGAGGACACTCAAATAAGTTCAAATATGCATGAAATGATGAATTAAAGAACTTCCCTTGTTTGTATTTGACCATGGGCTGAGGTTGCCTCATGAGCAAGGCACACTTGGTACACAGAGGAATTAGGGCTTCCTTAAGAAACAAAACCTCAAACCCTTTGACTTGCTTTGATCCAAAATGATGAATTGAGATACTAGGGAGGCATATTTGATGGATGAGAGCTTTGGGAACCATTACCATGATTGCTTTCATCTTCTCTTGGCCATATCTTTGCACAAAGGATCTCCTTGAAGCCCTTGACCTTGTGATTGCTCAAGCTACAAACAAGAAATGTTAGTGACATATTTTTGTGTTTTTGGTTAGTAAACAAAGTAAGAAAAGCAATAATATACAATTCAAGCATGCTTGGTGATCTCAAACCACTCACAAGGAGTCCCACCCAAAGGCAAAGGGAACCAAGATGCTCATGATCCTTAAGGCTTTGTAAATGCAATGTTATGATGCCATGAGGGATCTTAGAGCCAAAATTGGGGTCTTACAGCTATCGTACATTTGTCCTCACTTCAACAAGGGCAACCCTTTTCTCCCTTGTATATGGCATGGAGGTTCTGCTCCCCGTAGAGGTCGAGATCCCATCAATGAGAGTCTTGATGGAAGCCAAGTTGATTGAGGCTGAATGGGTTCAGAGTCGTTATGACCAACTGAATTTGATTGAAGAGAAGAGATTAATTGCTATGTGCCATGGTCAGTTATATCAACAAAGGATGAAGAAAGTCTTTGATAAGAAGGTCAAGCCTCGTGTGTTCTGAGAAGGTGACCTCGTACTCAAGAAAGTCTTGTCTTTCGAGCCAGATTCTAGGGGCAAGTGGACTCCAAACTATGAAGGTCCATACGTTGTTAAGAGAGCCTTTTTAGGCGGTGCTCTGTTGCTCACAACTATGGATGGGGAGGATTTCACTCGTCCTGTGAATTCAGATGCAGTCAAGAAATACTTCGCCTAAAAAATAAAAATAAAACATAATAGCTCGCTAAGTTGAAAACCCGAAAGGGCACCTTAGGCAAAAATGAGCGTCTCGATGGATTGAAAACCTAAAAGGGCAATCCAGGAAAAAGTTAGAGACATGAAAAAATAAATATACATCTCTCTAGATTGAGTACCTCATCCTGGGGAAATCTAGGCAAAAATTAGGGATTTGGCAAGTAACTACATCCTGACAAGACTTTGTTCTACAACTGTCATCTGTCAAAGATTCTCGCTCAATCATCATCAACTGAAGTTTCGACTACAGTGGATTCAGAGTTGGTGGAGAAACGGTCATTATGTTCAATGTAGCCCTTTTCCATGTATATCACCAATTTCAAATTTGTAAAGATCCATGGAGTCTCACCATTTGCAGGCTACCATTCTCTTAAATAAATTTGAGCCTTTATCCAATTCTTTGCACTCTTACTTGTTTCTGTTTAACAAATGTTTGCATGTCTTAATTGATGAATATCAGTGTTTTAAACTAATAAAGTTTTCATGAATAAACTGTTTTAAACAAAGTGAATATTCACAATGACATACAGGATAAGTGGAATGTCCTCGGTGCTTTCCCAAGGATAGTATGATCACCAAAGGGTAAGACATTTGTTCATATTCTGGCGTTCTTGCTCCTTATATCCTCTTCATCAACTTCCCAAAGAGTCTGGTATGAGAAGTTCTCCTTGATGGCAGTGGACTGATTTGTCTTGTGGATTGCTTTCCCCTAGCAGGATTTTTGTATAATCATATGATACATTCTCTGGTAGTTTGTTTGTGTATACATACTTGTTTCCCCAACAGAGTTTTAGCAATCCATGATTGGTATATGGTTGATCTGTGAATGATCCCTTCTAGATCATTTTTTGCCTTGATATTTTAGAGATGTGTATCCCTCTATATCAGGCATTAGCATTTGTTTTTTTATCATTTGTATGGTTGTTATCCCATGTGTGGACTGACCTAAAATCCCTTATAGATTGATAAAAGTTGATATGCTTTAAGTTGAGAATATTCTTTGTCTCATTATCTTGACTATTTACTCACGAGGAGGGTTGTCTTTCCCCGGCCTGAGTAAGAATCTCCAATGGAGTAAGCATGTGTTCCCTGCAGAGCTGTCTTTCCAGATAATTGTCTCCTCAACAGGAAGTTGCCTAGTGCAATTGATGAAGGTTTTTTTTTTCATTTCATTTATTTTGAAAATAGGTATCCCCGGTATGTTGCTCGTTGATGAAGGATTCATTTCCGATTTCTCCAGCAAGGGTAGTTTCCTTAAGAGCATTTACAGCTTGTCCCCACTGGGGTTTCCAGATCAGAGTTTGACATTTGGATCTCCTCCGAGTCTTGAGATTTCTTCTAGCATTAAGAGCTGGTGGTGAAAATGTTTATTTCCTTCTCCAGTAGAGCAAAATGCTATTTTTTCCCTTTTGCAGAGTTTCTTCTTCGGCAGATAAAAGAGAGTGTTTTGATTGATGTACATCTGATTGGTGGTTGTTCCCCAAGGAGTTTCACATCTTATTGTTATTGTTATTTAAACCACCTGTCCCCGAGAGAGTTGATGGAAACTCCCCGACAGATTTTTTGCATCTTCCTTATGTCAGGATTGTTTGCTCCTGGAAGACTTCTCCTGTGCAGAGTTTTATCTCCTACCGTTGAAAGCTTTGACTTTGCCTATCCCCAGCTATGGTTAAAGTTTTCCCGTGTTTACTCTTATTCCAGAGATAATCCCCATCAGAGTTGAGTTCTCTGTTTGATCATCTTCTTTCGCTGCTCCTGAATACATCTTCTTTGTATCCTCAGTGAGTGTAGCTTTGGGATAGGGTTTGATATCCCCGATGATTTATCTTCATCCTTCTTAGGTTATTCCCAAGCTGAGTTCTCCAGTGGGCTTCGTCCTTCTTGTCGAGAAGTTTGCAGAGTGTCTGTTCGTGATTCTTGGACTTGTTTGTGTTAGATATGTCTGTTTGTCAGCATTAACTATACACAAACCATGCATATACATGCATAATCATAGCATTCAGATATTCATGATGCATTTTTTCTCATATATCTTTGCTTGTTATCTCCTGCTATTGGTGAAATATTCCTCCCCAAGCAGATGTTTGTGTTTGATCTCTCCATATAGAGTCAGTCCCATAGGCAGAAAGTGTCTATTTTTTCTTCTTCTTTCTTCCCCACTGAGTTATGTCCTCGTGGATGATTATTGTTTCAGTTTCCTCCCCAGTTGTGTATCGGGGTGGAATTACTCCCCTGAGTTATATCCTCTCCGGGTTGAGTCTTGTTTGATTGTGTCTTTCTAGTTTGTTCCTAGATTGATTCCTTTCTTGTTTTCCCATGCAGTTCCCTGTGGTTCAGTTGTTCAACTGCTCAGTAACCAGTAATTGTTCATCCCTTCCCCAGCTGATTTTGTGGCCTTCTACCCAGTAACCGGTAGTTGTAAGTCCTACTTCTGTGATTTTCTACCCAGTAACCGATAGATGTAATCCCCTCTTTGTTGGTTGTCTTTACCCAGTATCGGTATTGATATTCCTTCGTTTTTTAGTATACCACCCAGTAACCGATGATATATCTTTTGGATAATTACTTTTGTCAGGAAATTTATCCCTAGCGAGTCATCTTTAATTTACCCTTATTTAGTGATGATTGTTTCTCCTTCTGATTGGTCATCATTTTATACCCAGTAACCGGTATCCCGATGTCCTTTCTTTTTGGTCGATTTATCCTTTATTAACCCAGTAATCGGTTGCGGATAATCTTCCATGCGAGTATGTTATCTACGTTTTACCCATATAACGGTAATAGATAATATATCTCATGCGCTCTTCAGTCGAAGTCTTTTTCTTCCCCGGTCGAGTAAGATTCGTATTTCCTTGTGGAATCGAATGTCCATCCTGTAAGTCGAGTTTGCTTTTTCAGCCCTCCTTTCGGATGATGAGTGTCTTGGATATGTTCCTAATTCACGCCTGGTTGGTCAACTATTATATACCCAGTAATCGGTATCCCTGGTGTTCCTTCCTTTTGCTCCCTATTATGACTTTTTGTCCCCTGTGGAGTCAGATTTTTCCTGAGTTGAGATGTGCCTTTTGGGTCCTCCTCAGATGTTTCGGACGATCGATATCTTTCACCCTTATATCGGTCTTAGATATTCTTTCTCCCTGAGCGTGTTGTTCTCTCACCCAGTAACCGGTGTTTTTGATAACATGTCTCTCTTTGAGTTTATTACCCAGTAACCGGTAGTATCTCGTTGTTTCTTCCTCAATTGGGTCCTTTGTGGACGTCCCCGTCTGAGTCTGAATTTTATCCGATGTATCCTTTGTGGATAGTTTTGTTGTATTGGCATATTCACCAATAAATGCATCTTTGTGTCAGCTCGAGTCTTTCCATCGATTTATTTTCATAGAATCCCTTCGTGTCTCCCAGCAAGTTTTCAAGTCGTGACCTGCTCATGCATTTCTACCTTATTTCCCCAGAGTCTCTGGCTCCCTAGTGAGTGTGTTACTCCTATGGATCTTCAGTGCCTCCCGATTTCTTTTTCTTTGTAGCAATTATTCACCATGAAGATTTTTATTTTGCCTACATACATTTGCATCATGAGGTCTCTTAGGGACCAAAATTCGTCTCTTTGCTATTATTTAAGTCCATTCAATCTCGTCGAGACGAAGATTTTAACCTTCATATCTCCGGCTAGAATGACATTACATAGGGGCATCTGTAAGACCCTAATTTTGACCCTAAGATCCCTCATGGCATCATGATATTGCACAAGTGCATTGCCTCAAGGATCATAGCATGTTTGGCTCCTTAACCCTAGGGTTGGGACTTGTTTGAGTGGTTTGAGATCACCAAGCATGCTTGTATTGTACGTTATTGCTTTTCTTATTTGATTACTAACCAAAAGCACAAAAATATGTCACTAACTTTTTTTTGTTTTAAAGCTCAAGTGATCATGTGCTCCACAATGCTCCTAGGAGGCTCCTAAACCCAATGCAATGGCTAGATGAAGATGATAAAAAGCATGATAATGGTCCACAAAGTTCCTAATCATCATATATGTCTCCCAAGTATATCAATTTTCCAATTTGATCAAGATAACCCAAAGGGCTTGAAGATTGTTTCCCAAGGAAACCCTAATTTCATTGTGCTTTAACTATGCCTTGCCCATGAAGCAATCTCAACCTATGATCAAATTTAATCAAGGTAAGTTCTTCCATTTATCATTGTATGCATATATGAGCCTATTTGAGGGCCCTCAATCATTTATTCATCAAGATTGGAAGTTTGACTTTGAAAAGTTGACCAGTCAAGTCATCTGACTAAGCTGAGGTTCAATGAGCTATAATTTTTGATGTGTTTGTCAAATAAAGATGACCCCAAAATAACAAATGTTCCTAAGAACCATATGAACAACTTTCATGTTTATCTAAAATCCATTTGAGGCTTGGAAGGTCATCATTCCTTTCAAAACAGTATAGGTCATTTTGACTGAAACCCTAATTTTGGGTCAACTTACCAAGGGCATAACTTCTTTAATTTTTATGATTTTAAGGTGATACCAAAAGCATTAGAAATATTGAGATGTCTACTTAAAATGTTATGTTGGACAAAATTTCATAATCCTAAAATAAATACATGTGATATTTCAAAACATTATAGGTCATCTTGGACCTAATTCATTGAATTTGAAAAAGTACCCAACTTCAAATGTCCATAACTTTGTCATAGAAAATAAAAATGATGCAAACTATGATTCTATATTGACTACCTTTAAAAGATCCAAAACTTTGATGTTGGAGATTTTCTCATTTGAAGCTTGTATCATGAGGACATAAGGGTTTAACCAAGCTTACTTTTGGGTGACTTTTTTTTATTTGAACATGTTTTACACTTGAACTTTCCAAGCCAGTTTTGATCAATTTGCACATGTCAAATGACTTTTTGCCCAACATAACTTTTGTTCCTTATTTTAAGAGCTTTCCAACCATTACTGACAATAGTCTTTTGGATCTACCATTTGGGAGATTAGAATTTCTTTTCATTTATGTGCATTTTTGATATTTTATGTTATAACTTGGTATGCAAGCATTTCCCATTTCATGTGCATGACCACATGCCTTCTATGTGAACTCAGCAAGCTCCTTCAGCCATCCATGGGCCTCTCACACGTCCACAAAGGCCCATGCACTCAAATTTTCAAATCCCATGCACATGAGCAAAGTGTGATGATCAGATGCATTCAGCTATATATAAGGGCCTCATGAGCTTCATTTCATAACCTTTTGGAGATCCCATATGTTGCTGCACTGAAACCACACCCTCACCAAAGGAATCATTCACCATTTTTTTCAGATTTTCGAGCTTTAAATTCAGTAACACTAGCTGAGTTTCAAAGCCAAATTCCTTAGCCAATCATCTTCCCTACATTAAGAGATCAAAGAGGAGTAAAGAGCTTGAAGAATTCGTGGCCAGAAACTCATCATTTTGAAGGTATCAACTCCAACTATTTGGATCTGAAACTCCTAATTCAATGTAGTTTTCTTGTGTTTTGGTGGTTCTCTGAAGTCCTCATACTTGAGGCAAGCCTTTGGTGCATTCAATTTGCCATTTCATGAACAATCCGTGTGGACACCATGATTTTCTCCTTCATCTTTCTCTCAATATAGGAAGAATGAAAGAAATTCGATGGTACAGTGATGATCTACATCACACGGGCTTTATTTCCATGTCATTGTTTTTCATTTTTGTTGAGATTTATTTTTCTGCAAATCTAGCCGGAATTTGTTGGTTGGCCGAAGAAAACGGTGGTTTCCACCACCACCACCATGTGTGTTAACCAAGACTTTTGGATCTCTCTCTCACGATCTAATCTCACGTGTCCATTTTAATTACTTGTTTTCATTCATCATGTGGCGTAGTTGACTTGAGTGTATCGTGTGTCCTCAAATCCAAGTCGTGCACCACTGCCACGTCAATTAATGAATTGGATCTAGTGGCTCAGCATTTTTCATTTATTTCATTTTCTTTTTATTTTCTTTTAATTCCTTCCATTTTCAATAATTCATTAAAAATTCATATGAAGTCAGAAAAATATGAGACCTACTCTAAAAAATTTCTTAAAAAATCTAGTTTCATATTTTGATTTTTAATTATTTTTGTGACTTCATTTGATATTTTTTATGAATTACTTGGTTTTTAATGATTTTAATTCATTTTAAAATACTTTCTGACTTTTACAAAATACAAAAATATTTTCATAGCATTATGGGTCATGATAAGTCAATGAAAAATAGTCTCAACAATTTCTTGTTTGTTTTGAGATTATTTGAGATTTTAATTCATATTATGTTATTTTTGGTTGTTTTTAATTGGTTTTAATTACTTTATGACTTTAAAAATTTGTGAGAAAATTAGTCAAAGCTTGTTTGACTATGTTGAACCTATGAAAATTTAATTGGACTTTTTGAAGTTGCTTTGAATTAAATTTGAGGTTCAACTTTGTTTGTTTATTTTTTATTTGTATTTTCTTTTAATTCAAAAAATACCCAAAAAATATCATTGACTTCTTGACTTGTTATATTCATTCTTCTTCTGCTTGGTGTTGATCAAGGTTGAATTCATTCAACTTTGATCAAATTCATTGGATCTTGTGGTTTGAGAATCCTTAAGGATCATCACCTAGAAAGATGAATGAATTTGATCAAGGATGAGTTATCCCTTTCATCTTCATCCTCTTCTTTCCCCCCAATGGCCAATGAGTTAAAGTATTCAGGTTGGTCTTGACAAATAGGAGTTTAATCTCTTTGATCCAAACCAAACTCAACTTGATCCATGATCAAGTGAGTTATTTTGTGTCAAAGATAGGTTACTTCTTGGTCAAGCAAATAACCAAAAGTCAATACAAGGCTTTTCCCCTTTTGTTTGGCATGGCAATTTATGGAGTTTGGCTTACTAGTCATGATCTCTAACTTGTGTTCTTTGCCTATATTCTTATTGACAGGCCTCAGATGGGTGTGACTACTATATTAGTCCACTTACGATTGCTTAACATAGAGCTACATTGTCTCATGACAAGCTAACATAACTCTACTAACTACTAACTTTAATTTGAGCTTTTAAATTCTTGTCATTTAATTTTAATGTCATTTACTTCTTGCTCATTATTCATCTTGATTTTCATTTTTGCTCACTTGAGCACATATTTTATGTTTATGTCATTTTTCTTTTACTCATTTGAGCCCATTATTGTATATAAATATATTGCTATTTTGTGTTTGTTTGTGTTTGTTTTGATGTGAACCAAAAATGCAAAAGGAGAAAGGACTTAGAATTAGGATTCACCCATGCTTAAAGGAGTTCAAGAGCAACTAGGCCTCATGCCTTTAGAATGTAAAATGTGTTGAAGAGCAATTATGCCTCATGCCTTTAGAATGCTAAAAATTTTAAGTTGACCTCAAAGGACTTCTCCTCAAACTTATTCTTTGTCCACTCCCTTATTATGTTGTGAGCTTTTTGATGTGTGCTTTTGTGTGATAGGAACCTCATCTTAAGATTGTGAAAAGAGGACAATTGTCATGAGTAGCCAAGTCAAGAGCCAAGCCAAATGGAGATCCTAGGAGTTTGAATTCAAATTATTGATTGATTTTTTTTGTGTGCTAAATCCAAAGGAAAGAATCATCTTGAGTCACCTCTATGACTCCAAGAAAAGGAACTCCAAGGGTTATCTTTCCCCTCTTATCTTTGCATGCTTTAGGAATAGCCCTTCTCTCTTCTCCCCACTCTAACCAAGCCCAAAATCATTTTCAAAACTTTGACTTTATTTCAAATTAGAAACCTAGGCCTTAGGCCTTTGACTTTTCAAAACCCTTTTTATAAATACTCATTGTAAATAAACTTTAATCCAACTTTGACCTCATTTTGTAAATAAATTTAACTTGTAAATGTAACCCATTTCAAGTTGTTTTTTGTGGTTCCAATGGCCACTTGTTAAAACCTTTTCAAAAACATTAGTCATAGGTTTGAATTATCATAGTGGTTGATGTAAATCTCACCTCATCCTTAGTGTTGGATTATAAGCCTTCCATGCTTATTATAGGGTTAACCCCTCACTAGCATGTTGAAGCCTTCCTCACATGGTGGATTTTTGGTTTAGGTTGAGTTTTCTCCCTTTGATAACAAAAGACCTTAAGGCTTTTGATCAAAATCAATTCACCAACCTTTGAAATTTTTTAGCACGAACTACGAGTTTTTGATCCTCCTTTGTGATGGTACGTAGGTAATGGGTTCACCCATTCAAACAATAAAATTTGTAAACATAATCTATTCTCTTCTCATCCCTCCAATCTTTTGCACAACTCTTTTCAGAAATACCAACCTACAACACATATTTGCAAAAGGGTTCCCCTAGAGTACTAAGGATGTTTTGCATGCGTAAAACCTTCCCATTTCATAACCAACCCTCTTACCTAGATCTCTGACATTTTTATTAGTTTTTGATTTGAAAAACTTCTTACCTGGCTTTTGTTCACTTTTTAGCCTTTCCTTTGGACAAATAAAAGTGCGGTGGCGACTCGAATTGTATGTTGACTTTTGGTTTAGTCAATAAACCTAAAGGTAACAAAAACCTTGCTACAGTGTGGATTGTTGGTTTGCTCTGAGACAATTGGACTTGGAATTTAGGCAATACTCCCTATGCAAAGGACTTAGCCAATGCCAACTTTCATGTAACCAAGTGCTTGTAATCTGAAACTTCATCTGATACATCATTAAAGATCCATTTGAGTTCATCCGCAACATGATCATTGTGAAGCTGTTATTTTGAACCTGTGACTTATGGCATTGTGGAATTCATCTGCTACATGGGCAAATTTGAAGAAGATCATGGAATGACTAAGCTTGGATGTGGTTATCTTTATTTGATGCCTTGCTTTTCAAGTTAATATGGTGTGCATTGTTTGTTGCTTGATTCCAATGTCCAAGGAAATTTGGGTTTCTATATGACATTCATGTCTATTGGATTGCAGCCCATTGGTCAGATCTTTTCAACTCTCAACTTTTAAATTTTTGCTTAGGGTTAGTCTCTTCATCTCCTCCCCATCTCTTTAATTTCAAAATCTCTCCCTCCTTTTAAAAAAATTCTTTGCTTGTACTTGTTTTGTTTCTAAACTTAGACCATTTTGCAAACTAGAAACTTTGGCCTTATGTCATTGCATTTTTAAACTTCTTTTCTTAAATAAACATGTAAATAAACTTAACTATAATTTACTTCAAAATTTCAAAAGCCAAAAAGACTAACTCATTCAAACCATTTTTAGGCCTTTGTGCCTTTCAAATCTAATTTTTGTTAAAAGCAAAGCATCCACTTTGAAATTTGTATCACGAACTACGAGGTTTTGATCCCTAATTCTTATGTTGGTACGTAGGCACAAGTCCGAAGGTCTTGTCAAACACAAAAATATAATTAATGAATTCTTTTCTCATCCCCACATTCTATTTGTTTGTAAACATCATTTTGTACAAAATACATATGCACACAAGAAAGGGCTCCCTAGGAGTACCTAGGACACTTGGGGTGCTAACACCTTCCTTTTATGTAACCAACCCCCTTATCTCTAATCTCTGGCATTTTATTAGTTTTGATTTGAAAACTTCTTATTTTTGGGTTTTGTTCGTACTTTTCCCTTTTCCCTTGGAAACAATAAAAGCGTGGTGGCGACTCTTGTTATTTGATATCTTGCTTATCCATAGCTTGATGATCATGAATTTACCTCTACATTGGTCAAACTGATTCACAATAACATCGTGTTCAACGTAGGCTTGCTCAAGCACTTTCTTCAATGCTTCTCTGTGTGCCTCAGAATTCATCAACAAAGACAACACCGAAATCTTTGACGGGATTTGGAGCAGCTTCCCCACCATATTAAATTCACTCCTTTTAATCAAACTCAATACCTCATCATCATCGTTAGTCTTCAGTTTGCTGGATTCACCAGACTGACACACTGGAGCACTAACTGGATTCACCACTGGGTTTGAATTGTCTTGGCAAAGCATTGGAAATGTATTGATGAAGTTCTGAGCTCATTGCACTTGTATTTATAGCCAATTCAAATGCTATCTACACACTTTCATTTGGAATCCAAAATTAGCAATTGCATCATGAGCTTGCATGGGCATGTACAAAGCCTAAAGAATGATTGGAAAAGGTCCAAAATCATGCACATATGATACTAGAAGAAATGCATTAAGCCATGCAATGTTGAAATGAAATTGAACATGAGAAACTTCCAAATGGTACCATGCATTACATCTATGTGCAACTCCTTCGATATTGATCCAAATGCGATGATCTTGGACTTTTTGGAAAGTTGCGATCAAGGGGAACAACTTTCATGTTGAACACTTTTCCATTTGAAGCTTGTATCATTATTAATTTTGAGTTTTAAGTTTGGAAAATAAAACATAAATGAAATTTTTCTAAGTACCAAGTCAAATGTTTACTTCTTCCACCTTGAATAACTTTTGTTATGGACTTCAAATGGAAAACCTTACTTCATCAAAGTTGTAGATATTTCAAACCTCTTCAATTTGGTCACAAATTTGACCTTATTTAGATTTGGCATGAAGGAGTCATACATTTTAGAAGTTGAGGAAAATCACTTGTTCAATGGTAATGGCCCAAAATGACCTATAATGTTTCCCCTTGGAATATGCATTTTCAAGTTGAATTTTAACTTCTTCTAAACATCAAAGTTTAAGAAAACATATTGAATTTGATCGTGGAATTTGAATGGCTTTCATCTCATATAAAATGAGCAAGTTATGATCTTGGGAAGTTGACCTCCTAACTAGGGTTTAGACAAAATGACCTATAATGTTTCACCATAAAAAATGACTTTCCAAGCAAAACTAACTCTAGACTTTGTAGCGGTGTATTCGTTACCATTGGAGATATTGACTAAATCCAAGGTAAATCATACAAAGTCGAGTCGCCACCGCACTTCTATTTATCCAAAGGAATGGTTAGAAAGCGAACAAAAACCTAAAAAGTTTTACAAACAAAACTAGTAAAAGAAACAGAGATCTGGGTAAGGGGGTTGGTTATGCAATGGGAAGGTGTTAGGCACCCAAAACATCCTAGGTACTCCTAGGGAGCCCTTTTCACACTTGTGAAGGTTATTGTTTTGTGAAAATTTATTTGTGTAAACATGAGTGAAGAGATGAGAAAAGAATATACAAGTTTATTTACATTTTGTGTTTGGATGGATAAACCCATTGCCTACGTACCCTCTTATAAAAAGATTAGGATCAAAACTTCGTAGTTCGGGTAAAAAATCTCAAAACAAATGAGTGGATTGATTGGTCCAAAATCCTTAAGGTCTTTTGTTATCAAAGGGAGAAAACTCAACCTAAAACCACAAATCCACCATGTGAGGATAGCTTCAACATGCTAGTGAGGGGTTAACCCTATAATAAGCATGGAAGACTCATTGTCCATCACTAAGGATAAAGGTGAGTATTACATCTACCACAAAGATAACTCAAACCTAATAGCTAAAGGTTATGGAAAATTTTGATTAAGAAGTGGACATTGGAACCACAAAGAGACATTTGAATGGGTTATATTTACCAATTAGAAATATATACAAAAATGGTCAAAGTTGACTTAAAGATTCAATTCAAAATGAGTATTATGAAAAGAAAGTTTGAAAATCAAAAGCAAAAGGCTTAGGTTTCTAATGTTGAAAACAAAAGTCAAATGTTCGCACAAAAAGGTTTTGGCTTGGGTTAGGGTGGAGAAATGAAGAAGAAGGGGATAAGTCCTAATAAAAAGGTGATGGTTAAAAAATAAACCACACTAGGAGTTCCTCTCTTGAGATCATATAGATGATCTAAGTGGTTCCCATCCTTTGGAATAAGCAAGCATAAAGCATAAGCAATCATACAAGTCTCAAAAGAGATCCTCAATGTATCTTGTAACTTCCACATGGATGAACATGGTAATGATATTTCAATTAAGCTCAAATGGAAACTCCTAAGTTCAAGAGCACACACATCAAAAGTTCCAAGTAAACAAAAAATCACACACTATATACACACAAGAGGCTCAAACAAATGGGTGGGCTTTAGTCAAGAGGGGTCATGTCAACCTCGACAAACAAGCCAAACTGTAATGGGTAATCTGTAGCTCTTAACCACTAACATTGAACGTTAGGGTGAAGCTGGTCAAAATGGTAATGAGGATGAGACCTCATGCTCTTAACCCTTGCCAGGGTGAGCTCATGACAAAGAAAGCGTGGGGATCCAGAAAGTGGGATCCTATTCCACTTGACAGACACTGGACAAAGATCTTGGGTACATGTTCAGAAGAATCAGCACGTAGTGCGAGCATAAAGAACGACTCACTGAATAACGGGGGATTGGCTACTAATCCCTTTTATCCTTCAATTTCCTCTACTTGAAGGTATTATCAAATAACACATGCCTCACTTGGAGGTCTTTGGCACAATTGTAAACAAACACAAACAGAGCCTCTGAAGGAGGACTCGCCAGCAAAATGCCTGCCAAAAAGGTGACAGGACTTCCAGACTACATGAAGTAAGAAGATAACTACCTTAGTGGTGTATCAACCATAATCCAAAGCTCAAGCAAGAGGTAAAGCAAGCAAGCAACTAAGGTACCTGTACAAAGACTAAACAGTTAATACTTCAGTCATAAAACCAACACACAAACAGTGGAACTCTCTAACAGTTACACAATTCAGTGCATAAGTGCCTTGGCACTCAAATGAGCTCATGAGTTCACCACATCAAAACAAACCTACAAAACAAACATATGTTAGAACTCAAATGCATTTGCATCTCACAAGTGAGAACAAATCCAACCATCCATGAAGAATATCCAAACCTGAAACAACAAGCAAGGTTAGTTTATGTACAAAACACTAGTGCAAAGACTAGATTCAAAACCAAATCAAATGACCAAAACAGAACCCAATCTTTTACACAATGCACGATCAAACAATCCACAAAATGTCCTCAAAAGGACCAGCATAAACTCAATAAGCAAGTATCTCAAATGATCTATGTAATGCAATGACCAAAAAATGTACACAAAATGATTTTCCAAGTTATAAAATTCACGTCAAAACAGAAATGCATGCAATGATTTTGAAATTTTTCATACAAGTTCCTCATGTCATGAGCAAGCAATATGCAAAAGATCAAATCCAGAAAGATTCAAATGCTATGTGAACAAAAATGTAACAATTCAATGTCAAAAATGTGACACAAATTGTCACACTTTTCTCTATGTGTCAAAAGTGATGATAACATATGAGAAAAATTCCAAACCAGTGATCAAAAATTCACATCATGTATGAATGTCAAGCATGCCAAAAATTGGACCAATTGGCTCAAAGATGAGGATTTTACAAGGCATTGAATGCAACATATCAAATTAACACCACATGGATTCAGAAATTCACACATCACAAACCAGACATCAACAATTCATGAAATTAATACCATAAAAAACTAGACATCAAAACAAAACTATGAAAAAAATTGGGATTAAATTGGACTATTTTTCTATTTTTTATGAATTAAATGAAATGAACAAAATAATGGAATAACATGGAAAATATGGAGGGAAATTCAAATATTTGAATAAAATCAGAAAATACATGAGCCATCAGATATGGCGCGCATGGCAAATCAATGGTCCACATTAAAACGCATGAAACGATGCGTTTCATTAATGCGTTGGCATGCTCAATCATCAGTCAACATACACGCGTGGCCAGTCAAAGCAATGGTATCCAATCAAACACACACGCAAGCGCACACATGGCGCACACATGGCAAACACGTCACACAAACCCTAGGATTTACAGACGCCGGAGTTGTAGCTCCGGTCGTCTTCCCCGGCCAACTCCGGCGGACTCCGACCAAAACTTTTTCAAAATTCAACAAATCATACACCATTCGAACCGCCTTGCAATGTACATTCCAAATATCCAATCAAATTCATCTAATTCTCAACAGGTTTTCCAGATCGAAGAGAAACATATTCATGATCAAAACTTACAGTCAACTATACATGCTCAATACTTAACCAAAATCAATTCTAAACACATGTACGAGCTCTACACAACAGGATCTACACATTTATGACCTTAAAACAGCAAAAAGAGATGATGAATTTTGAATCACCTTGAAGTCAAGGTTGCTGAAATTGTGCTCTCAAGCGCTCATAAGCTCCAGATCTTCTCCTTTTATCTTGCCTTGAAGCTTTGTGCAAACAGGAACACTTGAAACCACTTGATTCTTCTTCAATTTCAAAATCCGATCCACATGGTGAAGCACTTGAACTGCACGAAATCTTGATGAATTGCTTCAAGTAATGGATGAATCTTGCTCAATGAAGCACCAGGAACAAGAATATGCAAAGAGATTTGAGAATTGTGTGAAGAAAAATGCAAAATCAAAGAGAGAGAAAATTTGGGGAGTTTTCTTGATTTTGATCTGAAATGATTCTGTTATCTCCAGTTATGATTAGGGTTTCAGCTTTTATATCCCATGCTAATGATGCTGCTAATCACAATTTCCCTTGGCTAATCATGATTAGTGAGATATGGATCAATTTGCAAAATTGCAAAATGAGCTCTCATGCCTATAATCCACGTGTACAGTCCCATGTTAAGCTTGGAATTCACTCAAAATTATCCAATGGTCATGATTTGATGATTTGTTTGCTTGCACCTTAAGCCAAAAATGAATTGTTGAATATTTTCTTAAAAATGAACATGTATGAAAATAATGAACTCTTGACCATGATCCCTTTGCACAATTGAGCCAAATAATGTCAATTTGTGATATCTTGAACATGAGGAGCATTTTGCAAAAAGAATGAACCAATTTGGAGCATTGCATCAAAAGTTAGGTCATTTTGAATTTCCATGCACACCTTGTGATCAAATGACCATAACTTCTCAACCATTCATCATATGGACATGAATTAGGACTTTTTGGAAAGGGGAGACAAAGATCTACAACTTTCATGTTCACTAAAAATCCATTTGAAACTTCTTTGACATTGACAAGTCAAGTTGAATGTGGACCAAAAACTTGCCAAATTTGGAAACTTTGAATTACAAGTCATTTTCCATTTTTAGTAACTTTTGCCATGACCTTTGAATCTTCAAGATGGATGATTAGAATGAAGAATAAACCCCATTCGAACATGATTGAGCTGTCTCAACTCATTTCCCCACCTCATAGCCCTCAGTTGACTGGACAGTTGACTTTTGGTCCTCAAATTGACCTTGAAATGTCTTGATTAGCTTGGGCCTCTACCACTTGGGGAAATTGCTTCAAAATGAAACCCTAGCTCATGTAAGCTACTTATAATAATCATGTGGTCCTCATCCTAAGAAAATACCTCATCTCATTGTACAAAGGATCTTCTTGAAGCTCTTGACCTTGTGATCTCTTAAGCTTCAAACAAAAGATGTTAATGACATATTTTTGTGCTTTTTGGTTAGTAAACAAAATGAGAAAAGAAATGATATACAATTCAAGCATGCTTGGTGATCTCAAACCACTCACAAGAGATCCCTACCCAAAGGGAAAGGGAGCCAAGATGCTCAATGATCCTTGAGGCTATGCAATGCAATACTATGATGCCATGAGGGATCTTAGGGACAAAATTGGGGTCTTACAGATGCCCATATTTAAGGTCATTCTAGCCGGAGAAGTGAAGGTTAAAATCTTCGTCTCGACGAGGTAGAATGGGCTTAAATAATAACAAAGAGACAAATTTTGGTCCCTAAGAGACCTCATAATGCAAATGTATGTATGCAAAACGAACAAACTTGTAGGTGTTTAATTGGCTGCATTATATGGTAAAACACTAGATGGGTACCAATGTCTTGACTGATGTCATGACATGTACGTGTAACTACATTGTAGTTACTCCAGGACTAGCTAACACAGGATTTATTGAATGTCAAACTGGATGTTGTGACATTCATACCTGTCAACAGATACTAAGGAATAAAACAGCAGGAGTTCTGTTAGAACTTAGTATTTAAGTGCAGTCTGGTTATCAAGGAAGAACCAGACCTGGCATAAGGCCTACTGACTGAATGTCAAACTGGATGTTATGACATTCATCATTGAAAGCAGCTGCTGAAGATTAGACAGAGTGGTGTTCTGTTATACTTCAGCATGTAACTTAGTTTGTTCTTCAAGAGAATAACAGAACTAACTTAAGGCCAAATGTGTAAATGTTAAGTTGGACACTTTGACATTTATTAATGTAAGCTGTTACTGTAGTATGGTCATTTTGATCATGTACAGGCCAGCAAAATTGTACAGTCTGTTTTCTGGAAAAACAGACTCAGCATATGGACCTTGATGTCAAGCTGAATGTCGTGACATTCATGCCTGACAGCATATGCTAAATTGTAGGTTGTTCAGTTTTCTGTTTCAGCTTTTTCTCAGGCTATTCTTTAGGGATTCAACAGCTGAGAGAAAATCCAGGAAATCAACAACCAAGCTACATTCAATGAACCTAACAAATAGCCTATTTGTTAGTAACCTAAATGTTGAATTTATGGGAATTTGTGTGACCTTAAATTCAGGAGAATACAGGTGCAAAAGCCCAGGACACTGCAATATAAAAGGAAGGCGTTCCTTCATTCAGTTTCAGGGATTTTGAGGCGTGAAGATTTAGTGTGTCCATCATACTTCACTGCTGTATTTTTGTAAGTCTAGTATTAGACATATCTTGTAAGCCAAGCCATTATCAAGTAGATGATTGCTTTGGCATAGGGTGTTCATTGAGTTGTAAGTGTTGTGTCACTCAAAGCTTTTAAGCGTGAGTGCTGTGTATCTTGATTTTAAGCTGTGAAGCATAATCAAGAGTTGTTTTTGAAGTGTGACTTCAAAGTGTCTTTAATATCACTGAGGTGATTGAGGGGGAGTGAGTAGGAACTCTGATCTTAGTGTAAGATTGAAATTGCATTGGGTAGGGATTAAGTGATAAGTTGTAAACGGGTGAGTTTAGCTTTGAATTGATACTACTAATAGTGGATTTCCTCCCTGGCTTGGTAGCCCCCAGACGTAGGTCATGTTGGACTGAACTGGGTGAACAATTACTTGTGTTATTTACTGCACTTACTGTTAAGTTCTGCATAATCCCTGTCTGTGCAGAATTGGATGTCATAACAACCAGTGTGACATCCAAAGTCTGATAACTAGAATTTCAATTGGCATCAGAGCAGGCACCCTGCCTGTGAATTTCTGGGTGAGATCTAGGGAAGTTACTTTCTAGTACCATGGACAAGGACTTAGGACACTCAAACAGACCACCCATGTTGGATGGATCTAATTATGATGACTGGAAGCCTCGTATGATAGCCTTCTTAAGATCTCTAGACAGCAAAGTCTGGAGAGTTGTCAACAAAGGATGGGAACATCCAGTGAGGACAGGTGAAGATGGAGTCAGTGTGCAGATTCCTGAAGAAGAGTGGGACAAGGAGCAAGAGGCGTTAGCTCTTGGAAATTCCAAGGCCTTGAATGCACTGTTCAATGGAATCAGCAAGAACATCTTCAGGCTGGTACACCATTGTGAACTAGCTAAGGAAGTTTGGGATACCCTCAAGGTAACTCATGAAGGTACTTCCAAGGTGAAGATGTCCAAACTTCAGATGTTGACCACCAAGTTTGAAAATCTGAGGATGAAAGAGGATGAGACTATTCATGACTTTCACATGAATATTCTTGAAATTGCAAACACCTCTGGTGGACTAGGTGAGAAAATGGCTGAAGAGAAACTTGTAAGAAAGATTCTCAGGTCCTTGCCTAAGAGATTTGCTATGAAGGTCACAGCCATAGAGGAGGCGCAGGACATATGCAACATGAAGGTGGATGAGCTCATTGGTTCCCTCCAAACCTTTGAAATGGGCTTGGGTGAGTATGCTGAGAAGAAGAACAAAAGCATAGCTTTTGTATCTAATGCTGAAGAGGAGGCAGAAGCAGAATATACTGGAGGTGATGAAAGTATATCAGAAGCCTTAGCCATGCTTGGAAGGCAGTTCAACAAGTTCGTGAAGAAGATTGATCAAAGAGGTAGACCTAATGTCAAGAACATCCCGTCTGACATTAAGAAAAGATCAACTTCTGATGAGAAGTTCAACCATGGCATGGGGATCCAGTGTCATGGTTGTGAAGGGTATGGACACGTCAGAGCTGAATGCCCTACTTACCTCAAATTGCAAAATAAGGGGCTAGCTATCACATGGTCTGAAGGAGATTCTGAAAGTGAATCTGAAGGAGAATCTGCCAAACATGTCACTGCACTAACCAGTGTTTATGCCTCTGATGATGACTCAAGTGCAGATGAATTGTCCTTTGATGAACTTGCTGCAGCCTATAAGAAGCTGTGCTCCACCAGTGCTGAAGTGCGTGCACAAGGAGAAAAGCAGAAGAAACTCATCAAGGAACTGGAAGATGAGAGACAAAAGCAACTGTCTGTCATAGAGGGTCTAAATAGTGAAATAGCACTGTTGACCTCCAAGCTGAACCAGATGACAAAATCCATCAGAATGATGAATAAGGGAACTGACACTTTGGAAGAGATCCTAAAGGTGGGACAGCAGTCTGGAACCAAATCTGGCCTAGGATTTGGGAAAAGATACTCAACTGAACACAAACGCCCAAAGGCTAAAGTTCAGAAGTACCAGCGGAAGTCAACTCCAATGTCACAACATCGAGGAACTAGGATGAATGATCATCAGAAGAGGAAATATCAGGGTTGGAGGTGTCACCACTGTGGTAGGCTTGGACATATAAAAGCCTTCTGTTACTGGATTCATGGTTTCCCGAACAGAGCCTCACATGTCAGACCTAAGCATAAAACACATATGCAATGTGTTCCCATTAAGAAGCAACTATGGCATGCTAGGATAGCACACACTGCCCTAAGGGCTTCTTCCAGAGAAGACTGGTACTTTGACAGTGGATGCTCAAGACATATGACTGGTATGGAAAATCTACTGGTAGATATTCAACCTCACACTACCAGCTATGTGACCTTTGGTGATGGTGCCAAAGGAAAAATAAGAGGTGTGGGCAAACTGGACTGTTCTGGAGTGCCAAAACTGAACAATGTGCTGTTAGTAAGAGGACTAACTGCAAACCTCATCAGCATAAGTCAGCTGTGTGATCAAGGTTTTCATGTTCAGTTTACTAGGGAGCAGTGCATTGTGACAAATGGTGACAATCAGGAAGTTATGAGAGGAACCAGGTCCAAAGACAACTGCTACCTGTGGGAACCTGAACTCTCTAACTTTTCCACAACATGCTCCTCAGCCAAGGAAGAACAGGAGGTGAAGCTGTGGCATAGAAGACTTGGTCATCTCCACTTACGGGGAATGAAGAAGATCATATCCAAGGAAGCAGTCAGAGGAATTCCAAAGCTTCTGATTGATGAAGGAAGAGTCTGTGGAGAATGCCAGGTGGGCAAGCAAACCAAGATGTCACACCCGAAGCTGGGACATTCCACAACCTCCAGAGTTCTGGAACTGTTGCACATGGACCTAATGGGACCTATGCAGGTTGAAAGTCTTGGTGGAAAGAAGTATGCTTACGTGGTGGTTGATGACCATTCCAGATACACGTGGATAAGCTTCATCAGAGAGAAGTCAGATACATTTGATGTCTTCAAGGATCTGAGTATAAGACTTCAAAGGGAAAAGGACAGTTGTGTGGTCCGGATTAGAAGTGATCATGGTACGGAGTTCAAGAATTCCAAGTTTGATGAGTTTTGCTCGTCTGAGGGAATAAGCCATGAGTTCTCCTCTCCTATAACTCCCCAGCAGAATGGAATAGTTGAAAGAAAAAATAGAACTATTCAAGAATCTGCCAGAGCAATGATTCATGCAAAGAAGCTCCTTATGCACTTTTGGGCTGAAGCAATGAACACCGCGTGCTATGTTCACAACAGAGTCACCTTGAGAAAAGGAACCTCCTCCACTCTGTATGAAATATGGAAGGGCAGAAAACCCACTGTGAAGTACTTTCATATTTTTGGAAGTAAATGCTACATTCTCACAGATCGTGAACAGAGAAGGAAGCTAGATCCTAAAAGTGATGAAGGCGTATTTCTGGGATACTCCACTAACAGCAGAGCCTACAGAGTGTTCAACTACAGGACCAATGTCCTGATGGAATCCATAAATGTCATTGTGGATGATAAAGAGGAAGGAACCGATGTCATGGAGGATGTTGAAACATTCCTTGACAGTCCAGTCAAGTCTGAAGAAGTACAGGAACCTCCTCCTGAATGTGAAGTAGATGCAACCACCAAAGTGCCATCTATCAGAATTCAGAAAGACCACCCTAAGGATCTTATCATAGGGGATCCCACCAGTGGTGTAACTACCAGGTCAAGAGGAGTAAACTCAAATTCCTGCTTTGTTTCCAAGGTTGAACCGAAGAATGTAAAAGAAGCCCTGACTGATGAATACTGGATCATTGCCATGCAAGAGGAACTCGAGCAGTTCACAAGGCATGAAGTATGGGAGCTGGTTCCAAGACCTGAAGGGTCCAACATCATTGGTACCAAGTGGATCTACAAAAACAAATCTGATGAGAAAGGAGTAATTACTAGAAATAAAGCAAGACTAGTAGCTCAAGGATACACTCAAGTTGAAGGGGTAGACTTTGATGAGACATTTGCTCCTGTAGCTAGACTTGAGTCCATCAGATTGCTGTTGGGGGTAGCCTGCATCCTGAAGTTTAAGCTATTCCAAATGGATGTGAAGAGTGCATTCTTGAATAGCTACCTGAATGAAGAAGTCTATGTGGAACAACCCAAAGGGTTCTGTGATCCTAACCAACCTGAGCATGTATACAAGTTGAAGAAAGCCTTGTATGGGTTGAAGCAAGCACCCAGAGCTTGGTATGAAAGGTTAACCGAATTTCTGACCTCAAATGGATACAGAAAGGGTGGCATAGATAAAACCTTGTTTGTGAAGGATGAAGAAGGAAAAATCATGATAGCTCAAATCTATGTTGATGATATTGTCTTTGGTGGAATGTCAGAACAAATGGTTAAAAAATTTGTTCACCAGATGCAGTCTGAGTTTGAAATGAGTCTAGTGGGAGAACTGACCTATTTCCTTGGAATGCAAGTAAACCAAATGGAGGACTCTATGTTTCTCTCCCAAAGCAAGTATGCCAAGAACATAGTTAAGAAGTTTGGTATGGATAATGCCAGGCACAAGAGGACTCCTGCTCCCACTCATCTGAAGTTAACCAAAGATGATGGAGGGCCTAGTGTTGATCAATGCCTGTACAGAAGCATGATAGGTAGTCTGCTGTATCTGACTGCAAGTAGGCCTGACATCTCTTATGCAGTTGGAGTGTGTGCCAGATACCAAGCAGAGCCCAAGGTGAGCCACTTGAATCAAGTCAAAAGGATTCTCAAGTACATCAATGGGACGTGTGACTATGGGATGCTGTATTCACATGGGTCTGAACCTGTCCTCTCTGGGTACTGTGATGCTGATTGGGCTGGAAGTGCTGATGACAGAAAAAGCACATCAGGTGGATGTTTCTTCTTAGGAGAAAACCTCATATCGTGGTTCAGCAAGAAGCAGAATTGTGTCTCTCTGTCCACTGCAAAGGCTGAATACATAGCTGCTGGAAGCAGTTGCTCCCAACTGGTTTGGATGAAACAGATGCTCACTGAGTACAATGTCTCTCAAAATGTCATGACATTGTTCTGTGATAATCTCAGTGCCATCAATATCTCCAAGAATCCCATCCAACACAGCAGGACCAAACATATTGACATTAGGCACCACTTCATCAGAGATCTGGTGGAAGACAAGGTGATCACTTTGGAACATGTAGCCACGGAGCTTCAACTGGCTGACATATTTACAAAGGCGCTGGATGCTACTCAGTTTGAAAATTTAAGGAGCAAACTGGGAATATGTCTCTCTGAGACCTTATAGCAACCACTGATGTTTGGGATAAATTGTTTAATATCTCTGCCTATTAAACAATTTGTACTAGGCTATGATTGGTCACCAGATCATACCTATGCTACTTGCAACAAGGGTGGATACAAGAGGGTAAGGAGACACCCTACTGTGAGAAGGCCAATGTACCTGTAGGAGTTCAAGGATGCTGTTCATGCCGGAGTGGTTCTGGATGTCAGAAACAAAAATCATGGCATCTGATATGGTGGTACCTACTGTAAAGCAAAAGTGGGTGATTACTTGATCGAAGCTGTGAAGCAAGATCAAGTGGTTGTGAACTTGGTTGAAACTGTGAAGTAAAACCAAGTCTGGAACTCTGTCATTGTGCTCTGGCTATGTTGTTGACTTTGGCAACATTTTTGACAAAAAGGGGGAGTAATAACCACCACTACTACCCCTGACAAACAGAGTGGGTCTCTACAACAGACTCTCATGACAGATCTGAAGATTCCCCCCTTTGCAGCTGATGTTGAAGTTTAGGTGCAACTTCTAATATGTGTGTGCTGCTATGTGAAGTTTTTATTTAACTTCCATGTGTGTGAGTGTGCTGCCACTCTGAGTGTATTTGCTAGTATTATTTCCTGCTAGGTGTGTGATTCCGCTGCCATGAACTCTGTTATGGGGATCAAAGTGTTTTAGCCAAAAATTTGCCAAAGGGGGAGTTTGTAGGTGTTTAATTGGCTGCATTATATGGTAAAACACTAGATGGGTACCAATGTCTTGACTGATGTCATGACATGTACGTGTAACTACATTGTAGTTACTGCAGGACTAGCTAACACAGGATTTATTGAATGTCAAACTGGATGCTGTGACATTCATACCTGTCAACAGATACTAAGGAATAGAACAGCAGGAGTTCTGTTAGAACTTAGTATTTAAGTGCAGTCTGGTTATCAAGGAAGAACCAGACCTGGCATAAGGCCTACTGACTGAATGTCAAACTGGATGTTATGACATTCATCATTGAAAGCAGCTGCTGAAGATTAGACAGAGTGGTGTTCTGTTATACTTCAGCATGTAACTTAGTTTGTTCTTCAAGAGAATAACAGAACTAACTTAAGGCCAAATGTGTAAATGTTAAGTTGGACACTTTGACATTTATTAATGTAAGCTGTTACTGTAGTATGGTCATTTTGATCATGTACAGGCCAGCAAAATTGTACAGTCTGTTTTCTGGAAAAACAGACTCAGCATATGGACCTTGATGTCAAGCTGAATGTCGTGACATTCATGCCTGACAGCATATGCTAAATTGTAGGTTGTTCAGTTTTCTGTTTCAGCTTTTTCTCAGGCTATTCTTTAGGGATTCAACAGCTGAGAGAAAATCCAGGAAATCAACAACCAAGCTACATTCAATGAACCTAACAAATAGCCTATTTGTTAGTAACCTAAATGTTGAATTTATGGGAACTTGTGTGACCTTAAATTCAGGAGAATACAGGTGCAAAAGCCCAGGACACTGCAATATAAAAGGAAGGCGTTCCTTCATTCAGTTTCAGGGATTTTGAGGCGTGAAGATTTAGTGTGTCCATCATACTTCACTGCTGTATTTTTGTAAGTCTAGTATTAGACATATCTTGTAAGCCAAGCCATTATCAAGTAGATGATTGCTTTGGCATAGGGTGTTCATTGAGTTGTAAGTGTTGTGTCACTCAAAGCTTTTAAGCGTGAGTGCTGTGTATCTTGATTTAAGCTGTGAAGCATAATCAAGAGTTGTTTTTGAAGTGTGACTTCAAAGTGTCTTTAATATCACTGAGGTGATTGAGGGGGAGTGAGTAGGAACTCTGATCTTAGTGTAAGATTGAAATTGCATTGGGTAGGGATTAAGTGATAAGTTGTAAACGGGTGAGTTTAGCTTTGAATTGATACTACTAATAGTGGATTTCCTCCCTGGCTTGGTAGCCCCCAGACGTAGGTCATGTTGGACTGAACTGGGTGAACAATTACTTGTGTTATTTACTGCACTTACTGTTAAGTTCTGCATAATCCCTGTCTGTGCAGAATTGGATGTCATAACAACCAGTGTGACATCCAAAGTCTGATAACTAGAATTTCAAAACTCTGTGGGGATATGTGTCCACAAAGAAGAAAAAGACATCCGGAGAAAAGACAATCCATAGGAGTAATACACTCACTGGGGATAGAGACTCTACCGGGGACTCTTATGGGGATAGAAAAGGAGATAAATTGCGTGAGCAGGTCACGACTCAGAGCTGGGGAAAAGAGTTTCCAAAGGGAATAAATCCATTGGAAAGACTCGAGCTGACCCAAAGATGCATGTACTGGGGAATATGCCAACACAGCAAAACTATCCGTAATGGATACTTCGGGTAAAAATCCGGACTCAGGCTGGGGAAAGATTTGAACAAAATATCCCTGCCGGGGAAAATGCATGTATTAGGGAATATGCCAACACAGCAAAACTATCCGCAATGGATACTTCGGATAAAAATCCGGACAAAGACAATCCACTAAGGGACTTCGCTGGGGATGTCTTAAAAAAGACTCTCCTAGGGAAGCAGCGGGATGAGGTGTTACCGGTTACTGGGTAACAAGCTCAATGAGACATGTGATCTGATCACCGGTATAAGGGTGAGAGAACAACAAGCTCGGGAAGAATGAATATCTAAGACCGGTATAAGGGTGAGAGATATCAATCAACCAAATCATCTGAGAAGGACCTAAAAGGTATATCTCGACTCAGGAAAATCTGACTCCACAGGGGACCAAAGTCATAATAGGGAGCAGAAGGAAGGAACACCAGAGATACCGGTTACTGGGCATATAATAGGTGACCAACCAAAGCATGAATTGGGGAATATTCCCAAAACACTCATCATCCAAAAAGAGGGCAGAACGCAAACTCGATTATGGGATGGACATTCGATTCCGCAAAGGGAAAACGAATCTTACTCGACTGGGGAAGAACAAAAGGCTTCAACCGAAGAGCGCATGAGATATATTATCTATTACCGTCAGAATGTAGATAATATACTCGCATGGAAGATTATCCACAACCGGTTACTGGGTTAATAAAGGATAAATCGACCGAAAAGAAAAGGCATCGGGATACCAAAACTAGGTATATAATGATGACCAATTCAGGAGAGAAACAAACAATCGTTACCAACAGCAACAGGGTAGACGAGAGATGACTCGCTGGGGATAAATTGCATACACAGAGCAATTATCCAAGCAAATGGGGGGATATTAACACCGAATATTAGATGAAGATAACCGTCAAAGAGGGGATTACATCTACCGGATACTGGGTAGAAAACCACGGAAAAGGACATTCGATTCCAAAACAGGAATACGAATCTTACTCAACTGGGGAAGAACAAAAGGCTTCGACCAAAGAGTGCATGAGATATATTATCTATTACCGTCGGAACGTAGATAATATACTCGCATGGAAGATTATCCACAACCGGTTACTGGGTTAATAAAGGATAAATCGACCGAAAAAGAAAGGCATCGGGATACCAAAACTAGGTATATAATGATGACCAATCAAGGGGAGCAACAGACATCACCGGCAAACGGTAAATGAAAGAGGACTGTAACACCTCAAAATTTGCCCTCCTCTCTTGGGACTAGCTTAGCATATTGCATCTCATTTTTTTTAGGACATTAGGCATTACATCCTTGCATATCATGTGAGAATAAGCAAGTCATCCTCCTAGGTCTTTCTCAGAAGATAGAGAGGTTGAGAGATTCAAGCCTGAGGGTCTTGTAAATTAATCACTAATCATCTGAGGTTGTGCTTCAATTAGGGTTTTTGGTTTCTCAAGGAGATTGGGAATTATCTTGGTTGAAATGGTACATCATCATCATCATGATTCATTATTTCTGATCAGGTTCCTTGGGATTAGGGTTTTGACCTCTGGTCAACCCTAATCAGTTGCATTATACCAGTCAGGGTTTTACAAGGAGATAAGGTTTTTATTGAGGTGGAGATCATCATATGATTTTATTGAGCTTGTATAAGCTAGGGTTTCATTTTGGGAGTTATTTCATCAAGTGGTTGAGGCTCAAAATCATCTGTGCATGACCAAGTCATCTGTCAACCATAAAAGTCAACTGCAAGTCAACTGTTGGATTTGGAGGTGGGAAGTGGTTAGAGATACTTCATTCATGTTCAAACAAGTCTCATTTGACATTTCAAACATCAACATTGAAGAATTTGAGGTCAGGTCAAAGCTTTCCAAAAATAGAAAGTGATCCATAATTCAAACTTGCCAAAAATGGAAAGGTTTTCAACTCAAGATTACATCATCAAGAAAGCTTCAAATGAAATTTTGTTGAACATGAAAGTTGTATATCTTTCTCTCCCATTTCCAAAAAGTCCAAGATCAAGGATTTCTCATGTCTGGTTAAGGAGATATGATCAAAACTTGACAAAGTGTACATTGAACTTCAAATGGGCATAACTTCTCAACCAAAACTCCAAATTGGATGGCTCTTTTTGCATTCTTCTCATTTTGACCTCTAGTTTCCAATTCATGCATTGCATTGCACAAATTATCATCACATGAACATTTGGAAATTCACTTGATTTTTGGAGGGAAAATATGAAGTTTAAAATTGGTGCATTGTTTGAACATTCTACCACCACCATTGGCTCCAAAATCAAATTTTAAGTGGAAATGAATCAGATTTTCGTGCACTATTCACCATGCATTTCATGCATAGGGTGAAAAAGCAAATTTGCACATACACTCCATAACTCACTAATTCCATTTGCAAATTGGTTTAAGCTTAATTAAACATGATTAGGAGGAGGTATATAAGCATAACCCTAACTGTTTTCAGCATTGACAATCACAATTTCAGATCTAGATCCAAAACTCCAAATTTTTCTCTCACTTTTTTCTTGCATTTTCTTCACATTCAATCCTTTCCTCTTGCTTGATCCTTGTTTCTGAGTTATTCTTGAGCAGGTTTACACGTGGAGTTGAAGAAAACAGTGCAGCATTGAAGCATTTTTGAAGATTGAAGCAACAATGGTGAATCAAGATTCTGGCAAGATCGTGCACAATTGAGCTGAGTTTTCTCTTCCAATCACTTGTACAAGCATTGTAGAAGAACTGTTGAGCATCACAAGGCCTGAACTCATCCAATTCCAGTTCTGCTTCTCCAAGAGGTTACAGAATCGATCTCTTTATTTCTTAAAATTCTTATACTATTGTGATAGATCTAAGTATGCTGAGTAGTTTAAGCTTTGAATCGTGCAAATCCATGCTGTTTTGAGTGAGATATGGCTGTTTGAATTTTTGTTGATGAATCTTCTTCACTTCGATCCATGCATGTTTGGTTGTTTCTTGTTGATTTGTTTGTGGATTCATGATGTATGATGAAAGATCTACACGATGCCATGCTTGTTTTTAATTTCTGGACACTTTGAAATTTTCTGGAAAAAATTGGATGAAGATCTTCATGATCTTCATCGTGTTCTTCATGTGCTCATGCACTCTCCAGATTACCTGCGAATTTTGTTATGAAACGCATACGTCTTCCTGCGGATTTTGTTACGTGTTCATGCATATTACCTGCGGATTATTTAAATGCCATGCATGCACGCGCTAGGGTTTGAGCTGATACGGTGTCGTTTCAGCCTTGGCGCGCTTCAGTTCAAATTGTGACCTACTTCGATTCCGGCCGGTGCACAATTATTCAAATGTTGCTGATTTTACATTTCCCTCCATCATTCATACCATGCTTCACATATCATTTTTTTTATTTTTTTCATCATCTTTAAAAATTCATAACAAATTAAATATGGATCCAAAAATTGCTAGGTTTTTTGCATTGTGTTGCATTTTTTGTCTAGCTTTTTATGATCATTAAAATGAAAATTGTGCTTGGCTGGATATGTTTTGGTGCTAGAGTGTTTGAACATGTATGCATTTTGTACCTTGCCTTGCTTATTCATTTGTGAAATGCTGGTTTTTAATCCAATGCTCATGAAATTTTGCATGCTATAACTAGACATGTTGCTTGAAATTTTGGTGTTGATTTGGTATTTTTATCATGTGTCATTTCTGTTTTGTGATCATGTTAAGTTGGTGTGACAATTTGTGTCACACCTTTGCTTGTTCAACTTATGTGATGTGTTTGCCATGCCAAATGATCTTCAAATGTTCTGATTTTATGTGTGATGCTTATTATTAATGGTGTGATTTCTCATGAATTTTCTTGGATATTTTTGGATCATTTCTGATTTAGTTGAGATTTTTCATTCTGGTTGGTCACATTTGAGCTTTAAAATTGCCTTGAACTTCAATTGATCATGAAATGGATTTGGTAATTGATATTGAGATGAGACCTTTTGGATTGTTTCAAGATGTGTTTGAAGTTGATTCATGTTAATTTTCAGCTTCTGTTTTAAATTTTTTCTCCATCTTTTACCCTAGGCTTTGACCTAGTGGTTGGTTGCTTATCTTTGAGCTTTGGTTTCAGGTTGAACATTCAAGTTCCATAGTTGATGATGCTCTATCACTTGAACTTTTGATGTTTACTTTTGACTACTAACCTTGTGTGTTTTGTAGGGTTGTTAACTCATTTGAGTTTGACTTGTTGGCTTATGCCTTTTCTCATTGGGTTTGGCTGTTTGATATTCATGATTGTCTATTTGTCTGTATAGTTGAACTGATTTGTGTGATGTTTCAATAGGTACATAAGTTGCTTAAGTTCAATTTGAACTTGCTTTTGCTTGGTTGCTTAACCACTTAGGTATAAATCTCTGACTTCATGTAGTCTGGAAGACCTACTGTTATTGGTAGGCACCTGTCTGAAGTCCTCCTTAAGAGGCGATGCTTGTGTTTGTTTACTTTTTGTGCCAAGCAGGAAAAGTCCTTTGATAAGGCAATTGGCAGATAAAAGAGATGTGTAATCCATCTCCTGCTATTCAGTTGAGTCATTCATCCTACTCACACCACTGTGTTGATGCACTATGAATCAAAACCCAAGATCTTTGTTGTGTCGGTCATGTGGAGTAGAGTCCCACATTCTGGACTCCCACACTTTCATTTGTCTGAAGCTCTCCCAGGCCAGGGATAAGAGCTGTGAGGTCTTACCCTCACTTCCTATTTCATCTACTTCACCCTAACTCTCAATGTTAGGTTTCAGAGCTAACACCACCCCGTTACAGTGGTTTGTTTGTTGAGGTTGACATGACCCCTTGACTAAAGCCTAGCCTTGTGTGAGCCCATCTGTTTGTATATAGTGTGTGTGCTTGCTTTTGCGCTTATGATTGATTGTGTTGTTTAAGATAGCTTGCTCTCTGTGCAAGTTAGATAGAAACCTTAACCTAGGACCATGGTGGATTTACATGATAACTATTAGGCTCGAGTCAGTCTCCCTTCTAGTTTGTCATTTCCCTTGTCTCTGGTTGGGTCAGAAGTTCTTTCCCTGTTCAGGGGAACTACGTCGCCCTGATCCTCATATCAGATGAGGTACGTAGGCAGGAGATCATACGAGATCTCTCCGGGCACCCTTTTTCTTTTTGTGTGTGTTTGCTTGACAGTTATTAGGCTCGAGTGCTAGGCTCCCTATTAACTTGTTTGTTTGTTAACCTTCTTGTGTGTGTTAGGAGATGGATGTAAGACCAGCGATTGGCATTCCGTATCCTATTGGTGTTTGTTTGTGTGGAGTCTGACGTAAGTCCAGCGATTGGCAGTCGGTTTCTTGTGTGTGTTTTGTTTCGGCGTGCGTGAGCCGAACTACGGTAGCTCTGATTCTCATTCTAGATGAGATACGTAGGCATAGGATGCGATATCCTAGCGAGCCCGTTCCCCCCTCTTCTTCCATCTGTGTTTCCTTCTAGTGTGTGTGCGTGCATTCTTTTGAGCAGTGTTTAGCAACCTTTCTTCTATTCTTTTGAGCGTGGATCCCGTCGAGTACGACGGATGCGTAGGGGTGCTAATACCTTCCCTTCGCATAACCGACTCCCGATCCCATCTCTCTTTGGTCACGAGACCATGTCTTTTCCAGGTTTACTTCGAGCGTTTCCTTTCCCTCTTTGGGATAAAAAACGCACGGTGGCGGCTCTGTTTGTTTTGCTTTTTCCCGCCGGTTGTTTTTCGCGGATGCGACAAGGACCCGCTGGGGATAAAATTTCTTAATCAGAGCAATTATCCACAAAAGAAGGAGGGAATATCAATACCGAATATTGGATAATGATAACCATCCAAGAGGGGATTACATCTACCGGATACTGGGTAGAAAACCACAGAAGAGTAACCGTCATCAACTAGGATGAACAACAATGGTTAACTCTGCAAAGGGGGAAATAGGATTTACAACTACCGGTATAAGGGTAGAAAACCACAAACTCTGCTAGGGGAAGAAAGTAGGATTTACAACTACAGGTATAAAGGTAGAAAACCACAAACTCCGCTGAGGATAAGGTGAATAATTACTGATTACTGAGCAATTATTCATTTACCACAGGGAAACACCCGAGACAGTCATGAGAGGCCAATTTAGGATCAAACCAAAAAGGCAAACTGAATCAAGACTCATCCTAATGAGGATATAACTCAATAGGGGAACCCATCCCAATATATGTGTTGGGAGGAAACGGAAACAACCGTCGTCCACGAGGATATAACTCAGTGGGGAAATGGCGGGAAAGATAAACACTTTCTACTTAAAGGGATGACTCTATATTGAGAGATCAGACACACACATCTGCTTGGGGAAATATATATCACCAAATAGCAGGAGACAACAAACAACGATATATGGCAAAGAATGCAACATGAATATCTGAATGTTATAATTATGCATGTATATGTGTGATTTATGTTTGATGAATGCTGACAAACAGACATATCTAACACACACAGGTCCAGGAATCAACCACCCGGTACTACATCTCAAGAGAGAAAGCCAGGATCACCGAAGAATATCCAATCTGCCAGGGATCAGAGACAACAACACCTCTGCAGGGATGAATCATCAGTCTCAGCTGGGAAAAAAGTTCATTGCACAGGCAAAAACTGCCACAAAAGCAACTCTACTGGGAAATCCATCTGAGGGAGATAAGGGGGAACTGGTGATCCAACACCAAGTACCAAACTCACCAAGGAAATCACACCTGCTGAGGAGAAAATAAACGCTCTTCCGCTGAAGGGGAGAGTGGTGAACATCATCACAGATAAAATCCATCACACCAACAACTCTACAGGGGATCAGAGATACCAGGAAACAGCAATATCTCTGCAGGGGATAACATCATCACAGATAAAATCTATCACACCAACAACTCCGCTGGGGATCTATTTAAGGAAATGAAGGAATTCTGGGGATCAACCACCAAATACCAAACCTTCCAAAAAGGACACATCTGCTGAGGAGGGAAGACCACTGCTCTGCTAAAGAGAGGGGAGGTGAATAACCTCAACAAGCACTCTGCTCGGTGGGATAACCACAACAATATTAATATTCTGGGAGAAGAGGATACAGTCATGCCAGGAATATGAACAAATGTCTTACCCTGCTGGAAATCATGCCACCCTTGGGAGAGCACTAAGGATTCCTTAAATATCCTTTTGTCATTGTGAATGTTCACTTTGTTAAAAACAATTTGTGAAAAATTTGTTTATTTAAAACAATGACATTTTATCAACTAAAACATGCAAAACATTTGTTTAATAGAAACAAATAAGAGTGCAAATAATTGGATAAAGGCTCAAATTCATTAGATGGAATGGTAGTCTGCAAATGGAAAGACTCCATCGATCTTTACAAATTTGAAATTGGTGATATATATTGGAAAAGGGCTACATTGAACATCATGACCATTTCTCCACCAATTCGGAATTCGATGTATTCGAAGCTTTGGTTGACGACGAATGAACAAGAATCTCTGATGGATGACAGTTGTAGAACACAGTCTTGTCAGGATGCAGTTACTTGCCAAATCCCTAATTTTTGCCTAGATTGCCCCAGGATGAGGTACTCAATCTAGCGGGATGCATATTCATTTTTTATGTCTCTAACTTTTGCCTAGATCGCCCTTTCGGGTTTTCAATCCACCGAGACGCTCTTTTTTGCCTAAGCCGCCCTTTTGGGTTTTCAACTTAGAGAGCTATTCTGTTTTTATTTTTAGGCGAAGTATTTCTTGACTGCATCTGAATTCACAGGACGAGTGAAATCCTCCCAATCCATAGTTGGAAGTATCAAAGCACCGCCTGAAAAGGCTCTCTTAACAACATATGGACCCTCATAGTTTGGAGTCCACTTGCCCCTAGAATCGGGCACGAAAGACAAGACTTTCTTGAGCACAAGGTCACCTTCTCGGAACACACGAGGCTTGACCTTCTTATCAAAAGCTTTCTTCATTCTTTGCTGATACAACTGACCATGACACATGGCAGTCAATCTCTTTTCTTCAATCAAATTCAGTTGGTCATAGCGACTCTGAACCCATTCAGCATCAGTAAACTTGGCCTCCATCAAGACTCTCATTGATGGGATCTCCACCTCTACTGGGAGTACGGCCTCCATGCCATAAATAAGAGAGATACGGGTTGCCCCTGTTGAAGTGCGGACAGGTGTACGATATCCATGCAAAGCAAATGGCAGCATCTCATGCCAATCTTTGTACGTAACAACCATCTTCTGGATAATCTTCTTGATATTCTTATTAGCAGCTTCAACAGCCCCATTCATCTTGGGTCTATAAGGAGAAGAATTATGGTGTGCAATCTTGAACTCACTACACAAATCTTTCATCATCTTATTATTCAGGTTAGATCCATTATCAATAATGATCTTATCTGGCACACCATATCGGCATATGAGTTGATTCTTGATAAACTTCACGACCACCTGCCTGGTCACATTTGCATATGACGCCGCTTCAACCCACTTAGTGAAGTAATCAATTGCTACGAGAATAAACCTGTGTCCATTGGACGCTTTCGGCTCAATCATGCCAATCATGTCGATTCCCCACATGGATAAAGGCCAAGGTGATGAAATCACATTCAGAAGCGTCGGGGGAATATGAATCTTATCCGCATAAATCTGACACTTGTGGCATTTCTTCACATATTTGCAGCAGTCAGACTCCATTGCCAGCCAATAGTAACTTGCTCTCAACATCTTTCTAGCCATGTGTCGCATTACGCGAAAAACCGGCGGGAAAACAAGAACAACAGAGCCGCCACCGTGCGTTATTTATCCCAAAAGAGGGAAAGGAAACGCTCAGAGTAAACCTGGAAAAGACATGGTCTCGCGACCAAAGAGAATGGGTTCGGGAGTCGGTTATGCGAAGAGAAGGTATTAGCACCCCTACGCATCCGTAGTACTCTACGGGATCCACGCACAATAGGAAGGAAAATGGTTGCTATAACACTGCTCAAACTCACACACACTGGCTGAAAGAGACACAAGAAAACAGACTGAAACTGACTCGGCAGGATGTCGCATCCTGGGCCTACTTAGTCTATCAAGCATAGACATCAGAGTCGAAGTAGTTCGGACTGGGGAAACGACACATGCTCGCTAGGATATCGCATCCTATGCATACGTATCTTCTCGGACGAGAGAAGAATCAGAGCATTCGTAGCTCGGCTGACACGCACACAAACATAACACAGGCAAAGGCAAACGTGGAGCCTGAATGCCAATCACTGGACTTACATCAGCATCCGAACCAAAACACACGCACACTGGAACCCGAATGCCACTCGATGGTCTTACATCAGCTTCCAAGCACACAACAACATAACAAGTTAACAGGGAGTCAGGGACTCGAGCCTATAACTGTCAAGCACACACTCAAACAAACAGACAACAAATTACTAAGGAGTCAGGCACTCGAGCCTAGCAACTGTCAAACAACTCACACAAAAAGAAAAAAGGCGCCCGGAGAGATCAGCTCAATCTCCTGCCTACATACTTCATCTGGTGTGAAGATCAGGGCGATGTAGTTCCCCTACGCAGGGAAAAAGGACTAGCCTAACCAGATAACAGAGGGAGACACAACACTAGGGAGACTACGACTCGAGCCTAGATGTTGTCATGCAAAGTCGTCCCTAAGTTAAGGTTTCTAGCTAACTTGCACAGGAAGCAAGCCTATCCTAAACATGACTCGCACAGGAAGCAAGCCACACCTAACCCAACTTGCACAGGAAGAAGAAGGGTCTCGATTGCAACTAGGGCAAGAGAAAGGGGGGGTCTCAATCGCAACGAGGGCGAGAGAAAAGAATTAGTGTTAGTTGTTAGTCAAACTCGACAAGACATCGCATCTCGTGCCTACGTATCTCATCTGGACATGAGAATCAGAGTTGCCGTAGTTCGGCTACGGAGGGACAAAGGTCTCGATTGCAACTAGGGCAAGAGAAAGGGAAAGTCTCGATCGCAACGAGGGCGAGAGAAAGGAAAAGGCTCGATCGCAACAAGGGCGAGAGAAAGGAAAAGGCTCGATCGCAACGAGGGCGAGAGAAAGGATCACAACGAGGGCGAAAGCAAACAAGGATTAGTCTAAACTAAACCTAACTTGCACAGGAAGCAAGTCAAACAAACATACAAGCACAGGTAGCACACACTATATACACACAAGGGGCTCACACAAGGGTTAGGTTTTAGTCGAGGGGTCATATCAACCTCAACAAACAAACCTCTGGAATGGGGTGAATGGTGCTCTTAACCTTGCCATTGAGGGGCTAAGGTGAAGCAGATGAAAGGTGAGTGAAGATAAGACTTCACAGCTCTTATCCCTGGCCTGGGAGAGCTTAAGACAAGAAGGTGTGGGTTCAGAAAGTGGGAACCCTTCTACACATTTGATACTGACTCAACTGTACAATTGCACAAGATCTTGGGTTTTTATCTGTAATGCATCAACACAGTGGTGTGAGCAAAACAGAAGACACACTGAATAGCAGGGGATAGGTTGCTTATCCCTTGGTTCTGCCAATTGCCTCTTCACTTAGGAGGTCTTTGACTCTGTACAGGGACAAGATTTAAACATACACAAACATTGCCTCTTAAGGAGGACTTCAGACAGTTGCCTGGCCAAGTAACAGGCCAGGTCTTCCAGACTACATGAAGATTAAGGGATTATACCTCAAGCAAGTTGCTAAATAGAAAAGCAAAGCAAGTTCAAAGAACTTAAGCAACTAATGGTACCTGAAATGGCCAAACAGATCAGTACACAGTTCAACAGTCAAAGCAAAAGGAATTGGGAAACAACAGTCAACACAGAGGGACCAATGTGCAAAGCACAAGACTCAAACCATATGAGTCAAGCCACCTACAAAACAAAGGTTAGCTCATGATAAACAATCAAGCTTAATCAAAAAGAAATGGTCTCAATGGTCATTTGGTGTTCAACCTGAAAACATAAGCTCAACAGTGAGTAACTGGACCACTAGGGCAAACCTAGGGTCAAAAGAGAATGAAAAAGTCAAAACAGCAAGCAATATCCAATCACAATCCAATTCAAACATTTAAGAAGCAAACCCAATTGGTTTTAAGTTCAAATCATGCATCATCATCAATTCACAAGCAAAAGAAGTCAAAGCATGGCAAGGGAGAGCTCAAAGAAGTCAACAGAATGACTTGCATCAAAAGTCAACTCAAACATTTTCAAAAATCACCAAATAAATCATGATCAATCCTAACACCTAGCATGGTAAGCATGTAAAATTTCATCACATTTGGACAAGTGGAAGGCAGTCAATGAAAATCACAAAGTCAAAGCAAATTTGAACATGCTCAATGAAGTCAACAGCAAGACTTAGCTCAAAACCAAACATAATCAATTCCAAAAATCACCAAATAATTCATGCTCAATCACAATCCATAACATGACATGCATATAAAATTTCAGCTCAATTGGATCATGGGAAGGTGGTCAATTAAAATCAGAAAGTCAAAACAATTTCAATCATGCTCAAAGAAGTCAAACAAACATGTATCAACTTCAAAAAATCATAACTCAATGACAACAGATGAGAAATGAATGGGATCAACACCATGGCAAAGCTTAAGATGTCTAGTATGCACATGTAAAAATTCATGATCATCCAATAAAGTATGAGAATTTCCCAAATGGAATGGCAACATGTATCACACAAAGTCAACATTTGAATAGACAGGGGAGAAAAATCTCAAACAACTTGGAAATGCCACAATTAATTCCAAGAAAATTCTCAAGTGAACTAGACATATAAGAGAAGGATCATGCAAAATTTCACATCAATTGGAGGTCAGGAAGCATGTCATCAAAAATCATGAAATTGCATATCAATGGTGTGACACAAATTGTCACACCCTAGTTCAAAAATTCATAACTCAGCAACCAAATAAGATAAATTCATGAACTTTACATCAAAATAACCATGGATGAGTGTAGATTAAGCACAAAAAATTTCAGGGTCATTGGATGCATCCTCATCATTTCACAAAAGGATTGGCAAAAGGTACAAAATGTGCATACATGTCAAGAACTCTAATGCCATTAAAAATCCAGCCATCCAAAAAATCATTAAAAATCATGATAAAATAATAGACATTCATGTGAATATGATGAAAAAAAAATTCATGAATTTTGGATTTGAAATGCACGAGTTATGATTTTTAAAAGATGAGTAACCAAAGTGAAATAAACATTGCACAAATAATCATGAAATAAATATTTAATTGGTCACAATGGCATTTCAGTAATTATCTGGACCGGTTATTGAAACTCTGTGTTTTGGCCAGGGAAATGAAATGTTCTCATTGGTTGTCACCAATGGAACAGTAATAGCAAGCAGCCAAAATCCAACAACAACAGCCAATCGAGTTCTGGGTTCAATGCCCTTAGGGTTTTAGCAACAGCATCTCAACTTCATGCAACCAACATCATAAAAAATGAAATTCAACCAGAATTGAACAAAGAGCAAGGCAATGAAACATTAACACTCATGCGACATCATACAGCCACAAACAACCACACGTGAAATTCAGATTTCTGGAAATGCATTTAGGGTTTTCAAATGGAACAGTGTAGCTTCATCTTGTTCATCATCATAAAAACAAATTTCAAACAGAATTACGCAAACAGCATGGCAATGATATTCGTGCAACATCATACAGCAACAAACCAAACACGGTTTTCATGAAATCATCATCATCAAAGCAAATCGACTAAAAGCATATTTGAGCATACAAATTAAAATCCAGATTTCTCATGCATGACACAACCATTTTAAGTGAGACAAAGTTCAATGGAATCAGCATCAAAAGACCTACCAGAAACATCTCATGATTTTGGCAATAGAGGAGATCGAAAACTTACTTGGATTTGAAGAAAAGAGTGAAGCAATGGTTATTCTGGAGATATAGGCTCAAACAGGTGCTCCATATGGTTGATATTGATGGATTCTTGAAGCACTTTAGCTCAGCAAGGCTTGGAAACACTCAGATCGACTTTCACCATTGTTGTGGCTTCGTGTAGCAGCAGCATGAAATGATGTTACAGCAAGGAAACAGGGCTCCAAACAAGCTCAAGATTGTTGGTAGATGATGAAAATACAAAGGGTTGCTCGTGTCTTTTGAAGTTTTTGAGCAGAAATTGCAATTTGTGAAAAATGCAAATTGAGAGAGAATGAGAGTTTCTGTGTGATATCAGGCTGCAGCTAGGGTTGAATGGACAGAAAATATCCCTTATATTTGCTGTTTTAACTTTGCTAATTGAATGCTAACCAAGTTTAACTCCAATGAATCAATTTGCTAATTTTGCTAAACTTGCCACTTTTGACCAAATGGAGGTATGATGGTGGTATGCTGCTCGATTTTGGGCCCTTGGCAAGTCAGAAATGAGGTCCTAAAACAAATCCAAATGGCCAATGTGATAGAAAATGTTTAAATCAAAAAGTCAATTTTGCACCTCTCTTGAAATTCAAATATGCTAGGTTCAAAAATGCCATTTTGATTGGCAATGATTTAGCACATGAAATTTACATTTTTGGAAAGAGGAGATTAAATGTGGTTTGTAGGAAAAAACCCCAACAAAATTGGCCAAATGGTTCATGAGATATGGCCCTTTGAAGTTCAAGATTTTGTGAAAATGATTTGATCATATCTTGACAACCATGCATGGGAATTGAGAGTTCTTGGACTTTTTGGAAATGGGAGAACAAGATCTTCAACTTTCATGTTGGGCAAAAATTCATTTGAAGCTTGTATCATGATGTAAGTTTGGGATCAAGAAGTTTCCATTTTTGGCAGTTAAAAATACAGGTCCAGTTTCTATTTTTGGAAATTTCTGATTTCGCTTCAAATTCTTCAATGATATTGTTTGCCATGATACATGAGGCCTATTGGGACATGAATAAGCTCTCTCAAACCAAATCCATCCATCAAAACCATAAAATCAGCCACAGTTGACCAAGTTTGACTTTTCTAGGGTTTCTGACTGATTGTGCATGAACTGGTGACTTCTGAACATCCAACCCTTGACTTAAACACTTCAAATGGGCCTCCAAGTCATGTGAACATGTTGGACCAACCCTAGGGCCTTGGCTCCTTGAGAAACACCCTTGCTTGCTTGGTTGACTGATCTCCTGATCAGTTTGACCTAATTTCTTGATTGGCTTGCACTTGAGGCAACTGGGACAATGCAATGCTATGCAATGGACCATGATATGCTATGACCTAATATGAGAATGTATGTACAATGATAGGTGCAAATTTGAGGTGCTACAGCTGCCCCTATTCAATCAGCTGGGAACCCGAACGGATGATAGCAATTGCTGTCAGACTTTCAGGGTAAACAGGGATTGAATACAAAAGAACCGTAGAAATTTGCACCGACTGAATATAATACAAGGAGAACCACGTCATTTACCGATGACAACTGCAGGACGGCTTCAGAAAAGCAAAACCATTTACCGATGGTTGGAAAACTGGAGACTTGATATTTACCGATATCAACTTCAGCAAGACCATTTACCGATGGCTGCTGGGAAAACAACTTCTGGAAAGCGAAACCATTTACCGATGGTTAAAAACTTGATATTTACCTATATCAACTTCAGCAAAACCATTTACCGATGGTTGCTGGGAAAACAACTTCTGGAAAGCGAAACCATTTACCGATGGTTAAAAACTTGATATTTACCGATATCAACTTCAGCAAAACCATTTACCGATGGTTGCTGGGAAACAACTTGGTGTAGAAAAGGAAGCAAGACCATTTACCGATGGTGGCTTCTAGGTGACTTGATATTTACCGATATCAACTTCAACAAGGCCATTTACCGATGGCTACTGCAACTGGGAATTCGATATTTACCGATATCGAAGAGAACTGGGCCATTTACCGATGGCATCTCCACTTGGGGAGGAACAAAATCTTTGTGGTGATACCAGACAAGACGTTTACCGACGACTTCTGGGGATATTGATTTTATTAACAAGAGAACAAAGAATGACCAGACATTTACCGATGACTGGGATGAGACTCGATGTTTACCGACATCGAAAGATGATGTTTACCGACATCTAAAAATGACCAGACATTTACCGATGACTGGGGAAGTTTTATTGAGGAAACGAAAAATCGCAACCGGAAACCAGATAAGACATTTACAGATGACTCTACTGGGGATTTCTAGCTGGGGAATTATCAGACATTTACCGATGACCGAGGGAAAGACTCGATGTTTACCGACATCGAAAGATGATGTTTACCGACATCAAAAAAATGACCAGACATTTACCGATGACTGGGGTGGGACTCGATGTTTACCGACACCGAAGCAATGGCGTTTACCGACACCAAAAAATGAAATGACCAGACATTTACCGATGACTGGGTGAGACTCGATGTTTACCAACACCGAAACAATGGCGTTTACCGACACCAACGGAGAGGAGGAATACTTCTTCGATTTGAAAATCGGAAATTGGCCTGAACGCCACTTCGGTCTGAATACCGGAAAATTGGCCTGAGTGCCATGAGTACATCGACCTGATCATCGGAAACTCCTTCGGTCTGAATACCGGAAAGACATGAGTACATCGACCTGATCGTCGGAAACTTCTTCGGTCTGAATACCGGAAAAATTGGCCTGAGTGCCAAAGCATGAATTGGTCTGTGTTCCAAAACACTCAACATCCTGAAGAGGGCTTAGAAAAGCAGTCTTGTTAAAGGATGGACATTCGATTCCATAAGAAATACGAATCTTACTCGACTGGTGAGGACGACTTCGACCCAAGAGCGCATGAGACATATTATCTAGCCGTCAGAACGTAGATAATAACCTCGCATGGAAGATTATCCATAACCGGGTTGTAGGTTGTTAAATGAATAATCGACCGACATCATCCTGAAGAGAGCGAAGGCAAACTTGTTAAAGGATGGACATTCGATTCCACAAGGAATACGAATCTTACTCTGCTGGTGATAACAATCGAAAGATTGACCAAAGAGTGCATGAGATATATTATCTATAGCCGTCAGAACGTAGATAATAACCTCGCATGGAAGATTATCCATAACTGGGTTGTAGGTTGTTAAATGGATAAACGACCGAAAAGAAAGGCATCGATACCAGGACTAGGTATGCAAAGATGACCAATCAAAAGAGGATGAAGTTGCCAACTCGGAGCAAATATCCAAAAGGAAAGGGAAGGCCCAATGGGGACAATACTGCTTGATCAAGGCAAGTATCCAAAGGGGACAAGACCATTAATACCACAAAGAGGGGATTACATCTACCGGTTTGTAGGCAGAAAACCACGGAAAAGTAACCAGTCATCATCGGGATGAGCACAAAGGGTTAACTCCAACAAGGGGATGAAAGTGGGATTTTACAACTACCAGCTAGTGGGTAGAAAACCACAAAGATAGGACTTACAACTACCGGTTTGTAGGTAGAGGCCACAAATTCCGCTGAGGATGAAATGAACGAGTGCCGGTTAGTGAGCGACTATTCATTTATGCCCCAGGGAAGCACAAGAGACAGTCAACGGGTAGCCAATTTAGGATCGATCCAAAAAGGCAGACTGAAACAAGACTCATCCTAATGAGGAAAGAACTCAATAGGGAGAACCCATCCCGTGTAGGGAGGGAACGGAAATAACCGTCATCCACGAGGATGTATCTCAGTGGGGAAATGGCAGGAAAGGATAGACATTTTCTGCTTAAGGGGTTGGCTCTACATGGAGAGATCAGACACACCCACATCTGCTAGGGGAAAATCTACTGGAGAGATCTGTATCAACAAATAGCAGGAGGTAACAATCAACAGATACCCGGCGACAGCTGCAACATGAGTATCCAAATGCTATGGTTATGCATGTATGCATTATGCATGATGAATGTATGATGAATGCTGACAAACAGACATGCTCAACACGCAGGTCCGGGAATCAACCGTCCGGAGAGAAAACCAAAGCCACCAGAGAGCAAAGAAAATCCACTGGGGACTGGGATATCAGGGAACATTTATCCTGCAGGGGAGGAAGGCCACCGGAGGCTTCCGGAGGGATCGTCAGTCACAACCGGAGAACAGAGTTCAACATACAGGCGTATGCGCCACAACAACTCGTGATGAAAATCTGAGATACCGAGAAGCAACCAGATCTCTGATGAGAAATACAAAAGCATTGATAAAGCTCCTTACGCGAACAACTCCACTGGGGGATCTATCTGAGGGAATGCCGGATTACGGGGATGTCGATCCTCCAAATACTGAATCTTCCAAGAAAAGCACCCATGCTGGGGGGAGATGAAGACTGCTCTGCTGGAGAGGCGAAAGTTGAAGTCTTCAGTAAACACTCTGCTAGGGGAGCTGCCCCACAATAATGTCCGAAACAGCAAACTTGTTGGGGATGCCCCATGATAGGGCTCAAACAGCACTCTACTGGGGATGCCCCATAATAGAGCTAACAGGGATTTGGAGGAAGAATCTGTACTGCCGGGAACATGAAGATGAATAACTTCAAACGACACTGCATCGGGCAACTTCACTGAGGAGAGACCATACGAGGTTCTGCAGGACAAAGATACAGTCATGCTCGAGATACGAACAATTGTCTTACCTGTTGGTAATCATACCACCCCCGGGAGAGCACTGTGGGTCTCCTAAGTATTCTTCCATCATTGTGAATGTTCACTTTGTTTAAGAACAATTTTGTGAAAAATTTGTTTATTTTGAAAACAATGATACTTTATCAATTAAAACAGGCAAAACGTTTGTTGAGTTGAAACAAATAAGAGTGCAAATAATTGGGTAAAAGCTCAAATTAATGTGATGGAATGGTAGTCTGCAAAGGGCGAGACTCCATAGATCTGTACAAGTTTGAAATCGGTGATATATATTGGAGAGGACTACATTGAACATAATGACCTTTCCTCTACCATTCCGAATTTTCGATGTATTCGGAGCTTCAATCGACGACGAATCGAGAATCCCTGACGGATGACAGATATAGAGCACAGTCTTGTCAAGATGCAGTTACTTGCCAAATCCCTAATTTTTGCCTAGATTGCTCCAGTGTGATGTGCTCAATCTAGCGGGATGCAAATTCCTTTTTTTTCAATGTCTCTAACTTTTGCCTGGATCGCCCTTTCGGGTTTTCAATCCACCGAGACGCTCCTTTTTTGCCTAAGTCGCCCTTTGGGGTGTTCGACTTAGCGAGCTATTCTTTTTTTTTTGTTTTAGGCGAAGTATTTCTTGACTACATCGGAATTCACAGGATGAGTGAACTTCTCCATCCATTGTTGTAAGTGTCAAAACATTGCCTGAAAAGGCTCTCTTGACAACATATGGACATTCATAGCTTGGGGGTTCACTTGCCCCTGGAATCGAGCACGAAAGACAGGACTTTCTTGAGCATGAGGTCCCTCGGAACACACGAGGCTTGACCTTCTTGTTGAATGCTTTTTCACTTTCTGCTGATATGACTGACCATGACACATGGCAGTTGATCTCTTCTTTTCGATCGAATTCAGCATCAGCCAACTAGGGACTTTGAGGGTGCTATTTCTCTTTTGTTTTTTTTTCTTTCTTTTTCTTTCTTTTGATTTCTTTTGATTTTGATTGATTTCTTTTTTTTTTGATTTTGCACCCTCCTCTTTCTTTTTTTCTCTTTTTTTTTTTTTTTGACAATGCCCTAGTTGGCTGTTCTGCTGATTCTCGAGATGCAGCTGAGTGTGATCTTCTTTTCTTGCTCAAGAAGTCGGGAAATCTCGTCAGGAATCCCTTCAATCATTATCTTCTTCCGCTTCGAATACAGGGAATTCAAAATTGGGAGATGACGTCCGATCCTTATGTTCAATGGGTTTGAGAAACAACCTGCATAAAGATTTTGAGTATAAAAAGCACTTTGAAAATCAAACAAGACAATCGTTATGCAGATGAAAAGATTGCTTTTATTCTTGTTTTTTAAGGTTTTTTGTGATCACCAATTTCATGCAAAAAGCGAAAAGGGAAAACAAATGGAAAAACAAATGTTTTAACATGAATTTATTTGAATGAAAATATCATTGCACAAAATGTTGCCAACAATGTCATCACTTCTCCTTTTGGCATGGGAGAAGGGTTTTTAAACAAAGTGATTATTGCTCTGACTTATGAACAACTGTAGGAAAGCCCACAGTGACCCAATTGTGATAGATCCCACCGGGGATGACAACTGTCAGTATCTCTTGCATCAGCAGCTTCTGTTTTCTGAACAACCCTTCTGAAGAAAAGTCAGCGCCAGCCCGGGACTTATTATCTTCAGACTTGATTAACACGGGGACCTAAATCCTCCAAGATCAGAATACCTGACCTCACAAGGTCTTGAACCTTCATCTTCAGCTGGAAACAACTATCCACATCATGACCAGGAGCACCCGAATGATACACACAATGCTGTTCAGGCCTATACCACCACCGAGGGTTGACGGGTATGGGCGGCGGGTCTCTGGGAGTAATCAAGTTCCGCTCTATCAAAGAGGGACACAGCTCGGCGTAGGACGTGGGGATTGGATCAAAAATGATCTTCTTCCTCTCATTACTTGTATTGGCTTGCTGGGAAGCCTGCTGCTGAGGACGATGTTGTTGATGCTGATGCTGCTGAGTTGGTCTTCTCGGTTGTTGTTGAGTTGCTGGAATAGTCACAGCAGCGACCTGACGATATGATCCTCTGTTCGCACTCCTTCGACGGTGCACCGCTTTTGTTTCACCCTCTCCCCTTCTGGGTGCCCCAGAGAATGTCTTCTTAGAACCGAAAGAACTTGAAGAGCCAGGATGGCGAACCGGAGTGCGGGTTGCTCTGATATTAACAGTCTCTGCAGCAAGAGGCTGTTCACTGATTCTGATCCCCTTCAATTCATCACCCACGGCATAATCATCGACGAGAATAGTGACAGCAGCATTCTCATGAACGGGTACATCCACTGGTGGAGCACGGTGGACTGGTGGAATCACGGCTTCCAGTCTCTGGGCTAAGGCACGCAGCTCCTCTTGCCCCTGAACAACTCCTTGCATCATTGTCATGAACTGGGCCATGTTTGCCCTCATCTCGGCCAATTCTGCTTGAACCTGATCCATAATCCTCTGACGACTGAGTCTGGTTGAGTACCAATGCGGTCTTCGATCAGCTATCCTGTCTCAGTCAGGAACCAAAGTGAGGAGTCTCTCCCAAACATGTCTGTAATGCAAGGATGATATGTGTATGATATGCATATGATGCGAATGTTATTTTATCATGAATGATCCCGAAAAGGATATGCGTATGCGAGTTAACTTTTTTCATGCATTATTATTTTTTTGAAAATAAATATGCTATGATGCAAATGATGGAGCCAAGACTGGCAGGCTGTGCGTCTCAAGGCACAGGGTCAAAGCTTCAGCTTGAATTCTGAACCACAACTCATCTGAAACCCAAAGTCATCTGAGGAGCTGGCATTTGAACCCAAGTCTGGAGAACTGAGTCACCATCTGAGCGAGTACCCTCAAATTCAGCCCAGGGATCCGAAATAAACGGAACCCTCCGATCAATACCAGGGTCGAACCTCCGGCGTCCAGAAATAAATGTCCAGAATTCATGGTTACTATCAGTACTGGGAGTCACCAACTGTACCTGTTAAAATGATCAAACCCTTCCCCACTCACGGGTGTCGTCTAGGCCAGGGTAAGGTCGAGAGAAACGCAGCATAAATAACCTTTCGCAGAATATCATCCTGTGCACACCCGATGTATGCACCGATAATATCCCACCAGGGTCTGAACTGCTCGTGATATCAATGTTCCGCTAAGTGGCGCAATACCACCCGCTTCCCACGAATCACTCTATTCCTAGGTTTCCTAGATCTCACTCATAGCCTGGGTATTGGGCCTTTTACCTCGAGTAACTCCCACCCCAAACAGAGAAACACAGCCAGATGAACAGATGAATATGAATGAATGCAAACATTAATGCAAATAATAAATGCAAACAGTAAATGCAAATATATACAAAGAATGCAATAAAACAGCATAAAGCAACCAAAGCCCTAACCTAGAGAGCGCTAGGAGAGACTCGCTTAGGGAAGATGGACCAGCACAGGTCAACTTCTCTTTTCCCCAGCAGAGTCGCCAACTGTCGCATTACGCGAAAAACCGGCGGGAAAACAAGAACAACAGAGCCGCCACCGTGCGTTATTTATCCTAAAAGAGGGAAAGGAAACGCTCAGAGTAAACCTGGAAAAGACATGGTCTCGCGACCAAAGAGAATGGGTTCGGGAGTCGGTTATGCGAAGGGAAGGTATTAGCACCCCTACGCATCCGTAGTACTCTACGGGATCCACGCACAATAGGAAGGAAAATGGTTGCTATAACACTGCTCAAACTCACACACACTGGCTGAAAGAGACACAAGAAAACAGACTGAAACTGACTCGGCAGGATGTCGCATCCTGGGCCTACTTAGTCTATCAAGCATAGACATCAGAGTCGAAGTAGTTCGGACTGGGGAAACGACACATGCTCGCTAGGATATCGCATCCTATGCATACGTATCTTCTCGGACGAGAGAAGAATCAGAGCATTCGTAGCTCGGCTGACACGCACACAAACAAAACACAGGCAAAGGCAAACGTGGAGCCTGAATGCCAATCACTGGACTTACATCAGCATCCGAACCAAAACACACGCACACTGGAACCCGAATGCCACTCGATGGTCTTACATCAGCTTCCAAGCACACAACAACATAACAAGTTAACAGGGAGTCGGGGACTCGAGCCTATAACTGTCAAGCACACACTCAAACAAACAGACAACAAATTACTAAGGAGTCAGGCACTCGAGCCTAGCAACTGTCAAACAACTCACACAAAAAGAAAAAAGGCGCCCGGAGAGATCAGCTCAATCTCCTGCCTACATACTTCATCTGGTGTGAAGATCAGGGCGATGTAGTTCCCCTACGCAGGGAAAAAGGACTAGCCTAACCAGATAACAGAGGGAGACACAACACTAGGGAGACTACGACTCGAGCCTAGATGTTGTCATGCAAAGTCGTCCCTAAGTTAAGGTTTCTAGCTAACTTGCACAGGAAGCAAGCCTATCCTAAACATGACTCGCACAGGAAGCAAGCCACACCTAACCCAACTTGCACAGGAAGAAGAAGGGTCTCGATTGCAACTAGGGCAAGAGAAAGGGGGGGTCTCAATCGCAACGAGGGCGAGAGAAAAGAATTAGTGTTAGTTGTTAGTCAAACTCGACAAGACATCGCATCTCGTGCCTACGTATCTCATCTGGACATGAGAATCAGAGTTGCCGTAGTTCGGCTACGGAGGGACAAAGGTCTCGATTGCAACTAGGGCAAGAGAAAGGGAAAGTCTCGATCGCAACGAGGGCGAGAGAAAGGAAAAGGCTCGATCGCAACAAGGGCGAGAGAAAGGAAAAGGCTCGATCGCAACGAGGGCGAGAGAAAGGATCACAACGAGGGCGAAAGCAAACAAGGATTAGTCTAAACTAAACCTAACTTGCACAGGAAGCAAGTCAAACAAACATACAAGCACAGGTAGCACACACTATATACACACAAGGGGCTCACACAAGGGTTAGGTTTTAGTCGAGGGGTCATATCAACCTCAACAAACAAACCTCTGGAATGGGGTGAATGGTGCTCTTAACCTTGCCATTGAGGGGCTAAGGTGAAGCAGATGAAAGGTGAGTGAAGATAAGACTTCACAGCTCTTATCCCTGGCCTGGGAGAGCTTAAGACAAGAAGGTGTGGGTTCAGAAAGTGGGAACCCTTCTACACATTTGATACTGACTCAACTGTACAATTGCACAAGATCTTGGGTTTTTATCTGTAATGCATCAACACAGTGGTGTGAGCAAAACAGAAGACACACTGAATAGCAGGGGATAGGTTGCTTATCCCTTGGTTCTGCCAATTGCCTCTTCACTTAGGAGGTCTTTGACTCTGTACAGGGACAAGATTTAAACATACACAAACATTGCCTCTTAAGGAGGACTTCAGACAGTTGCCTGGCCAAGTAACAGGCCAGGTCTTCCAGACTACATGAAGATTAAGGGATTATACCTCAAGCAAGTTGCTAAATAGAAAAGCAAAGCAAGTTCAAAGAACTTAAGCAACTAATGGTACCTGAAATGGCCAAACAGATCAGTACACAGTTCAACAGTCAAAGCAAAAGGAATTGGGAAACAACAGTCAACACAGAGGGACCAATGTGCAAAGCACAAGACTCAAACCATATGAGTCAAGCCACCTACAAAACAAAGGTTAGCTCATGATAAACAATCAAGCTTAATCAAAAAGAAATGGTCTCAATGGTCATTTGGTGTTCAACCTGAAAACATAAGCTCAACAGTGAGTAACTGGACCACTAGGGCAAACCTAGGGTCAAAAGAGAATGAAAAAGTCAAAACAGCAAGCAATATCCAATCACAATCCAATTCAAACATTTAAGAAGCAAACCCAATTGGTTTTAAGTTCAAATCATGCATCATCATCAATTCACAAGCAAAAGAAGTCAAAGCATGGCAAGGGAGAGCTCAAAGAAGTCAACAGAATGACTTGCATCAAAAGTCAACTCAAACATTTTCAAAAATCACCAAATAAATCATGATCAATCCTAACACCTAGCATGGTAAGCATGTAAAATTTCATCACATTTGGACAAGTGGAAGGCAGTCAATGAAAATCACAAAGTCAAAGCAAATTTGAACATGCTCAATGAAGTCAACAGCAAGACTTAGCTCAAAACCAAACATAATCAATTCCAAAAATCACCAAATAATTCATGCTCAATCACAATCCATAACATGACATGCATATAAAATTTCAGCTCAATTGGATCATGGGAAGGTGGTCAATTAAAATCAGAAAGTCAAAACAATTTCAATCATGCTCAAAGAAGTCAAACAAACATGTATCAACTTCAAAAAATCATAACTCAATGACAACAGATGAGAAATGAATGGGATCAACACCATGGCAAAGCTTAAGATGTCTAGTATGCACATGTAAAAATTCATGATCATCCAATAAAGTATGAGAATTTCCCAAATGGAATGGCAACATGTATCACACAAAGTCAACATTTGAATAGACAGGGGAGAAAAATCTCAAACAACTTGGAAATGCCACAATTAATTCCAAGAAAATTCTCAAGTGAACTAGACATATAAGAGAAGGATCATGCAAAATTTCACATCAATTGGAGGTCAGGAAGCATGTCATCAAAAATCATGAAATTGCATATCAATGGTGTGACACAAATTGTCACACCCTAGTTCAAAAATTCATAACTCAGCAACCAAATAAGATAAATTCATGAACTTTACATCAAAATAACCATGGATGAGTGTAGATTAAGCACAAAAAATTTCAGGGTCATTGGATGCATCCTCATCATTTCACAAAAGGATTGGCAAAAGGTACAAAATGTGCATACATGTCAAGAACTCTAATGCCATTAAAAATCCAGCCATCCAAAAAATCATTAAAAATCATGATAAAATAATAGACATTCATGTGAATATGATGAAAAAAAATTCATGAATTTTGGATTTGAAATGCACGAGTTATGATTTTTAAAAGATGAGTAACCAAAGTGAAATAAACATTGCACAAATAATCATGAAATAAATATTTAATTGGTCACAATGGCATTTCAGTAATTATCTGGACCGGTTATTGAAACTCTGTGTTTTGGCCAGGGAAATGAAATGTTCTCATTGGTTGTCACCAATGGAACAGTAATAGCAAGCAGCCAAAATCCAACAACAACAGCCAATCGAGTTCTGGGTTCAATGCCCTTAGGGTTTTAGCAACAGCATCTCAACTTCATGCAACCAACATCATAAAAAATGAAATTCAACCAGAATTGAACAAAGAGCAAGGCAATGAAACATTAACACTCATGCGACATCATACAGCCACAAACAACCACACGTGAAATTCAGATTTCTGGAAATGCATTTAGGGTTTTCAAATGGAACAGTGTAGCTTCATCTTGTTCATCATCATAAAAACAAATTTCAAACAGAATTACGCAAACAGCATGGCAATGATATTCGTGCAACATCATACAGCAACAAACCAAACACGGTTTTCATGAAATCATCATCATCAAAGCAAATCGACTAAAAGCATATTTGAGCATACAAATTAAAATCCAGATTTCTCATGCATGACACAACCATTTTAAGTGAGACAAAGTTCAATGGAATCAGCATCAAAAGACCTACCAGAAACATCTCATGATTTTGGCAATAGAGGAGATCGAAAACTTACTTGGATTTGAAGAAAAGAGTGAAGCAATGGTTATTCTGGAGATATAGGCTCAAACAGGTGCTCCATATGGTTGATATTGATGGATTCTTGAAGCACTTTAGCTCAGCAAGGCTTGGAAACACTCAGATCGACTTTCACCATTGTTGTGGCTTCGTGTAGCAGCAGCATGAAATGATGTTACAGCAAGGAAACAGGGCTCCAAACAAGCTCAAGATTGTTGGTAGATGATGAAAATACAAAGGGTTGCTCGTGTCTTTTGAAGTTTTTGAGCAGAAATTGCAATTTGTGAAAAATGCAAATTGAGAGAGAATGAGAGTTTCTGTGTGATATCAGGCTGCAGCTAGGGTTGAATGGACAGAAAATATCCCTTATATTTGCTGTTTTAACTTTGCTAATTGAATGCTAACCAAGTTTAACTCCAATGAATCAATTTGCTAATTTTGCTAAACTTGCCACTTTTGACCAAATGGAGGTATGATGGTGGTATGCTGCTCGATTTTGGGCCCTTGGCAAGTCAGAAATGAGGTCCTAAAACAAATCCAAATGGCCAATGTGATAGAAAATGTTTAAATCAAAAAGTCAATTTTGCACCTCTCTTGAAATTCAAATATGCTAGGTTCAAAAATGCCATTTTGATTGGCAATGTTTTAGCACATGAAATTTACATTTTTGGAAAGAGGAGATTAAATGTGGTTTGTAGGAAAAAACCCCAACAAAATTGGCCAAATGGTTCATGAGATATGGCCCTTTGAAGTTCAAGATTTTGTGAAAATGATTTGATCATATCTTGACAACCATGCATGGGAATTGATAGTTCTTGGACTTTTTGGAAATGGGAGAACAAGATCTTCAACTTTCATGTTGGGCAAAAATTCATTTGAAGCTTGTATCATGATGTAAGTTTGGGATCAAGAAGTTTCCATTTTTGGCAGTTAAAAATACAGGTCCAGTTTCTATTTTTGGAAATTTCTGATTTCGCTTCAAATTCTTCAATGATATTGTTTGCCATGATACATGAGGCCTATTGGGACATGAATAAGCTCTCTCAAACCAAATCCATCCATCAAAACCATAAAATCAGCCACAGTTGACCAAGTTTGACTTTTCTAGGGTTTCTGACTGATTGTGCATGAACTGGTGACTTCTGAACATCCAACCCTTGACTTAAACACTTCAAATGGGCCTCCAAGTCATGTGAACATGTTGGACCAACCCTAGGGCCTTGGCTCCTTGAGAAACACCCTTGCTTGCTTGGTTGACTGATCTCCTGATCAGTTTGACCTAATTTCTTGATTGGCTTGCACTTGAGGCAACTGGGACAATGCAATGCTATGCAATGGACCATGATATGCTATGACCTAATATGAGAATGTATGTACAATGATAGGTGCAAATTTGAGGTGCTACACCATGGCATGTCCATTGGAATGAGTACCAAATGAACCCTCATGGACCTCAGTCATCAACAAGTCTGCTTCGTGTCTATCCACGCATCTGAGCAGAACCATGTCAAAATTTCTCTTATAAAGCACTTCGCCATTGAGGTAGAAACTGAAATTTTGGCGTAGTCAGAATTCAGATGTTCTACTCCAAGTCATGACATCTGATCCAACATTGTAACTAATACAGCAAGACAGTTATACAAATTAAAACCCTGTACTAAAGCACGCTTTCACAGTTGTCACGACATCTGCTACTATATTACCCTAGAATGGAAGAACACCTAGTTCTGTCCTTCTGGTACAAAGACACCGCAGAGATCAAACACCACACTTACTTCTGTTGTGTTTGCACAGTTATCAGCATGATATATCAATATTGATTTAAACATCACCTGTTACTGTATTCCAGTTTGCTGGCCTAGTACTCGTGTTTCCTAAACTAAAAGTCAAGCAATTTAACCTAATTTCCACATATTAGGGAGCTAACAAATAGGCTATTAGTTAGGTTCATTAATTGTAGGTTAGTTGTTATTTTCCTGGATTTTAGCTCAGCTGTCGGATTCCTAAAAAATAATTATCCTACAATTTAGCACAAGCTGTCAGGTGTGAATGCCACAACATTCAGTTTGACATCTAGAACATATACCTCATGTTGATTCTGTTATGTTCCTGAAAACAGACTGTGCTAACTTTGTTGTACTGTAAAAGACTAACCAGTCTCTACTTCAGTATCAGCCTACACGAACAACTGTCAAGACATCCAGTTTGACAGTTTCACTATGATCCTTTGGCCAGGTTTGTTATCCTCTTGAAGACCAGACTTAACTAAATGCTGAATTGAGATCAACATGCCTATTATTCAGTATATGCTGTCAATGATGAATGTCAAAACATTCTGATTGACATTCAAACAGAAGGCTATAAATCAGGTCTGTTATTAACTTGATAAGCAGACTGAAATACAACCTGAGTTATGGCAGACAGGATTATAACATGCAGAAGGTAAACAAACACAGGAAATTGTTAACCCAGTTCAGTCCAACATGACCTACGTCTGGGGGCTACCAAGCCAGGAAGAAGATCCACTATCAGCAGTATTAATTCAGAGCTAAACTCCCCCGTTTACAACTCTTCACTTAATCCCTACCCAATGCAATCTATACCTAGGAACTCCTAGATAGAAACCTCCAGTTTCCATTCCTATCACTACAAAAACAATGTAATGTTAAACAACTTGAACTTGCTTCACAGCTTCATTCAAGAACAAACAACTCTTACCTACAGGCTTTGAGTTACAAATACTCTCAGCTTTGAACACTGAGAAACACATGGTAACCTTCCCACAGGTTGGGAGGTTTACCTCACACACACCCCTACTTTTTCATTCTAAGAGGCTTACAAAAACTAGGTTACAGTTTGCAATTTATAACCTAATCACCCAACTGAATTTGGGCCTTCAGAAATCGCAGCAGACTTCTTCTTTGTTGTTACAAAGCCAGCAGAAAAATTCTTCTACAAACAAGGTCTTCAATCCTAAAATCTCTCCATATATATCTCCATATTTGGAGCCTATATATATTCTGATTGAGTCTTTAAGACCTCCACATGGAGGTTAGGATATTCACCAAATATCCTCACTAATCCCAGAATATATACTGAATTAATTAACTCAATTTTCTACACATGTACGATGTCACAGGCATGATGTCGTGACATCGTACATGACATGTTGGTCCAGATGTTGAACTTCTTCAACCCAACATATTAAAACAACAGAGATGATTACATTATTTGTTTTACAAAATTAATGTCAATCCTAAGGTATTAACAATCTCCCCCTTTGGCAAATTTTAGCTAAAACAAATAAACATTACACTGGACTATACATCCCAATATGGGAATGCTCTTCATCTCTGTCATTGTCTCCACCACCACAAACACCAAAGTTGGTGTACATGAGGAAGTAGAGGTACAAGAATCAGTTGCATCAGAACCCTTCCCCTCACCGGTAGAGCTTCCAGAAGAATATGTAATGCTGAGTACATAGATAATGTAACTCAGATCACAAGACACAACTGTCCTCTTAACTCAGATCACAAGACACAAGTGATATGCCCAGTTAGTGACTTCTGTGCCTGAAGCCAACTTCTGCTTGCTACCACATTTTACTTGCTTCTGGTACATTCTCAGGACTATATTTCTCTCCCCCTTTTTAGCTAAACATTTGTAAAGGAACCCCTCACAAAACCAGATCCAGGCGCAGTTTGCCCAAACCTTAACATACCCCATGATTTAGAGGGAATGGAGTGTTTCTCTTGTGAGAAGAAGAGGGCTATTACATCCTTTAAATAGTCCAGCCCGTGCTTAGGAATTAACGGTAGGAATATATGCTTGGTCAAGATTCATTAATATTTGCTAAGAAACAGTCAGAGAATCACCAACAAAATCTCAGACTATCTTTGAATACCTTTTATAGCTCTTGACTGTTTCTTTTCCAAAACAGCAGTTCCAGTGCATGGAGACTATTCCCTATATGCAGTCAGTCACGTTGCATGTGATGTCTTAACATTCAACGTGGCTTTTGCCTGCATTCTTCAAGTATTCTTCCTCTCAACATTTCCTAAGACCACTTTCGTACCTCCAGTAGAGACTTGACATCTGGCACCACTAAAGCCAAAATCACAAACACCAGTAGATGGTTACTCCCCCTGTACCACACAACTGTAACAATTAGGCTTATTCTAATTTATCATAATTAGACACGCCACATCCATATTTCCTCATGACTTTAAGGTTCAGAAGGATATAACAATATTATCCAAGGCAATGTCATGACATCCGGTCAGACATTCTTCTGCTCCCTCAGCCTTGACACACATCACATCAACCCAATAACTAACAAGGTGCCATACCTTGTCATCATAAACCACAAGCTTGATGATTACTTGCAGCACAAAGACAGAACTCCCTTTGTCATGAACAACCAACTCTCCTCTTGAAACTTGGAGATCACACATGAACATATCCAACACCCCAAAGTTGGACCTTCACATATTTCCTGATTCAAAGAGAACCCAGACCACTTGATGAATGGAAAACATAAGACGCATCTTCATGTCTTCAAGAGCACACCCTCTGTTCAACCCTCTTGGCTGAACACATCCACACTCTGTGTCAATCTCTCTTCTAACCAGAACATAAAACCACTTCACAAAATGTTCTAACATTAGTTAGGACATCCTCACAACATAACAAGGAACACCATCTGATAATCTTCAGATATCACTGAGTCACCAGCTTAATCCAAAAGAAACCAGACACAAATTGGGACATATACATTCTCATCCCATTCCAAGAGATAATCTTCCATAGATAGCTTAGAACTCCTACCACAAGCTCCAAGAGATGAATAGAAAACACCTCCTTTTGTCTTCAACTTACTACTTTTCTGCTCAAAAGTAATTTGTCTCAGACTTTCCTCAAGAATAATCAGCTGCCATATGTTGATTATCTTGATCCTTCGAACTCACTTCTGAGATAGACCAAATGCCACTGGTTGATTACCTCCTTCACGAATCCTCATATGAAAAAGTCAAATGCCACTTTTTGACCTCTCCAAGTTTATCAGACTTCTCCCAAAAATATGCTGACCTTCCAAGTGAGACTTGAGCTTCAAGCTACATGTTAAACAGAACTTAGATTCTCTAAGACATGAACATGTAACATCTTCTCCATCCAGCAACTCCAAAGAACTTCAATGAGAACGACCTTTTTGAAGTACCCAATCTACAACTCTGTAGACCCTTCTATCTTAAGTTGATGTGCCACTTCACCAACTAAGATTCTGATGTTAAACCAAATGTCACAACATTGTGTTTCAACATTTAGCTGTTGAATTCAGCTCCTTCTTCTGCCACTTGAAAGAACTTCCTCCCTACACAAAACAAGAGTTCAATGCTCTCATAGACTTGATTGTGGAACCAAGTTTGAGTAAACAACCTCCATCCTGCAGGTTTGCAGTTAAGTCATCCAAGCTCACACCTTGATGAATTCCTGCTTCTTCTCCAAAGACATCAGACACTCTGATGCATGAGTCTTCAGAAGGACCAGTTAGAGACTAACCCTTCAGCTATACCAAGGATTCTACTTCCTAAAGTAAAGTTGTTTCCATGATGTTAAGAATGTTGCCACTTGTTCTTAACTCCACAGTGTGCATTAGCCAATGCACTTCCTTACCTAGATCAGAAATAAACTTATCCAAGTAACCACCATCAAGACTATGATGTCTTCTTCTTCTTGTACACCACAAGGCTGAACATGTTTCTTGCCAGGAAACCTTTTCAGAGATCATATGCTCTTGCTGCCACCAAGGAGATAGATCATAAACCAATGTACTATCCTTCCTGTGATTCTGCACAGGGTCTTGAAGAAGAGATGTTCCAACATCTTTAAGAACATCAGTTATCTGGAGCTCCAAGGATAATCAATTAAATACTTGTACTTGGCACAAGTAGACATTGATCTTAAATCCTTTCCCAATTATCCTTTCAGATACTTCCACCATAAGAATACTTTGAAAATACTCTTCTTGTGACAAGATCTTCTGCTTGCAAGCACCTCAACAGTTTTGAGAATCTTTCCAGATTAAATTCACCCTTAGGAATGAGAGAGATGAATCCTTCCTTGCAAATGTGTCACACAACAGCCAGAACCCATGTGACACAGGTCAACAGCCAACCAGACCCTAGGCTGACCAAACGTGAGGAGGTTAGCCAAACTCCCCCTCAAATTAACAATCATGGACACTCCACACCAATATCCATGCATTGTACACAATTGTCTCAACATGACATACACCATCCCTACCAGTGGCAACTAACTCTATGAGTTATACCTATACATACTTCAATCACACCAATCAGACTCCAGCTGACCATAAGTACTAGTGACAACAAAACAACACCAGTTAATAGTAGATATGCATTACCAAAGCATACTACCTCAACCAACCACTGAATCTTCATATTCTCACTCCTTGAAAGAACTGCCACTTCTGAGCGTGGTGTTTGAATAACAAGATTCATGGTCCCAATCCTCTTAAATGAAATAGCAGTCAGGTTACCCCATTATTGACTTCTAACATCCAGGGGACTTGTCTTCCAACACAACATAGTACTTCAGGGAACAACTATCCAACCCTGATCAATCTACAGGAATAAGGCACACAGCAGGGATTGCACAATGTCACATCTCAACCAGCTCCACTTCTAGAGATCAGACTTCTAAAAGTGACCTTCTTGAGCATACACACAGTTTACCCTACCCTTGTCAACTTAGCACACACAGATGTCTCCTCTTCCAGGTCAGGAGTAGGTTTCAAACCAAAGTATCCCTTTGTTTGACACCTAAAAACATCTGATCTTCAACCAGTAGTTGCATACTTGTTGAACAACATGTTCTAACATCACATAGAACATTAGTTTAACCTCCTTGAAACAAACCCTCCTCGAAATTCTTCAAGGTCTTCATATACACTACCCAGGAGAGTACAAGAATCAGTGATTATGTGATTCTTACCATGAAGAGTGGACTTGATGAGACTCAAGTATCTTTGACATCTTCAGAAGATTATGATGAAATCTTGAATACAGCATCCTTTCATCCACATGAGGGGAAACTACATCAGAGTTTGAGTTTTGCCAGGTATTATGCAGCGGAAATCATAATACAACTCAACCAATGAACACACACTTCACCAGATCAACCTCCAAGAACATACCAAGTTTGAATATGATTCAATACTAGCACAGCTGTCCCACACAAAGGCCAATTGCCAATCTCCAGAGGCAGGTGCACACAGTTCCTGTCATGAATAGTCCATCCACCTACTTCAAGGGACCATTCAGGGAAACCACAAAACCTTCTACAGGTTCCAACATCAGTACTAACATAACTCCTTGCAAGATACCAGAAAGTATCACCCATGGATCTCATCCAGAAACAGAACAGGATGCCTGCTCTGATACCAATTGAAATTATGACGTAGTCAGAATTCAGATGTTCTACTCCAAGTCATGACATCTGATCCAACATTGTAACTAATACAGCAAGACAGTTATACAAATTAAAACCCTGTACTAAAGCACGCTTTCACAGTTGTCACGACATCTGCTACTATATTACCCTAGAATGGAAGAACACCTAGTTCTGTCCTTCTGGTACAAAGACACCGCAGAGATCAAACACCACACTTACTTCTGTTGTGTTTGCACAGTTATCAGCATGATATATCAATATTGATTTAAACATCACCTGTTACTGTATTCCAGTTTGCTGGCCTAGTACTCGTGTTTCCTAAACTAAAAGTCAAGCAAGTTAACCTAATTTCCACATATTAGGGAGCTAACAAATAGGCTATTAGTTAGGTTCATTAATTGTAGGTTAGTTGTTATTTTCCTGGATTTTAGCTCAGCTGTTGGATTCCTAAAAAATAATTATCCTACAATTTAGCACAAGCTGTCAGGTGTGAATGCCACAACATTCAGTTTGACATCTAGAACATATACCTCATGTTGATTCTGTTATGTTCCTGAAAACAGACTGTGCTAACTTTGTTGTACTGTAAAAGACTAACCAGTCTCTACTTCAGTATCAGCCTACACGAACAACTGTCAAGACATCCAGTTTGACAGTTTCACTATGATCCTTTGGCCAGGTTTGTTATCCTCTTGAAGACCAGACTTAACTAAATGCTGAATTGAGATCAACATGCCTATTATTCAGTATATGCTGTCAATGATGAATGTCAAAACATTCTGATTGACATTCAAACAGAAGGCTATAAATCAGGTCTGTTATTAACTTGATAAGCAGACTGAAATACAACCTGAGTTATGGCAGACAGGATTATAACATGCAGAAGGTAAACAAACACAGGAAATTGTTAACCCAGTTCAGTCCAACATGACCTACGTCTGGGGGCTACCAAGCCAGGAAGAAGATCCACTATCAGCAGTATTAATTCAGAGCTAAACTCCCCCGTTTACAACTCTTCACTTAATCCCTACCCAATGCAATCTATACCTAGGAACTCCTAGATAGAAACCTCCAGTTTCCATTCCTATCACTACAAAAACAATGTAATGTTAAACAACTTGAACTTGCTTCACAGCTTCATTCAAGAACAAACAACTCTTACCTACAGGCTTTGAGTTACAAATACTCTCAGCTTTGAACACTGAGAAACACATGGTAACCTTCCCACAGGTTGGGAGGTTTACCTCACACACACCCCTACTTTTTCATTCTAAGAGGCTTACAAAAACTAGGTTACAGTTTGCTATTTATAACCTAATCACCCAACTGGATTTGGGCCTTCAGAAATCGCAGCAGACTTCTTCTTTGCTGTTACAAAGCCAGCAGAAAAATTCTGCTACAAACAAGGTCTTCAATCCTAAAATCTCTCCATATATATCTCCATATTTGGAGCCTATATATATTCTGATTGAGTCTTTAAGACCTCCACATGAAAGTTAGGATATTCACCAAATATCCTCACTAATCCCATAATATATACTGAATTAATTAATTCAGTTTTCTACACATGTACGATGTCACAGGCATGACGTCGTGACATCGTACATGACATGTTGGTCCAGATGTTGAACTTCTTCAACCCAACATATTAAAACAACAGAGATGATTACATTATTTGTTTTACAAAATTAATGCCAATCCTAAGGTATTAACAGAAACTGCCTCACAATCTCCTCAAAGTCTTCCTGTCTTTCACAGATGCCCCAGGCGGGTAAACCTGGTTCTGGAGGAAACACTTGATGTCATAATACCATGGCTTATCATCTTTCACTTCTTCAACTGCAAATACATGAGCTGGTCTATCCAAGCGCATCACAGTGATATTGGGAACTTCATTCCAATATTTAACCACAATCATCGAAGCGAGCGTAGCAAGAGCATATGCCATCCGATTATCATCTCGAGGAATATGATGGAAGTCAACCCCAGTAAAGAACGTTGAATTCCTCCTCACATAATCTCTATATGGAATAAGACCAGGCTGATTCGTCTCCCATTCACCCTTGATCTGATTGATAACGAGGGCCGAATCACCATAAACATCAAGATGCTTGATCCTTAGATCAATGCATTCTTCCAATCCCATAATACAGGCCTCGTACTCAGCCATATTATTTGTGTATTTGAAAGTTAGTCTTGCTGTAAAAGGAATATGTGTGCCCTGAGGAGTAATAATCACTGTCCCAATACCATTTCCGTACTGATTTACAGCGCCATCAAATACCATACTCCATCTGGAACCAGGCTTTGGCCCTTCGTCGAGTGTAGGCTCATCACAATCTTTCATTTTCAAATACAGAATCTCCTCATCTTGGAAGTCATACTGAACTGATTGATAATCCTCAATCGGCTGATGTGCCAAGTGGTCAGCCAAGATACTACCTTTGATAGCCTTCTGAGCTCGATACTCAATATCATACTCAGATAACAACATCTGCCAACGGGAAATCCTCCCGGTTAAAGCAGGCTTCTCAAATATGTACTTGATTGTATATATTCTGGATATCAACCAAGTTGTATGATTTATCATATACTGGCGTAAACGCTTGGCGGCCCAAGCCAAAACACAGCATGTCTTCTCAAGCATTGAGTATCGAGACTCACAATCAGTGAACTTCTTACTCAGGTAGTAAATAGCATATTCTTTCTTCCCTGATTCGTCTTGCTGACCGAGGACACAACCCATCGAGTCTTCAAGAACTGTCAGATACATGATAAAAGGTCTTCCTTCTACAGGCGGAGACAGGATTAGAGGTTCAGACAGATACTCTTTGATACTATCGAAAGCTTTCTTGCAATCCTCGGTCTAATCATGGGACTGATCTTTCCGGAGGAGCTTAAATATCGGCGCACATGTGGCAGTCATGTGGGATATGAATCTGGAAATGTAATTCAAGCGGCCAAGAAAACCTCGGACTTCCTTCTCAGTTTTGGACGCAGGCATCTCTTGTATTGCTTTGACCTTTGCAGGATCAACCTCAATACCTCTTTCGCTGACAATAAAGCCTAATAACTTGCCAGAACGGACTCCAAATGTACACTTGTTGGGATTCAGACGAAGCTTGTACTTCCTCAGCTGCTGAAAAAGTTTCACCAAGTGCTCTACATGTTCAACTTCCGTTCTTGACTTTGCAATCATATCATCAACATATACCTCAATCTCCTTGTGCATCATATCATGGAACAAGGTGGTCATAGCTCGTTGATACGTGGCTCCGGCGTTCTTCAAACCGAAGGGCATCACTCGATAACAGAATGTTCCCCAAGGTGTGATGAATGTTGTCTTCTCCATATCCTCGGGTGCCATCTTAATCTGATTATATCCGGAAAATCCGTCCATAAATGAGAAGACTTTGAATTTAGTTGTATTGTCTACCAACATATCAATATGTGGTAGAGGGAAATCATCTTTCGGACTAGCTTTATTCAAGTCTCTATAATCCACACACATCCGGACTTTTCCGTCTTTCTTAGGCACGGGCACAATATTGACCACCCATTGAGGATATATAGAAGTCACCAGAAACCCAGCATCAATTTGCTTATGAACTTCTTCTTTGATCTTTACTGCCATATCAGGATGAGTTCTTCTGAGCTTTTGCTTCACAGGCACGCACTCAGGCTTCAAGGGTAGGAAGTGTTGCACAATATCAGTATCTAGACCAGGCATGTCTTCATATGACCAGGCGAAGATATCAACATATTCTCGTAGCAATTCAATCAACCCCTTCTTAACAGATTCTTCCAAGAGTGCCCCAATCTTCACTTCTCGCACACAATCCTCAGACCCCAAGTTGATTGTTTCCAGATTCTCAAGATGCGGTTGAATGATCTTCTTTTCATGCTCAAGTAGACGGGTAATCTCATCAGGAATCTCTTCAACATCATCTTCCTCTGCCTCAAATACAGGGAATTCAAAATTGGGAGATGGCGTCGGATCATTATGTTCAATGGATTTAGAAATCAACCTGCATAATGATTTTGGATATGAAAAGCTTTTAGAAATCAAACAAGACAAATCATTATGCAGATGAAAAGATTGATTTTATTTCTTTTTTAGGGTTTTATGTGATCACCAATTTCATGCAAAAAGAAAAAAGGGAAAATAATTGGAAAAACAAACATTTAGCATGAATTTATTGAATGAAAATATCATTGTATTTATGTTGCCAACAATGTCATCACTCCTCCTTTTGGCATGGGAGAAGGGTTTTTTAACAAAGTGATCATTAAGCTGACTTGTGGGCAACCGTAGGAATATCCACAGCGACCCAATTGTTGTAGATCCCTCCAGGGATGACAAAATTGTCGGAATCCTCTGCATCCTCTTCCAAGACAGCAGCAACTTCTTCCTCCTGACCAGTGTGGATGAAACCTCCACTCTTGAACAGCCCTTTCTCATTGAAGACCCCAGAAGAAAAGCCAATTCCAGCCCGGGACTTATTGTCTTCCAGCTCAATTATTTTTCCCAAACCAGCAATTGCACCACACTCAATGGCCAACTTAGCGTCTCTATAGGAAGCAAATGAAGGAGTTCTCTTCTCAACAGGCTCAACTATAGATAAAGCTTGGAAAGGAGTTCCAACTTCATCCTCAGCATCTATGTATGAGAAGGAAGACAAGTGGCTAACCAGGAGAGCCTTTTCTCCCCCTACCACTACCAGTTTCTTATTCTTCACAAATTTCAGCTTCTGGTGTAGGGTGGATGTCACGGCGCCTGCCTCGTGAATCCATGGTCTGCCTAAGAGACAGTTGTACGATGGGTGAATATCCATAACCTGGAAGGTAATTTGGAAATCACTTGGTCCAATCTTGATAGGGAGATCAACTTCCCCAATCACAGTCTTACGCGACCCATCAAAAGCTTTCACAACAACCCCACTCTGCCTCATGGGAGGCCCTTGATAAGACAGTCTGGAAAGAGTGGATTTTGGCAATACATTCAGGGATGACCCAGTGTCCACCAGCACATTGGACATGGCGTCGTTTTTACAATTCATGGATATGTGTAAAGCCAAGTTGTGGTCTCTTCCCTCCTCAGGGAGATCAGAGTCACAAAAACTCAAATTGTTACAAGCAGTAATGTTTGCAACAATGCTATCGAACTGTTCTATTGTGACATCATGATCCACATATGCCACATCCAAAACTTTCTGCAGAGCCTCTCTATGCGGTTCTGAATTCAGAAGTAAAGATAACACGGATATCTTGGATGGCGTTTGTAGAAGCTGGTCTACAACATTGTACTCACTCTTCTTGATGAGCTTCAGCATCTCATCACAGTCTTCATTCTCATTGCCGCTAGGGCCAACAGAAGTAGGAGTTTTTTGTACATAGGAGGATTTAACAACAGGTGCCGGATTCGGAGTATTCACCGCATTCCCAATCGGGCGTTCAGCAAAATCAGCCTTAACCGGAGGCTTCGGTGGCGCAGGAAACACACGACCGCTGCGGGTCAAACCACTTACGTCAGCAATATTCATAACAAAGGAGGAAGGCAAAGTCACCTCTTTCCCATCTTCTACAGCAACAACGTTGTAACGAAAGGGAATTGCCTTCTCAGAAGAATATGGCACTGGACCGGCAGGCTTAATGATCAGGGACGGAGAAACCTTCTGCTTGCTACCATCGTACTTGATAATAACAGGTTCAGGTATCCGAAACACTGGGGAAATTACGTTGACCTCTGGCTCATCTTCGTCAACATTCCTATTCTGAAGAATCTCAATGACTCCTTCGTCCAGCATTTCCTGAAGATCTTTGCGCACCTGGGGACAACCCAATCGGTTAACAGGGCAGATTCGGCATTTATCATGGTCGTGCTCATATTGACTGTAATCACACAGCAAACGGTGCAACTCGACCAACGATTGTCGAATATGACTGACATATTTGACTTTGTACTTTCCAGGGCAGCCCTGGACCATGTTGACAGATTTCCCATGCTCGGGCAATGGGTTCTTGTTAGGGACCAATTAGTACTACTTTTTATATCATTTTATTGGTCCCTTTTACCAAACTTGATGTAATTACACACTTTTATTCTGGTTAATTGGTATAAATGCAATTAGATTTAATTTATTTTGCTTTGAATAGTTATTTCACAGATTTCTTAGTTTTGTAGAACTTTTAGATGAAAGAGCTTTTGGAATGCAGCACCACATCTTGGATGAAGCTTGCAAAACAAGGAAGCTGGATAAGCTTCAGTTCGCGCCGCGAAGGCTGCGAATCCAGCAAGCTGATTAAGGGCCAAAAGTGTTGTCTTTCAGGAAAAGCTGTCTTGCCATTTTGGTGTCTGTCTTGGAATAACTTTTCTGTTTTGGATGGAAATGAGCAATTAAGGAAATGTCAACTCTTTTGGGATGGGATATACATTATTTCTGATTCTTATTCCATCTTACTACATACATTGATACATTGAGCTATTTTATGAAGAGAGAAAAACAGAGTTTTTCTTCCATTATTATTCTGCTTGTACCAATGATGATGATGAGCTATACTCCATTTTGTCAAGATTGGAGGTAGTAGCTATTCTCATTTGTTTATGTATTCTATTTGACTTTTATATATGATAAAGATTGTTGATGTATTGAATACTGTTTTTGCCCTAAGTTGAAAACCAGATTTGAGTAATTGTTGAAAGAGATTATTTGAGTCTTGACATAAAACAGATTTTCAAGTAGTGAATAAGTTGTAGAGATAGATTTATTCATTACTCTTCTTTGGTATTAAACATTAAAGATTGCTATATTGATAGTTAGGTGGAGAGATCGTCTAAGGATCAATATAGTGACTATCACAATATCATTTAGACATAAATGACTTTGAGAGGATACTTGAACATCATCAATAATCTTAAATCTATATAGTTATCATAAGGAATCATAAGCATTTGAAATAGTGAACTCCAATCTTGCCAAGCTTTTACATTTGATTAAACCCATTTTACTGTTTTTAGTGACATTTACTCACAAGATAAATTTCCAAACAAAACAACTTTGTTACTTTCTAAACTTATAACAAATCGGATTATAGAACGGCGGTAATATCAACCAATCTCTATGGATACGATATAAAAATATTTGTCGAAGATATACTTTTCAACAGTTCTTCTTCACATTAGGACCTACGTCCTCAAAGCATAAAATGCCACACCTCACAAGGTCTTGAACCTTGGTCTTCAAAGGATAGCAATTCTCCACGTCGTGGCCGGGAGCACCAGAGTGGTATACACAATGCAATTCAGGCTTATACCACCACTGAGGGTTAGCAGGTATAGCTGGTGGGTCTCTCGGAGTAATCAACTTCCTCTCTATCAAAGAGGGATATAACTCTGCGTATGTCATTGGAATCGGATCAAAAGTGACCTTCTTCCTCTCATAACTCGTGCTGGTTTGATTACTGTTGCGAGGCTGGTAGGCCTGCTGTTGAGGACGATGATGTTGTTGCTGATATTGCTGAGGTGATTGTTGATTATTGCTATGTTGCTGATACTATTGGTTATCTCTGAAAACAGGTGCTATATGAGCCACCGGGTGCTGATTACCGGCGGGACGCACGGTCTTCCTCTTCATAGAGGGTCTTCTTGGTTTCACATGGGAGGTCACAGCATGTGCCTCTCCATCTTTCTTCTTTGCAAACGCCCCATATCGTTTGGCAGAAGAGCCTTCTTCTTTGGTCAGACGTCCTTCTCTAACCCCTTTTTCTAGACGCATCCCCATGTTCACCATCTCAGTGAAGTCAGAAGGAGCGCTAGCAATCATCCGTTCATAATAGAATGAACTCAAGGTCTTTAGAAAGATCTTGGTCATTTCCTTTTCTTCCAGCGGAGGCACGATCTGTGCTGCCAACTCTCGCCACCTCTGGGCGTACTCTTTGAATGTTTCCTTGTCCTTCTGGGACATGGCCCTCAATTGATCCCTATCGGGAGCCATATCCACATTATACTTGTATTGCTTGACGAAGGCCTCGCCAAGGTCATTGAAGGAACGGATGTTCGCACTGTCCAGCCCCATATACCAGCGCAGAGCGGCACCGGACAGATTGTCCTGAAAGTAGTGGATGAGCAACTGGTCATTATCAGTCTGAGTTGACATCTTCCTGGCATACATGACCAGGTGGCTGAGAGGACAGGTGTTCCCTTTGTATTTTTCAAAGTCAGGGACCTTGAATTTCACCGGGATCTTCACATTGGGAACCAAGCATAATTCGGCAGTAGATTTGCCAAAGATATCCTTTCCTCTAAGAGTCTTCAATTCCTTGTGCAGCTCAAGAAATTGGTCGTTCATAGCATCCATCTTCTCATGAATATCTGGGCCCTCAGATGGCTCAGAATGATAGATGGTGTCGTCTACCCTAGGCGTGGTATGCATAACAGGAGGAGGAACAGCAAGGACCGGGCTAGATGCCGGCATAGAAGCAAAAGTTGGAGCAGGGCCCTCAGGAATGAAATTGGGAGGCATCCCCCACGGAAACCCGGTTGGCATGGTTGTCGGCACAAAGTGTGCACTGACTGCAGGCACAGTCGAGGAAACAATCTCAGAGATGACTGTCCTCTGGGGAGGAGTTGAAGGTGTTGGAGAAGACTGGCTCTGGGTAGCCAGGAATGATTCCATCAAAGCACTCAGTTTGGCGACTTCTTCCTTGAGTTCACGGTTCTCTTGCTCTAGGTGATCCATCAATCTTGCAGAGTTGGCTCTAGTGTAGTACCGGTGAGTCAGTTTGTCTTCAAAATAAATGAAGAACACAAAGTTAGGACCACAGGACCAGAAGCCGAGAACAAAACCTGCTTATGCATATGATGCATGCAATGCTGGTGCATATGATTTGTTTTTATTTCAAAGGAACTCTAGGGTTTTATTTGCAAATTTTGGAAATATTAAGCATTTTATCACATATGGAAATATCTCATAAAATAATTCTTTGTCTTTCCATGTCTGAAAATTTGCAAATAAACCCCTTAAGTTCCTTGAAAATTTTCTTTATTATCGATGATATGGATGCAGATGAATGCATGAATGCATGAATGCAACAGTCACACTCAAGGAGCAAGAAGAGCACACCAAACAAAGGTCATGGGATGGATCATATTATCCTTAATATCAATCATCCATTTTGGTGGATTATGGTTTACACCTTATAAACACCCATGTTCCATTGATATTAAGGCCATATGAACGGATCAACCATGAATCAAGGGTTTGTTGCAAGTCACGAGCATGGAGTCTCGGTTAAGAACCACCCGAAGGGAATGTACTAGGGTTTAAACCTGCCAAACATGTTCTACAAGAGGTTCCCATAGTCATCATCCCATCTTTCGGATATTATCGGAGAAACGACTACTCGTATTCCAAAAATATTCTCAAGAGAGACTCTTATGAGTGTAGTATCGCGTAACAATCGTATCAAATCTTACATTTGAACGACTTCCGCACTACATCCTAAAAATAGGCCAAGATGGGCTTGGTAAACTAAGGTCCTTGGCTTCTAAGGTCTATATTGGAAAGAGTAATGTCTAACCACAACTTACTTGTGTGACATTATTGATCCCAACATGACCTCCACCAAGTGAATGGACTCGCAAGTCAACTTGCTAAGGAATAACTCCACACAAGTCGACAAGACTATGCCATTCTCCTATCCTAAGTGCACTCGAGTTCGGGTATAGAACTCATCTCACAAAGATCACCAAGCACGCAAGGAATTGATATATCAAGCAATTCAATCATTACATACAATACAGTAATCCCAAATTGCACAAAAATATGTCACAAACAATATAATACAACAAGCGTGAAAAGTTGGCAAAACCCACCAGGGATGCATTTTCCCCAGCAGAGTCGCAACTTTTCTGTAGCGGTGTATTCGTTACCATTGGAGATATTGACTAAATCCAAGGTAAATCATACAAAGTCGAGTCGCCACCGCACTTCTATTTATCCAAAGGAATGGTTAGAAAGCGAACAAAAACCTAAAAAGTTTTACAAACAAAACTAGTAAAAGAAACAGAGATCTGGGTAAGGGGGTTGGTTATGCAATGGGAAGGTGTTAGGCACCCAAAACATCCTAGGTACTCCTAGGGAGCCCTTTTCACACTTGTGAAGGTTATTGTTTTGTGAAAATTTATTTGTGCAAACATGATTGAAGAGATGAGAAAAGAATATACAAGTTTATTTACATTTTGTGTTTGGATGGATAAACCCATTGCCTACGTACCCTCTTATAAAAAGATTAGGATCAAAATTTCGTAGTTCGGGTAAAAAATCTCAAAACAAATGAGTGGATTGATTGGTCCAAAAGCCTTAAGGTCTTTTGTTATCAAAGGGAGAAAACTCAACCTAAAACCACAAATCCACCATGTGAGGATAGCTTCAACATGCTAGTGAGGGGTTAACCCTATAATAAGCATGGAAGACTCATTGTCCATCACTAAGGATAAAGGTGAGTATTACATCTACCACAAAGATAACTCAAACCTAATAGCTAAAGGTTATGGAAAATTTTGATTAAGAAGTGGACATTGGAACCACAAAGAGACATTTGAATGGGTTATATTTACCAATTAGAAATATATACAAAAATGGTCAAAGTTGACTTAAAGATTCAATTCAAAATGAGTATTATGAAAAGAAAGTTTGAAAATCAAAAGCATAAGGCTTAGGTTTCTAATGTTGAAAACAAAAGTCAAATGTTTGCACAAAAAGGTTTTGGCTTGGGTTAGGGTGGAGAAATGAAGAAGAAGGGGATAAGTCCTAATAAAAAGGTGATGGTTAAGAAATGAAACCACACTAGGAGTTCCTCTCTTGAGATCATATAGATGATCCAAGTGGTTCCCATCCTTTGGAATAAGCAAGCACAAAGCATAAGCAATCATACAAGTCTCAAAAGAGATCCTCAATGTATCTTGTAACTTCCACATGGATGAACATGGTAATGATCTTTCAATTAAGCTCAAATGGAAACTCCTAAGTCCAAGAGCACACACATCAAAAGTTCCAAGTAAACAAACAATCACACACTATATACACACAAGAGGCTCAAACAAATGGGTGGGCTTTAGTCAAGAGGGGTCATGTCAACCTCGACAAACAAGCCAAACTGTAATGGGTAATCTGTAGCTCTTAACCACTAACATTGAACGTTAGGGTGAAGTTGATCAAAATGGTAATGAGGATGAGACCTCACGCTCTTAACCCTGGCCAGGGTGAGCTCATGATAAAGAAAACATGGGGATCCAGAAAGTGGGATCCTATTCCACTTGACAGACACTGGACAAAGATCTTGGGTACATGTTCAGAAGCATCAGCACGTAGTGCGAGCATAAAGAACGACTCACTGAATAACGGGGGATTGGCTATTAATCCCTTTTATCCGTTAATTGCCTCTACTTGAAGGTCTTATCAAATAACACATGCCTCACTTGAAGGTCTTTGGCACAATTGTAAACAAACACAAACAGAGCCTCTGAAGGAGGACTTGCCAGCAAAATGCCTGCCAAAAAGGTGACAGGACTTCCAGACTACATGAAGTAAGAAGATAACTACCTGAGTGGTGTATCAACCACAATCCAAAGCTCAAGCAAGAGCTAAAGCAAGCAAGCAACTAAGGTACCTGTACAAAGACTAAACAGTTAATACTTCAGTCATAAAACCAACACACAAACAGTGGAACTCTCTAACAGTTACACAATTCAGTGCATAAGTGCCTTAGCACTCAAATGAGCTCATGAGTTCACCACATCAAAACAAACCTACAAAACAAACATATGTTAGAACTCAAATGCATTTGCATCTCACAAGTGAGAACAAATCCAACCATCCATGAAGAATATCCAAACCTGAAACAACAAGCAAGGTTAGTTTATGTACAAAACACTAGTGCAAAGACTAGATTCAAAACCAAATCAAATGACCAAAACAGAACCCAATCTTTTACACAATGCACGATCAAACAATCCACAAAATGTCCTCAAAAGGACCAGCATCAACTCAATAAGCAAGTATCTCAAATGATCTATGTAATGCAATGACCAAAAAATGTACACAAAATGAACTTCCAAGTTAGAAAATTCACATCAAAATAGAAATGCATGCAATGACTTTGAAATTTTTCATACAAGTTCCTCATGTCATGAACAAGCAATATGCAAAAGATCAAATCTAGAAAGATTCAAATGCTATGTGAACAAAAATGTAACAATTCAATGTCAAAAATGTGACACAAATTGTCACACTTTTCTCTATGTGTCAAAAGTGATGATAACATATGAGAAAAATTCCAAACCAGTGATCAAAAATTCACATCATGTATGAATGTCAAGCATGCCAAAAATTGGACCAATTGGCTCAAAGATGAGGATTTTACAAGGCATTGAATGCAACATATCAAATTAACACCACATGGATTCAGAAATTCACACATCACAAACCAGACATCAACAATTCATGAAATTAATACCATAAAAAGCTAGACATCAAAACAAAACTATGAAAAAAAATTGGGATTAAATTGGACTATTTTTCTATTTTTTATGAATTAAATGAAATGAACAAAATAATGGAATAACATGGAAAATATGGAGGGAAATTCAAATATTTGAATAAAATCAGAAAATACATGAGCCATCAGATATGACGCGCATGGCAAACCAATGGTCCACATTAAAACGCATGAAACACTGCGTTTCATTAATGCGTTGGCATGCTCAATCATCAGTCAACATACACGTGTGGCCAGTCAAAGCAATGGTATCCAATCAAACACACACGCAAGCGCACACATGGCAAACACGTCACACAAACCCTAGGATTTACAGACGCCGGAGTTGTAGCTCCAGTCGTCTTCCCTGGCCAACTCCGACGGACTCCGACCAAATTTTTTTCAGAAATCAACAAATCATACACCATTCGAACCGCCTTGCAATGTACATTCCAAATATCCAATCAAATTCATCTAATTCTCAACAGGTTTTCCAGATCGAAGAGAAATATATTCATGATGAAAACTTACAATCAACCATACATGCTCAATATTTAACCAAAATTAATTCTAAACACATGTACGAGCTCTACACAACAGGATCTACACATTTATGACCTTAAAACAGCAAAAAGAGATGATGAATTTTGAATCACCTTGAAGTGAAGGTTGCTGAAATCGTGCTCTCAAGCGCTCATAAGCTCCAGATCTTCTCCTTTGATCTTGCCTTGAAGCTTTGTGCAAACAGGAACACTTGAAACCACTTGATTCTTCTTCAATTTCAAAATCCGATCCACATGGTGAAGCACTTGAACTGCACGAAATCTTGATGAATTACTTCAAGTAATGGATGAATCTTGCTCAATGAAGCACCAGGAACAAGAATATGCAAAGAGATTTGAGAATTGTGTGAAGAAAAATGCAAAATCGAAGAGAGAGAAAATTTGGAGAGTTTTCTTGATTTTGATCTGAAATGATTCTGTTATCTCCAGTTATGATTAGGGTTTCAGCTTTTATATCCCATGCTAATGATGCTGCTAATCACAATTTCCCTTGGCTAATCATGATTAGTGAGATATGGATCAATTTGCAAAATTGCAAAATGAGCTCTCATGCCCATAATCCACGTGTACAGTCCCATGTTAAGCTTGGAATTCACTCAAAATTATCCAATGGTCATGATTTGATGATTTGTTTGCTTGCACCTTAAGCCAAAAATGAATTGTTGAATATTTTCTTCAAAATGAACATGTATGAAAATAATGAACTCTTGACCATCATCCCTTTGCACAATTGAGCCAAATAATGTCAATTTGTGATGTCTTGAACATGAGGAGCATTTTGCAAAAAGAATGAACCAATTTGGAGCATTGCATCAAAAGTTAGGTCATTTTGAATTTCCATGCACACCTTGTGATCAAATGACCATAACTTCTCAACCATTCATCATATGGACATGAATTAGGACTTTTTGAAAAGGGGAGACAAAGATTTACAACTTTCATGTTCACCAAAAATCCATTTGAAACTTCTTTGATATTGACAAGTCAAGTTGAATGTGGACCAAAAACTTGCCAAATTTGGAAACTTTGAATTATAGGTCATTTTCCATTTTTAGTAACTTTTGCCATGACCTTTGAATATTCAATATGGATGATTAGAATTAAGAATTAGGAACTCATGGATGATCATATATGTGTAGAATGATGTAATATGAAGTATTCCTTGAAATATTTGATCAATTGATGAAGAAACTTGCTGAGGAAGTCACACAAGATACCTAGATGAATTAGGGCTTCTAAGGCAAACAAGCTTCAAACTCTTGATGAATCCTTGATAAAAATAATTTGTGAAGACCATGAGGATCCATATATGATATCTAGAGTCAAGATGAACCATATCTTGATTAGTCTCCTTGCACTGAGGGTCTCAAACCCTAGATATGAGCTTGATGGAGCATAGGTGAGCACACACACTATCTACAAAAGAGTTAAACTATACATTGACATATTTTTGGTATTTTGGTTAGTAAATAATGAAAAACAAATTATGATACAATCAAAAAGGTGCTTGGTGATCTCTCCCCGTGTAAACCCAATGAATGAGGGGTAAGGATGATGCCAAGGTGTGATCCCAAAGCCAATGCATATGATGAGATAGCATGAGGGATCTTAGGGTCAAATTTGAGGTCTTACAGCTGCCCCTATTTAAGGACATTCTAATTGAGAATGTGAAGGTTAAAATCTTTGTATCGACTCAGTAAAATGGAATTAAATAACCACATATAGAAACAAATTTTGGTCCCTAAGAGACCTCATGATGCATATGATATGAATGCTAAAAATAATCTCTGTGAGGAAGATACTGCCATAATGAAAAAGAATTTGGAAAGACTGAAAGTCCACAAGAGTATAATGCATTCCACAAGGAACACTCACTGGGGAGACAGAGACTCTGGGGAATAAAAAGTTGTGTGTAGGCTAGGCTACGACTTAAAACTACTGGGAGACGCGAGGAAATTTCCATGAAAATAAATCAATGGAAAGGCTCGGTTAGGGAACCTGGAAAATCTGCAGGGGAGACGGGTAGATCAGAACAATGCTGAATTACGTGAATAAAACTCAACTGGAGAAGAATAAACTTCAACACAAGAGTACCAGAGATACATTAGCTATTACCGGTTACTGAGTAGGAAGATAATGTATTCTGACAGAGGGACATATGTTACCGGTCAGGGTAAACATATCAAGGATGACTTGCTGAGGAAAAGGAGGTGTATTTGTTACCGGTTACTGGGTAGGAATAGCCTGGGAAAATATCCAATAGGATTTACAACTACCAGTTACTGGGCAGAAGGCCAAAGAGAGTGAATATTTATCGCTGGTTAAAGTGATTATATCAAGGATATCTCAGAGGAAGAATATTTGTCATCGGTTAGGATGAACATATCAAGGATAGACCACCTGGGGAAACTGGAAGAATATCCGTTACCGGTTAAGGTAAACATATCACGGATAGAGTGCCTGGAAAAAGTAGGAATTATATCTATCGGTTACTGGATAAAACACCAAAGAGAGAATATTTGTCATCAGTTAGGATGAACATACCAAGGATAGACTCAGCAGGGGGAAGCATGATCTATAACTACCTAATACTGGGCAGAAGACCGCAAAAAAAAGAAAACTCGTCATCGGTTAGGATGAACATATCAAGGATTAACTTTCTGGGGAATAAAATAGGGATTACAACTACCTTTTTACTGGGTAGAAAACCACAAGGAGAGAATATCTGTCACCAGTTAGGATGAACATATCAAGGATAGAATGCCTGGGGAAACGTGAAAACGAGTTCGCTGGGGGAAATAAAGGAAGTAGATTACTTTTATCGGGTATTGGGCAAAAGTGAAGTACTCATAAATCGAGAAGAATATTACCAGTTACTGGGCAATAGACTCTCGGGGGACCCAAAAGTATCTATCTAGGTAAGAGCTGGAAAGAAACGGTCAAACAAAGACTCAACCCAATGAGGAAATAACTCAAGGGGAGTGGTTCCATCCAGATAAATAACTGGGGAAGAAACAAAAACAATAATCATCCACGAGGAAACAACTCAGTGGAGAATGAGAAAGGTTAAATTCTTTCTACCTAAGGGGATGACACTCTACAATTGAAAGAGGACAGACGCACCAAACATGTACAGGGAATCAGAATAAAGGAATTAAATGCAACAAAATGCATAATGAAATATCTGATGTATATATGTATGTATATGATTGATGATTATGCTGACAAAACTATCGCAAAGGATACAAATGTCACCGATTTGAATCATCGCTACAGCACTCAGCTAATCTCGACAAGATAGAAACACCAATTGGAGAAACATGCTTGGGATGGATGCAAATCATCTGGCTCTGAATATCTCAAACCTGGTTGGGGAAAGAGAAAAGATTTGCTGAGGATCCATACTGTCAATTCTGCGCAGAATTTCAGGTCAACATCATATCAAATGAGAGACAACCTCGCAGGGGACTAAATCAAATACTGCTCGAGAATCATCACTGTCGGGAATCAGGAATGAACTTCTCTCAGGACTATAGGAGATAAAACTCTGTACGGGGTCTATGCAAACTGTTGAGGATGTGAGCCTACAGTCCAGCTGAGGAGGAGTGGGTTATCAAACCAACTGTTTGGGGAAGACCAATAATGCTTCGCACTTTAGGACTTACCTGTTCTTGTATTGTTATTGATATTCCTTATTGAAATTGGTTGCTTTTTAAAGTGATTGCTTTCATTATATAAGAAAATGATTTTTATTATTTAATTTATTTCAAAATTATCATCATAAAATTCAATTCTATTTAGCTAAAAAATAAATAAGAGTAAAAACAATTGGATAAAAAGCTCAACTTTATTTAATAGAATGGTAGTCTGTAAATGACAAGACTCCATAGATATAAGTTGAAAATGGTAATTTACATGGAAAAGGGATACATTGAATACAATGATCACTAATCCTTCTACCCACTTCAATATGCGCGTTCTTGTCTCTAGTTGAGAATGATGAATCAGAACTGAATGACTTGCTCAAAACTGCCCCCATGACTGGGACTAGCCGAATGCAGTTACTTGCCATAATCCCTAATTTTTGCATAGATTGTCCCAAGGTGGGCTACTCAATCTATCGGGATGAATTTTCTGTTTTATGTCTCTAATTTTTGCCTGAATCACCCTTTCAGATTTTCAAACCACCGAGATGTTCATTTTTGCTTAAGTGACCCTTCCGAGTTTTCAACTTAGCGAGCTATTCTTTTTCTTTTTTAGGTGAATTATTTCTTGACTGCATCAGCATTCACGAGACGAGTGAACTCTTCACCATCCATAGTTGCGAGGATCAAAGCACCGCCTAAAAAGGCTCTCTTAACAACATATGAGCCTTCATAATTATGAGTCCTTTTGCCCCTAGCGTATGGTTTGAAAGGTAGAATATTCTTGAGCACAAGGTCATCTTCTCTAAATAAACAAGGCCTGACCTTCTTATCAAATGCTTTCTGCATTCTCTGCTGGTACAACTGACCGTTGCACATGGAAGTCAACCTCTTCTCTTCAATCAAATTCAACTGGTCATATCTGGTCTGACACCATTCAACTTCTGTCAACTTGGCTTCCATCAAGACACACAATGATGGGATCTCAACCTCCATGTTGAGCATGGCTTACATGCCATAAATAAGAGAGAAAGGGGTTGCCCCTGTTGAAGTGCGGATGGATGTACGGTACCAATGCAAAGCAAATGGGAACAACCATTTTCTGAATGCTCTTTTTAATGTTCGTGTTTGCAGCATCTACAACCCCATTCATCGTAGGTCTGTAAGGAGAAGAATTATGATGTGCAATCTTGAAGTCTTTACAAAGAGCTTCCACCAAATTATTGTTCAAGTTCGATCGATTGTCAGTAATGATCTTACTTGGTACACCATAACGGCATATAATTTGATTCTTGATAAACCTTACAACAACTTTCTTGGTTACATTTGAATACGATGTCGCTTCGACCCATTTTGTGAAGTAATCAATAGCCACCAAAATAAAACGATGTTCGTTTGAAGCTTTAGGCTCAATCATACCAATCATATCAATTCCCCACGTGGAGAAGGGCCATGGAGAGGAAATGGAATTCAGTAGTGTTGGAGGAACATGAATCTTATTTGCATAAGTTTGACACTTGTGGCGTTTCTTCACAAACTTGCAACAGTCAGATTCCATTGTCAGCCAATAGTAACTTGCTCTCAATATCTTCTTAGCCATAGCATGTCCATTGGAATGAGTAACAAAGGAACCTTTGACATACCCCAAAATTCACCCTACCTTTCACAAGGTTTATCTAAGTCACTAACCTTGATCATATGCATATCCTTATATATATTTCATTTGTTCAAATCATAATCATGGTCCAATACAAGAGGACAGGTATCTTAGATTCCAAGCTTTGTGCTTGCACCTAGTGGGAGCTGGGGTTTCTCTGCAGATAAAGGTAGCGCAAACAATGAAATCCTAGTTTGAGGTATCTCTTGGAGCTTGTGTATGTACGTTAACTTTGGAGATTCAACTGTGACTTCTTGGCAAAGCAAAACCTTAATCTGGGGATCCTCACTAATGATGTTTCCACAAACCCTAATCTCATTTGGTTCTTAATCACCCATTGTGATTGACTTTGTTTGGTCAAGCTTCTTCCTACAACCTTATTCATTGGCCATTCATGTTTGTTTCCTTGGTTTTTATTCCATTGAATTCATGCTCTCACATGTGTATCTTATGTTTGTTTGTGACCATTCGTTCTAGTCCAAGTCCATGGCCCCCAAACTTTCATCTGATCATTTCCCCATGCTCATAACTTGCTCATGTCTTGTGCCATTCCATATAGCCATTGTTCACAAATCCAATTCATGTCATTGATGTTTGGTCCACGGATCTTTTGTTAAGTCATATTCATTGTACATTTCGATCCATTGCTTATCTTGGTTCATTGTGATTCATAAGGGCTTTTTATTCTTGATCCATCTATGAATTTTGGTCCATTTGGTTCATGTATTATCATATGCTTATGATCCTTATGATTAAATTGATCAAAAGTATTTGATTTGGTTTCTTCAAAGATCATTTATTAAAGTCATGTTCATTTCAATACATTCAATTCATTTCAATTGAATACAAATTCAATTCATATGAACCAAATATCAATCACATCCATACAAGTCATAAAATGTCCTTACATGAAAAAGCTACAAAGATTGAAACTTTGACCAAGTGTTGACTTTGGTCAACGGTTGACTTTTTGGTCAACTTTGACCAAAGTCAACCATGTAATCGATATCATTTTCCAAGTCATAACTAACTACCATTCATGTTCACCCGTAAACATTTTGAAACCATTCAATAACCATTTTAACACTTTCATTTGCATGATACATCTATTCCATTCTCCTAATCTCAAATTCAAATTTTTCATTCAATTCCAACTTTCCATACATTTCAATTTACATATGTTCATAATTTCAAAGCAATTCACAACCGTAATTCTAAGTTACGAGATTTATAAACACTAAACCAAGATTTCACATCACACTTTCAAACCAAATTCGAGTTACAATTCACTTTCAATCCAAATGGCAAGATTACAAGAACCTTGGCCATCCAATTTCACACAGCTCGACCATGACTCCAAGCTCAATCCCATAGCCTTGGTCCAAACAATAGTAACCCATATAACCTACACAATATTAACATAAAGTTACCATTTTTTAAACCAATCACCACCTTTCAGATTTAGCATCACAAACACAATCTGTTTTTAAATTATCATACCTGGAACACTCAAGCTAAGAACATGGCAAACCAACCAAATAATGCGCTAAGTTCTACGGCACTTATCCAGAAAACTGGTGAGGATCAAGTAATCTGTGTCCCTTCTGTTGCGGGCTTTATAGATTCACTGGAACAACGGTATCAAAAAAATCAAAGAGCATGCAGAAGCTTATCCCTATGTATGGGCTTCCTATATTGTTGTATATGGTGGCTTTGGTCTCTGGACTACCTATAGATGGAGAAAGCTTCGCAGGACAGAGGACAGTGTATGCAAACTTCAACAAAGACTACATGAGTTCGTTGAAATAGAACCAACATATACAAACAAGTCAAAAGCTGCAACATGCACAAACCGAAATGCAGCAACACAATCCAAAAGCCACAAGTCGGTGATTCCCAATCCACATTTCGCGACTGGTACCAAGCCAATTTCCCATAGCCAGCATCCCTGCAACAGATCCAAACTCGGGCTATCCATGACCAAGCATTTCAAGAAGACTCCATGATTCTAAAATCCAAACATTAACCTACATCCACAACCATTTGGTTAGCGGCATAACAACTGTCATCACAAAAACCGAAATTCAACTTGTAACAGAATTTTACAAAAAAAACTAACTAATTTCTAATAACACATAACAAACCTCACATAACAGTGAGATAAGAACTCAAAAAAAAAACTTCCATAAGGACCTTCACTCTACGGTCCAATCCCGCCTCCAAATGATAAAAAAACAAACTTCTATCCTATAAATAACAACTTCCGAGAGAGGATCTTACTCGTCCACGTCCAGACAACCTTCATCTTCATCTCTACGCGGCGCATAGAACCAGACAACCGTTCTTTCTCCATCGCCAACGCAAGAATCTTCGAGTTCTTCCGAACATAGCAATGACGACGGCGTAGATTAAAGGAGTTGGACCGGGTCGATTCTTGCGGCCGTCGGAGGAGTTTCTAAATTCCAATCTTGATACAAGGTTGCATTTCCCAATTTGGTTGATTCGAGTTTCGCCATCAGATTTCTAGAACCTTGTCATTGTTTGTTTGAGCTTTGAACATGGCTTCGATGTGCAAGTGAGGTTGCCGTTGTTGTTAGATCAAGAACGAGTCCGGCGTGGTTTTGGGGGTGTGCTGCTGGAGATCCGGATTCTTGCCCAAGATAGTGTAAGATCCGGTTTTTGGAATGAGGATTTGGGCTTTTTCTTTTGCCCAAGAACTTCTTGGCCCAATCGAGTGCTAATTTCCACCTCATCTCTAATGTATTACACCCCCTCTGGCCCATGTGTTAGTTCTTTCTAATCCATCAATAATTCCTCATTAACTCTTAATTAACCTACTTTAATTCTAGTTGTTAATTTGATTAATGACAATGTCTTTTTGTTAATCTTGATAGAAATATTATAATTAATTCTTAGTTTTTAATTAGGATTTAACATAATCTTAGGGATAACTAGCTTAATGCATGTTTAATTAGGTAATTAGTTAGAAATTAGGCTTAATCATTTGTATATTAGATTTAATTTCTTAATTTTCCAGAATTAATTTTCATGTGATTAACCGTGCTATGTTTAGAATTTCATTTGATTTGCCATGTTAATTTTCATGTACATGATTAATCTCATTTCGACTTGGTTACATTTTGTTTGTGGTTAATGGCTAAATTAAAAATTCCATTTCAATTTAATTTGGCCTATGTCGGTTCAGCATGATCACTATGTAACATCATACCATTAACATATCATATCACTCATTCGGATTAGCATTTTAATTCCATTTTTATTAATGCATACTAACTATATTTATTGTTTTTTTTGTGGTGACATGTGAACGAGAGATCCAAACCATCCAAGTTATTCCTTTTATTTTCCAGTCATTAACTTGTATTATTTGAAGTGACATGCCACTTGTATGGTTTAGGCATGACACATGAGTTGTAAATTGTGTGTTTCCTTTCATGCCTTTATGTTTGTATTGTGTGGATCCCCCCATTGTGGGTTAAATGTCCCCCCCCCCCCAGTCATGTAATAGCTTAGATTTATTGTTTTCTAGCTAGTTTACTATGCATGTTAAATAACCAAGATAAAATACAAAACGATAAACAAAGCATTTCAAAAAAAAACAAAAGGTACTTGATCCAACGTCAAGTTGTTTTCCGAATAAAACTCACACCATTGCAACGTGAATGCTTGATCCAATGTCAAGTATTCTCCTTCCATTCCATGATCCATTATTCACACCTCTTCTCCATTATCTTCTCAAACTCATTCTATCTCTCATCTCCATTCTTCACACATTATTTTCATAATAAATTCAAATGCTTAATCCAACATCAAATTCCTTTTTCAAAACATTTTCATAACAAATTGGAATGCCAAATGGGGTGTACGTGTTTGTACACAACATTCAAGTAATTGGGTTGTCGGTCGTACCTAGCCTGAGGACCCGACACTTAACTTCCCTCCTTAAAACATCTAATAATTCAAACAAGTTAGATCTAGGTGTTATGAAGAAAAAGAATAGTTAGGACTCCATTGTCCTCTCGATTCCCAAGTACTCTGATTGTTGATTGTACTTAGTCAAGGGTTAGATACTTGTCTCCCTCTAAGTTCCAACGATTAGAATTGCCAAACTTCTTTCACAATTCAAATCACTTTTTGGATGAAAAAGGGTGGTTAGGACAACATTGTCCTCTCAACTCCCGAGTTATTGGACCGTTGACTGTATCTAGCCAAGGGTCTGATGCTTGTCTCCATGCATAAAATCGACCCCAACAAATCAAATCATATTTTGCCTTAGGGCTTTCTCTTCAAAACCTTTCAATAAGGACGTGTTACTTCTGTTCTACCGTGAACGAAGCTTAAGCCTCCATGTGCGAGCAAGTAATGTTTACCTGCTAGAGTGCGAACCAAGCGTATCCACTTTACAGCAAATAAGCAAATACTTTCCGCTCCCATGACAGAGTATACAAGCAAGTGAAAAGTAGCGCGCGAACGTCAATAATGTTCAGTAAAAAAAACAAAACAAATACGCCATTTTTGAGCCGAACTACGAAGCTCTGACTTTCCTATTGCACGTATGGGGATACGTAGGCACGAGGACCCAAATCCTTGGCGAGCACACTAACTTAAAACTTATTTTCTCTCCCATCTCATCTCTCATCTCATTCCTGATAGCAAGCAACTTATAGATAAATAAACATTCATACGCATTTGATACAAGCAAGTGGTTCCCATGGAGTACCATGGATGTGAGGGGTGTTAATACCTTCCCCTTGCATAACCGACTTCCGAATCCGCTCTTGGTTGCGAGACCATTTCTCTCATTTGGGGTTTTATCGCTATTTTTCCTTTCCTTTGGAATAAATAAAATCCGGTGGCGACTCTGTATTTTTCGCAGCGCTTCAACCTTGATGGACTCCGTCATCAATAAGTCTGCTTCGTGTCTATCCACGCATCTGAGCAAAAGCATATCAAAGTTTCTCTTATAAAGCATATCATCATTCGGGTAGAAGTTTCCAACTAATCTTTTCAAAGTCTTCTTATCTTTCAAAGTTGCCCTAGACGGGTAAATCTGACTCTGGAGGAAACACTTGATATTAGAATACCATGGATTTTCATCTTTGACTTCTTCAACAACAAACACGTGAGTTGGCCTATCAAGACACATTACAGTCAGATTAGGAACTTCAATCCAGAATTTCACCATGATCATTGAAGCCAGCGTTGCAAGAGCATTTGCCATTCAGTTTTCATCTCGAGGGATATGATGAAACTCAACCTTTGTAAAGAAAGTTGAAATCCTTCTCGCATAGTCTTTATATGGTATCAAACCGGGTTGATTCGTCTCTCATTCACCTTTGATCTGATTCACAACCAAAGTTGAATCTCCATAAACGTCTAGATATTTGATTTTGAGATCAATGGCCTCTTTAATTCCCATAATGCAAGCTTCGAACTCAGCCATATTGTTTGTACACTTGAAAGTCAATCTAGCTGTAAACGAAAAATAAGTGCCTTGAGGAGTAATAATCACTGCCCCAATGCCATTACCATACTGATTAATAGCTCCATCAAATACCATGCCCCAATGGGAACCAGGTTCTGGCCCTTCTTCAAGCAATGGTTCATCACAATCTTTCATTTTTAAGTACAAGATCTCTTCATCAGGAAAATCATACTGTACTGACTGATAATCTTCAATCGGTTGGTGAGCCAAATGGTCAACCAAGACACTACCCTTAATAGCTTTTTGAGATCGGTATTCAATATCAGACTTTGATAACAACATTTGCCAATGGGAAATCCTCCCAGTTAAAGAAGGCTTCTCAAAAATATACTTAATTGGATCCATTTTAGATATCTACCAAGTAGTATGATTCAACATATATTTGCGCAAACGCTTAGCAGCCCAAGCCAATGCGCAACAAACCTGTTCAAGCATAGAATACCGAGTCTCACAATCGGTGAATTTCTTACTAAGGTAGTAAATTGCATACTCTTTCTTTCCAGATTCATCATGCTGACCAAGAAAACATCCCATACTCTCATCAAGCATAATCAAATACATGATTAATTGTCTTCCTTCAACAGGTGGAGATAGAAGCGGAGGCTCAAGCAAATACTCTTTGATAATGTCAAAAGCTTTCTGGCAATCTTCGGTCCAATCACAGGATTGATCTTTCCGAAGAAGCTTGAAAATAGGCGCACATGTGGCAGTCATAAGTGATATAAATCTTGAGATATAATTCAAGCGGTCGAGAAAACCTCTGACTTGCTTCTCAGTTTTGGGTGCAGGCATCTCTTGTATTAGTTTGACCTTGGCAGGATCAACTTCAATACCCTTCTCACTAACAATAAATCCCAACAACTTACCAGAACGAACACCAAAAGTACACTTATTGGGATTCAAGCGGAGTTTGTACTTCCTCAAACGCTGGAATAACTTCAACAAATGCTCAACATGTTCTTCTTCATCACTTGATTTGGCAATCACATCATCAACATAGACTTCAATCGCTTTATGCATCATATCATGAAAAAGAGTGGTCATAGCTCTCTGGTACGTTGCACCGACATTCTTTAAACCGAAAGGCATCACTCTATAACAGAATGTTCCCCAAGTTGTAATGAATGTGGTCTTCTCCATATCTTCAGGTGCCATCTTGATTTGATTATAATCGGAAAATTCATCCATAAATGAAAAGACTTTGAATTTAGCTGTATTGTCTACCAACATATCAATGTGTGGCAGAGGAAAATCATCCTTAGGGCTAGCTTTGTTCAAATCTATATAATCAACACACATGCAGACTTTTCTATCTTTCTTCGAAACAGGCACAATGTTGGCCACCCACTGCGGATACTCGGAGGTAACAAGAAAACCAACATCAATATGTTTCTACAATTCCTCTTTGATTTTAACTGCCATATCAGGATGAGTCCGTCTAGATTTCTGCTTGACTGGCTAGCATTCTGGCTTCAACGGAAATCTATGCTCCACGATCTCAGAATCCAAACCAGGCATGTCTTGATAGGACCAAGCAAACACATCTGAATATTCTCAAAGAAGATCAATCAACCCCTTTGATCACACCGAATTACACCATATTTTTGACTCGGATTTCACATGTTTATTAGGACTTTATTATCATTTTGTTTGTATTATGTTCTCTTTTCTCTTGTTTTCAGATATTTAGCACTTTCGGACTCTTTTGGAAGAAACGAAGCGAAAAGACCTAAAATTAGGGTTTTTTCGGCGAAATTACACACATGGCAGCCGCTATAGGGGAAGCCAATTAGTCATCATCCCTCAACTAGGAGGTAACCGCCACGTTCCCATGATCCACCCCATTTACACACATGGCAGGCGCCATGAAGGGATGGCGGGCACCATCTTTGGAAATCACGTTCCCACTAAGTCCCACTAAGGAGAAGTTGGAGGGCACCATGGTCTTTACAAACTGCTGAAAAGCTCTATAAATAGCTCATTCCATTTTGTTTTCTAATCATCCAACTTAGTTTTACAACACTAAGCATATATTTATCATTTGTAATAACGATAATCCGTCACATCGGGGGGTTATCGCACCTTTGTGAGATTGAGTTGGGTCACTTCGAGTTGCTGTCGTCTTTAGCTTCAGGAGTCGGAGGTTTATTTTTGTACCAGAATCGAAGCCTTCGTTTGGAGCAGGTTCTTATTTATCACTTTATTTATTTATTTCCCGGATCGCTTTTATTTTATTTATTTCCCGCATCGCTTTTACTTTATTTATTTTACGCACTCACTTTACTTTATTTATTTTCCGCACTCACTTTACTTTATTTATTTTCCGCACTCGCTTTATTTTATTTACTTTCCGCACTCGCTTTACTTTATTTATTTTACGCACTTTACTCGCTCTCTACGCCTCACATTTTAAAACAAACTTTTCATCATGATTAACACCGTTGTGTTCGTTTGTGTTACCATGTCTGGCTAAATCTTTTAAAGGTTAGAATGTAAAGATCGCGGTTAAAGTAATGTTTCACATATTGAAATTTGTAGAAATACTTTAAAGTTTGTTTTGATTTTTAACTTGAGTTTTCTAAAACAAGCTTGGTTAGTTTTAATTATTCGAGGAGTGCGAAAGCACCCTGGTTTAGTAACTAGGAATCTTTATCACTTTAAGGAAAAGCTATTTTTGAAACTGATTTCGGACGCGTTGATAGGTTTAAAATCAGTAAACTCCTTGGGTAAACTTTCCAAATCAAAATCACTTTTCAACTAAGTTTACGAGTCTCATTTCTTAAAAATAGGTTTACTACTTTAGCGTTCTGCGCACCTTTTATAAGTGACAATAAAAGGCCTTAATTTAAGGGTAAACTCGGTTCTGAAGACGCGAAAGCGACAATTCCTGTTAAATGGATTCTTTTCAAGAGTAGAAAATATTGCCTCATAAGTAGTTCTATTTAGACAATTGAAACATCACTTAACTGACGTGAATTACATTCAACCTGTTTTTACTTGCATTTATTATTTACCGTTATTTTGCAAACCCAATATCTCTTTTACACCGCCTTAGATAAACCCTGTAACGATAGTAATCGATAGATTGACGATTGGTCTTTATGGGATCGACATTCTTTTATATTACTTTGACGTTATTTGTGCACTTGCGAATCAACACGATCAAGTTTTTGGCGCCGTTGTTGGGGACCAACTTCGTCAAATTTCGTACCCTGTTGCTAAACCGTATAGACTAAGGCATTATTAGCCGGTAAATGCGAAGAACCCGTAGTTTCGGAAATTTAGCAGATCCTTTAGCGGAACCCGAACGTTATACTCGTACGCGCCTCTTACTCATCCGAATTAAGAAAGCTATGGCCGAGAATCGCGATAGGAGACCTCTTAAGGAATTCGCCCAAGCCTCTGATGAGGAACCTAGTTCGAGTATAGTAAACCCCCTTATACCTGCTAACGATTTCAAACTAAAACCATCTTTGTTGCAATTAGTGCAACAAAACCAATATGCGGGTCTCACTACTGAGAACCCGAATCAACATTTAAATTTTTTTATCCAACTAGCCGACACCTTTAAATCTAACGGCGCTTCACCCGATGTAATCCGTTTAAGATTATTTCCTTTCTCCCTCAGGGATAGAGCACGTTCATGGCTAGATTCACTTCCAGCTAATTCAATAACTACCTGGGAAGATCTTAGGAGAGTATTCCTTGCTAGATATTTCCCCCTAGTAAGACTGCTGTTCTTCGAAACCAAATAACTAGATTTACTCAAAACCAAGGAGAATCGCTTTTCGAAGCTTGGGAGAGATATAAAGAGCTATTAAGAGTGTGCCCACACCATGGCCTAGAACAATGGCTGATCGTGCATACCTTCTACAATGGACTCCATTATAACACCAAGATGAGCATTGTCGCTGCCACAAGCGGCACGCTGATGAGCAAACCTTATCCAGAAGCTTGTGACCTAATTGAGGATATGGCCCAAAACCATTATCAATGGGGAACTGAACGAGCATCAATAGAGAAAAAGGAGACCCAAGGTGGAATACATGAGGTAAGCTCTCTAGACATGATGCAGGCGAAAATGGACGTTTTAGCCCTTAGGATCGAACATATGTCTACAAACACTAACACCGTAGCAGTAGTCCACATAGAGTGCGAACTCTGTGGATCTAAAGGACACGAATCGGCAGAGTGTAACCTCTTGAACGAACTAAATACCGACCAAGTAAATTACGCCCAAGGTAACCCATTTTCAAACACTTACAACCCTGGATGGAAGAATCATCAGAATTTCTCCTATAAAAACCAGAACCTTATCCAAAATTATGCACCTTAGAGACCGCAAGGTTATCAAGCCCAAAAACCAAATCAACGTATGCAAGTTATGCCCCAAAAGTCTAACCTTGAGAAGATCATGGAAAGCTTTATATCGGGCCAGACTCAGCAAAGTAAAGAATTCCTAAACCAAAACATTCACGTAAGCGAACTTATAACGCAATTAGGAACCAAGGTTGATCAGATAATCACTCACAACAAGATGCTTGAAACCCATATCTCACAGGTAGCACAAAACCAAGCCCCATAAACTACACCTGGAGGCCAATTTCCTGGACAACCTCAACCAAACCCTCGAGGGCAAGCTAACGCCATCTCGTTACGAAGTGGGACCACTTATGAAGGGCCTCAGAACCCAGCAACGAGCGAGTCCAAAACTCCTAAAGAGAATATGCCTACCAACCAAGAAGAGGAACCGGAGGAACCCTAGAAACAAACCAACCAAGGAGGTGAAGTCAAGGATAAAACTTACAAACCACCACCCCGTATAAACCATCAATCCCATATCCGCAAAGACTTAAACAAACCAAAGTCAACAACCAATATCAAAAATTTATAAAAGTGATAGAAAAGCTTCATGTAGAGATTCCTTTTACCGAAGCTATCACCCAAATTCCGTCTTACGCCAAATTTCTCAAAGACATCTTGACTAACAAGCGTAGGCTCGACGATCCAAAACCCTTGGAATGCAACTTTATTTCTGAGGATAAACTTGCTAAGAAGGAGAAAGACCCTGGTAGATTTTCTATACCTTGCATTTTAGGAAGTCATGTGATCGACAAAGCTTTCCTAGATTTAGGCGCTAGTGTAAGTTTAATGTCCTTAGCTGTATGTAAGAGGTTAAACCTAGGAGAATTGCAACCAACTAAGATGTCCCTATAATTAGCCGATAGGTCTGTTAAGTATCCTGTAGGCATTTTAAAAGACATCCCAGTTAGGATCGGTCAACTTTATATCCCAACAGACTTTGTGGTCATGGATATAAAAGAAGACGAAGATATCCCTATCCTTTTAGGTAGACCATTCTTATCAACGGCCGAAGCTATAATAGATGTCAAAAGAGGGAAATTAACCTTCGAAGTAGGGGACGAAAAGATCGAGTTCATTCTTTCGAAATTCCTAATGGCACCAATTCTAGGAGACGCATGTTATGTGATCGATATCATAGATGAGTGCATAAGAGAATTTGATCAGGGAGAACCTAAGATCGAACCATTTTCAAACCCGAATGAAAAGGATGACGAGTTAGAGGAAACAGAACATCACACTAACTAATGTATGGACCTTACTCCAGACCCTTCACCTAATTCTCAAAAACCAGCCCAAGAACTTAAGGAACTACCCAAGAACCTAAGATATGAGTTTTTGGATGAAGAAATGAACCGTCTAGTAATAGTTAGTGTCACCTTAAACCAAGACGAGATGAATCGACTCTTGAACGTTTTAAGAAGGTACCCCTCTGCCTTAGGATACAACATATCTGATCTAAAAGGTATTAGCCCATCCGTGTGTATGCACAGGATCTCACTAGAGGAGGATTCAAAACCTTCCAGAGAACATCAGAGAAGAATCAACCATGTGATGAGTGAGGTAGTAAAGAAGGAAGTCCTTAAACTACTGGAAGCTAGTATAATCTATCAGATCTCTGATAGTAAGTGGGTGAGTCATGTACATGTGGTACCCAAGAAGGGAGGCATCACAGTCGTGCAGAACGAAAAGGGAAAGCATGTCACTAAAGACATAGAAGGCGAATGGCGTATGTGCATAGATTATAGGAAGCTCAATAAGGCAACTAGGAAAGACCATTTCCCCCTTCCATTCATAAATCAAATGTTGGAGCGTCTTTCCAGACACTCTTACTTTTGTTATCTTGATGGATATTTTGGATTTTTCCAAATACCCATTCACCCCGAGGATCAAGAGAAAACAACCTTTACTATCCCTACAAAACGTTTGCTTACAGACGAATGCCGTTTAGACTCTGTAATGCGCCAGCTACTTTCCAATAATGTATGATGTCAATCTGCGCAGATTATCTCAACAGAATCAGGGAAGTATTTATGGACGACTTCTCGGTGTGTGGATTAAACTTTGAAGACCGCCTTATCAACCTTGAGAAAATCCTAGAGAGATGCGTAAAAGTTAACCTTGCGTTAAACTGGGAGAAGTGCCACTTTATGGTCAAAGAAGGCGTAGTGTTAGGACATATAATATCTGAAAGAGGCATTGAGGTCGATAAAGCAAAGATAGAAGTTATAGAAAACCTTAACCCTCCTAAGACAGTTAGAGAAGTCCGTAGTTTCCTTGGACACGCCGGTTTCTACCGACGCTTCATAAAAGACTTCTCTAAAATAACAAAACCCCTGACCGACCTTCTGATGAAAGACATCGAATTTATTTTCGATGAAAAATGCATTAAAGCCTTTAATCAGTTAAAACAAGCATTAATTTCGGCACCCATTCTACAAACCCCGAATTGGACTAAACCCTTCGAAATAATGTGTGATGCTAGCGATTTCGCTATAGGAGCTGTTTTAGGGAAAAGAAAAGATAAGAAACTACACGTAATATATTATGCTAGTAGAACCCTAGATGCCGCTCAATTAAATTATACAACAACAGAGAAGGAACTCCTAGCTGTAGTTTTCGCAATCGATAAATTTAGGTCTTATCTTGTAGGATCTAAGATTATAGTCTATACAGACCATGCAGTTATCCATTACCTTCTCAGCAAAAAGGATGCAAAACCTAGATTACTCAGGTGGATCCTTTTGCTACAAGAATTCGACTTAGACATTAGAGATAAAAAAGGAACCGAAAACGTAGTTGTTGACAATCTTTCCAGATTAAAGCATTTAAAGCCAAATCATTTACCTATAAATGATGACTTCACCTATGAAAGACTAGTAGCTAAGATAGATACCGCTCCCCTTGAACCTGATAGAGACAACCTTGGGACGATTTCAGAGATTAGCAAAGTACCATGGTACGCTGATTTTGTGAACTATCTAGCCGCTGATATCATACCACCTGACCTCAACTATCAACAGAAGAAGAAGTTCTTTAAAGATATAAGACACTTCTATTGGGACGAATCACTCCTTTTCAAAAGAGGAACTGATAACATATTTCGACGTTGCATCCCGGAAGAAGAAGTCAAAAACATCATAGAGCATTGTAATTCTTCACCCTATGGTGGACATTCAAGCACATCCAAGACATACGCTAAGATCCTTCAAGCTGGTCTTTATTGGCCGACATTATGGCGTGATGTCCATGCTTATATTGTCCGATGTGACTGGTGCCAGCGCACTGGGAACATCTCAAGACGTGACGAAATGCCTTTGAAGAACATCCAAGAAGTAGAATTATTTGACGTTTGGGGTATGGATTTCATGGGACCTTTTCCATCTTCATTGGGAAACAAGTACATTTTGGTAGCCGTTAACTATGTGTCCAAGTGGATAGAAGCTATAGCCGCACCCACCAACGACACAAGAGTAGTCATCAAGATGTTTAAGAATAATATTTTTCCCAGATTTGGAGTTCCACGACTTGTCATAAGCGATGGTGGATCACATTTTATATCCAGAATATTTAATAAACTCCTAAGAAAATATGGAGTGAAACACAGAGTATAAACACCATATCACCCCTAGACTAATGGTCAAGTAGAAGTATCCAACAGATAGATTAAGCAGACCTTGGAGAAAACCGTATTAATATCCAGAAAATATTGGTCTAAAAAGCTAGCAGAAGCACTGTGGGCTGACATAACTGCTTACAAGACCCCCATTGGAACTACACTGTACCAGTTGGTCTACGGGAAGTCATGCCACTTACCTTTTGAACTCAAGCACAAGGCATATTGGGCCATGAAGACCCTAAATTTGGATTACCTAGCATCTGGCAAGAAGCGAATCCTTGACATTCACAAATTGGAGGAACTTCTCCAAAATGCTTACGAGAATGCCGTTATATACAAGGAGAGAACCAAAGCTTGGCACGACAAGAGGATCGTGAAAAAGGAATTTAATATAGGAGACTTTGTTCTTCTCTTCAATTCGAGATTATGTCTTTTTCCAGGTAAGCTGCGTTCGAGATGGACAAGCCCCTTTGAGGTGTCCAAAATCCTGAAATCTGGAGCAGTTGAAATCTGGAACAACTCCTGTAATCCATTCATGGTAAACGGGCAAAGACTGGAGCAATACCAAGGAGGTGACATACCCACAAATGTCATGACCAAACTCTGACCGACCCTCCAGTTCCTACCTTTAACGTATAAAGTTCGAATCGTCAAGCTAACGACGTTAAACAAGCGCTACATGGTAGGCAACCCATGACTTCTTTTCCTTTACTTTTACTCTTTTTAATTTATATTTTTATTTGTTTTATATATATGTATATCTATGTGGAGACTAACAATTATAATATTTATGATTTCAGGTGTCCTCTGTTTCTAATCTAACTTTTCAGGAATGGAGAATATCGACACTATGCCAGTAATATTTCGTGACCCAGTTCAAGAGCAGCGCTACACCATGCTTTCGCAGCGCCCGATGCTGCCTACTAGATATCCCGACTCGAGCTGCATAGAGGCATTAGGCATTGAGCCTAGTGCCAGACACTTATGCAATCAGTTACAATGGGATGAATATACAGATGATATGCACATGACTTACAGGAACCTGAATTTGGAGTTCCCGAGCTTGCTTGTCTACGAGCCTTATGTTGGTCACGCCAGCGATGGAGGACACATTAACTTTAGATTGTTTGGGGCAAAATACACCTTCAACCACAAGCATTTCGGCGACTTGCTTGGTTTCCAAACTGCCTATGATGCTTCGTCCGAGCTCCCCATGAGATACTTTCTGAGCCAAGACGTCGAGAAGTTTTGGAGCGATATCACGTGTGGAGGAAGTCCTGACCCTTCAACCCAGATCTCTAACAAGATTCACAAACTTGCTTTTCCGATACTTCCAGATGATCATTGCCCACACCTTCCCGGGGAAGAGTGACCCTGATACGCATGTAAGTGCTGAAGAGATCTTCTTCATGTACTGTACCACTCAGTCACGCTCGGTAGACTATGGAGCTTTCTTGATCGAGAGCCTATACCTTAATGCTCGCTCTGCTACGAGCCCTATACATGTCGGAAGCACGGTGACTCACATAGCCTCAGCCTTGGGAATCGATAGGAGACTATCTCACCTGACGCCTTATTGCAGCTACACCTTGATGGATGTTGATTTCTGTCTGGACCGTGGTCTGACGAGGAGATCCTCTTTCCATCCGGGTCAATACAGGTTGTTAATTGAGGGTGAGACCATTCACTACTTCACTTTACCTGACCCTCATGTGGCTTGTGTTATTGATCAGGCCAACTGGGCCTACACCATAGAAGGGTAGGGAGAGACAGTAGATACGCCAAAGATTGCACCGATCATAATCAAAGTCCGTACCAACAATCCTAATCTCCAGACTTCGAGCATGCAGTCCGAATTGGTTAAGCTTCACATGGATATAGCCGAGGTTCACCAGGAGCTTGTTGACATTGCCCTGCAAGTCGAGGTAGCAGTTGCCTCACACGACACCGAGACTGATATGCTGCATGATGAGATCGCCGATCTCCAGCGCCAGATCACAAAGCTTCGAGGCTACAAAGTCGAGGAGACTCCACTATATCCTGAACATTGATGCCATCATGAACCGAGAAATACCGTTTGAATTTCCCTATTTTTCCGTTACTTATTATTTATGCCTATTTTTATCGTTTCCTATGACATTATGCTTGCTTTATTAAGATCTCTGGACTCGTGAATTATTATTGACTCCTCACATACATACATACATACATACATACATACATACATACATACATACATACATACATACATACATACATACATACATACATACATACATACATACATACATACATACATACATACATATATATATATATATATATATATATATATATATATATATATATATATGCATTATATTAATTATTATGTTTTTTTTATGTCCTTTATTTTATTTTATTTTGTTTTACTTTACTAGTTTATTTTGTTTTATCTTATCTTGTTTTGTTTTATTTAATTTTGTTTTACTCTATTTTGTTTTATTTTATTTTATCAAGCTTAAAATCAAAAACAAAACAACAACATTCGTGGATACCTATATACACCCCCCATTACAAAAATGAAGACGAGAGGATTGAGGCCCAAGAAGCAAACATCACAGCCAGCCCAAACCAAATCCGAAGACATGGCGGGCGCCATAAGCTCCATGGCGGGTGCCATGACGTAACCGTCATATTTGCCTTTTCCATTATTTATACCTTCTTCAACCTCCCCAAACCTATTCTCTTCTTCTCCAAACTCCACCAAAACTCATAAAAATTTCCAAGCTTCTCACTTTCACTACGAACCAACAATTCTCCAACTCTTCACCAAAAATCCATTAAATTCCATTTTCTCTTTTCTTTTCTATAAATACCCATTTTTCTCTACAACCACCATTAATGGCCGGAATGGAGTTTAACAACATCACTCTTCGTGGAGGAAAGCCCGGTGAGTGACAAAACAAGATTTTGCAAAGATTGCAAACTCGGGAGATCCTCGCTACCAGGTATGTCGACGAAGACTATTTGTACACTCTAGGCACATATCATAGTGTTTTCCACATGCTAGATAGTTTAGGATTACACGATATTTTTTCTAGTAAAGCGCCCACCTACGATAGCCTCACTAGGGAATTTTTAAGTTCCCTAATTTACACTGTCCATCCTGGCACTACTAGCACGGTAGGTACCGTTTATTTTAGAATGTTTAATGTAGAATACGAGTACACTACCGATGCTTTAGCGGGTTTGCTCGGAATGTCTTATGGTGATGGTGTTATTTGTGAGACGCCCTTAGATACTGAATGGACACTTGAGGCATTTACTTTTTGGAACAGATTATCTAATGTGAATGTCACTTCCTTCGAAGGAATTTTGGCTTCTAATATCCATAACCCGGCCATACATATTTTTAGATACCTTTTGGCATGTACTATATTTAGCCGGGAAAATTCTAACAAAGTAAATGCCCGAGAATTGATATTGTTATAGGGTTGCCTCACTAGTCTCAGGATCAATCCTGTTCCTTTCATGTTGGCCCATATGTCTGCCATCCTTAAGAAAGGAGGAACCATCTCTTTCGGTGGATTGATTACCTCCATTGCTAGAGCGTTGAATCTACACGCTGAGTTAGCCACCTTGGAACCACTCCCTCACCGCACGATTAACTTAAAGTTTTTGAAAGATATGAAATTATGCAAGGTGCGGCGAGAAGGTGGTTTCTACCTCATGATACATGGTGCAGTTGTACCCAGTGTTGTCCTACCTTTCTCTCAGCGTACGGATGTGCGACATGCGAGGAACTGGACATACGATCTTGATGCTCCACCCTTTACCGGTCCTTTGCCACCTAACGTTCCTATGGACGATGGGCAAGGGACCGATGATGAGTATGACCGGCGCGACCAGTCACCAACTCATGATATTCCTGCTGCATCATCTGCACACACCGCACCTTCTTCCTCTAACCCTTTTGCAGGTACCACTCCCGGTTTCTACATCACCGAGGAGATGTGGTGCGAGCACCTGGCTCGTGAGGAAAGGTGTGACACCCTCCTGAACACCATAAACCAACAACTGTCAGATAATATGAGTTTTATGGTAGCTTCCCAGCAGCGTAGTGAGTGAGCACATCAGAGTGTCATTGAGTCTTTGCTTGAGATCACTAATGAGCAGCAACGCATGCGACAGTCTAATGAGTGTCACTTCACTCTCATCGAGGCCACCCAAGGATCTCTCTTAGGTCGCTCTCAGCAACTGCAGGAAGGACTTAGTACTCGAACCAGACGTCGTCGATCCAGGCATCCTGACCAGGGCGGTGACGGTGACGGTACCGGTGCTCACCCCTAGCTCTCTCTCTCTCTCTCTCTCTCTCTCTCTCTCTCTTCCAGGTTACTCTGACCCTATCTCATATCGAAACATTGAGGACAATGTTCAGTTTAAGTGTGGGAGGAGATTTTATCGCTTTTCATCTTTCCTTTATTTTTTTTATTGCTTTTTATCGCCTTCCTTTACTTTTAGTATGTTTTGTTTACTTTAGTTGCTTGTTTTTCCTTTCAATAAAATAACATGTGTCTGACGAGTCACCTGTGTAAGTGTATCCTTATTTCCCCCATTTCTTTAACCTTACCAAAAAAAATTAGCCAAGAAACCAGTACATCTTGAACATTCAGGCTACAAGACAGGTTTATAATAGGATGTAAAAGGCTTGGGAAAACTTTTTCTAAAAATCGGTATTGTCTTAACACCTTAGGCTTCATGATTATAAGAGTCGATCCCAATACCCCATATGTTGTAGCCCCATTTTTTATTCCAAATTGGTCCTTAAGTAGTTTATACTAGCAGTCAACTCCGGCTTAAGCATGCTCTATGTAGGGGACCAATGAAAATAAGTGAATGATCACAAAAATCCCTACTTTGTTCCCAAATCGCATGAAAATCCGGGCTAGGTGACTCTCACACGGTCATTTAACCCAGCAAAATAAAAACGTATGCGGAACATGCAGGAGAAAAAGAAAAATAAATAATGATAAGCCTATTTATTTGTTGGTTCAGAGGTATCTGGTGTAACAACCCATTTTTTTTAGTATTGAATTATTATACTATTATTATTATAATTTTAATTTAATTATGTTGAGTGTTAATTAATTAATTGGTGTATTAATTCATTATCTAGTGGATATGAGAAATAATTAAATAATTGAATTAATTAATTAACTTGGTTACATAGTGAGTGGTTAATATTTAAATTTAAATAGAGGTATTTAAATATTAGGTATTATTGAGCCTAGTGATTAAATTAGATGATTTAAGCCCAACTAGAATACTATTATAAATAGTAAGAGTGAAGGAAGTGAGAATTAGAATTCACTTGAGCACTGAAGGCAATAGAGAAAGAGGAGAGGAAAAGCGAGAGGAGTCAAGGTTTCTATCAAATTGACAAGGTAAGGGGGGAAATCTTTATCATTGTGGATTAGTATGATTGGGTCAATGGGTAGGAACATGTTTTAGGTTGAAATCCTTAATTGGCATGGTTTGGAATTATTAGGTCTTGATAAATACTCTTGAAATTGTGATGATTAAATTATGCTAAAACTGTGAATGAATATATAATTGGATGAGTCATAATTTTCTAAACGTGTAGCTTTTTACGAAATCGAAATCGGAGGTCCGGAAGTCCTCCAACGATGAAAAATGCGGGGAAATCTGCATTCTGTTTCGTGTTAGCGCAGGAACAACTTTCTGTTTTGCGTTAACCGGTTAACCCAGGGAGTTAACCGGTTAACATTGTTACGATATTGAAAAAATTGAATTCTGTCTTGCATTAACCGGTTAACCCAGGGCGTTAACCGGTTAACACTGTTATAAATTGCCAAGAAGCGCATTCTGTTTTGCGTTAACCGATTAACCCAGACCGTTAACCGGTTAACACTGTTTGAAAAGTGAAAAATTGATATTTAAATGTTGTGTGTGTTTTGGAATGAAATATATGTGTACATATTTGATGATTGGCCTATATTGGTGAATAATATATTGTATGAATGTGTATGTACACCATTATTGAATTGTGAATGATTTATGGGTATGGATGTGTATATGTAATCGTAATTGATGTGTTGTTATGGATGTGTATATGTACCAATTGTGAGTCATGGTGATATGTGGGATGTTAAGACGGTATATAGATGGTCTTAATTGCATATGTGTTGGTATGTGTGCATTCATTCATAGCATGGTTGACTTCATTGTGGAAGTGGTGAAACTGTGGGTTCACATGAGCAGACGTTAATCCTTAATTGGGATTAGGCGTAGTATTAAGCGGTGATCCTTCATTAGAAACAGACGTAGCAGGCGTTAATCCTAATTGGAATTAGGCGTAGTATTAAGCGGTGATCCTTCATTGGAAACAGACGTAGGGCTTTGGTCTTGTCCGGATCGAAAGCGTGGCTTGGATTCTAGATATTGAATCGGAAAGCGGTGAAACTTTGAGTTCACATTGAGGTACCACATGCATAGAGTCACATTGCCTTGCATTGAGTCGTCTATAGTTATGTGATCATTGAATGCATGTATTGATGTGGATGCGATGTACGTTTGAAATATGTGAGATGATTGCTGGTTAATATTATTGACGTGATTATACCAAGTGTGATGAATTCTTAAATTGTGTTTTAATTCATTGTGCCTTATTATGCTATTTCATGATGATTTGAATTCTCACCCTTTCTGTTTGAATGTTACCTTTACATGGGTATCGTGCAGATACTACAGAGTAGTATTGCTGGAGTAGGTGGACGGTAGCTCGCTCAAGAATAGCTGGAGAGTTTCCGTATTTAGTTTGAAATTAGGTAATGAGTCAATGCTCTGGTCATGTAAGACTGGGTAGATTAGTGGTATTGAACTCATATCTTATTTTGATATGCTTTACGTCATTAATTGTTTTATTTTATTTGAAGTGATTATTGAGAGGTGATCATGGTATGGGACATGGATCATATTATGAATTACATGAGTATTCTTTATTTTCCGCTGCGAACGCATATTGCTTGAATATTCATGATGAAATGTGTTATTTTGAATGACCAGGTGTATTGTTGGTTTTTGAAAGTTTTAAGTTTCGAAAACGTCGATGTGACGCCCTTTTCTTTATATGCGTGCTTATTTACTCTGATTATAAGCTAAATAATTTGGGGTAGAAAAAGGGGTGTTACATCTGGTGCTAAACTTGGTAGGGTGGATTACGATCCAATCCCCCACAACTGCAAATTGGGTTGAATAAAGGGGTTACACCGACTTATGTACCGGAGCCCCATGCTTAGAAAAATAAAAAAATAAGCCTATTTGCTTGTTGGTTCAGGGGTATCTGGTGCTGAACTTGGTAGGGTGGATTACGATCCAATCCCCCACAATTACAAATTAGGTTGAATAAAAGGGTTACACCAACTTATGTACCAGAGCCTCATGCTTAAGATCATAATCACTAACCAGTCACTTTACTATGAGTATGCACGGATAACGGGCTTAATGTGATTACACTTAAATGAAAAGGACTTTAAGAAAACAAAAAGAAGGCTTAGGTATGGTGGGGTAATGTGGATTGATTTGTATAGGAACGAAGCCTACGACCACAATTGCGGGATGTGTCACTACAATACCCTTAGTTCGATTCGTTAGTACCTATCGATACATCCCTTGAACGAACTTTTAAGTCTTTTTGCCACGAATAAACTCTAGTTGATACTGATTTTCTTGCATAAACTATAAAGAGTTTTGCTTGAGGACAAGCAAAGGTTTAAGTGTGGGAGAATTTGATCACACCGAATTATACCATGTTTTTGACTCGGATTTCACATGTTTATTAGGACTTTATTATCATTTTGTTTGTATTATGTTCTCTTTTCTCTTGTTTTTCGATATTTAGCACTTTCAGACTCTTTTGGAAGAAACGAAGCGAAAAGACCTAAAATTAGGGTTTTTTCGGCGAAATTACACACATGGCGGCCGCTATAGGGGAAGCCATGAGTCATCAACCCTCAATTAGGCGGTAACTGCCACGTTCCCATGATCCACCCCATTTACACACATGGCGGGCGCCATGAAGGGATGGAAGGCGCCACCTTTGGAAATCACGTTCCCACTAAGTCCCACTTAGGAGAAGTTGGAGGGCACTATGGTCTTTACAAACTGCTGAAAAGCTCTATAAATAGCTCATTCCATTTTGTTTTCTAATCATCCAACTTAGTTTTACAACACTAAGCATATATTTATCATTTGTAATAGCGATTATCCATCACATCGAGGGGTTATCGCACCTTTGTGAGATTGAGTTGGGTCACTTCGAGTTGCTGTCGTCTTTAGCTTCAGGAGTCGGAGGTTTATTTTTGTACCAGAATCGAAGCCTCCGTTTGGAGCAGGTTCTTATTTATCACTTTATTTATTTATTTCCCGGATCGCTTTTATTTTATTTATTTCCCGCATCGCTTTTACTTTATTTATTTCCCGCATCGCTTTTACTTTATTTATTTTACGCACTCGCTTTACTTTATTTATTTTCCGCACTCGCTTTACTTTATTTATTTTCCGCACTCGCTTTATTTTATTTACTTTCCGCACTCGCTTTACTTTATTTATTTTACGCACTTTACTTGCTCTCTACGCCTCACATTTTAAAACAAACTTTTCATCATGATTAACACCATTGTGTTCGTTTGTGTTACCATGTCTGGCTAAATCTTTTAAAGGTTAGAATGTAAGGATCGCGGTTAAAGTAATGTTTCACATATTGAAATTTGTAGAAATACTTTAAAGGTTGTTTTGATTTTTAACTTGAGTTTTCTAAAACAAGCTTGATTAGTTTTAATTATTCGAGGAGTGCGAAAGCACCCTGGCTTAGTAACTAGGAATCTTTATCACTTTAAGGAAAAGCTATTTTTGAAACTGATTTCGGACGCGTTGATAGGTTTAAAATCAGTAAACTCCTTGGGTAAACTTTCCAAATCAAAATCACTTTTCAACTAAGTTTACGAGTCTCATTTCTTAAAAATGGGTTTACTACTTTATCGTTTTGCGCACCTTTTATAAGTGACAATAAAAGACCTTAATTTAAGGGTAATTTCGGTTCTGAATACGCGAAAGCGACAGTTCCTGTTAAATGGATTCTTTTCAAGAGTAGAAAATATTTCCTCATAAGTAGTTCTATTTAGACAATCGAAACATCACTTAAGTGACGTGAATTACATTCAACATGTCTTTACCTGCATTTATTATTTATCGTTATTTTGCAAACCCAATATCTCTTTTACACCGCCTTAGATAAACACTGTAATGATAATAATCGATAGATTGACGATTGGTCTCTGTGGGATCTATATTCTTTTATATTACTTTGACGTTATTCGTGCACTTGCGAATCAACACGATCACCCTTCTTAGCCTATGGACACGGTTGAGACTCAATCTTGACTTCCTTCACATCATCTTCGGAACCCAAATTGACTAGTTCAATCTGCTCTTCAAATGATTGAATGGATTTTTCCTCATGCTCAAGTAAACAAGATAATTCATCAGATATTTCTTCATTATCAGTCTCTTCCTCAGCCTCAAACACAGGGAAATCAAAGTTTGGAGAGGGAGTAGGATCATTGTATTCAATGGATTTGGAAGCCAACCTGTATAATGATTTGATGTTTTGATTTTAGAGAAGTGAATTGTGACCAAATATTATGCAGATGGAAAATTATTATTTATTTATGTTTTTTGTGATTACCATTTTCAGAAAAGAAAAAAGTAAAAATAAAACATCATAAATATGGATGAATAAAATTTCCTTTTATTTATGATAATTGAAATGTCCAACAATGTTCACTTCTCCCTTAGGCATAGGATAAGGATTTTTCTTAAAAAATGAATAACAAATTACTTAGATCGATGAACAACAATAGGAACATCAACAACAACCCAATTGTTGCAAGTCTGGCCATCTGTCACAAAGTTAGCGCAAGCTTCGTCTTCATCGTCACCATCCTCCATCGCAATAGCTGAGTGTTAATCATTACCAGGAATGAACCCTCCACTGCGGAAACTCGGTTGCACATCTTCAGTTTTGACGTAGTACGACCCTAGTTGAAATCCCAATCTGGCCCTATTCTTGTTTTCCGCAATCTCTATCACACGACCCCACTGATCAGTGATGTTGGTTTCAATAGCTTTCTAAGCATCCTTCAAAGAAGAAATGGGTGCCAACTTTCTTCACTTCAGCAATAAGAAAAGGATGACAGATGGCTCACTAGAAGCGCCCTCTCTCCACCCACAACGACAAGCTTGTCGTTCTTCACAAATTTAAGCTTTTGGTGTAGAGTAGATGTCACGACTCCTGCTTCATGAATCCATGGCCTTCCCAATAAACAACTATAGGTCGGGTGGATATCCATTACTTGGAAAGTAATCTGAAAATCACTTGGACCTATCTTAACCGGAAGGTCCACTTCACCAATGAAGGTTTTACGGGAACCATCAAACGCTTTGACAATCACGCCACTGTACCTCATAGGGGCACCTTGATAAGAAAGTCTGGACAGAGTTGACTTTGAAAGCACGTTGAGAGAAGAACTAATATCGACCAATACGTTGGACAGAGCGTCCTCCTTGCAGTTCATCGAAATATGGAGTGCTAGGTTGTGATTTCTACCTTCTTCAAGAAGCTCTTCATCACAAAAGCTCAGATTATTACAAGTAATGTTAGCGACAATATGGTCAAACTGATCCACAGTAACATCATGCTCAACATAAGATTGCTCAAGCACTCTCTACAACGCCTCTCTATGTGCCTCAAAATTCATCAATAAAGACAACACTAAGATCTTTGACGGGGTTTAGAGCATCTTCTCCACCACATTAAATTCACTTATCTTTATCAGTTTTAATACCTCATCATCATCATTAGTCTTCAGTATTCTGAATTTACCAGACTGACATACTGGAGCACTAACTGGATTCACCACTGGCATCTCTACCTCCTCGGAAAGACCGGACCGAATACACGACCACTACGGGTCACCTTCGTAATATCATCTATATTCACTATAGAATCTGCGATTGGTAAAGGAACCTCTTGACCATTTTCCACCATAGTGGCATTATACTAATAAGGTACAGCTTTATCGAATGCATACGGAACAGGTCCCTCTAACCGTATTACCAATGGTGATACCTGTAAGACCCCAATTTTGACCCCAAGATCCCTCATGATATCTCATCATATGCATTGGCATTGGGATCACATCTTGGCATCCCCTTTACCCCTCATTCATTGGGTTTGCACTGGGAGCAATCACCAAGCATCATTTGATTGTATCATACTTTGTATTTTATCATTTACTAACCAAAATACCAAAAATATGTCATTGTATAGTTTAACTCTTTTGTAGGTAGGGCACATGCTCACCTTTGATCTATCAAGCTCACATCTTGGGTTTAAGACCCTCAGTGCAAGGAGTTCAATCAAGAATTGGCTTACTATGGCTCTAATCATCATATATGGATCCCCGTGATCTTGACATGTTACTTTGATTAAGAATTCATCAAGAGTTTGGAGTTTGTTTTCCTTGGAAACCCTAATTCATCTGGGTATCTTATGTGACTTCTTCAACAAACTTCTTCACCAATTGATCAAATATTTCAAGGGATACTTCAAATATCATCATATTATGAATACATGATCCTCCATGAGTCCCAAAAGTCAAGAGAATATCAAGCTAGCAAGTTGGTTCATGGTGGTTGACCAGAGGAAGTCAAGTGATCAAAACCGGGGTTCCTTAGACCCTATCTCCTACAATTTGTATCATATGGAAATGATTAAAAGAGCAAAGTTACTCTAAATGACATTCCAAATAACTTTCATGTGTAGGTCTAAATCTAGTTTTGAATGGAAAGTCATTTTTTATGGTGAAAGATTATAGGTCATTTTGTCTAAACCCTAATATAGAGGTCAACTTTCCAAGACCATAACTTGCTAAAATTTTATGAGATGAAAGCTATTAAAGTTGCACAATCAAATTCAATATGTCTAATTAAACTTTTATGTTTGGAGGAATAGCAAATTCAACTTTTAAATGCATGTGATATGAGGAGACATTATAGGTCATTTTGGACCAATGCCATTGAACAAGTGATTTTCCTCAACTTCAAAAACGCATAACTCCTTCATGCTAAATCCAAATGAGGTCAAATTTGTGACTATTTTGAAGGACTTTGAGAGAGATACAACTTTAATTAAGTAACTTTTCTCATTTGAAGCTCATAAAAGAAGTTAGCCAAGGTGGAAGAAGTGAATGATATGGCTTGACACTTAGATTTTTTTTTTGATATGTTTGATTTTCCCAACTTCCACCTCAAAATTCATCATGATCCAAGCTTCAAATGAAATCGTGTTCAACATGAAAGTTGTTCCTGTTGATCTAATCTTTCCAAAAAGTCCAATGTCATCCCATTTGGACGAAGTATGAGTGACTTGTGCATGGCTTGAACTTGGATCACCATTTGGCATAAGTGAACTTGAATCTTCCATACACAAATGCATGGCCTTTCCACATGACTTCGGCAATGTTTGTACACAATTTTGGACCTAAAAGAATGATTACATGGGCATATCATACGCCCATGCATCCATGCAAGAAAAGTTACTATTTTTGAAAACTAGAATCAAGTGTGCAATTAGCAATGCCTTGGCTATAAATAGAGACCCCTGCATTCAGAATTAGGAACCCCTGCGCGCCAGCTTTGAATCCCTAGCTCCAAACCCTACACTTTTTACCATATGAAAATTACTCCAAGGTCAAACTTACTCTAAATGACATTATAAACAACTTTCATGTTGAGACCTAGAGCTAGTTTTGCTTGTAAAATCATTTTCTATGTTGAAACATTATAGGTCATTTTGTCTAAACCCTAATTTGAAAGTCAACTTCCCAAGGCCATAACTTGCTCAATTTTTATGAGATGAAAGATTTATAAGTTGCAAAATCAAATTCAATATGTCTAATTAAACCTTTATGTTTGGAGTGGGAGCTAGTTAAACTTCTTTGAACATGTGATATGAGGCTACATTATAGGTCACTTTTGACCTGTACCATTGATCAAGTGATTTTTCCAAACTTCAAAAATGCATAACTCTATCATTTCAAATCCAAATGATATGAAATTGGTGACCATTTTGAAGGTATTTGAGAGAGATACAACTTTGATGAAGACATGTTTCTCATTTGAATCTCCTATAAAAAGTTAAGCAAGGTGGAATGTTGAGACATATGGCTTGACACTTAGAAAATTTTTGATATGTCAAATTTTTCCAAACTTCCACCTCAAATATATCCAAGTTCCAAGATCCAAATGAAAAAGTGTTCAACATCAAACTTGTTCCTCTTGATCTCACCTTTCCAAAAAGCTCAAATTCATGTATTTTGGATGAGAAATACATAGGCTGCGCATGGCTTAAACAAGCTGACATCATTTGGCAGGGATCAATCTTCAAGTGACAATGCACATGTACCTTGCAATCCAATCCATCTCCAAAGCATCTGAACTTCATTTTGGACTTTCAAACAGTCATTCCATGGGCCTATGCGTGTCCATGCACCATGCTTTCATCATTTGCCAATTTTGGAAAGTGAAAGTGAGTGTGCAAATATCATCCAATTTCTCTATAAATTGAGGCCCTTATGCTCATAATTAACACACACACTGCGCCAACTTTGAGTCTCCATTGAAAACCCTTCACATTAAGAGGATAACCCTGATAAATTCATTTGAATTTGAGCTTGAATCTCCACTGTTTTAGAATTTAATTCTCCAGGAGTCCATTGATTCTAAGCCTTTCCATTCCTCTTCTGCAAGCAATTGAAGTGAAGCAAAGCACGATTCAAATCAAGATCTAGCAAGCTCAGACCTCCATTGAAGGTAATTTGCAGAATTTTTCAACTCTTTGATTCTCCTTGTTCCTTGCTCAATTCCACTGATTCTTGTGTTGTCTGAAGTCCTACCAATGTAGGCAAGGTGTTTAAGTTGCTTTGAAGCCAAATCGAAGCAACTCAGATCATGAACCTCATTTTTCAATTCCACATATCTCTCAATATAGTTGGAATTGGAAGAAATGGAGGTGATATTCGTGCTCAGTGATGTTTTCTCTTTAAAATCATGTCCCTGTTTGAAATTTTGATGATGGTTTATGTTGACCAGTACGGTGAAGCTCACTGGAGAAGACAACCGGAGCTCTGGCTCCGGTGATGATGTGTCTTTGGTCTAAACCGTGTGATCCAACTTCCACGTTTTAATCTTAGCCGTGCATTGTGATTACCCATGTTACAGCGCTGTTGACTAGGACGTTGGTGGAACGCGCATTGTGGATCATCAGATCTGCCACCTCAATTAATGAGGGAGATCTGATGGTCCACGTATTTTAGCATTTTCTAAATTTCCATTTAATTCCATTTTCTTCAATAATTCATAGTAAATTTAATATTGCTCCAAAAAATATGGGACTTTCACCAAAAAATTTCAAATATTTTTCTCTTCCATACTCTTAATTAAAATTATTTTTTTGATCATTATTAATATTTTTCATGAATTAATTGATTTTTCATTGGTTTTTAATTGTTTAAAAATATTTTTAAGTGTCCAAAAATTATGATTTTTTTTATCCAAGGTCCTTTGACCTTGTTTGATCTATGATAAATCTCATGGCCATTTATTTGGTGTTTTGATGAGATTTTAGGATTTGGACAAAACATATTTGAATTTAATGCATTATTTTAATATTTTAATTGAATAAAGGCCATTTTAATTATGTTGACCATTTGTATTGACTTAATTGAATTTCTCATTTGTTGTTGGGCCTTAGTCAAGGTCGATTTGACTTTGTCAAGTTAATATTATTGGATTTAGGGGATTGATGGAATGTACATTCCACCTCCCAAAATGAATGAATAATATTAATTTGGTAAAAGCCCTCATTTGACCAATTTGTGATCTCATTCATCCCTTTCCCTCTTCATCTAATTCCCCTTCTTCATCCATTCATTTTCAATTGGCCAATGACATCTCAAAGTCCTAATGCTAGTTGATTGAAAGATTAACATGAGTATGGATGAGATTAAGTCACACTCTTTGCATATTTTTGTGTGTGGTATGTTTAATGAGAATAGTTCTTAATACTATGTCTCCAACGTGCATTAACACCAAAAGTTCATTGCCCGACCTCAAATAGTTGTGACTTCTATATAAGTCCAATTACGTGGTATAAGCATTCTAGTTAGTGAGATTGCAAGTCTCCCCTCTTCCATGGTATTGTGTGGAAACTTGGCCTTCTTTCCTTCCTTTGGAAGATGTTTTGGTTCAAGGATCCATGCTTGTGGCTAGTGGGTTGAGTGTTCTCCAAAGAATATCTTGAAATAAAAAAAAAGCAAAACAAAACTAAATACTAACTTACTAACCATTAACTTTTACTTTCAAGCTTTTATTTTAATGCAATTTCTTTTTAGTATTCTATTATCATTTGCCATTATACATATCATTCTAATTGTTTATGTTAATGTAATTTTCACTTTGTCCACTTGGACCATATTGTGTGATATTATTTTGCTTTGTGTATATCTTGTTTGCTTGTTTGGTCTTTGACCATGAACACACTTAATGATAATAAAAAAACCTAAAAAACTTTTGAGTGGACTGTTTGTTTGATCTTGCCCAATTGGACTTAGAACTTAAGCAACATTCCTTTGCTAATGGACTTGGCCAATGCCAATTTGTTGAAGAACCAAGAACTTACAAGTTTGAATTTATCTGATACATCATTCAACATCTCTCCAGATTCATCTGCAACATTAATCGTTGTTAAGCTGTTATGTTGAACTTGTGACTTGAGGAATTCATCTGTTGTATAGGCTCTTTTGAAGAAGATCATTGAAGTGGATAAGCTTGGATGAGGCTATCTTTATTTAATGCCTTTGCTCTTCAAGATTGATATAATTATGCATTTTTGTGTTGCTTGAATCTAAAAAGTCCAAGGGAATTCTGGGTTTCTATTGACATACTTGTCTATTGGATTGCTCCCATTTGGTCAGATCTTTTCAACTTTAAACTTTTAAATTTTGTGCATAGGGTAGTCTCTTCATCTTCTCCCCATTTCTTTAATTTCAAAATCTCTCCCTCCATTTTTCAAAACTTTCTTTGTGTGTGAACTACTTTTGTTCTAAACTTTGACCATTTTGAAAAATGTAGAAACTTTGGCCTTATGCCATTGAATTTTCAAACTTATTTTCTTAAATCAAACTTGTAAATAAACTTAACTATACTTGACTTAAAATTTCAAAAAAGGGCAAAAATAACTAACTCATTCAAACCATTTTAGGCCTTTGTGCCTTTCAAACCTAAATTTTGTTAAAACCAACATACTCACTTTGAAATTTATAGCACGAACTACGAGGTTTTGATCCCTCAATTTTATGTTGGTACGTAGGCACAAGACCGAAGGTCTTGTCAAACACAAAAATATAATTAATGAATTCTTTTCTCATCCCCTCATTCTATTTGTTTGTAAACATCATTTTGTACAAAATACATATGCATACAAAAAGGGCTCCCTAGGAGTACCTAGGACACTTTGGGTGCTAACACCTTCCCTCTGTGTAACCAACCCCCTTACCTGTGATCTCTGACTTTTATTAGTTTTTATTTGAAAACTTCTTACTAATTGGGTTTTGTTCGTACTATTTCCCTTTTCCTTTGGAAACAATAAAAGCGCGGTGACGACTCTTGTCAATTGATCTCTTGCTTGTCAATAGCTTGATGATCATGATTTTCCCGCTACACCTTTCACCAAGGGGCTCCTGGCCCTGATATTGAGAACTGTTACCCCCTGAAGTACGAAGTCCAGAAGTTGGTCAAGAGTGGGATGATGTCCTTTGAGGACCGTGCATCTAATGTCAAAGCTAACCCACTACCTGCTCATGGTAATCCTTCTGTTAACATGGTAGATGGTTGGCCTAAGGAGTTCAAGGTATACGATGTCCGTTTCATTATAAGGTCATTGATGAGGATGTACAAGGATATTCGTTTGGTGAGTCATTGTGAGAATGACCATGATGGTTGTGCAATTTGCAGTGTTAACCCCCGAGGTTGTGTGGTTGTGAAGAGAGACATCCATAGGTTGATGGATGAAGGTATGATCCATATTCTTCAGTCCCGTCACTTGGGTGGAGATGTGAATGTTATAGTGCCAGTATTCAAGACTCCAGAGAGAGTAGTAATTCAGTTTGACAACAGTAGCAGTAACAGTATCAACAATAGATTGGTATCGCCGTTGGTAATACGATTAGCTGGCTTTGTCCCGTATGCATCCGATAAAGTTGTCTTATACCAGTATAATGCGACTATGTTAGAATGGTCAAGAGTTTCCATTACCTATGACCAGTTCTATTGTGAGCATTGTGGATGTTACCAAGGTGACCCATAGTGGTCGTGTTTTTGAGCCTATGTCCCCAAAGAGTGTAGAAGATGTATCTGTCAGTAAGAAAGTGGATGTTCCTGTAGTGGATCCGATTAGTGCTCTATGGTGTCAGTCTGGTGAATCCAGCGGTTTGAAGCCTAATGATGATGATGAGGTACTCCGGTTAATCAGGAAGAGCTAGTTTAATATGGTGGGGCAGTTGCTCCAAACTCCCTCCAAGATTTTAGTGTTGTCTCTGCTCATGAAATATGAAGCGCACAGAGAAGCATGGAAAAAGGTATTGGATCAAGCTTATATGGAACATGATGTTACGGTGGATCAGTTTGATCATATTATGGCTAACATCACTTCCTGCAACAATCTGAGCTTTTGTGATGAAGAACTCCCTGAGGAGGGTAGAAATCACAACTTAGTGTTTCACATATCAATGAACTGCAAGGAGGATGCTTTGTAAAATGTGTTGGTTGACACCGGCTCTTCATTAAATGTACTTCCCAAGTCAACTCTGTCTAGATTGTCGTATCAAGGAGCTCCAATGAGATATAGTGGCGTGATCGTCAAGGCATTTGATGGTTCTCGCAAGACTGTAATTGGTGAGGTGACCTTCCTATGAAGATAGGTCCGAGTGATTTCCAAATTACTTTCCAAGTAATGGATATCCACCTGGCTTATAGCTGCTTGTTAGGAAGGCCATGGATACATGAGGCATGAGTTTTTACGTCAATACTACATCAAAAGTTGAAGTTTTTTAAGAATGGAAAGCTTGTTATCGTCGGTGGGGAGAAGGCTTTGTTGGTAAGCCATTTGTTGTCTTTCTCTTATGTAGAAGTTGAGGATGAGATTGGAACTCCGTTCCAAGCTCTATCTATTGTTGAGGAAAAGATAGTTGGGGCACCTATGTCCTCCTTCAAAGATGCGTAGAAGATTGTTGAAGACAACAATTCTAATTAGTGAGGCCAGATGATAGAGGTCGCCGAAAACAAAAGCATAGCCGGTTTGGGTTTCCAACAAGGTTCATCTGAATTAGAGCTGAAGATGTGCAACCCAATTTCCGCAGCGGAGGGTTCATTCATGGTAATGAACAACACTTAGCTATTGTGATCCAGGGGGATGAAGATGAAGACTGCACCAATTTTGTGACGCATGGAAAAGCTTGCAACAATTAGATTGTTGTCGATGTTCCTATTATTATGCATCGTTCTAAGTAATTGCTTTTATCGTTTTTGAAAATCCTTCTCCTATGCCTAAGGGAGAAGTGAACATTGTTTGGCATTTTCAAATTTGATCATTAATAAAATTCAATTCTATTCATCCACATCTATGATGTTTTATTTTTACTTTTTTCTTTTCTAAAAAATGGTAATCACAAAAAACATGAATAAATAAATATATTTGTCCATCTGCATAATATTTGATCATAATTTACTTCTCTAAAATCAAAATATCGAATCATTATACATGCTGGTTTCTAAACCCATTGAATAGAATGATCCTACTCCTTCTCCAAACTTTGAATTCCCTGTGTTTGAGGCCGAGGAAGGAAGTGATGAAGAGGTGTGTAATGAATTGTCTCATCTACTTAAGCACGAGGAAAAAGTCATTCAGTCATTCGAAGAGCAGATTGAGTTGGTATACTTGGGTTCCGAAGATGATGTAAAGGAAGTCAAGATTGGATCTCGACTGTGTCCAGAGGCTAAGAAGGGGTTGATTGATCTTCTCCGAGAGTATTCAGATGTGTTTGCTTGGTCGTATCAAGACATGCCTGGTTTGGATTCTGAGATTATGGAACATAGATTGCCGTTGAAGCCAGAATGTCCGCCAGTCAAGAAAAAATTGAGGAGAACTCATCCTGATATGACAGTGAAGATCAAAGAAGAAGTGCAGAAGCAGATTGATGTTGGTTTCCTTGTTACCGCTGAGTATCCGCAATGGGTGGCCAATATTATGCCTGTTTTGGAGAAGGATGGAAAAGTCTGCGTATGTATTGATTATAGAGATTTGAATAAAGTTAGTCCGAAATATGATTTCCCTCTATCACACATTGATACGTTGGTAGGTAATACAGCTAAATTCAAAGTTTTTTCGTTTATGGACGGATTTTCCGGATATAATCAGATCAAGATGGCACCCGGAGATATGGAGAAGACCATATTTTATACACCCTGGGGAACATTATGTTATAGAGTGTTGCCTTTCGGTCTAAAGAATGCCAGTGCAACTTACCGTAGAGCAATGACCACTCTTTTCATGATATGATGCATAAAGAGATCGAAGATTATGTTGATGGTATGATTTCCAAATCCATTGATGAAGAGGAACATGTTGGGCATTTGTTGAAGTTATTCCAGCGTTTGAGGAGGTATAAACTTCGCTTTAGTCCAAATAAATGTACATTTGGTGTTCGTGCTGGTAAGTTATTGGGCTTTATTATCAGTGAGAAGGGTATTAAAGTTGATCCTGCAAAGGTCAAAGCAATACAAGAGATGCCTGCGCCCAAAACTGAGAAGCAAGTCAGAGGTTTTCTTGGCCGCTTGAACTATATCTCGAGATTTATATCGCATATGACTGCTACGTGTGCGCCTATATTCAAGCTTCTTCAGAAAGATCAATCTTGTGATTTGACCAAAGACTTCCAGAAAGCTTTTGATAGTATCAAAGAGTATCTGCTTGAGCCTTTGATTCTGTCTCCACCTGTTGAGGGAAAACCTTTGATCATGTATTTGACTGTGTTTGATGAGAGTATGGGTTGTGTTTGTGGTCAGCAAGATGAGACTGGAAAGAAAGAATATGTTATTTACTACCTTAGTAAGAAGTTCACCAATTGTGAGACTCGGTATTCTATGCTAGAGAAGACTTGTTGCGCATTGGTTTGGGCTGCTAAGCGTTTGCGTCAGTATATGTTGAATCATACCACTTGGTTGATATCCAAAATGGATCCAATCAAGTATATTTTTGAGAAGCCTGCTTTAACTTGGAGGATTGCCCGTTGGCAGATGTTATTATCAGAGAATGATATTGAATACCGATCTCAAAAAGAGATTAAAGATAGTGTCTTGACTGACAATTTGGCTCACCAACTGATTGAAGATTACCAGTCAGTGCAGTATGATTTTCCTGATGAAGAGATCTTGTACTTGAAAATGAAAGATTATGATGAACCATTGCTTGAAGAATGACCAGAACCTGGTTCCCGTTGGGGCATGGTATTTGATGGAGCTGTTAATCAGTATGGTAATGGCATTGGGGCAGTGATTATTACTCCTCAAGGCACTCCTTTTCCATTTAAAGCCAGATTGACTTTCAAGTGTACAAACAATATGGCTAAGTATGAAGCTATCATTAAGGGGCTTGAAGAGGCCATTGATCTCAGAATCAAGTATTTAGACGTTTATGGAGATTCAAATTTTATCGTGAATCAAATCAAAGGTGTGTAGCGGTATATTCATGATCATCAAGCTATGGATAAGCAAGACATCAAATAATAAGATTCTCCACCGCGCTTTTATTGTTTCCAAGGGAAAAGGGAAAAAGTACGAACAAAATCCAAAAGTAAGAAGTTTTCAAATAAAAACTAATAAAATATCATAGATTACAGGTAAGGGGGTTGGTTACACAGAGGGAATGTGTTAGCACCCAAAGTGTCCTAGGTACTCCTAGGAAGCCCTTTCTTGTATGCATATGTATTTTGTACAAAGTGATGTTTACAAACAAATAAAATAGGGGGATGAGAAAAGAATTTATTAATTTCATTTTTGTGTTTGACAAGACCTTCGGACTTGTGCCTATGTACCAACATAAAAATGAGGGATCAAAACCTCGTAGTTCGTGAAACAAATTTCAAAGTGGATGCATTGCTTTTAACAAAAAATAAATTTGAAAGGCACAAAGGCCTAAAAATAGTTTGAATGAGTTAATACTTTTTTTTTGGCTTTTTTGAAAGTGTAAGTCAAGTATAATTTAGTTTATTTACAAGTTTGATTAAGAAAAAAAGTTTGAAAATGCAATGGCATAAGGCCAAAGTTTCTAGTTTGCAAAGTGGTCAAAGTTTAGAACAAAACTAGTTCAAGCAAAGAAGAAATTTTTAAAAGGAGGGAGAGATTTTGAAATTAAATAAGTGGGGAGGAGATGAAGAGACTAATCCTATGCACAAAATTAAAAGTTAAGAGTTGAAAAGATCTGACGAATGGGTAGAAATCCAATAGACAAGAATGTCTTATAGAAATCCCAAATTCCCTTGGATATTAGAATCAAGCCACAAACAATGCATACAATATTATCTTGAAGAGCAAGGCATCAAATAAAGATAGCCCCATCCAAGCCTTATCCATTCCATGATCTCTTTCAAATTTGCCCATGTAGCAGATGAATTCCACAAGTCAGACGTTCAAAATAACATCTTCACAATGATCATGTTGTAGATGGACTTAAAGGGATCTTCAATGATGTATCAGATGAAGTTTCAAATTACAAGCACTTGGTTACATGAAAGTTGGCATTGGCCAAGTCCTTTAGCATATGAATGTTGCCTAAATTCTAAGTCCAATTGTTCAAGATCAAACCAACAGTCCACGCAATAGTCTTTTAGGGTTTTTTGTTTCTTATTATGTACATTAATGGTCAAAGACCATACAAACAAACAAAATATACACAAACAAGGTATATTACACAATATGGTCCAAATGGACAAAGTGAAAAGGCATTAATATAAACAATTAGAATGGTATGATTAATGGCAAATGAGTAGAGCTTGAAAATTAAAGTGCATTAAAAGTAAATGGCTTGAAATTAAATGTTAGTTGTTAATGAGTTAGAAGTTAGTATTGTTTTGTTTTTTGCTTTTTTAGTTTTAAGTCATTCTTTGGAGAACACTCAACCCACTTATCACAAGCATGGATCCTTGAGCCAAGACATATTCCAAAGGAAGGAAAAAAGGCCAAGTTTCCACACAATACCATGAAAGAGAAGAGACTTACAATCTCACTAACTAGAATCCTATGCCTTTTGTGTCAAAAATTGAGCGCTATGTTAAGAAATCGTAATTGGACTTATGTAGAAGTCACAACTATTTGAGGCCGGGCAATAGAATTTTGATGTTAATGCATGTTAGAGACATAGTATGATGGACTATGCTCATTAAACATACCACATACAAAAAATAATATGCAAAAGAGGTGGCCTAATCTCATCCATACGTATGTTGATTTTGCAATCAACTAGCCTTAAGACTTAGAGACATCATAGGCCAAATGAAATGGATGCATAAAGCAGGGGAATTATATGAAGAGGGAGGGGAATGAATCAAAACTCAAATTGATAAAAGGAGGACTTTTACCAAATTAATATCATTCATTCATTTTGAGAGATGGAATGTACATTCCATCAATCCCCTAAATCCAATGATATTGACCTAGCAAAGTCAAATCAACCTTGACCAAGGCCCAACAACACAAGTTAAACTTATACGAACAATCACAAGAGGTCAACACAATTATTTAGCATTTATTCAATTTAAAAATATTAAAATAATACATTTAAATTAAATATGGTTTGTCAAATTCCTAAAACCTAATCAAAACACCAAAGAAATGGCCATGAGATTTATCATAGGTCAAACAAGGTCAAAGGACCTTGGAGAAAAAAGTTCAGAATGTTTAAAGACTTAAAAGTATTTTTAAATAATTAAAAATAATCACAAAACCAATTAAATCATGAAAAATATTAATAATGATCCAAAAAATAATTTTAATTCAGAATATGAAAGAGGAATTTATTTAAAATATTTTGGTGAAACTCTCATATTTTTTGGATCAATATTAAAATTAATTAGAATTAATGAAAATCAAATGAATTAAAACAAAAATAAAAAAATAAAAAAAACGTGAGCCATTTGATCTCCATCATTAATTGAGGTGGCAGATCAAGTGGACATAAACACGCGTTCCATGATGGAACCTAGTCAGCGCGCCACACGCGTGGTATTCAAAACCAACGCCTAAGATTAAAACAATTTGAATGGATCCTGTGGCGGGGAGACGTGCCAACACACCGCCGGAGCCAGAGCTCCGATCTTCTTCTCCGGTGGACCTCACCGGACTGGTCCACCCTCAACCATCACCAAAATAAAAAAGGAGGACATGATCTGAAAGAAAAAATGGCGCAAAGCACGAATCTGACCTCAATTTCAACTAACTCCAAATATATATAAAGATATGAGGAGTTGAATTTTGAGGTGTGACAACTGAGTTTCTTCGATTTGACCTCAAAGCAACTCAATCTTCTTGTCTATATTGGTAGGACTTCAGACAACCAAAGATTCAAGAGAATTGATGAGAACTGAGTGAGAATCGAAGAGAAGAAGTTTTCTGAAATTTACCTTCAATGCTGTGCAGAAATGGATCTTGCTTGCTTCAACCTTGATCTGATCACACTTGAGAAGCTTGCAGGAGAGGTTTGGCAATGATACAAAGCTTTGGAACTGGAGTTTTTGAATCTCCAAACAGTGAGATTCAAACTCAATTTTCAAGTTGAAAATTCTCAAGTTTTCCTTTGAATGGTGAGGGTTTCCATTGGGGGGGGGGGGGCAATGCTGGTGCGCAAAGTGTGTTTGAATTAAGCTCCAAGGGCCTGTATTTATAGCAATTGTGACTGATATTTGCACACTTGAAAAATTGCTAAATTTGGACATTTCATGCACAAGCTTGCATGGGCGTGTACAGGCCTATGAAGCAATCCAATTTGGTCCACTTGCAACTGTAATGAGGTTCAAACCAAGCTTGGATGTCAAAGCAAAGTGAAATGGAGTTTTTGGCATTTCATTTCTTCAAATCATGCAGACCTGTTACAACCATGCGTAGACCTATCAATTCTTATCCAAAATGCATGAACTTGGGTTCTTTGGAAAGCTTAGATCAAGGGGAACAAATTTGATGTTGGAAAATTTTTCATTTGTAACTTGGATCATGGTGAATTTTGATGTGGAAGTTTGGAAATTTCAACATGTTGAAATTTTTTCTAAGTGTCAAGCCATATATCTCAATATTCCACCTTGCTTAACTTTTTATGTGAGCTTCAGATGAGAAAAGTGTATTCATAAAAGTTGTAAATATTTCAAAGACCTTCAAAATGGTTATCGATTTCATGTCATTTGGATTTATAATGATAGAGTTATGCATTTTTTAAGTTTGGAAAAATCACTTGTTCAATGGTATAGGTCAAAAATGACCTATAATGTATCCTCATATCACATGCTCATAAAAGTTGAATTAGCTATTATTCCAAACATAAAACTTAAAGTAGACAGCTTGGTTTTAATTTTAAAACTTGTAAATCTTTCATCTCATAAAAATTGAGCAAGTTATGGCCTTGGGAAGTTGACTTTCAAATTAGGGTTTAGACAAAATGACCTATAACGTTTCAACATAGAAAATGATTTTCCAAGCAAAACTAGTTCTAGGTCTCAACATGAAAGTTGTTTGGAATACTATTTAGAGTAACGTTTCTCTTGGACGAATTTTCATATGGTGAAAATTGTAGGAGATAGGATCTAGGGGGACCCAATTTTGATCAGATGAGTTCATATGGCCAACCACCATCAACCAACTTGCTAACCTTCAATTCTCTTGGCTTTTTAGGCTCATGGTAGATCATATATGCATAAGATGCTGAATTTTGAAGCCTACCTTGAGAAATTTGATCAATTGGTGAGATAGCTTGTTGGAGAAGTTACTCAAGATACCTAGTCAAACTATGGTTTCCAAGGCAAATCACCTCCAAACTCTTGAAGAATACTTGACCAATATGACATGTAGAGATCATTGGGACTCATATATGATGCTTTGAGACATTATTAATCAATCCTTGGTCGTGCTTTTAGCCATGAGGGTCTCAAACCCTAGGTGTGGACTTGATAGACCAATGAGGATCATGCCCTACCTACAAAAAGTTAGGCAACTACAAAGACATATTTTTTGGTATTTTGGTTAGTGAAATGATAAATACAAGTATGATACAATCACATAGTGCTTGGTGATCTCTCCCAAAACAAACCCAATGAAAGAGGGGTAAGGAGGATGGCAAGGTATGATCACAATGCTAATGCATACAATGAAATTGCATGAGGGATCTTAGGGTCAAAATTAGGGTCTTACAACTGCCCCTATTTAAGGACATTCTAACTGCGGAGGTGAAGGTTAAAATCTTCGTGTCGACTCAGTAAAATGGGCTTAAATAACAACATATAAAAACAAATTTTGGTCCCTAAGAGGCCTCATGATGCATATGATATGAATGTAAAAAGCAAATTCTCTGTGGGAAGATGTTTCCACAAAGGAGAAGAAATTAGATAGACCGAAGATCCGCAGGAGTATAATGAATTATGTAAGGAGAACTCACTGGGGAGACAAAGACTCTAGGGGGATAAAAGGTTACGCGTAGGCTAGGCTACGACTTAAAACTGCTGGGCGGACTAGAGGAATTCCATAAAATGGAAAGACTCAGTTGGGGAAACAAAACATCTGCGGGGAATTACAAGTAGATCAGGATAAAACTGAAGTACTTGAACCAATGCAGGGAAAAGCGATTTCACTAAGGAAAAGCGCACTCAACTTAACTGGGCAAGAAATAAACTTCAATGTAGGAGGAGCAGAAATTCATTATCCACTACCTGCTACTGGGTAAGAAGATAATAAAAGTCTGACAGAGAGGACACCCGTCATCGGTTAGGATGAACATATCAAGGATGACTTGCTGGGAACCACTAGGAGGGAATATTCATTACCGGTTACTGGGTAAGAATAGCCTTGCTAGGGAAAATTGTAGAAAATAGGATTTACAACTACCAGTTACTGGGCAGAAGACCGAAGATGAGAATACCCGTCACCGGTTAAGGTGAACATATCAAGGATAGACTCAAAGGAAAGAAAATCGATCATCGGTTAAGATGAACATATCTAGGATAGTCTTGCCTGGGAATTGTTAAGGAGGATACCCGTCATCGGTTAAGATGAACATAACAAGGATAAACCAATTGAATAAAATGTAGGAATTACATCTATCGAATGCTGGATAGAAGACCATCAAAGAGAAAATTCGTCACCGGTTAGGATGAACATATCAAGGATAGACTCTACTGAGAGGAAGAGCAGGATTTACAACTACCGATTACTGGGTAGAAGATCGCAAAGAGGAGGAAATCCGTCATCAGTTAGGATGAACATATCAAGGATTAGCCCTCTGGGGAACAAAATAGGGATTACAACTACCTTTTTACTGGGTAGAATACCAAGGATGAGAATATCCGCCATCGGTTAGGATGAACATATCAAGGATAGACCCAAGGAAAGGGAAGAAAATATTCGTCATCGGTTAGGATGAACATATCAAGGATATATTTACTGGGGAAACGTGAAAATGAATCCGCTGGGGAGAAAAAGTTACTCTTGTCGGGTATTCGGAAAAAGTGAAAAACATGAGAAGAATATTACCAGTTACTGGGCAATAGACTCTCAGGGGACCAAAAGCATCTATCTAGGTAAGATCTAGAAAGAAAGGGTCAATCAAGACTCAACCCAATGAGAATATAGCTCAAGGGGAGTAATTCCTTCCAGATAATCGACTGGGGAGGAAACTAAAACAATGGGGAAGGGAGAAAGGTTAAAATCTTTTTTCTTAAGGGGTCGACACCTCTATCATTGAGAGGACAGACACCGAACTTGTATGGGGATGAAGTACCACCATAGCAAAGAATAGGAACCTCATACAATGAATCAACAAATATGATTATGCAAAAATATGTAATCATGAAATTATATAAGTGTATATGTATATGTATATGTATATGTATATGTATATGTATATGTATATGTATATGTATATGTATATGTATATGTATATGTATATGTATATGTATGATGATTATGCTGACAAAACGATCGCAAAGGATACAAAGGTGTCGCAAAGATTTGAATCATCGCTACAATCCTCGGTCAATCCACAACAAAGGGATACAACTGCCAGAGAACAGGGAGATCAATATCCCAAAGGCTCAACAATATCCGGGGAAAGAGGAGATCTATTGAGGAAAGGAAAATATTATCGAATCTGCAAGGAATTTTAGGTCAACCCCATATCACATGGGAGACAACCATACAGAGGATAAACACAAATAGCTGCTCGAAAACCAGGAGGAAACTCTGACTAGGAGTGAGTCGAATGGTTACTGGTGGAGAAACCAACGCGATCCACTAGGGAAATCAATCTTACTCTACTGAAGATCAAAACAGAAAATCAACCCTGCTGAGAAACACACAAACTCTGTCTGGGATTGAATAAACCAACTTAGTTGGGAAAATACATAAGCTCCATTGGGGATCAAAACACTCTGCAAGGGAACTGGATCAGCAAACTCGACTAAGGATACCCGAAGGGTTAACTGCTCGGGGGAACCAATAGAGCTCCACACTTAAGACTTGTTGTTTTTCGAAATGCTGTTGATATTGCTTTAAAACTGCCTCTGAAAAATTCTTGCTTTTATATGTTTAAAAAATGATTTTGATTAAAAAAATTTAATTTCAAAAATGATCATAATAAAATTTAAAACTATTTGGCTGAAATAAATAAGAGTAGAAATAATTGGGTAAAGGATCAACTTTATTTAATAGAATGGTAGTCTGTAAATGACAAGACTCCATAGATCATTACAAAGTTGAAAATGGCAATTTACATGGAAAAAGGGTTACATTGAATACAATTGACCGCTAATCCTTCTGCCAACTCTTGATATCCGTTGTGCTTTTGACCGCCACTGGGGATAATGAATCACCATCAACCCTTATGCTCAATAAAGTTTCTCCAATACTGGACGGTTAGTAGCATGCAGTTACTTGCCATAATCCCTAATTTTTGCGTAAATTCCCCCAATGTAGGATACTCAATTTATCGGGATAAATTTTCTGTTTTACGTCTCTAATTTTTGCCTGGATCGCCCTTTCAGGTTTTCAATCCACCGAGACGCTCCTTTTTTGCCTAACCCTCCCTTTCGGGTTTTCAACTTAGTGAGTTGTTCTTTTCTTTTTTTAGGCGAAGTATTTCTTGACTGCATCTGTGTTCACAGGATGAGTGAACTCTTCACCATCCATAGTTGTAAGAATCAAAGCACCGCCTAAAAAGGCTCTCTTAACAACATATGCGACTTCATAATTAGGAGTCCATTTGCCCCTAGAATCTGGTTTGAACGATAAAATCTTCTTGAGCACAAGGTCACCTTCTCTGAATACACGAGGTCTGACCTTCTTATCAAAAGCTTTCTTCATCCTTTGCTGATATAATTGACCATGACACATGGCAGTTAATCTCTTCTCTTCTATCAAATTCAACTGATCAAACCTGGTCTGACATCATTCAACCTCAGTCAACTTGGCTTCCATGAGCACACACAATGAAGGAATCTCAACCTCTACGAGGAGCACTGCTTCCATACCATAAACGAGAGAGAAAGGGGTTTCCGCTGTTGAAGTGCGGATGGATGTACGATACCCGTGCAAAGCAAATGGGAGCATCTCATGCCAATCTTTATATGTGACAACCATCTTCTGAATAATCTTCTTGATGTTCTTGTTCACAGCTTCAACATCCCCATTCATCTTGGGTCTGTAGGGAGAAGAATTATGGTGTGCAATCTTGAAATCTTTGCAAGAGATTCTACCATATTATTATTCAAGTTAGATCCGTTATCAGTAATGATCTTACTTGGCACACCATAACGACATATGATTTGATTCTTGATAAACCTCACAACAACTTTCTTGGTTACATTTGCATACGATGTCGCTTCAACCCATTTTGTGAAGTAGTCAATTGCCACCATAATGAAATGATGTCCATTCGAAGCTTTGGGCTAAATCTTCCCAATCATATCAATTCCACACATGGAGAAGGGTCATGGGGAAGAAATAACATTCAATAGTGTCGAAGGAACATGAATCTTATCCGCATATATTTGACACTCATGGCATTTCTTCACAAACTTGGAACAGTCAGATTCCATTGTCGGCCAATAGTAACCTGCTCACAACATCTTCTTTGCCATTGCATGTCCATTGGAATGAGTACCAAAGGATCCTTCATACACTTCAGTCATCAACTAGTCTGCTTCGTGTCTATCCACGCATCTGAGCAGAACCATGTCGAAGTTTATCTTGTACAGTACTTCACCATTCAAGTAGAAATTGCCGGCTGACCTTCTCAAAGTCTTCTTGTCTTTCAAAGATGCCCCAGATGGGTAAATCTGACTTTGAAGGAAACATTAAATGTCGTAATACCACGGCTTCTCATCTTTAACCTCTTCAACAGCAAATACAAGAGCTGGTCTATCAAAACACATCACATTCAATTTGGGAACTTCATTCCAGTACTTCGCTACAATCATTGATGCCAATGTTGCAAGAGCATCTGCCATCCGGTTCTCATCTCGAGGGATATGATGAAACTCAACCTTTGTAAAGAAAGTTGAAATCCTCCTCGCATAATCTCTATATGGTATCAAATCGGGTTGATTTGTCTCCCATTCACCTTTAATCTGATTTACAACCAAAGCGGAATCTCCGAAGACATCTAAATACTTGATCCTGAGATCAATGGCCTCTTCGAGCCCCATAATGCAAGCTTCATATTCTGCCATATTGTTTGTACAGTTGAAAGTTAATCTAGCTGTAAATGGAAAATGTGTGCCTTGAGGAGTAATGATCACTGCCCCAATGCCATTTCCATATTGATTAACAGCTCCATCAAATACCATGCCCCAACGGGAGCCAGGTTCTGGCCCTTCTTCAAGCAATGGTTCATCACAATCTTTCATTTTCAAGTACAAGATCTCTTCATCAGGAAAATCATACTGCATTGACTGGTAATCTTCAATTGGTTGGTGAGCCAAATGGTCAGCCAAGATACTACCTTTGGTTGCTTTCTGAGAACGGTATTCAATATCATACTCTGATAGCAACATCTGCCAATGAGAAATTCTCCCAGTTAAAGCAGGCTTTTCGAATATATACCTGATTGGATCCATTTTGGATATCAACCAAGTGGTATGATTCAACATATACTGACGCAGACGCTTAGCAGCCCAAGCCAATGCGCAACAAGTCTTCTCTAGCATGGAATACCGAGTCTCCCAGTCGGTGAACTTCTTGCCGAGGTAGTAGATCCCAAATTCTTTTTTTCCAGTCTCATCTTGCTAACCTAGAACACAACCCATACTATCTTCAAGCACATTCAAATACATGATCAACGGTCTTCCTTCAACAGGTGGAGATAAAATCGGGGGTTCAAGCAGATACTCTTTGATACTATCAAAAGATTTCTGGCAGTCTTTGGTCCAATCACAAGACTGATCTTTCCGAAGAAGCTTGAATATAGGCGCACATGTGGCAGTCATTTGTGAAATGAATCTTGAGATATAATTCAAGCGGCCGAGAAAACCTCTAACTTGCTTCTCAGTTTTGGGCGCAAGCATCTCTTGTATTACTTTGACCTTGGAAGGATCAACTTTAATACCCTTCTCGCTGACAATAAAGCCAACAACTCACCAGAACGAACACCAAAAGTACACTTATTGGGGTTCAAGCGGAGTTTATACTTCCTCAAACGCTGGAATAACTTCAACAAATGCTCGACATGTTCCTCTTCATCAATTGATTTAGCAATCATGTCATCGACATAAACTTCAATCTCTTTATGCATCATATCATGAAAAAGAGTAGTCATTGCTCTTTGGTAAGTTGCACCAGCATTCTTTAAATCGAAAGACATCACTCTATAACAGAATGTTCCCCAAGGTGTAAGAAATATGGTCTTCTCCATATCTTCGGGTGTCATCTTGATCTGATTATATCTGGAAAATCCATCCATAAATGAAAAGACTTTGAATTTAGCAGTGCGTCTACCAACATATCAATGTGTGGCAGAGGGAAATCATCTTTCGGACTGGCTTTATTCAGATCTCTATAATCAACACACATGCGGACTTTTCCATCTTTCTTCGGCACGGGTACAATATTGGCCACCCATTGCGGATACTCAGCGGTCACAAGGAAACTGGTATCAATCTGCTTCTACACTTCTTCTTTGATCTTTATTGCCATATCAGGATGAGTTCTTCTCAATTTCTACTTAACTGGCGGGCATTCTAGCTTCAACGGCAATCTATGCTCCACAATCTCAGAATGCACACCAGGCATGTCTTGATAGGACCAAGCAAACACATTTGAATATTCTCGAAGAAGATCAACCAACCCCTTCTTAACATCTGGACACAATCGAGACCCAATCTTGACTTCCTTCACATCATCCTAGGAACCTAAGTTGACTAGCTAAATCTGCTCTTCGCACGGCAGAAGGTCTTTTCATCATGCTCAAGAAGACGAGATAATTATTCACTTACTTCTTCATTACTTTCCTCCTCGGCCTCAAACATAGGGAATTCAAAATTTGGAGAAGCAGAAGGATCATTGTATTCAATGGGGTTAGAAACCAACCTGCATAATGATTTGATATTTTGATTTTAGAGAAGTGAATTTTGTGACCAAATATTATGCAGATGGACAATTATTTTATTTATTTATGTTTTTTGTGATTATCATTTTCAGAATAAAGCAAAAAGTAAAAACAAAACATCATAGATGTGGATGAATAGAATTAATTTTATTAATGATCAATTTCAAAATACCCAAACAATGTTCACTTCTCCCTTAGGCATAGGAAAAGGATTTTTTAAAACATATAAAAGAAATTACTTAGATTGATGCAAAGTAACAGGAATATCAACAGCAGTCCAATTGTTGCAAGCCTTTCCATGCGTCACAAAATTGGTGCAGTCTTCCTCTTCGTCATTCTCTAGCACAGCATCTAAGTGTTTGTTCATTGCCATGAATGAACCCTCCGCTACGGAAGCTAAGTCGCATATCCTCAGACCTTGCAGTTGATGAATCTCGCTGAAAGCCCATACCGGTTCTACCTTTGTTGTCTGAGACCTCTACCATGCGCCCTCACTGATCAACATTTCCTTTTTCAACAATCTTCTTTGCATCCTTCAATGAGGACATAGGTGCCCCAACTCTCTTTTCAACAACAATAGATAAGGCTTGGAACGGAGTTCCAACCTCATCCTCAGCTTCAACATAAGAGAAAGATGACAGGTGGCTAACCAACAACGCTTTCTCCCCGCCAATAATAACAAGCTTTCCATTCCTTACAAATTTGAGCTTCTGATCCAATGTGGAAGTAACAGCTCCCGCCTCATGGATCCATGGCCTTCCCAACAGAGAACTGTAGGCCAGGTGGATATCCATTACTTGAAAAGTAATATGAAAATCAATCAGACCTATCTTCACTGGAAGGTCCACTTCACCAATAACTATTTTGCGTGAACCGTCAAAAGCTTTGACGATTACACCGCTATACCTCATGGGCGCTCCTTGATATCACAACTTTGTCTGAGTTGACTTAGGCATCACATTTAGTGACGACTCGATGTCAACAAGCACATTAGACAAAGCATCATCTTTGCAATTCATAGAGATATGTAAAGCCAAGTTATGATTTCTACCCTCCTCAGGGAATTCCTCATCACAAAAACTGAGATTGTTACAGGAATTGATGTTAGCTACGATATGATCGAATTGATCCACCGTAACATCATGTTCCACAAATGCTTGCTCAAGAACTCTTTACAGTGCTTCCCTGTGCGCTTCTGAATTCATAAGCAGAGACAATACTAAAACCTTTGAGGGGGTTTGGAGCAGTTGCTCTACCACATTGAACTCACTTTTCTTGATCAGACGAAGTACCTCATCATCATCATTAGCCTTCAAATTGCTGGATTCACCAGACTTATACTTTGAAGCACTAACCGGATCTACAGCAGGCACTTCCACCTCCTTACTGACAGCCGATTCTTCTTTGTCCTTTGGAAACACGGTCTAAACACACGACCACTGCGGGTCACTTTGGTAACATCAACAATGCTCACTACAGAGCTGGTCGTAGGCAACGAGACCTCTTGACCATCCTTCATCATTGTTGCATTATACTGATACAAAACAGCTTTATCGTATGAATACGGGACTGGACGCGCTAACCGTATAACCAACAGCGATACCGATTTGTTGTTGACGATGTTACTGTTACTACTGTCGTATTGAATCACCACTCTCTCGGGATTCTTGAAAACGGGCACTATGACATTCACATCGTCATCTACATGACAGGATTGAACAATTTGATATCCCTTTTCACAATCTCACAACCTCTCGGGTTAAGACTGCAGATAGCACAACCATCATGGTCATGCTCAGAATCACTCACAATACAAATGTCCTTATGCATCGTCACTAAGGACCTCCGAATGAAACGAACATCAAACACTTTAAACTCCCCAGGACAATCGTCCACCATATTAACAGAAGAATTCCTATGAGCGGGAAATGGATTTGCTTTCACGTTTGGTGCACGGTCCTCAAAGGATACCATTCCACTCTTTACTAGCTTCTGAACTTCATACTTGAGCGGATAGCAATTCTCTATGTCATGTCCGTGTGCTCCTTGGTGAAAAGCACAACGGATTTCAGGCTTGTACCACCATGGAAGTGGTTCTGGAATTTGTGGCGGGTTTCTTGGTTGGAGTAGGCTCTTGAGAACCAAAGATGGGTAAAGCTCTGCATAAGTCATAGGAATCGGGTCAAAAGAGACCTTCTTCCTCTCAAAGTTTTGTTGATGGTGATTCTTGGTATTGTTGTTGTTGCAGGTGTTTGTTCGTTGTCGTGGTTGTTGTTGTTGACGTTGTTGTTGTTGTTGCTGAATTGGTGTTGCTTGATTATTCGTAAATACAGGAATGACTGAAGATACTTGATGATGGTGTTGATGGGATGGTTGATTCTTTTTGATATGAGGCCTTCTCTTCCTCCCACTAGAAATTGCATTAGCTTCGCTATCTTTCTTCTTCCCAAAACTTTTGCCATATCTCTTGCTTGATGATGCTTCCTCCTTTGACAAACGTTCTTCTCGAACACCTTCCTCAAGCCTCATCCCCATATTTACCATTTCGGTAAAGTCACTGGGGGCACTGGCAATCATGCATTCATAATAAAATGAACTCAGGGTATTCAAAAAGATTTTTGTCATCTCTTTCTCTTCCAAAGGAGGAGTGATCTGAGCAGCTAACTCTCTCCATCTATGCGTGTACTCTTTGAATCTCTCAACTGGTATCTATTAGGTGCCATATCCATATTGTACTTATACTACTTGACAAAAGCTTCTCCCAAGTCGTTGAAAGTGCGAATGCTTGCACTGTCCAACCCCATATACCAATGGAGCGCGGCACCGGTAAAATTGTCTTGGAAGTAGTGGATCAATAATTGATCGTTGTCCGTTTGGGTAGATATTTTGCGGGTATACATCACTAGATGACTGAGCGGACATGTGTTCCCTTTGTATTTTTCAAAGTCAGGCACTTTGAATTTCACCAGAATCTTCACATTCGGCATAAGACATAACTCAGCAACACTTTTCCCAAACAAATCCTTACCTCGCAACGTCTTCAGGTCCTTGTGCAGCTCAAGAAACTGATCATTCATTTCTTCCATTTTCTCATAAACATCCGGACCCTCAGATGGCTCAGAATAATAAATGGTGTCCTCTACATGAGGTAAGGTGTGTACAACGGGAGGTGGCACAGACATGGTCGGGCTAGATGCCGGCATAGAAGCAAAAGTAGGCGCAAAGCCTTCAGGCATGAAGTTTGGCGGCATTCCCCACAGGAATTCGGCATGCATAGCAGGTGCAAAGTGAGCGGTAGCAGTAGGCATGGTAGAGGTAGCTACCTCTGAAATCACAGTCCTCTGAGGAGGAGGACTTGCGGGTGTTGGAGAAGATTGACTCTGAGCAACCAACACTGACTCCATCATGGCAGTCAATCGAGCGATCTCGTCCTTCAACTCTCTATTCTCTTGCTCAAGATGTTCCATGATTCTCAGATGATTGGCACGAGTGTTGTACCGATGAGTCAGCTTGACTGAAACACAGAAGAAACACCAATGAGACATCTGGCGAAAGAAAAACCTGCTTATGCAAATGATGCATGAAATACAATGCTTGTTTGTTTATTTTTATTTTCGAGGAACTTACTATATCATTTACACACACACACACACACACACACACACACACACACACACACACACACACACACACACACATATATATATATATATATATATATATATATATATATTATATATATATATATATATATATATATATATATATATATATATATATATATATATATATATATATAATATATATATATATATATATATATATTATATATATATATATATATATATATATATATATGTACCTTACAACAAATGACCATAAAAATCTCTTCTTATTTATAGAATTGGAAGGATTACACTGAGTACAATTTCAGAAACCAAATGAAAAATACAAGAGAAAAGGAGACTAGTCATCCTAAGGATCCCTAACAACGTTAGAAGATCTAGCCGAAGGAGCGTACTTCCTTCGAATGCGTCGAATCTCGATCTCAAAAGAAGCCTTCATCTGAGTCTTCTCGAGGACAAGCTAATCAACAATCTTCTTCCAAGCGACGAAAGGATGAGGCATGCTAGAAGATGGAACCTCCGAATCTCTCTGTCTCTTTGTCACTCGGTCTTCAAGTAGCTCAATAAGTGCATCTTTATCCTTATACTCCAACTGCAACTCCTCATGCTTCTTGGTCAAAGCACGAAAACACTCTTCCCACATATCTTTCTCTTACTTCATCTTGGGGAGTGCGTCTTCCAACTCCTCTACATATTGGTTAGGGAGAGTTAATGGCTCAACCACAACCATAGATATAGGTCTCTCACAAGGATAAGTCATTTTTAACTCCAAATCTCTCTTCTTCACCCAAAGAGTGTAAGCTTCCAAAGCTACACAGTTGCGCGGACCAAGCTCCGATCTTCCTTTCCTATGCACATTATGCCAACCATGCACAATCTTCTGCTTTAAATGTTGGGGATCTTTACCCTCTTGATAGAAAAGACCTTCTAACAAAGTTTTATTAGGTTTGTCTCTCAAGGGGAACCCAAGTTGACGACGAGCCAAAGCAGGGTTGTAGTCAATTCCTCCTTGTGTACCAATGAGAGGCACATTAGAGAAATCACCATAAAAATCAATAATCTCCAAACTGCTCAAAGAAGGATCATACCAAACTATATCATCATTAGTGAGAGACATGAGTCTCTGAGACCACCGTAGACATTGTTTTTTCTCCACAAAAGCAGGTGTCTGAGGTAAGTGCGAAATAAACCACTTTTATAGAAGAGGAATGCAACAAACAATAGTCCATCCACCTTTTGAATTCCTTAGATGCAAAGAGAAATACATATCACCCAACAAAGGAGGCACAGGATTACCAATCAAGAAAAGTCTAATGGCGTTAACATCAACAAAACTGTCAATGTTAGGGAACAAAGCTAATCCATAGATGAGCAACACAAAGATAGCTTCAAAAGCATCCATACTACCGGCTTGAGCAAAGGCAATAGCTTCCTTGATGAGGAAATCAAATGGCAACCCAAATAAACCTCATTTCTTCACCCAATGAGCCTTTATCTCAGACTTCTTCAAGTGAAGAGCTTCAACAATAAGATGAGATCTAGGAATCTCCTCCAATCCACTAAAAGGCACTCTACTAGAAACGGGTATTCCCAAGAGATGGGCATACTCCTCCAATGTAGGCATAAGCTGATAATCTGGGAAAGTGAAGCAACGGTAGAGAGGATCATAGAACTGCACAAGCACACTCAGGAGTCCTTCAACCACGTCAGCACACAAGATAGATAGAAGCTTCCCATGGCATTGTTTGAAGTCCAAGGGATCTAATATAAAAGATGCTAGCTTTCTTAAATCTTTTAAGTCGAAACATCTAAAACTGTACTTCTTAGTGTTCCTTCGTCCATAATCCATGGTCTGAAAATATTTGCAAATAATACCTCAGTTCCTTGAAATTTTTATGTGATGAATGTTATGATGCGCATGAATGCATGAATGCAATAATCATAGATAAGGGATCACACACAAGGCAAGCAAACAAAGGTCAAGGGATGAATCAAGTCATTGTCAAGATCAATCATCCATTTTGGTGGATTATGGTTTTCACCTTATCAACACCCAAGTTCCATTGATATTGACAAGACTTGATTGGATCAACCAAGAATCAAGGGTTTGTTGTAAGTCACGAGCATGGAGTCTGGGTAAGAACCATCCCAAAGGAGTGAACTAAGGACAAAACATTGTAGATCATGTTCTAAAAAGTTCTCAGAGTCTTAATTCCATCTATCAGATATTACAGGATAAGATGACTGACTCATCGACCCATAATATTCTCAAGAGAAACTCGTCTGAGTGTAGTATCACGTAATAACTGTTATCAAGTCTACACCTGAACATTCTCCGCACTACGTCCTAAATAGGCCAAGAGGGGGTATTGATTCTACGATCCTCAGCTTCTCGGACCCAAATTAGAGATAGTAATGCCTAACCGTAAATACTTCTGTGACATTTCCAAATCCAAAAGGGTCTCCACTAAGTAGATGAATTTCAAGCACACTTGTTAAAGACTACTCCATACAAGTCGAACATGACTCTACCATCCTCCTATCTTAATTGCACTCAAGTTCGGGTTAGAACTTATCTCACCACTCAGAGATCACCAAGCACAACAAGCAAATTATATCATACAAACAAATATTCATACATCTTATATATACAATTATATACACACAAAAAAGTAGGCTAAACCCACTGGAGACTAGTCCCCAGCAGAGTCGCCACTTAATTTCTATAGTGGTAAATTCATGATCATCAAGCTATGGATAAGCAAGATCTCAAATAACAAGAGTCGCCACTGCGCTTTTATTGCTTCCAAGGGAAAAGGGAAAAAGTACGAACAAAACACAAAAGTAAGAAGTTTTCAAATCAAAACTAATAAAATGTCAGAGATTACAGGTAAGGGGGTTGGTTACACAGAAGGAAGGTGTTAGCACCCAAAGTGTCCTAGGTACTCCTAGGGAGCCCTTTTTTGTGTGCATATGTATTTTGTACAAAGTGATGTTTACAAACAAATAGAATGGGGGGGGGGGGGGAGGTGAGAAAAGAATTTATTAATTATATTTTTGTGTTTGACAAGACCTTCAGACTTTTGCCTACGTACCAACATAAAAATGAGGGATCAAAACCTCGTAGTTCGTGATACAAATTTCAAAGTGGATGCATTGCTTTTAACAAAAATTAAGTTTGAAAGGCACAAAGGCCTAAAAATGGTTTGAATGAGTTAGTTCTTTTTTGGCTTTTTTGAAAGTTTAAGTTAAGTATAATTAAGTCTATTTACAAGTTTGATTAAGAAAAGAAGTTTGAAAATGCAATGGCGTAAGGCCAAAGTTTCTAGTTTGTAAAGTGGTCAAAGTTTAGAACAAAACTAGTTCAAGCAAAGAAGAAATTTTTAAAAGGAGGGAGAGATTTTGAAATTAAGTAAGTGTGGAGGAGATGAAGAGACTAATCCTATGTACAAAATTAAAACTTAAGAGTTGAAAAGATCTGACCAATGGGTAGCAATCCAATAGACAAGAATGTCTTATAGAAAACCCAAATTCCCTTGGATATTAGAATCAAGCCACAAACAATGCATACAATATTATCTTAAAGAGAAAGGCATCAAATAAAGATAGCCCTATCCAATCCTTAGCCATTCCATGATCTCTTTCAAATTTGCCCATGTAGCAGATGAATTCCACAAGTCACGGGTTCAAAATAACAACTTCACAATGATCATGTTGCAGATGGAATCAAAGGGATCTTCAATGATGTATCAGATGAAGTTTTAAATTGCAAGCACTTAGTTACATTAAAGTTGGCATTGGCCAAGTCCTTTAGCATAGGAATGTTGCCTAAATTCTAAGTCCAATTGTTCAAGATCAAACCAACAGTCCACACAATAGTCTTTTAGGGTTTTTTGTTTCTTATTATGTACATTAATCGTCAAAGACCATACAAACAAACAAAATATACACAAACAAGATATATTAAACAACATGGTCCAAATGGACAAAGTGAAAAGGCATTAATATAAACAATTAGAATGGTATGAATAATGGCAAATGAATAGAGCTTGAAAGTTAAAGTGCATTAAAAGTAAATGGCCTAAAATTAAATGTTAGTTGTTCATGAGTTAGAAGTTAGTATTGTTTTGTTTTTTGCTTTTTTTGTTTTAAGTCATTCTTTGGAGAACACTCAACCCACTTATCACAAGGAAGGAAAAAAGGCCAAGTTTCCATACAATACCATGAAAGAGGGGAGACTTACAATCTTACTAACTAGAACGTTATGCCTTTTGTGTCAAAAATTTAGCTCTATGTTAAGCAATCATAATTGGACTTATGTAGAAGTCACAACTATTTGAGGTCAGGCAATAGAATTTTGGTGTTAATGCATGTTAGAGACATAGTCTAATGATTGACTATGCTCATGAAACATACCACACACAAAAAAGAATATGCAAAAGAGGTGGCTTAATCTCATCCATACTTATGATGATTTTGCAATCAACTAGCCTTAGGACTTTTATAAACATCATAGGCCTAATGAAATGGATGCATAAAGAAGGGGAATTAGATGAAGAGGGAGGGGAATGGATCAAAACTCAAATTGATCAAAGGAGGAATTTTACCAAATTAATATCTGTAAGACCCTAATTTTGACCCTAAGATCCCTCATGGCATCATAATATTGCATTTGCATCTTGCCTCAAGGATCATAAGCATCTTGGCTCTTACCCTAGGGTGGGAACTTTTGTGAGTTGGTTTGAGATCACCAAGCATGCTTGAATTGTATATTATTGCTTTTCTCATTTTATTTACTAACCAAAAGCACAAAAATATGTCACTAACATCTTTTGTTTGTAGCTTGAGCAGTCACAAGATCCAAAGCTTCTAGGTGGCCCTATGTGCATTGATATGGCCAAGTGAAGATGAAAGCAAGCATGGAAATGGTTCCCAAATCTCTCATCCATCAAATATGCCTCCCAAATATCTCAAATCATCATTTTGATCAAAGCAAACCAAGGGGCTTGAGGCTTGTTTCCCAAGGAAACCCTAATTCATCTGTTCATCAACCGTGCCTTGCTCATGAAACAACCTCAACCCATGATCAAATGAATTCAAGGGAAGTTATTTAATGCATCATTTAATGCATATTTGAGCTTATTTTAGTGTCCTCAATCATCAATTCATCAAGATTTGAAGTATGGACTTGAGAAGTTGATCAGTCAATTCATCTGACTATTTTGAAGTACACTGTGACCTAACTTATGATGTGTTTGTCAAATGGAGATGACCCCAAGATAAAAAATGTTCTTAAGAATCATATGAACAACTTTTATGTTCATCAAAAATTGATTTGAATCTTGGAAGGGCATCATCCATTTCAAGACATTATAGGTCATTTTGACTGAAACCCTAATTTTGGGTCAATTTCCCAAGCACATAACTCATTCATTTTTCATGATTTTGAGGTGGGATCAAATGCATTGGAAATATTAAGATGTCTAATTAAATGTTTATGTTTGGAAAAATTTCAAAATCCTAAAATAAATACATGTGATATGCAAAACATTATAGGTCACTTTGGACCAAAGGCATTGAAATGTGAAAAAGTCCAACTTCAAGTGCCCATAACGTCTTCATCAAAAATCCAAATGATGCAAAATTTAAGTCCAAATTTTTTGTCTTGAAAAGATATACAACTTTTATGTTGAAGGTTTTGTCATTTGGAGACTGCATCATTGAAACAAAAAGGCTTGAAGTTTGGCCATTTTGAAATTTTCATATGTACATGTTTTGCACCCTACACTTCATGATCATTTTTCACCAATTTCCAAATGTCAAATGAAGTTTTGGTCAACATAAAAAATGATCCTCATGCAAAAATATTTCCAACCATTACCCATAAGGTTATGCTTCAGTTTGGAAAATGCCATTTTCGAAGAAATGAACAAGTTGGTACAATTTTGGAAACCATTTAAAAATGCATTGCATGAGCAAAGCATACACAATCTGCACGTCCATTCTGATTTCATTTGGCATAAGCTTGCAAATCCAAGTGGAATTGGGCCCTCCATGCACCTGTACAGGCCCATGCATGGAGGCCCTTTCCATCCATGCAATGCTTTGTTCATGCATATCAGCTACAATCTACTATAAATACAAGGCCAATGCTTCTCATTTCAGCAACCTAAGGGCGCCTTACATGCTGCACGAATTATCCCTCAACCATACTCAAAGTAACTCACCATTTTCTCTCAAATTTTTCAGATCTAAACTTCAATTTCCTTGATTGATTTTTAGATCTACAGTTCCTAAACCTTGCTCACCTTGATCCATAGAAGATACTGCAAGCATTAACATCAAAAGATCATGCTCTCAAGCTCTGCAATTCAGAGGTTCACTTCAAATTTTATTTTCTTCGAATCTACTTGCATATTGCTTATTTCTTGTTGTTGTTGTGTTGTCTGAAGTCCTCTACATTTAGGCAATCTTTCTGAGCTTTTAATTTTCAAAATCCAACAAGTTTCAGTTGAACACCACAAAATTCAAGCTCTGATTCCTCTTACTATGGGAGCCTAGAGCGAATTTGGTTGGTACAGGGGTGATGTACATCACCACAACTTTCATTTGGTACCTGGATCGTGGCTATTGGTGAATATTTTATTCTCTGCAACTTTGGCCGTCGCCGGAGGTTGGCCGGAGAAGACGGTGGTGTACACCACCGTCTGGTTGCCAGGTTGATTATGAGCCACACGATTCGTTTTCCAGATTTGATCACAGCCACTCAATGTTATGACTTATTTATTGGCCATGTGTGTGATGCATTGACTGAAGCGCATGGTTGAAGCGCGCATGTGGTCCACACGATTTTCCAGCTCAATTAATGAGCTCTCCATCTAACGCTCCCCGTTTTTTGCAATTTTAATTTCAAATTTCATTTTCTTTTTATTTCTATAATTCCTTTTCATTTCAAAAAATCATATCTCCTTCATTAATGGTCCAAAAAATGTGAGACCAATTGCATTTTTCTTCTTTTAATTTCTAGTTTCTAAAAATGATTTTTAATATTTTTTATTTTATCATTTGTTATTTTTTAGGAATTTTCTCTTTTCTGGTTATTTTTATTTCATTTTAAATAGTTTTTGATATTCAAAAAATACAAAAATATTTTTCCAACCTCTTTGAATGATGATAGATCTATGAAAAATATTCTCATCAATTTATTAATTGATTTGAGATTTATTTGAGATTTTAATTCAATTAGGTTATTTTTATGCATTTTTAATTGATTAAAAATAGTTTCTGACTTCTAAAAATGCTGAAATTTTTTGTCAAACTTTTTTTGACCTTGTTGAACTTAGGATAATTCACTTGGACTTTTAAAAGTCGATTTGAAGTGAATTTGAAATTTGACCTTTCTTTATTATTTTAATTCATGTATTATTTTACTTTTGAAAAATACCAAAAATATTTTATTTATTTCTTGACTTCTAATCTTCATCTTACTTCTGTTTACTATTGTTTGACCTTGATCTCCTCTATCTTTGGTCAATGATTGTTGATTATCTCATTTCATTTCCATTAATGCACTTTAATTTTATTCCTCTTCTTCTTCTTTTTTTTCTTTTCTTATCAATGAGTTAAAGTTTGGTGGTTAGCCTTGATACATGGGAGATTTAACCTTCCTTGATTCAAATTTAATTCATCTTAATTATAGATCAAGTGAATGACTTTGCATTAAGGATATGTTGCTTCCTAATCAAGCAAAGAACCTAAATCAATACAAGATCATTTCTCATCTTCTTTTGGCATGGCAAGTTGTAGGAGTTTGATTCACTAATCAAAATCTCTAACTTGTGTTTTTGCCTACATTATTATTGACCGACCTCAGATAGTTGTGACTTCTACATAAGTCCAATTACGATTGCTTAACATAGCGCTAAATTGCCTTATGGCACACTAATACTAACACTAACCATTAACCATTAACATTTAATTCTTGCACTTTACATTTATGCAATTTACTATTCTTGTATATATTATTCATTTGCTTTTGCCCTTTGCTCATTTGAGCACATGTTTATGTTAATGCAATTTGCCTTTTGCTCACTTGAGCACATAATTGTGTATATATTATTGTGCTTGTGTTTTATTTTGATTGTTGTGGACCAAATGCAAAATGGACAAAAAGGACTTAGACTTTAGGACATTTCCTATGCAAAATGGAGTCAAAGAGCAACTAGGCGTTAGGCCTTTAGAGTGCTATAAAAGTCAAAGAGCAACTAGGCCTCCTGCCTTTAGAATGCTTAATGTTGAAGAAGAATTGAAAGGACCAATTTCTAAACTCCTTCTTGTCCATTCTTTGTTTGCTTGATAAAACTTTTTGATGTGTGTGTTCTTGTGCTAGGGATTCCAACATTGAGCCTAAGTGAAGAACCATTGTCATGAGTTTCTAAAGAGAGAGCTCTAAGAGCCATTGGGGATCTTCTAAGAGCTTGCTTGCTTGATTGATTGCTTGAGTATACACTTGTTTGCTTGCTTATTCCAAAGGATGGGAGCTACTTGGATCATCAATATGATCTCAAGAAGGGAACTCAATTTGTGGTCTTATTTCTTTCCCTTCATCTCTTGTATGCTTAGGACTTTATCCATTCTTCTTCTTCTCTCCACTCTAACCCAAGCCAAAACTTTTGTGCAAACATTACCACTTCTTTTCAAACATTAGAAACCTAAGCATTATGCTTTTGATTGTCAAACTTTCTTTTCATGACACTTATTTTGAATTAAATCTTTAAGTCAACTTTGACCATATTTTGTAAATACTTTTCATTGGTAAATATAACTCATTCAAATGCTTTTGTGGTTTCAATGGCCACTTTCTTATCAAAACTTTTCATAACCTTTAGCTATTAGGTTTGAGTTATCCTTGAGGTAGGTATAATACTCACCTATATCCTTAGTGATAGACAATGAGTCTTCCATGCTTATTATAGGGTTAACCCCTCACTAGCATGTTGAAGACATCCTCACATGGTGGATTTGTGGTTTTAGGTTGAGTTTTCTCCCTTGGATAACAAAAGACCTTAAGGCTTTTGGACCAATCAATTCACCAACTTGTTTTGAGATTTCTACCCCGAACTACAAGGTTTTGATCCTAATCTTTTTTAAGATGGTACATAGGCAATGGGTTTATCCATTCAAACACAAAATTGTAAATAACTTGTATATTCTCTTCTCATCTCCCAAATCATGTTTGCACAAACAAATTTTCACAAAAATACCAACCTTACAACAAGTGTGAAAAGGGCTCCCTAGGAGTACCTAGGATGTTTTGGGTGCTTAACACCTTCCCATTGCATAACCAACCCCCTTACCCCGATCTCTGACTTTTTTTAATAGTTTTTGATTCGATAAAACTTCTCGGTTTTTGTTCGCTTTCTAACCTTTCTTTTGGATAAATAGAAGTGCGGTGGCGACTCGACTTGTATGGTTTACTTTTGATTTAGTCAATAAATCTAAAGGTAACGAATACCCCGCTACAGAAAAGTGGCGACTCTGCTGGGGAACATTTGCCTAGTGGGTTTTGCCTACTTTTCATATTTGTTGTATTGTATTGTATATTATTCTTTTGTGACATATTTTTTGTGCAATTTGAGATTACTGTATTGTATGTAATGATTTAATTGCTTGATATATTAATTCCTTGTATGCTTGGTGATCTTTGTGAGATGAGTTCTATACCTGAACTCGAGTGCACTTAGGACAGGAGAATGGCATAGTCTTGTTGACTTGTGTGGAGTTATTCCTTAGCAAGTTGACTTGCAAGCCCATTCACTTGGTGGAGGTCATGTTGGGATCAATAATGTCACACGAGTAGTCGTGGTTAGGCATTACTCTTTCCAATATAGACCTTAGAAGCCAAGGACCTTAGTTTACCAAGCCCATCTTGGGCTATTTTTTAGGACGTAGTGCGAAAGTCGTTCAAGTGTAAGATTTGATACGATTGCTACGCGATACTACACTCATAAGAGTCTCTCTTGAGAATATTTTTGGAATACGAGTAGTCGTTTATCCGATAATATCCGAAAGATGGGATGATGACTATGGGAACCTCTTGTAGAACATGTTTGGAAGGTTTAAACCCTAGTACATTCCCTTTGGGTGGTTTTTAACCGAGACTCCATGCTCGTGACTTGCAACAAACCCTTGATTCATGTTTGATCCGTTCTTGTATCCTTAATATCAATGGAACTTGGGTGTTGATAGGGTGTAAACCATAATCCACCAAAATGGAGGATTGATAAGGATAACTTGATCCATCCCATGACCTTTGTGTGGTGTGCTTTTCTTGATCCTTGAGTGTGATTGTTGCATCCATGCATTCATTCATGCACCCATTTGCATCCATATCATAAATAATGAGAAAATTTTCAAGGAACTTAAGAGGTCTATTTGCAAATTTTCAGACATGGACAAACAAAAAAGGAATATGAAGAAGTACAGTTTCAGACAACCCGACTTGAAAGAGCTAAGGAATTTGACATCCTATGTATTAGATCCCTTGGGTTTCAAGGCTTGTCATGGGAAGCTTCTATCTATTCTGGCTACTCAAGTGGACGAAGGTTTGATGAGCGTATTGGTGCAGTTCTATGATCCCTTGTACCGTTGCTTCACATTTCCGAATTTCCAGCTTTTTCCCACGCTTGAGGAGTATGCCTATCTTGTGAGTATACCTATTCTGGATCAGTTGTCGTTTAGTGGCTTAGAGAGGGTTCCTACTTCTCAAGAGATTGCTGATATGTTGCATATAGATGAATCTCTGGTTGGTGCTCATATGACTACCAAAGGTGGAATTCAAGGTCTCCCTTCTGAGTTCCTCATTGCTCAAGCTACCTTATATGGGGAGGCCATGAGCGAGGACACCTTTGAGGCCATATTTGTACTTCTCATTTATGGGCTAGTGCTATTCCCCAACATCGACAAGTTTGTGGATGTGAACGCTATTAGGATTTTCTCTACTCTTAATCCCGTTCCGACTCTGTTGGGTGACACTTACTTTTCTTTGCATATGAGGAATGCAAAGGGTGGTGGTACCATTGTGTGTTATTTGCCTCTGCTATACAATTGGTTTATTGCGCACTTGCCGCAAACAGTCGCCTTCAAGGAGAACAAAGGATGTCTACGGTGGTCCATGAGACTTATGTCTCTCACTGATGATGATATCTGTTGGTACAACCGTGTATATGATGGTGTGCAGATTGTCGACTCTTGTGGTGGATTCTCCAATGTGCCTCTTCTTGGTACATGTGGTGGGATTAACTACAACCCTATTTCGGCACGTCGTCAGCTTGGGTTCCCCCTAAAGGATAAACCTAATAACATTCTGTTAGAAGGTGCATTCTTCCAGGAGAGTAAAGATCCCCAAGGCTTGAAGGGCAGGATGGTTCGCGCTTGGCGCAAGATCCATAGGAAGGGAAGGAAAGACACTACAACAAACAAGACCTTAGACAGCGCTTTTTTTAGCCTTAGACAGCGCTTTAAAGCGCTGTCTAAACCTCCGCTGCTAAAGGTTTAGACAGCGCTTTTTTAAATCTTAAAAGCGCTGTCTAAGCCCCCCCCCCCCTTAGACAGCGCTTTGGCCAAAAGCGCTTTATAAGACCCTCTTATTTTAAATTTTTTAGGTATACCTTAGACAGCGCTTTTGAAAAGCGCTGTCTAAGCCCCACCCCCTTAGACAGCGCTTTGGCCAAAAGCGCTTTCTAAGACCCTCCTATTTTAATTTTTTTAGGTATATCTTAGACAACGCTTTTCAAAAAGCGCTGTCTAAGCCCCCCCCCCCTTAGACAGCACTTTTGCCTAAAGCGCTTTCTAATCCCCCCCTTAGACAGCGCTTTTTACAAAAGCGCTGTCTAAGGTATAAGAATTTTTTTGAAGCTTTTGTTTTAAACCACATTTTTTCCAGGTTTATAAACCAGAATTTCTACCTGTTTTCAACCAGATTTTGACAGACAATTATCACATTTTATATATGTCATTTTGGCCTTTTTTCTACCAATTTTTGGCTAACAAATATATATATATATATATATACCAATTCAAACCAATTTTGCCTTAAATGTATCAAAATATATACAAATTTATGTACACATTTACAAGTCATAACATATACTACAAATGTACACATTAATTACACAAATTTATGAACAAACATTGAGCTTTATCATGAATTGACACCACTCCTCTTTGATTTCGTCCACTTGATCCTTTGTATAAAATGCACACTTGAATTCATCAAAGTACTACATAATAATATAACATATTTTGAATTAATTCCAACGTCCCTTGTTGCCGCAACCAAGGATCAATGCAATTAGCATGAAACTAGAAAACAAATAAACAGCATCAGTTACAAATTGAGATAAAATTATAAAGAGTGTCAAGCATGAGATTTTTATATACTTACGAATAGCCTGACTTCTTAATATAATACTAGTTAATATCATGCCACTGTCAATTTACTTCACTTAAAACTGAAATGTTGATTTAATGTTTGTTTGGGGTGGGGGAGAATATAAAAGGTTTTCAACATACCTAACTACTAAAATCAGTTTATAAATTTAAAACTGGAGAATATTCCACAATAAATGTTCAACTACATCAAAGATGCCTTTTCTCAATGATAAACTCAAGCTCGTGATGGAACATCCAAAGAAAAATACTTTTCAAAACAAAGGCAATGCTAACAAAAAGTCAATATCTTGCACATCCAATTTCAACTGTAGCTAAAATTTTAAAGGATTTCAACTACACTTTTTTCATTAAAATTTTATAACAGAAATGAAGATTAAAACATGACATAAAAAGCTTGATCTTCTTTCTATTAAGTTCAAAGTGACTATTGGCTTTTAAGTGTGTGTGGGCGCAAGAGAGCACGTGCATTTGTCCACCCTTGGTAAAATCTAGGTGCCAACACTCCGGAATTCAGAATGAGTGTCAACGCACACAAAATACATGATTTGACTTCTTGCATATATTAGTGACTTAGATGAACATTAGCTGAGATGACTAAGTGAACTGGCAGGATATATCATCAAACAAATAGAAAACAAACTATTTGCTAAAATGTAACAATGCAGACCAGCTAAACACACCTGATGCAGGCAGGGCAAGCTACGAAGTACATCTCCAACATTAACCTGCTCCAAGCATACACTGCAGGTGAGATCATCATCTGAGGCTTTTGAGTTTCCAGCCGCATTTGAATTATCCTGCGTTTTCTGCTAGAAACAAAAAGAAATTAATCATGCAAACCTGCCATCACTCCAAATGAAAATATAGTAATTTGATAGTAAGGAAAATAATCGATGTTGTATACTCATCATTTTGCTATTTATCTCCCTTATGGGAACATCAACTGGTGGAAAATTCACCAGACAATGTCAGAGATGGTGGTCTATATATAGCCATAATGGTCTATAAAAATGATAAAAAGATATTCAAGAAAATAATATAATGGCATAGATTTTCGAAGTCCCAAGCCCAACAATGATAAATGTGCTATTTATTTTTAACTCATCATGTAATACCCATATAAAAATGCATTATCATGCATTTTATTTTACCAACTGTTAATTATAGGTAGAAGCTTCCCATTGTCTTCATTAGTTGCATCAAATATTCAAATGGGATCTTATTTTCATATAATTTAAAAGTATATGTAACATTAATCTATATCAATGCATTAAATTAAATAATTTCGAATGGTAAAAAGTCATTGAATAGTTTAAGCATACAATATATAGATATATAGATTTTGTTTGGATTGGCTTATGAACAACTATTTTGAGGTGATCTACTAATATAAGCATTTGTCTCATTGTTTGGGAAAAGATTACGACTTTAAGTTGTTTTTAGCTTATTTCAATATGCTCTTCAAGATAACTTAAAAAGACAACTTACAACTTATATAAACAGTTTAACCACGTTTCTCTATAATTTAAGGGAATATATAACAACTGATCGGACTGATCACTTACTTTTGGGGAACAGAAACCCTGTATTTGTGAACTGGAAGAGCATTTATCTCTTCTTCAGTCATAGAAGGTGCAGTAGAAACATTATCCGAATCCAGAGCTCTTAAAGTTTCATAATCTAAAATTGGAAAAGGAAAAATAAAACGAATTAGGAATATTATTATATAATACACCTGAAGAGTAGTGAACACATAAATTAACTACAATATTTTTTAATTTCAAAAGGTTGTAAAAAATTTATTGTGAAACAGAGTAAGAATTTATACTATGAAAAGAACAAACAAACCTAGATCATCAAACTCCCGATCAAGAAGTGCCAGCTGAAGTCTGAGACCCTGCAGACGCCCTCGGCTTGCAAGTGCTATCGATGGAGGCATATGCAACCGTAGTTCTGTGTGGCCAAGAAGGCCACTGGCTGCTGCTGCATGAGCTTGGGCCTGGGCTTGAAGCTGTTGACATGTCGCATACATCCTTAGCATTGTAGCCATCAAAAAAACACCAAGCACTAGCCAGAGCTACAAACAGAAAACCTCATAAATCATAAACGATATTAACAAGTTCATATTTTTTTAGATGAAATTTATATGCTTTGTTTAGATACATAAGACCTTACCAGAAAATTTGGTGACATCTGGTGGGAGTTCAGTATCATGAATAACAGGAGAACTGAAATATATACGGATTAAGTTGTGAATGGAACATTGGAGAAAATATAAAAATGCAAATTATCTACACAACAAATTATAAAAGAAACTTAATTTGAAAACATACCTGTTACGAGAAAAGTGAGTGAGTTGGAATTACTAGGACGTGCTGCATGAACACGCTGAAGAAAAGATTGAAATCAGTACAAAACAACACTTTATTCATTAAACATAAATCAAAGAAACAATAAAGCATCAAATTTTTTAGATATAATAACACATTTATGCAAATAATAATTGATGCAGGCAGTACATACCAATGCACGCCTCTCAGGCATAAATCCTGGAAACCCATTTTCTATATCACCTCTTGCTCCTCGAAAAACAAAACTCATGGCTCTATATATTTGAAAACTTGAACTAAAACTTCATAAGCTGACTATATACCCAGACCAGAATCAACAATTAAAACCTTTCAATATTCTGAAATATCAAATAAAATGGTAGTCAGTAAACAAGAAACCAACACCAAATACATGATTGAGGGTGAAATTCAATAGGTATCACAGATAAGATAAAATCGGGAAAAAAAACCAAAAGTATCATATAATTATATCAAGAGAGAAAGTATATTATATAACATACCACACACTAAACCCATCAGGATTATCCCTAACATTGTCAAAAACACTTGCAATGCCTGAAACCAAATGAATGAAAATGTTAAGAAATGACGAACAAAACGCAGTAGAAATGACGAACTGAATCAGAAATGAAAAATGCAGAAATGAAGAACATACCGCAGTAGAAATGACGTTCTGAAACCGATTCTTCAAACACTTTCTGGTATTGAAACCGAATGATTACAATGTATTCTCGTTCGCTGTTAGGGTTCGCTGGAGGGGTTTAATCGCAGGAGGGAAAACAAAAAGAACTGAGAACGAAAATAGAAGTCTGAAATTTAATTTTAATTAGACCTTAGACAGCGCTTTTGTGGAAAGCGCTTTCTAAGATATGCCTTAGACAGCGCTTTCCAAAAGCGCTTTCTAAACCCCCACCTTAGACAGCGCTTTTGGTTTTAATTGAAAGACTTTAAACAGCGCTTTCTCAAAAGCGCTGACTAAGGTCTATATTTAAAAGCGCTTTCTAAAAGCGCTGTCTAAGGGGGGGGTCTTAGACAGCGCTTTCTAAAAGCGCTGTCTAAGACCCCCCCTTAGACAGCGCTTTCATTATTTTTTTAGAATATTTTCCGTGTTTTATTTTTATCTTAACCTTAGACAGCGCTTTCTTTTAAAAGCGCTGTCTAAGATGCGCTGTTAAAAAACCTTTTTGGCGTAGTGAGAGCTTGGTCCGAAGAACTGTATTGCTTTGGAACCCTATACTTCTTGGGTTAGGAGGAGAGCTTCTGAGTACCTCATGCCTTATGAGTATCCGAGACCTACACCTTTGGTTGTGGCTGGGCCTTCAACCCTCCCTAACTAAGGAGTAGAGGAGTTGAGAGACGAAGACCGTTCACGTGCCTGGTGTAAGACCCTAATTTTGTCCCTAAGATCCCTCATGGTATCATAACATTTCATTTGCATAGCCTCAAGGATCATTGAGCATCTTGGTTCCTTTTACCTTTGGGTGGGACTTCTTGTGAGTGGTTTGAGATCACCAAGCATGCTTGAATTGTATATCATTGCTTTTCTCATTTTTTTTACTAACCAAAAGCACAAAAATATGTCACTAACATCTTTTGTTCGTAGCTTGAGCAATCACAAGGTCAAAAGCCTATAGGAGATCCTTGATACAAAGACATGGTCAAGAAGAAGTGAAAGCAAGCATGGTAATGGTTCCCAAAGCTCTCATCCATCAAATATGCCTCCCTAGTATCTCAATTCATCATTTTTGATCAAAGCAAGTCAAAGGATTTGAGGTTTGTTCCCCAGAGAAATCCTAATTCATCTGTGCACCACAATGCCTTGCTCATGAAGCAACCTCAACCCATGGTAAAAAAAATCAAGGGAAGTTCTTTAATTCATCATTTAATGCATATTTGAACTTATTTGAATCATCAATTCATCAAGGTATGAGTTGTGGGCTTCATAAGTTGATCAGTCATTTCATCTGACTATTTTGAAATGCACTGAGACCTAACTTTTTATGTGTTGGTCAAATGGAGATGGTTCCAAAAGCAAAAATGTTCTTAAGGACAATATGAAAAACTTTCATGTTCATCAAAATTTTATTATAAGTTGGAAAGCCATCTGCCATTCCAATACATTATAGGTCATTTTGACTGAAACCCTAATTTTAGGTCAACTTCCCAAGGACACAACTCATTCATTTTGTATTATTTTTAGGTGGGATCAAATGCATTGGAAATATTGAGATGTCTACTTTAAATGTTATGTTGAACACAATTTCAAAATCTCAAAGGAAATACATGTGATAATGCAAGACATTATAGGTCCCTTTGGGTCAAAGGCATTAAAAGTCAAAAAGTCCAACTTCAAGTGCCCATAACTCTTTCATCAAAAATCCAAATGATGCAAAATTTAAGTTAATTTTGATTGTCTTGAAAATATCTACAACTTTGATGTTGGAGGTGTTTTCATTTGAAGCTTGCATCATCAAAACAGAAGGGCTTGAAAGTTGGCCAATTTTAGAAACCTTGCCTTGACATGTTTTGTATATCACACTTTAAACTCAAATTTCTTAAATTTCCACATTCCAAATGGATTTTTGACCAACATAACAATTGTTCCTTACATCAAGACCTTTCCAACCATTACCCATATGCATATGCTTGGATGTTCTAAATGGTATTTTCAAAGAGGTGAATGATTAGGTTCAATTATGGAGTTCATGTTCAAATCTTGTTGCACAAGCCAATTCAGAGCAAATTACACGTCCAAACCCTTGGCATTTGAACTCAGCTTGCATTTTGCATTTCTTTTGGGCCTTGCGCATGATCATGCAAGCCCATGCAAGTGGTATCCAAATTCATGCACACGGATCATCTCACACTTTCCTTGCCAATTCCTCTATAAATAGAGACTTCATTCCCTCCATTTTGGACACACAATTCAACCTGAAATGGTGCAAAATTCATTCCCCAACCATCACTAAAGAAGCAATTGCATTTTCTTCAAAAAAAATTCAGATCTAGAATTCAGCTTCATCTGGTTGTATTCTTAGATCTAATGCTTCTAGACCTTCATTATACACTTCATTGAACTTCTGTTTTGATAAAGCAAACAAGGTTTCAAGCTCAAATCACCAGAACTCCAGCTTACCTTTCAACTGGTATTTCCTTCGATTCTCCTAATCCATTGACCTATTGGTTTAGATTTTGTGTTGGCCGAAGTACTCTCAATAGAGGCATCATGTTTATGCTTTTAATTTTTGCAATTCATTGAGTTCATGATGAACACCAGATTTTTCAACTTCTGATTTCTCAAATCCTAGAGATCTAGAATGAAAATGGATGGTACAGGGATGATGTACATCATCCCAGCTTTCTAATGATGTATAGATCGCTCGTTTTGGTTGCCTTTTGAATTTCTACAATTTGGCCGGAATCTGGAAGCTCACCGGAGAAGACGGTGGCTCCGGTGGCTTCATCATCTCCAGTTTAAATCTGGACCGTGTGATGATGTTTCCAGATTCGATCCCAGGCATCCATTGTTATGACTTTTAATTCTTTCTCACGTGCACGCATTGACTTGGATCCATGGTAGGCGCGCGCTTCGTGGCCTCTTGATTTGCCAGCTCAATTAATGAGCTTAGATCAGACGGTACACGCTTTTTACAATTTCTATTTTCTGTTTTATTTTCCTTTTATTTTCTTTAATTCCAATTATTTTCAAAAATTAATCTCTTTCATTTTTTATCCAAAAAATATGGGACCAATTGCATTATTTCCCAAATAAATTCTAGTTTCTATTTCTGATTTTTAATATTTTTTATTTTGTCATTTGATATTTTTTATAAATTTTCTCTTTTCTGGTTATTTTTAATTCATTTTAAATAGTTTTTAATATTCAAAAAATACAAAAAATATTTTCCTAACCTATTTGAATGATGATGGATCTATGAAAAATATTCTCATCAATTTTTGAATTGATTTGAGATTTATTTGAGATTTTAGTTCAATTAGGTTATTTTTATTCATTTTTAATTGATTAAAAATAGTTTCTGACTTTTAAAAATGCTGAAATTTATTGTCAAACTTTGTTTGACCTTGTTGGACTTAGGATAAATCACTTGGACCTTTCAAGGTTGATTTGAAGTGATTTTGAAGTTTGACCTTTCCATTTATTCTAATTCAAGTTTATTTTTAATATTAAAAAATGCCAAAAATAGTTTATTCATTTCTTGACCTCCAATCTTCATCTCACTTCTGTTTTTGATTGTTTGACCTTGACTTTCAATATTATTGGTCAACATATGAGGATTGGTACATTGTATTTCATTTAATGCACTTTAATTTTGTCATTTCCATTTCTCTTGTCCATCTTCTCCTTCTTCTTCTTCTTCTTCTTCTTCTTTTCCTTTTGATCAATGAGTTGAAGGTTGATAAGTTAGCATTGATTAGGGAGATTTAACCTTCCTTGATTCAAATCTAATTCATCTTGATCAATTGATCAAGTGAATGGCTTTGCATTAAGGATAGGTTGTCTTCTAAATCATGCAAAAGGCTTAAACCAATACAAGATCATTTCTCTTCTTCCTTTTGGCATGGCAAGTTGTTGGGACTTGGTTCACTAATCAAGACTCCTAACTTGTGTTTGTTGCCTACATTATTACTGACCGGCCTCAAATAGTTGTGACTTCTACATAAGTCCAATTACGATTGCTTAACATAGCGCTAAATTTGCCTTATGGCACACTAACTACTAACACTAACTATTGACAATTAATATTTACTTTATACAAATTTACTTTATGCAATTTACTTTTATGCAATTTATTATTCTTGCACATATTATTCATTTGTTTTTCTCTTTGCTCACTTGAGCACATGTTTATGTTAATGCCATTTGCCTTTTGCTCACTTGAGCACATAATTGTGTATATATTATTGTGCTTGTGTTTTGTTTTGTTTATTGTGGACCAAATGCAAAGAAATGAACTTAGTTTCTAGGACTTCCCCTATGCAAAGAAATGGAGAATTTGACTTAGATTCTAGGACCTTCCTTATGCAAAATTGGAGTAAAAGGATCTTAATGATGAAGATGGGTTAGAAGGACCAAATCTATAAACTCACCCTTGTCCATTCTTGTTTTACTTCATGGAACTTTTGATGTGTGTGTTTTTGTGCTAGGGAATTCTATGAGAGCTCAATTGAAGAACCATTGCCATGTTCATCCAAAGTGAAAGACACAAGATACATTGAGGATCTATTATGAGACTTGTTTGGTTGCTTATGCTTTGTGCTTGCTTATTCCAAAGGATGGGAGCTACTTGGATCATTAATATGATCTCAAGAGAGGAACTCCTAATGTGGTTTCATTTCTTATCCCTTCTCTTTTGCTTTACCTAGGACTTAGCCCTTCTTCTTCATCTCTCCACTCTAACCTAAGACAAAACCTTTTGTGCAAACATTTAACTATTGTTTTCAAACATTAGAAACCTAAGCCTTATGCTTTTGATTTTCAAGCTTTCTTTTCATAACACTTATTTTAAATTGAATCTTTAAGTAAACTTTGACCACTTTTGTATATACTTCCAATTGGTAAATATAACCCCTTCAAATTTCTTTTTGTGGTTCCAATGGCCACTTCTTTAATCAAATTTTCCATAACCTTTAGCTATTAGGTTTGAGTTATCCTTGTGGTAGATGTAATACTCACCTATATCCTTAGTGATGGACAATAAGTCTTCCATGCTTATTATAGGGTTAACCCCTCACTAGCATGTTGAAGCTATCCTCACATGGTGGATTTGTGGTTTGGTTGAGTTTTCTCCCTTTGATAACAAAAGACCTTAAGGCTTTTGGACCAAAAAATTCACCAACTTCTTTTGAGATTTTTACCCCGAACTACGAGGTTTTGATCCTAATCTTTTTTAAGATGGTACGTAGGCAATGGGTTTATCCATCCAAACACAAAATGTAAATAAACTTGTATATTCTTCCCTCATCTCTTCAATCATGTTTGCACAAACAAATTTTTCACAAGACAACAACCTTCACAAGTGTGAAAAAGGTTCCCTAGGAGTACCTAGGATGTTTTGGGTGCCTAACACCTTCCCATTGCATAACCAACCCCCTTACCCGGATCTCTGTTTCTTTTACTAGTTTTTGTTAAAACTTTTAGGTTTTTGTTCGCTTTCTAACCATTCTGTTGGATAAATAGAAGTGCGGTGGCGACTCGACTTGTATGAGTTACCTTGGAGTTAGTCAATATCTCTATTGGTAACGAATACCCCACTACACCTGGATCCGTCAACGAGAGGAGTTGCTTCAGCAGCTGAGAGAGAAGGATGCATTGATAGAGTTTTTGGAGCACCAGGTTATTGATGAGCCTGATGATGTGGTGACTTCTCTTCTTCCTCAGTCTTCCAAGTTCTGGAAGAGGAAGTACGATCGACTCGCCAAAGAGAATGCGTATATGGAGGCAGCCTATGAGAGGGAGGTAAAGAAGCTTCATGCAGCTTATCTTCCAGTCTCCAGAGCTTTAGATGATTGTTTCTAGGGTTCTATAGGATGTTCATTTTCCTTCTCTCTTGTATTGTATTTGGTTACCAAGACTGTACTTCTTTTGTGTAAAAATATTTTCTAGATATGATCGATATGATATTTCCGTATATGTCTAAATGATTATCATTTTCAATATTTGCAAATAGGACTCTAAAGTTCCTATGATAAATAAAATAAATCATATGCACAAGCATTACATGCATCATGTGCATAAGCAGATTTTGCTCCAGGCTTCTTGTTTAATGGTCTAACTCTCTGTTCTTCATTTATTTTAAAGACAAGCTGACTCACCGGTACTACACTAGAGCCAACGCTTCAAGACTGATGGATCACCTAGAGCAAGAGAACCGTGAACTCAAGGAGGAAGTGGCCAGATTGACTTCCCTGATGGAGTCTTTCATGGCCGCCCAGAGCCAGTCGTCTCTGACGCCTTCAACTCCTCCCCAGAGGACAGTCATCTCTGAGATTTCCTCTTCAATAGTGCTTGCGGCTAGCGCCCACTTTGCATTAACTTCTATGCCAGCCGGGTTTCCCTGGGGGATGCCTGCCAACTTTGTTCCTAAGGGTCTTGGCCCACGTTTGCTTCTCTGCCGAGATCTAGCCCGATCCTCGCCGTTCCACCTCCTGTCGGGCATACTATGCCAAGAGTAGACGACACCATCTACCACTCTGAGCCGTCTGAGGGCCCAGATGTCTATGAAAAGATTGATGCAATGAATGATCAGTTTCTTGAGCTACGCAAGGAACTCAAAACTCTCAGAGGAAAGCACCTCTTTGGCAAGTCTGTTGCTGAACTCTGCCTAGTTCCAAACGTCAAAATCCCTGTAAAGTTCAAAGTGCCTGACTTTGAAAAGTACAAGGGAAATACTTTCCCTCTTAGCCGCCTAGTTATGTATGCAAGGAAGATGTCGACTCAGACCGATAATGATCAACTTCTTATTCACTATTTCCAGGACAGTTTGTTTGGTGCTGCCCTGAGATGGTATATGGGCTTGGACAACGTGAACATCCGATCCTTCAATGATCTTGGCGAGGCCTTTGTCAAGCAATACAAGTATAATGTGGATATGGCTCCCGATAGGGATCAATTGAGGGCCATGTCCCAGAAGGACAAGGAAACTTTCAAAGAGTACGCCCAGAGGTGGTGAGAACTAGCAACACAGATTGTGCCTCCGCTGGAAGAGAAAGAAATGACCAAGATCTTCCTGAAGACCTTGAGCTCATTTTATTATGAGCGGATGATTGCTAGCACTCCTTTTGATTTCACCAAGATGGTGAACATGGGGATGCGTTTGAAGGAAGGAGTCAGGCAAGGGCGCCTGACTAGAGAAGAAGGCTCTTATGCCAAATGATATGGGCCGTTTGGAAAGAAGAAAGATGGTGAGGCACATGTTGTGACCTCCCATGTTAAACCCAGAAGAACCTCAGTAAGGAGGAAGACCGTGCGTCTTGCCGGTAATCAGCATCAGGTGGCTCACATAGCACCTGTTTTTAGAGAAAATCAGCACTATCAACACAATAATAACTAGCAACAGCAATATCAACAACATCCACAACAACAACACCGTCCTCAACACCAGACCTACCAGCCTTGAAACAATAATCAGACTAGTACCAACTATGAGAGGAAGAGGGTCACCTTTGATCCTATTCCAATGACCTACGCAGAGCTATATCCCTCTTTGATAGAGAGGAAGCTGATTACTCCACGCGACCCACCGACTATACCTACCAACCCTCAGTGGTGGTATAAGCCCGAGCTACATTGTGTTTATCATTCCGGTGCCCCCGGACATGACATGGAAAACTGTTACCCGCTGAAGACCAAGGTTCAAGACCTTGTGAGAAGTGGTATCTTGTGTTTCGAGGACGTAAGTCCCAATGTTAAGAAGAACCCATTGCTCGAGCATGGGAAATTTGATGTCATCATGGTCCAGGGCTGCCCTGGTAAATATAAGGTCAAATATGTCAGCCATATTCAACAATCATTTGTCGAGATGCACAGAGTGTTATGTTAATACAGTCACTACGAGCACGACCATGACAGATGTCGTGTTTGCAATGTCAATCAGAGAGGATGTCTCCAAGTCCGTAAAGACATCCAAGAAATGTTGGATGAAGGTGTAATTGAAATACTTCAGAATCGTGATGCTGATGATGAAGTCAATGTGATATCTCTAGTTTTTCGGATCCCAGAGCCTGTTGTCATCCGGTATGATGGCAACAAACAGAAGGCTTCTCCCTCTTTGATAATTAAACCAGCTGGCCCTGTGCCATATTCTTCCGATAAAGTTGTCCTCTATCGCTACAATGGTGTGGCATTGGAGGATGGGAAGGAGGTGCCCCCGCCCTCTACTTCTGTTGTTAATATAGCCGATGTCAGTGGCCTGACCCGCAATGGTCGTGTTTTCTCGGCTCCGCCGAAACCCCAGGCTGACACCAGAAGGGCTGATGTTGCTGATTATGCTGTGCGCCTGGTTGGGGATGCTGTTATTGCTCTGAATCCGACACTTGTCGCCAATAAACCTGCCACTGTTGTAAGAACTTCTGTCTCTGCTGGCCAGAATGGAACCATAAAAGAAGATTATGATGAGATGCTGAGGCACATCAAGAGGAGTGAATACAACGTTGTAGATCAACTTCTACAAACGCCATCAAAGATCTTTGTGCTATCTTTGCTTATGAACTCAGAACCACACCGTGAAGCTCTACAGAAGGTGTTGGATGTGGCGTATGTAGATCATGACATCACAATATAACAATTTGATAGAATTGTTGCAAACATTACTGCTTGTAACAATTTGAGTTTTTGTGATGCTGATCTCCCTGAGGGGGGAAGGGACCATAATTTGGCACTTCACATACCTATGAGCTGCAAGGATGATGCCATGTCTAATGTGCTGGTAGACACTGGATAATCATTGAATGTGTTGCCAAAGTCCACTCTAGCTAGATTGTCATACCAGGGGCCTCCCGTGAGGCAGAGTGGAGTGGTGGTGAAAGCTTTTGATGGATCCCGCAAAATGGTGATTGGTGAGGTTGAACTCCCAGTCAAGATTAGACCAAGTGATTTCCAGATCACTTTTCAGGTCATGGATATCCACCCATCATATAGCTGTCTGTTGGGCAGACCATGGATTCACGAGGCAGGCGCTGTGACATCCATCCTACACCAGAAATTGAAGTTTGTCAAGAACAAAAAGCTGGTAGTGGTAGGGGGAGAGAAGGCTCTCCTGGTTAGCCATTTGTCTTCCTTTTCTTACATAGATGGTGAGGATGAAGTTGGAACGCCATTCCAAGCTTTATCTATTGCTGAGCCTACTAAGAAAGGAACTTCTTCATTTGCATCCTACAATGATGCTAAGTTGGCCATTGAGCATGGCACAACTACTGGTTTGGGACAAATGATCAAGATGGAAGACAACAAATCCCGGGATGGCATAGGGTATTCTTCTAGCACTTTCAACAAGTTTGAGTTGTTTCAGAGTGGTGGGTTCATCCACGCCATCCAAGATGAGGAAGCTGCTGCTATTATGGAAGAGGATGCAGAGCAAGATTCTGGAAACTTTGTCATCCTTGGAGGGGTCTGCAATAATTGGGTCGCTGTTGATGTTCCAACAGTTGTCCATAAGTCAACGTAATGTTCATTTTGTTTAAAAATCCTTCTCCCATGCTAAAAGGAGGAGTGATGACATTGTTGGCTCATAAAGACAATGATATTTTCATTCAATAAATTCATGTTAAATGTTTGTTTTTCCAAATTATTTTCACTTTTTGCTTTTTTGCATGAAATTGGTGATCACATAAAACCTTAAAAATAGAATAAAATCAATCTTTTCATCTGCATAATGATTTGCCTTATTTGAATTCTAAAATCTCTTTTAAATCCAAAATCATTATGCAGGTTGATCAAACCCATTGAACATAATGATCCAACACCATCTCCCAACTTTGAGTTCCCTGTATTTGAGGCCGAAGAATATGATGTTGAAGAGATTCCTGATGAGATTGCCCGTCTACTTGAGCATGAAGAGAAGATCATTCCGCTGCATCTTAAGAATCTGGAAACAGTCAACTTGGGGTCTGAGGACTATGTGCGAGAAGTGAAGATTGGGGCACTCCTGGAAGAATCTGTTAAGAAGGGGTTAATTGAGTTGCTACGAGAATACGTCGACGTCTTTTCCTGGTCATATGAAGACATGCCTGGTCTAGATACTGATATCGTGCAACATTTTCTGCCTTTGAAGCCTGAGTGCATGCCTGTGAAGCAGAAGCTCAGAAGAACTCATCCCGATATGGCAGTAAAGATTAAAGAAGAAGTTTAGAAGAAAATTGATGCGGGGTTTCTGGTGACTTCTACATATCCTCAATGGGTGTCCAATATTGTGCCTATGCCTAAAAAAGATGGAAAAGTCTGAATGTGTGTGGACTATAAAGATTGGAATAAAGCTAGTCCGAAAGATGATTTTCCTCTACCACATATTGATATGTTGGTAGATAATACAGCTAAATTCAATGTCTTCTCATTTATGGACGGATTTTCCGAATATAATCAGATTAAAATGGCACCCGAGGATATGGAGAAGACAACATTCATCACACCTTGGGGAACATTCTGTTATCGAGTGATGCCCTTCGGTTTGAAGAATGCAGGAGCCACGTATCAACGAGCTATGACTACCTTGTTTCATGATATGATGCACAAAGAGATTGAGGTGTATGTTGATGATATGATTGCGAAATCGAGAACGGAAGTTGAACACGTAGAGCACTTTTGAAGCTTTTTCAGCGTTTGAGGAAGTATATGCTTCGTCTGAATCATAACAAGTGTACATTTGGGGTCCATTCCTGCAAGTTATTGGGCTTTATTGTCAGTAAAAGAGGTATTGAAGTTGATCCTGCCAAGGTCAAAGCACTACAAGAGATGCCTGCGCCCAAAACTGAGAAGCAAGTCCGAGGTTTTCTTGGCCGCTTGAATTATATCTCCAGATTTATATCCCACATGACTGCCACATGTGTGCCAATATTCAAGCTCCTCCAGAAAGATCAGTCTCATGATTGGACCGAGGATTGCCAAAAAGCCTTTGACAGTATTAAAGAGTATTTGTCCGAGCCTCCGATTCTGTCTCCACCTGTGGAAGGGAGACCCTTGATTATGTATCTGACATTTCTTGAAGACTCTATGGGTTGTGTCCTGGGTTAGCAAGATGAATCAGGGAAGAAAGAATATGTCATCTACTATCTGAGTAAGAAGTTCACTGATTGTGAGTCTCGATACTCAATGCTTGAGAAGACATGTTGTGCTTTGGCTTGGGCCGCTAAGCGCTTACACCAGTATATGTTAAATCATACCACTTGCTTGATATCCAAAATGGATCCAATCAAGTATATCTTTGAGAAGCCTGCTTTAACTGGGAGGATTGCCCGTTGGCAGATGTTGTTATCTGAGTATGATATTGAGTATCGAGCTCAGAAAGCTATTAAAGGTAGTGTCTTGGCTGACCACTTGGCACATCAACCAATTGAGGATTATCAATCAGTTCAGTATGACTTCCCGGACGAGGAGATTCTATATTTGAAAATGAAAGATTGCGATGAGCCTACGCTCAATGAAGGGCTAGAGCCTGGTTCCCGATGGAGCATGTTGTTTGATGGTGCTGTAAATCCATATGGAAATGGTATTGGGGCAGTGATTATTACTCCTCAGGGCACACATTTTCCTTTTACAGCAAGGCTAACTTTCAAATGCACGAATAATATGGCGGAATATGAGGCCTGTATTATGGGATTGGAAGAGTGTATTGATCTTAGGATCAAACATCTTGATGTTTATGGTGATTCGACCCTTGTTGTTAATCAGATTAAGGGTGAATGGGAGACGAATCAGCCTGGCCTCATCCCATATAGAGCTTATGCGAGGAGGATTTCAACATTCTTTACTGAGGTTGACTTCCATCATATTCCTCGAGATGAGAATCGGATGGCAGATGCACTTGCTACACTTGCTTCGATGATCGTGGTGAGACTCTTGAATGAGGTTCCCAATATCAATGTGATGCGTTTGGATAGACCAGCTCATGTATTTGCAGTAGAGGAGGTGCAGGATGATAAGCCATGGTATCATGATATCAAGTGTTTTCTGCAAAGTCAGATTTACCCGCCTGGGGCATCTGTGAAAGATAGGAAGACTTTGAGGAGATTATTTGGCAGTTTCTACCTCAACGGTGATGTGCTTTATAAAAGGAATTTTGACATGATTCTGATTAGATGCATGGATAGACACGAAGCAGACATGTTAATGGCTGAGGTCCATGAGGGTTCATTTGGTACCCATTCCAATGGACATGCCATGGCTAGGAAGATGTTGATAGCAGGCTACTATTGGCTGACAGTGGAGTCTGATTGCTGCAAATATGTGAAGAAATGCCACAAGTGTCAGATTTATGCGGATAAGATTCATATTCCCCCGACACTTCTGAATGTGATTTCATCACCATGGCCTTTCCCCATGTGGGGAATTGACATGATTGGCATGATAGAGCCGAAAGCGTCCAGCGGTCACAGGTTTATTCTCGTAGCAATCGATTACTTCACCAAGTGGGTTGAAGTGGCGTCATACGCAAACGTGACCAGGCAGGTGGTTGTGAAGTTTATCAAGAATCAACTCATATGTCGTTATGGTGTGCCAGATAAGATCATTATTGATAATGGATCTAACTTGAACAACAAGATGATGAAAGAGTTGTGTAGCGAGTTCAAGATTGCACATCATAATTCTTCTCCTTATAGACCCAAGATGAATGGGGCTGTTGAGTTTGCTAATAAAAATATCAAGAAGATCGTCCAGAAGATGGTTGTTACGTACAAATATTGGCATGAAATGTTGCCATTCGCTTTGCATGGATATCGTACATCTGTCCGCACTTCAACAGGGGCAACCCCTTTCTCCCTTGTATATGGCATGGAGGCTGTGCTCCCAGTAGAGGTGGAAATCCCATCAATGAGAGTCTTGATGGAAGCCAAGTTGACTGATGCTGGATGGGTTCAGAGTCGTTATGACCAACTGAATTTGATAGAAGAGAAGAGATTGACTGCCATGTGCCATGGTCAGTTATATCAGCAGAGGATGAAGAAAGCCTTTGATAAGAAGGTCAAGCCTCGTGTGTTCCGAGGAGGTGACCTTGTGCTCAAGAAAGTCTTGTCTTTCGCGCCCGATTCCAGGGGCAAGTGGACTCCAAACTATGAAGGTCCATACATTGTTAAGAGAGCCTTTTCAGGCGGTGCTTTGATACTTACAACTATGGATGGGGAGGATTTCACTCGTCCTGTGAATTCAGATGCAGTCAAGAAATACTTCGCCTAAAATAAAAACAGAATAGCTCGCTAAGTTGAATACCCGAAAGGGCGGCTTAGGCAAAAATGAGCGTCCCGGTGGATTGAAAACCCGAAAGGGCTATCCAGGCGAAAGTTAGAGACATAAAAAATGAATATGTATCCCGCTAGATTGAGTACCTCACCCTGGGGCAATCTAGGCAAAAATTAGAGATCTGACAAGTAACTGCATCCTGACAAGACTTTGTCCTACAACTGTCATCTATCAAAGATTCTCGTTCAGTCATTGTCAGCTGAAGCTTCAAATACATCGGATTCAGAGTTGGTGGAGAAATGGTCATTATGTTCAATGTAGCCCTTTTCCAATATATATCACTAATTTCGAATTTGTAAAGATCCATGGAGTCTTGCCATTTGCAGACTACCATTCCATCAAATGAATTTGAGCCTTTATCCAATTCTTTGCACTCTTATTTGTTTCTGTTCAACAAATATTTGGCATGTTTTAATTGATAAATATCATTGTTTTAAATAAATAAATTTTTCATAAATTGTTTTTTAAACAAAGTGAACATTCACAATGATAAAAAGGATACTTATGACGTCTTCAGTGTTCTCCCAAGGATGGCATGATCTCCAAAAGGGTAAGACATTTGTTCATATTCCCAGTATACTTGTATCCTCGTCATTATCTTTCAGAGTTGTCTCCTCCGCGAGTGCAGAAAGAAGTTAAGCCCCACCAAATCCCCAGAGAGTTCGGGAGTCTGGTCCTAATCTTCTAGCTCCCAGCGAGGCTGGATTTAGCATTTGTGTTATCAATTATATGGTTGTCATCCCTTGCGTGGATTGGCCTAAAATCCCTTATAGATTGATAAATTGAATATGCTTATTTTTTACGAAGAAGTTGGTTTTCCCTTCACTTCAAGTTAGAAATCTCTCCGCTAGAGTGAGCAGGAAATCCTCAGCATGAGCGGAATTATCGTCAGGTTTGGTTGGTAGCTTTTCCCCTGTGGATTTGTCTACTGTGATCTCTAGCAGATTTTCTCCTCGACCAACCACAACAGGGTTGATCCCATTTTTTACTCCCCAGTATGGTCACCAGCAGGGTATCCCCAGTAGATTGCCTACAGATTATCCCCGGTTCGGTCGTCAGCAGCGTTTCCCCAGTGGAATTATCTGATCAAAGTCCGTTTATTGTCTCCTCCCGAGCACAATGGGTGATGAAAAGGTTCTACTTTTCCATCCCCAGCGGAGTAGTGTTCTCTTCTCCTCGGTAGGAATGATTTATCCAACAGTGCAAGGAAATTTGTAGGTTTTGGAACTTTTGATTGGTGGTCATTCCCCACAGAGTTTCATTCCTCTCTTTGATAATTTCCCCAGTAAGGTCGCTTCTACGACATATTTTATCCGTAGTTAGATTCCCTAGTCAAGACTTTGCCTGATTGAAGGAAGATGTGTTGATCCTTTCCCTAGCTGGAGTAACTGGTTCTCCCTTCCCTGCAGAGATCTTTATTTCCTGGTATCTGTTGCCCCCCATCAGATTGGATGTTCTCCAGTGGGCCTGGCTCTTTCTTTTGAGATGTAGTACCGGATGTTTGTCCATCGATTATTGGACCTGGTTGTGTTAGATATGTCTGTTTGTCAGCATTCATCATACATAACCCATGCATATACGTGCATAATTTTGACATTCAGATATTCATGTTGCATTTTTGCCATATATCTTTGATTGTTATCTTCTGCTATTTGGTGATACATATTTCCCCAAGCAGATGTTTGTGTCTGATCTCTCCATATAGAGTCAGCCCCATAGGCAGGAAGTGTCTATCCTTTCTTCCATGTTCCCCACTGAGTTTTGTCCTCGTGGATGATTGTTATTTTTGTTTCCTCCCAAAAGATGTATTGGGATGGAATTATTCCCCTGAGTTATATCCTCATCGGGTTGAGTCTTGTTTCATTGTGTCTCTCTAGTTTGTTCCTAGATTGACTACTCTTGTTATTTCCCCTGCACTTCCCCATAGTTTAGATGAATGATTGCTATGTAACCAGTAATTACTCATCTTTTCCCTGGCGGAATCTGTGGCCTTCTACCCAGTAACCGGTAGTTGTAAGTCCTATTTCTGTGGTTTTCTACCCTCATACCGGTAGTTGTAAACCCCATTTTTATCCCCTTGCAGAGTTAAGCTTATTTTGTTCATCCTAACCGATGGCGGTTACTCTTCTGTGGTTTTCTACCTAGCATCTGGTAGATATAATTCCCTCCTTGTTGGTTATCTTTATCCAATATTCGGTATTGATACTCCTTCACTTTTTTTTTGAGTATATCTCCTAGTAACCGGTGATATATCTCTTGGATAATTGCTCTGATAAAGCAATTTATCCCCAGCGAGTCATCTTTCATTTACCTTTGATTGGTAACGATTATTTCTCCCTTGGATTGGTCATCATTTTATACCTAGTATTCGGTACCCCGATGTCCTTTCCTTTCGATCGATTTATCCTTTATTAACCCAGTAACCGGTTGTGGATAATCTTCCATGCGAGTATATTATCTACGTTTTGACGGTAATAGATAATATATCGCATGCGCTCTTCAGTCGAAGTCTTTTGTTCTTCCCCAATCGAGTAAGATTCGTACTTCCTTATGGAATCGAATGTCCATCCTGTAATCGAGTTTGCTTTTTTAGCCCTCCTTTCGGATGATGAGTGTCTTGGAAATATTCCCCAATTTGGTTGGTCACCTATTATATGCCCAGTAACCAGTATCCCTGGTGTTCCTTCCTTTTCTGCTCCCTATTATGACTTTTTGTCCCCTGTGGAGTCAGATTTCCTGAGTCGATATATACCTTTTTAGGTCTTCCTTAGATGATTTTGGATGTTTGATATCTCTCACCCTTATACTGGTCTTAGATATTCATTCTCCCCGAGCGTGCTATTCACTCACCCTTATACCGGTGTTTTGATCACATGCCTCCTTGAGCTTATTACCCGGTAGCCGATAATACCTCATTCTGTTGTTTCCTCAGATGAGTCCTCTTTGGATATTCCCTAGCGAGATCCCCTAGTGGATCTTCCCCATCTGAGTTCGGATTTTATCCGAAGTATCCTTTATGGATAGTTTTTGCTGTATTGGCATATTCCCCAATACATGCACCTCTGAGTCAGCCCGAGTCTTTCCATTGATTTATTTTCATGGAAATCCTTTCGTGCCCCAACAAGTCTTAAGTCGTGGCCTGCTCACGCATTTTATTCCCTTTCTTATCCCCATAAGAGTCCCCAGAATCTCTGTCCCATTTATTAGTGTATTACTCATGTGGATTTTCAGTTTCTTCTGATTTCTTTTCTTCTTTGTGGACACATATCTCCACGGAGTATTACCTTTTGCATATATACATTTGCACCATGAGGTCTCTTGGGGACCAAAATTCGTCTCTTTGTTATTATTTAAGCCCATTCTACCTCGTCGAGACGAAGATTTTAACCTTCATATCTCCGGCTAGAATGACCTTAAATAGGGGCATCTGTAAGACCCTAATTTTGACCCTAAGATCCCTCATGGCATCATAACATTGCATTTGCATCTTGCCTCAAGGATCATAAGCATCTTGGCTCTTACCCTAGGGTGGGAACTTTTGTGAGTTGGTTTGAGATCACCAAGCATGCTTGAATTGTATATTATTTCTTTTATCATTTTATTTACTAACGAAAAGCACAAAAATATGTCACTAACATCTTTTGTTTGTAGCTTGAGCAATCACAAGATCCAAAGCTTCTAGGTGGCCCTATGTGCATTGATATGGCCAAGTGAAGATGAAAGCAAGCATGGCAATGGTTCCCAAAGCTCTCATCCATCAAATATGCCTCCCAAATATCTCAAATCATCATTTTGATCAAAGCAAACCAAGGGGCTTGAGGCTTGTTTCCAAAGGAAACCCTAATTCATTTGTTCATCAATTGTGCCTTGCTCATGAAGCAACCTCAACCCATGATCAAATGAAATCAAGGGAAGTTATTTAATTCATCATTTAATTCATATTTAAGCTTATTTGAGTGTCCTCAATCATCAATTCATCAAGATTTGAAGTATGGACTTGAGAAGTTGATCAGTCAATTCATCTGACTATTTTGAAGTACACTGTAACCTAACTTTTGATGTGTTTGTCAAATGGAGATGACCCAAAGATAAAAAATGTTCTTAAGGATCATATGAACAATTCTCATGTTCATCAAAAATTTATTTGAAGCTTGGAAGGTCATCATCCATTTCAAGATATTATAGGTCATTTTGATTGAAACCCTAATTTTGGGTCAACTTCCAAAGCACATAACTCATTCATTTTTCATGATTTTGAGGTGGGATCAAATGAATTGGAAATATTAAGATGTCTAATTAAATTGTTATGTTGGGAAAAATTTCAAAATCCTAAAGTAAATACATGTGATAATGCAAAACATTATAGGTCACTTTGGACCAAAGGCATTGAAATGTGAAAAAGTCCAACTTCAAGTGCCCATAACTTCTTCATCCAAAATCCAAATGATGCAAGATTTAAGTCCAAATGGATTGTCTTGAAAATATCTATAAGTTTTATGTTTAAGGTTTTGTCATTTAGAGCTTGCATCATTTAAAAAAAGGGCTTAAAGTTTGGCCATTTTTGAAATTTTCACATGTACATGTTTTGCACCCTACACTTCATGATCATTTTTCACCAATTTCCAAATGTCAAATGAAGTTTTGGTCAACATAAAAAATTATCCTCATGCAAAAATCTTTCCAACCATTACCCATAAGGTTATACTTCAGTTTGGGAAATGCCATTTTCGAAGAGATGAACAAGTTGGTAAAATTTCGGAAACCATTTAAAAATGCATTGCATGAGCTAAGCATACACAATCTGCACGTCCATTCTTATTTCATTTGGCATAAGCTTGTAAATCCAAGTTGAATTGGGCCCTCCATGCGCCTGTACAGGCCCATGCATGGAGGCCCTTTCCATCCATGCAATGCTTTGTTCATGCATATCAGCTACAATCTGCTATAAATACAAGGCCAATGTTTCTCATTTCAGCAACCTAAGGGCGCCTTACATGCTGCACGAATTATCCCTCAACCATACTAAAAGGAACTCACCATTTTATCTCAAATTTTTAAGATCTAAAATTAAATTTCCTTGATTGATTTTTAGATCTACAGTTCCTAAGCCTTGCTCACCTTGATCAATAGAAGATACCGCAAGCATTAACATCAAGAGATCGTGCTCTCAAGCTCTGCAATTCAGAGGTTCACTTCAGATTTTATTTTCTTCGAATCTACTTGCATATTGCTTATTTCTTGTTGTTGTTGTGTTGTCTGAAATCCTCTACATAGAGGCAATCTTTTTGAGCTTTGAATTTTCAAAATCCAACAAGTTTCAGTTGAACACCACAAAATTCAAGCTATGATTCCTCTTACTATGGAAGCCTAGAGAGAATTTGGTTGGTACAGGGGTGATGTACATCCCCCCAGCTTTCATTTGGTACCTAGATCGTGGCTTTTGGTGAACATTTTATTCTCTGCAACTTTGGCCGTCACCGGGGGTTATTCGGAGAAGACGGTGGTGTAAACCACCGTCTAGTTTCCAGATTGATTATGAGCCACACAATTTGTTTTCCAGATTTGATCACAGTCACTCAATGTTATGACTTATTTATTGGCTATGTGTGATGCATTGACTAAAGCGCATGGTGGAAGCGCGCATGTGGTCCACACGATTTGCCAGCTCAATTAATGAGCTCTCCATCTAACGCTCCACGTTTTTTGCAATTTTTAATTTCAGATTTCATTTTCTTTTTATTTCTTTAATTCCTTTTCATTTCAAAAAATCATATCTCCTTCATTATTGGTCCAAAAAATGTGAGACCAATTGCATTTTTCTTCTTTTAATTTCTAGTTTCTAAAAATGATTTTTAATATTTTTTATTTTATCATTTGATATTTTTTAGGAATTTTCTCTTTTCTGGTTATTTTTATTTTGTTGGTTCTAAGTGTTGGCAACAATTTTGGTAAAACAAGGAGTGTTCACAAGATGTTATGTGTGATGTCTTGACATGAGATATCCTATCTACCTGCTGGAGTTCAAGAACATGATCATGCATGATTGTATCAGAATGTCATAATGACATGGCATCTGATGATGTGTATCTGCTGGAGTGAAAGACATGATCATGCAGGATTGTTTCAGAATGTCATACATAATGACATGGCATCTGATATGGTTGTACCTGCTGGAAGCTATAAAAGGAATTATGAAATTATGCAGGAATTGTTCCAGGATGTCAGACCCGATGTCATAACATCCTATACACAGAACATTCAGTAGGAATGTCTGGTGTTTTGTGATTGCACAATTAATGGCAATCTATGTATGATTGAAGATCTGATTGGCAGGCGCATTCAATCATGGATTACAACCTGATTTACTTATTTTCCAAAGAGATCTAACCAACTGTCATGAAAAGATTTAATTCGAAAATAGATTTAGGGTTTTCAAGATGTCCAAGCCCAACTGAAAGCTTCTATAAAAAGGGACTTAGAAAACCTGTTTGAACACACAACCAATACTGAGCGAAATATAGAGAGAGAGCTAGGGTTTGTGTCTGTTTAGTCGTGAGACTTGTAAGCCATTCAAGTCATCCATTGATGATTGAATTGGTCTGATTTGTGGTTGTAATTTGTCACTCTAAAGCTGTTAAGCAAGAGTGTGTGTCTACTTGATCAAAGCTGTGAAGCAAGATCAAGTGTGTGTCTTCTTGATCAAAGCTGTTAAGCAAGATCAAGAGTGTGTCTTCTTGATTGAAACTGTGAAGTAAAATCAAGAGTGTGTTATTGAAAAGTGTTTTCTTTTCTCAAGGGATTGTTTTTTAAGATCACAAGTGTGATTGTAAGGAAGTGAGTGGGTTCTCATATCTAAGAGTGCTTAGGTAGAAATTGCACGGGTAAAGATTAGGTGAGAAAGACTGTAACTTGTTGAAGTGTACGGAGAGTCTTTGAACTGATTCTATTTTAGTGAATTTCCTTCCTGGCTTGGTAGCCCCCAGATGTAGGTGAGTTGGACCGAACTGGGTTAACAATTGCTTGTGTATCTTCTGCATTACCTTTCTATATCTTTCTTCTATTAGTATAATTCAGATATTAGTTTCGTGACATTATATTCGACATCTCGTATCTGATACCAGAATTTCAATTGGTATCAGAGCGGGCATCCTGCTTTGGTTCTGGGTGAGATCTAGGGACAATACTTTCTGGTTTAATGGAGAGAGATGGAGGATATGTTCATAGGCCACCAATTTTTGATGGTTCTAACTATGACTATTGGAAGCCTCAAATTGTAGCCTTTTTAAAATCTCTTGATAACAAGGCGTGGAAAGCTGTGTTAACAGGCTGGGTGCATCCTGTCATTACTAAAGAAGGAGAAGCCACTATTGAGAAGAAGCCTGAAGAACAATGGTCCAAGGAGGAAGATGATCTAGGTCTTGGAAACTCTAAAGCATTGAATGAAATTTTCAATGGGGTAGACAAGAATAGTTTCAGGTTGGTAAACAACTGTGAAGTGGCCAAAGATGGTTGGGACATTCTCAAGACCACTCATGAGGGCACCTCTAGGGTAAAGATGTCTAGACTTCAGCTGCTCACCTCCAAGTTTGAAAACTTAAGGATGAAAGAAGATGAAAACATTCATGAATTTCACATGAGTATCCTTGAAATTGCTAATGCCTCAGGAGCCCTAGGAGAGAAGATGACAGATGAGAAACTAGTCAAGAAAATACTTAGGTCACTCCCTAAGAGATTTGCAATGAAGGTGACTGCCATAGAAGAGTCTCAAGACATTTCCAACATAAGGGTTGATGAGCTAATTGGTTCCCTCCAAACGTTTGAGATGGGATTAAATGATGGTGTTGAAAAGAAAACAAAGAGCATGGCCTTTATGTCAAACACAGAAGAAGAAAAAAGTCAGGAGGTTGACGAAGATTTGGTCAATGAAGTGGCCATGCTGGGAAGACAGTTCAATAAACTGTTGAAAAAGATGGATGTAAGATCTAAGGCAAATGTCAGGAACATCTCATCTGACATCAGTAAATCCAACAATTCTGGTAGAAGAGCAAGATCAGATGAGCAACTCAAAGAAGGAAAAGAGGTATAATGCTATGAATGTGATGGGTATGGACACATCAGGACTGAATGTGGAACCTACCTCAAGAAGCAGAAGATGAGTCTTGCTGCCACTTGGTCTGATGAAAGTGAAACAGAGGAGGCTGCAAATCTTGTGACTGCCTTGACAGGAAGATGGGGATCTGATGAAGACTCAAGTGATGATGAATTAACTTTTGAATAATTGGCCTCTACCTACAGAAAGCTCTGTCACAAAAGTGTAGAGTTGTGCAAACAGGTTGAAAGCCAAAAGAAGGAAATGACTCAACTTGAGAATGAGAAGGTAGAATACTTGGAAACTATCTCCAAATTACAAACAGAAACCGTGGTTCTGAATGCCAAGCTAGTTGAAAATCCACAAGCTGAAAGTCAGAAGATAGCACAGCTGGAAAGTGAAAAGGCAGACCATGTGAAAACCATCTCTAAGCTGAAAACTGAAGCCATGTTCCTAAACTCTAAACTAGAAGAGATGACCAAGTATGTAAGGATGTTAAGTAATGGATCTGACTCTTTAGACAGGATTCTCCAAACTGGACAAATGACTGGAGACAAATCTGGTATTGGGTATAATGACTCAAAGCCTGAGAGCAGTAACACTGGAGCCAAACCTAAATGCATCCATAATAAAACTAAACCTGGGATGTCACATCATATGTCACAACACCAGAGGAGAAAACAGCAGAAGGGGAAACAACAAAGATGGAGATGCCATTACTGTGGGAAATTTGGTCATCTGAAGCCCTTCTGCTATAAACTGTACGGTTATCTTAGGCCTGCTCAACATCAGAATCACTATCAACCCAGACCCAAACAACACATACCTATTATCAAGAAGAAATGGGTTCCTAAGACCAATGTTACAAGTCTAATAGCTCACATTCCCCTCAGAGTCTCAGCCAAAGAAGAGTGGTACTTTGATAGTGGGTGTTCCAGACACATGACTGGAAACCAAGACCTGCTAACTGACCTGCAGCATCATACCATAAGCCATGTAACCTTTGGAGATGGAGCAGAAGGTGAAATCAAGGGAACAGGTAAGCTTGATTGTCCTAGAGTTCCTGAACTTGACAAGGTTCTACTTGTTAAGGGCTTGACTGCAAATCTAATAAGCATCAGTCAACTATGTGATCAAGGTCTGAATGTTAACTTCACTGAAATTGAATGCCTAATTTCTAACAAAGATAGTGAAGTGATTATGAAAGGAATCAGGACCAAACACAACTGCTACATGTGGAGCTCTCAAAAAGATTATTCCTTAAAGTGTTCTTATGTCAAAGAGAAAGGGATGAAGATGAGTATAGATGCTAGAAGAACCCTCAAGAGTGATGAAAGACAAGTCTGTGGGAAATGTTAGACAAAGATGTCACACCAGAAGCTCAGACTTAACCTCACCTTTTTAGGAGAAAAGGTTATGATGGCTCAAACAACTGAGAGGTTAGATCTAATAGGTGGACATGTGACCAATCATGGGCAGTTTGGAACTGGAGAGAGCATTGTTGGAACTAGGTCACAAGGGACTGTGTGCAAAAATGCCAAGAACAATGTGGAGAAGATTGGGATGACATCTGCTCCTGCACATGAGAAAGGTAAAAATGGTGTTCATATAGAAGATGAAAGCAGTTGGGCTCAACTGAGGTGGATGAAACTACTGATGATTGCATACAATGTCACACACGATGTCATGACATTGTATTATGACAACCTGAATACTGAAACTAGGTCCAAAAATCATATTCAGCACAGATGGACCAAGCACTATTTTTACTATTATCACTCCATTAGAAAATTTGTGGAAGACAAATTCATATGTCTAAAGCATAAACTGGAATTAGCTGACAAAGTTGCAAGGAATTTGGGAGAAATTCAAATTGAATATGAGAGAGGGAAATTAGGGATTTGGACTCTTGTGAAATTATGGCAATTAAAGCGGAAAAGAAAAGGAAATAAAAATCGCGTCTACCCTCTTAAAAGAAAGAGCCACATTAATGATAAGTCATTTCCTAGCATTGAAAATAGTATTTATGCCCTCAGCACACGCTACCTAAACAAAGCAATTTCCATCTCCATTCAACTTCTCAGAGGAACTCAGCTAGGGCAAAGAAAATTCTCTCAAAAGTTCTACAACATGTCTCAACATCCATCCTCATCTAGTTCAAAACCCTCTCACCATGTAAAGACTCCCTCCATGGAGTTTCTAGATGAAGACGTGTTGGACGTTACTCCCCTTTGTGTGATACCAGGTGACACACCAGGTCCCTCTTCCATGGCTGGAAACCAACAAGGTAATATCCCTGATAAATCTTCTCTTCCAAAAGACATGCATTATGCTGATCGTGCCATTAGGAACCTAGTTACTAGGATTCTAAGTGAAGGGCATGAAGTAAAGGGGGTTTCTACCCCTCTGTCCAGAAGGGACCCCTCTCCTGAGGAGGAACCCCAAGCTGAGAAAGATGATGACTCATCTAGATCAGAAAAAGAAGTGGCTGCTGAGTGTAGCACCTCAAATTTGCACCTCCCATTTGTACATTCATTTTCATTGTAGGTCATTAACATTGCATTGTCCATTGCATAGCTCATTGCATTGTCATTGCATAGTCTATCAAGTCATCAGGCAAGATTGGTCAAGAGATTCAGTTGTGCAAGCAAGCAAGTGCATTCTCCATGGAATCAAAGCCCTAGGGTTGGTTAAATGAGTTCATATGATTCAAGGATCATTTTGAAGTGGTTTGGTCAAGTGTTGAAGGCTCAAGGCTCATCAGTCAATGATCAATTCATCTGAAACCCTAGAAAGTCAACCAAAGTCAATTGTCAGTTCAACCATGGATTTGAAGGTGGGAGATGGTTAGAGAGGCCTCATTCATGTCCATACAAGTCTCATTTGACATTTCAAACATCAACAATGAAGAATTTGAGGTCAGATCAAAACTTTCCAAAAATAGTAAGTGACCTGTAATTTGAAATTGCCAAAAATGGAAAGGTTTTCTCCTCAAGATTACATGACCAAGAAAGCTTCAAATGAAATTTTGTCCAACATGAAAGTTGAAGATCTTGCTCTCCCATTTCCAAAAAGTCCAAGATCATGAATTTCTCATGTATGGTTGAAAAGATATGGATCAATCATGGCCAAGTGAACATGGAACTTCAAACATGCATAACTTTCAAACCATAGGGCCAAACGGAGTGGTTCTTTTTTGTACATTCATGTTTTGACCTCTACTATCCAAATTATGCATCACATGCCATGCATTCTCATCACATATTTTTTTTGGTTTTTCATTTGAATTTTGGAGGGAAAAGTTCAACTTTGAAAATGAAGCATTGTTTGATCATTCCAACACTTGCATTGGCTCCAAAATAATATTTCAAGTGAAATTCCAAGGCAATTCGTGCACTGTTCCATTGAGCTTTCATGCATAAGGTGCATTATCCAAATTTGCATCCACACCTTGTTTTCCCTAATCCACTTGCCAAATGCTTAATTGTGATTAACAACATGATTAACACAGCATATATATAGCTAAGCATAACTATTTTTCTGGCTAACACAATCAGAATTCAGATCTAGATCTAGGTTCTCACACTTTTTCTCTCACTTTTTTCTTCAATTTTCTCCAAATACATTGCATATTTCTTGATCCATTCATCATTTGGAAGAGTTATGGAGCATGTTTGAAGCAAGAACCAAAGGAATCCATGCATTTTTGAAACAGCTCGAAGCTTTGATCCATTAATGGTGAATTCTTATTATGGCAAGATCGTGCAAGATTGAGTCTCAAACCTTCATCCATTCATCCATACAAGTGTTGTGGAGTATCTGTTTGTGCATTACAAAGCCTAAAATCATCAACTCCAGTTTTGTAGCTTCATCAAGGTCAGAAATCGATTTCCTTAATTCATGAAATTGTTATGTGATTGTTGTAGATCGTGCATCGCTGATCAATCTGAGCTTTGTTTCACAAAATTCCATGTAGAATTGAATTAGTTATGAGGATTTAAAGATTGACATGTGAAAATTGTTTGCCTCGATCTGTTCATGTTAGTGAGAATTAGCTTTAATCATGCATGGATTAGTGATGAGTGATGAGAGATGAATGCGTTGATGTGCTTATTTGGTGAATCTGAGACATTTGTTCTTGGCCTGGTATGAACATGATGAACTCGTATGAATGTTGATGAAGAACACTTCCAGGCGCATGTTTGATCTGTTAGAAGTGAGTTTTTAGGGTTTGCATGTGTTTATGAAGATATGTCCATGTACTGGTCCAGTTGTCGCTTGCATGGCATAATGATTGGTCCTTGGTGCTTAACCTTGCCACGTCCTCTTAGTGAAACGGCGCGTTTGACTCTAGGCGCGCTTCATTTTAAACTCAGCATCAATTCGATTCTGGCTGAGGACAAGTTCAAATGCATTTCACATTTTTTTGATTTCCCTCCATTACATTCATACATGCTTCTTCATGTTTTTTTATTTTTTCTTTCACTTTAAAAATTCACAAATCATTGAATAATCATCCAAATAATATGGGAATTTTTGCATTGTTCTCCTTATGGTTTCTAGTTGTTTTTGATTATTTTTCCAGAAATTATGCTCAACTGAAAATTAATTTTGCCTAGGATTGTGAACATACATGTTTTTTGTACCTTGCTTGCCATATCTCTTGTGAAATGATGAGTTTTAATCCAATGCTTTTGAAATTTTGCATGCTTAAACTAGACTCTTGGCTGGACATTTTGGTGCTGAGTTTGCAATTTTATCATGTGCCATTGCTGAGATATGATCTTGTGAATGTAGGTGTGACAATGTGTGGCACACCTTTGCTTGCTCAACTTGATTAGTTTGTTTGACATGCCAAATAAATTCCAAATGATGTGATTTTTTGTATGATGCTTCTTATGGATGTTGTGATTGATCATGAATTTTCTTGGAATTTTTGGATTCATTTCTGATTTGTTTGAGATTTTTCATTATGGATGGTCATCTGTGCATCTTTTGAAGTGTCTTGAATTTCAATCATTGGTGAAATGCTTGTTCTTTATCCTACGAATGTGAAATTTTGCATACGCTTTCTAGACATGTTAAAGATTGTTTTGGATTTGGTTTGAGGTTTTTACCTTGTTTCATTTCTGTTTTAGGATTGTGCTAAGTTTGTGTAACATTTGGTGTCACATTTGAGCTTGTTTTAATTGCCTTGCCTTATACAATTTGATTACCATGCTTAATCATGTCCAATTGCCCTAATATTTTGTGTGATGATCATGTTGTTTGTTCTGTTTAGCCATGATTTTTCTTGAGATTAATTGGAGCATTTTTGAATTAATGTGCATTTGTTCATTCTGTTGCCTCAATGTGCTTTCAACTTGCATACTTTGTCATGATTGGTTTGTGAAATGAATTTGGTTGATGCTATTGACATGAGACCTTTTGGATTGCGTTCTTAATTGATTGAGGTTGATCCATGTTGAATTTCATGTTCTGTTTTGAATTTTTTCTCCCTCTTTGACCCTAGGCCTTGTCCTAGTGGTTTGTGCTTATGTTTGAGCTTTGGTTTCAGGTATAAGAAGCACATTGCCTTAAGTTAATTGGTTCACTCATTTGGATGGATTATTTGGTTGATGTTGGCTAATCTTGACTTGTTTTGTAGGTTGATGTTAGCTCATTTGAGTTTGAGCTTGTGCCTTGCACATTGTTGCATTGCTTGTGTGACTATGTCTGTTGACTGTTGACTATTGGTTGTCTATTTGACTTTTTGAGTTGTATACTAATTGAGTTAGATTTTTTTTCAGGTACATTAGTTGCTTCAGTTCATTTTGAACTTGCTTTTGCTTTTCTTGGTTGCTTAAGCATTGAGGTATAATTTCTCTAACTACATGTAGTCTGGGAGACCTGTCCTGTTACTTGGGCAGGCACCTGTCTGAAGCCCTCCTTAAGAGGCAATGCTTGTGTTTGTTTATCTTTGTGCCAAGAAGGAAAAGTCCTTTGATAAGGCAATTGGTAGATAAAAGAGATGTGCAATCCATCTCCTGCTATTCAGTGTGTCATCCACCTTGCTCACACACCTTATGTTGATGCATTGTGGATATTAACCCAAGATCCTTGTTGTGTCAGTCATGTGGAGAAGAGTTCCTACTTTCTGAACTCCCACACTTTCATTTGTATGAAGCTCTCCCAGGTCAGGGATAAGAACTGTGAAGTCTTATCTTCACTTCCCATTTCATCTGCTTCACCCTAACTCTCAATGTTAGGGTTAAGAGCTAACATCACCCTGTTACAGTGGCTTGTTTGTCGAGGTTGACATGACCCCTTGACTAAAGCCTAGCCATGTGTGAGCCCATCTGTTTGTATATAGTGTGTGTGCTTGCTCTTGTGCTTGTGTGACTTTGCTTGTGCTGTTTAGGATAGCTTGCTCCCTGTGCAAGTTAGATAGAAACTTCAACCTAGGACCATGGTGAATTTGCATGATAACTATTAGGCTCGAGTTAGTCTCCCTTCTAGTTTGTCATTTCCCAGTCTCTAGTTAGGTTAGAAGTTCTTTCCCTGCGTAGGGGAACTATGTCGCCCTGATCCTCATACCAGATGAGGTACGTAGGCAGGAGATGAGCTGATCTCTCCGGGCGCCCTTTTCTTTTTCAACCCCTTTGTGTGTGTTTGGAGTCTGACGTAAGTCCAGCGATTGGCAGTTGGTTTCCTGTGTGTGTTTGTTGGTTCGGAGTCTGATGTAAGTCCAGCGATTGGGGTTCGGTTTCCATGTTTGCCTGTTTGTGTGGAGTCTGACATAAGTCCAGCGATTGGCAGTCGGTTTCCCGTGTGGTTTTTGTTTGGCGTGCGTTAGCCGAGCTACAAGTGCTCTGATTCTTCTCCGGTCAGAGAAGATACGTATGCATAGGATGCGACATCCTAGCGAGCACGTCTCCCCTGTCCCGAACTACGTCGACTATGATGTCTGTGCCTGACAGACTACGTAGGCCCAGGATGCGATATCCTGCCGAGTTAGTTTCTTTTGTCTTTCCTGTGTCTCTTTCAGCCAGTGTGTGATGTTTGAGCAGTGTTTAGCAACCTTTGTCCTTTCTCTTGAGCGTGGATCCCGTCGAGTACGACGGATGCGTAGGGGTGCTAATACCTTCCCTTCGCATAACCGACTCCCGATCCCATCTCTCTTTGGTCGCGAGACCATGTCTTTCCCAGGTTTACTTTGAGCGTTTCCTTTCCCTCCTTTGGGATAAATAACGCACGGTGGCGGCTCTGTTGTTTCGTTTTCCCGCCGGTTTTTCGCGTAATGCGACCAGCTGGCGACTCTGCTGGGGAAAAAGAGAAGTTGACCTCTTGCTGGTCCATCTTCCCTAAGCGAGTCTCTCCTAGCGCTCTCTAGGGTAGGGTTTGGTTGCTTTTGCTGTTATTTATTGCATTCATTTATTTATTGTTTGCATTTATTGTTTGCATTTATGTTTGCATTCATTATTCATCATCTGTTCATCTGGCTGTGTTGTGTTGTTTCTCTATTGGGGTGGGAGTTACAAGAGGTAAAAGGCCCAATACCTAGGCTATGAGTGAACTTTAGGACACCTAGGAATAGAGTGATTCATGGGAAGCGGGTGGTATTGCGCCACTTAGCGGAGCATGATATCACGAGCAGTTCAGACTCTGATGGGGTATTATCGGTGCATACATCGGGTGTGTACAGGATGATATTCTATGAAAGGGTTGTTTATCCTGTGTTTCTCTTATCCTTACCTTGGCCTAGAATTCACCCGTGAGTGGGGAGGGATTGAATCTTTTGTAGGTACAGATGGTGACTATGGTTCAGTTGGACTTATGGATATCTATCTCTGACGCCGGAATTCTGTCAGTGGTATCTATCAGCGGGTTGCGTTTATTTCGGATCCACGGGTCGAATTTGAGGATACTTGTTCAGAGGATCTGGTTGTCATCCGTTCAGTGGATTTCCTGTGATGATAGTGATATATCCCCCGGTTCTGTTTATTTCAGAACTCCCCAAGTTGGATTTATGGTCACTCGGGCCCTCAGATGATTGTAGTCAGTTCAGAGACTGGTCCAATACAGTTGATCTTCAGATGACTTGGAAGACGGCACAGTGACTTGCCTGCATGCATTTGCATCAATCCCATTTCGCATTCATCTGCATTTAACCCATGCCTATCCGTACTCAGGGTCCATTTTTTTTATTGAGATTCAGGTTGAGAGACATCTGGATGTCAGAATGTTGTTGTCAAATTATTATCCGTCTCAAGGAAGCCAGAATCGAGGAATTTTCCTCATACGGATAGACATTGCATGCGTGAGTCATATTAACCTGTTTGCTGTTTTGTAGGTGTCAGTATTCAACCGGTGCGCATAGCTCCTTCGTTCAGATATCCAGTCAAACTAAACAAATCCAGACTGATGGATCCACTCAACGCCGACATTCTCGAACTGAAAGAGATGATGAGGGAGTTGTTCAGTGTTGTGCAAGGGCTCGCCTTGGGGCAGAAGGCAATTGCTGAGAGGTTAGATAGGATTGAAAGCTGGATGACAAAGGAGAAAGTTCAAGGAAAAGCTCCGTCATCCGTAGTAAAGAAGCCCTCTGGCAATGGTCAGCCCAAGAAGGAGGTTGAATCAGGTGATGTGCCTACCCGAAAGGAGCACGGTAAGGATCGGTACCACCCTTATGCTGCCATTGCAACCACTCCTGTTGGTGGTCCATCGGTACCACAGCAACAACCACTACCTCAACAGAAAGCACCGAAAGTTAAGAGCCAAGTGAAGAAGGGGACGGATCGTCAATTTGATAAGCCACCCATGACTTATACCCTTCTATTCAAGAGGTTGAGGGATCTGGGGTTAGTTCGGCCAAGGATATTGGTTCCTGTAGAACTGCGTTAGAGGCCTCCAAACTACGATGAGAATGCCAGGTGCGAGTTCCATTCAGGGGCACCAGGACATAACATTGAGGGTTGTAGAGCTTTCAAGCATGTCGTCCAGGACATGGTGGATTCTAAGGCCATCAGTTTGGCGCCAACACTGAATGTTAACGTTAACACCGTGCCAGGTTCCGTGGGAGTGAAAGTGGTGTCAAAAGACAAGAGAGGAACAAAGGAGACTGAGGGGGATCAATTAAAAATTCCAACGTCTGTGGTCCCAAAACATCTGATAAGGATGGAACTTTCCATAGTGTTGATAATTGTTGTGCAACCGTCGCCACAAAGGGGTGTGTAGTGATGGGAGACACGATCCAGAGAATGATGGAAGTAGAAATGGACGGTGAAAAATTTGAAACACTAAATCAGGCAGTTGAAACCGTCAGGGTGGAGAACGCCATTCTTGCTGAGAAAGAGAAAAAGTTCTCCATTTCTTCTTACAAGCAGGCCATGGAAGTGGTGAAGAACGGAGAAGCCCTAGGCTGGGGAAAGATCATAGACATTGTGGTGAAGGCGGATATGTTCGGGGTTGGCTATCAGCCAGATCAAGAGTCGTCTAGACAAAACAGAGGACGTCGTCCACCGTTCGCATTCGTCAGTGCAGGAATGCTGGATCCAGGTCACGCCTGTGCAGTGGGTGAAGAGATCGACAGTGACCGCGAGCTTGAGTCGTGGATAAAGTCGTGCGTACCAGGGAACTGGAAGGCCTCAAAGATCATCACTGTCCCTCATTCTGAAGAGTAGTATTTCTGTTTTTCAATTCTGTTTGCATGAAAGCCATACGTTTTGCCCGAAACATAATGGTCCATTGTAAGGGCCATCTCATGTGTTTCATTGTGCGACATCTTGCATCATTAATAAATGGATGTTTTTGTGATTAAAAGCGGTGTTCCATGTTTTTCATTTATTTTGCAGTTTAAAAAATAAAAATGGCAATGTTTATTTTCATTTTTATTTCCTTTTGATTCGTCCTGTTCCGACCTCAAAAGAGATTATCCTCCTGATCTCATTGATAACAATTCGGTTACACCTCTGTATGACCTCGACAATCCGATCTATCATGCCGAAGAATAAGGCGAAGAAGATTGTGATCTGCTGGAATTAGCCAGGTTGTTGAGACAAGAGGAGAGGGTGATTCAACCGCACGAGGAGCGATTCAAGATTGATATTCCGGGCACCGCCGAGGTCCGGAAGTGAAAATTAGGGCCGCTTCAGAGGCGAGTCGAGAGCAGAATGGTAGCACTGTTGGAAGAGCATGTTGATATCTTTGCCTGGTCGTGATATTCCAGGATCGGATACCGATGTCGGTGTGCACGAGCTCCCATGGAAAGAAGACCGTCCTCTAGAGAAGCATAACACCGGTGCCACGTATCAGAGTGACTTTGTTTCATGATATGATTCATCATGGAATCAAATGCTATGTTGATGACATGATAGCAAAGTCCCAAGCAGAAGAGGGGCATCTGGTGGATCTGGGGCAAGTTGTTTGACCGGATCGAAACAACTCAGATTGAGGTTGAGTCCGAATCAGTGCACTTGTGGAGTGCTGTCCGGTAAGTTGCCGAGGCTTATTGTGAACGAAAGAGGAATCGAGGTCGATCCTGCTAAAAAAAAAAAAGAAAGAAAGAAAATAAAAGAAAAGGAAAAAGCAATGCAAGGAATGCCTGAACCGAAAACAAAAAAAAAGAGCAAACGGTCAGGTGGATATTGCCTAGGGGCATTGAAAAAAAATAAGTTGCAGGAACCTCTGATTCTGATGCCTCCTGTGGAAAGGACAACTGTTAATCTGGTACTTGACAGCCCTCGAGGGGTCTATGAGGTGTGTACTGGGTCAGCATGACGAGTCTGGTCGAAAAGAGCATGCAATTTACCTTAGCAAAAAGTTTAACGACGGTGAAACAATACATTCACTGCTCGAGAAAACTTGCTGTACTTTGGCATAGGCTGCTCGCCGACTGAGACAGTATATGCTGGTTCATACCACTTTGTGGATTTCCAAGATGGATCCAATCAAGTATACGTTTGAGAAGTCAGCATTGACCGGACGGGTGGCGAGAGGGCAAAATGATGTTGACTGATTTGCGATATTCAGTATACCTCTCAGAAAGCAATCAATGGGAGTGTATTGTCCGATTACATCGCCCCGCAACCCATTGAGGATTATCAACCAAGGAAAGTTTGAGTTCCCTGATGAAGGCATCTCGAGGTGCTCAAATCGAAAGATTGTGAGGAACCGATCTCGGAGGAGGGGCCTGACCCTGAATCCGAACGGATTCTGATGTCTGATGGGGGGAGGTTAATGTGGATGAGTTAGTGCCGCTTTGGTTACGCCAAAAAGATCCCACATTCCTTTTGTTTCCCGGATAACATTTGAATGCACCAACAATGGTGGCTGAGCACGAAGCTTGTATCCTGGGTATCGATCTTTGATGCGTACGTCTACTGAGGCAACGCCGAGCTCGCTCATATATGGGATAAAAGTGGTATTACCTACTGAAGTCTAGTTCCCATTGTGGAGAGCCCCGATGGATGGGAAGTTAGAGAAGGCTGAGTGGATAGGGACTCGGTATGACACGTTGAGCCTGACTGAGGAAAAGAGGCTGGCAGTTACGTGCCAGGGGGCAGTTGTACCCAGTGAATGAAGCGCGTTGTTGACCGGAAAGTGCGACCTCGTGCGTACCACGTGGAGGAGCTGGTATTGAAAAGGATCCTTCCTCCTCAAGACGATCGTGGGGCAAGTGGATATACAGTTATGAATGTCCATTCGTGGTCAAGAAGGTTTTTTCTGACAGAGCGTTGTTGTCAACAACCACGGATGACGAAGATTTTCCATCCCCTATGAATGCGAACGCAGTTAAAAAATACTTCGTAAAATTGACCCGCTGGACAAAAAAGAATAAAAGAGTCCAAGCAAAAAAAGGGCATCCCGGCGAACCAAAAAAAAAAGAAAAAAAAGAGAAGGTTTGGGCAAAAGTTAGGGATAAAGAAAGAAAAAACTGTACACCCGGCAAGTCGAAAACCCCACAAGGGCGACTTGGGCAAAAAAGGGTATCCCGGTGGACTGAAAACCCGAAAGGGCGGTTCAGGAAAAAGAGGGATTGAAACGAACAACTGCGTCTAGCATGATCGTTTGTGCTTTGGATATGACCTGGACAATCTCCGACAAAGATCGATTGGAAGCGTCTTGTTCAGAAGACAGAAAGTGTGGAAAGTCTTGAGGACATATGGGGTGTAACCGAGTTGGAACCCGATGAGATCACGGTTTCACATTGCCATTAGGATAGATTTTTCCTTTTATGCGCAATCACCTCTTTTCAGGGTTTGCTTCCTGTGTGTTGCTCGGTTTTGAGCCACTTTTTTTTCTTCAGTCAATAAAATGCATGTTCAGTCAAATAATTTTGTTTTTGTCTTCATTACCACTTGGATTGCAAAAACATCTGTTTATTTTTTATAAGAATACTTGCATTTTGAAACATAGAGGTCCCTTCCGATGCATGCTTATAAGATTGAGAACGTGAAATCTTATTCGGAAGTTTGAGTGACCTAGGTGTTGAAATGTTGGCACGCCTGGGGCACGCTTTTATCTAACGATCTCTTTTGCAGGTGTTGTTAGCTATGTTCACTCACTTGCAGGTTGTGATGTGAAATACTTTGACAAGAGATCCCCGCAGAGTCCAATCAGGGGCAAGGGATAGAAGAACGGTGAAAAGACGACGAAAGAAGGACGATGATCCTAGAGGGTAATCAAGAAGACTCTTCAAAGTCTGAGGACTGGAAAGTTTGTATGAATCCCAGGAGTTCGATCTCCGTGGAGTACGGAGGAGTCGGGAATACAAGGTGATGAATCAGAAAAGTCCAGATGAGTCTGGGAGTTCTCAAAAGTGGAAAGTCAACACTGTGGTGGGATGGTGAACACCAATGTTCGACGAGTCGAAGGGCGGTCCGTGTCCAGTAGGCCGTATTTCCCCAACGGATTCGAGATCTGTGTCTCCTCGGCAGCCAGGCATGAGGTTGTTTGCTCCCCTTAGCAGAGTAATCCCCAAGCAGTTCGGGTTCGATGGAGGTCATCCCCAGCAAGGGTTGTCTTTCCCCAGCAGGGTGGGAATTGACGTGGTATTGAAATCCTCAACGTAGTTCATGGAGCTCCCTGGTGTTGTCTCTGGAGGAGATGTATTTTTATGCATTCATCATTTAGATAAGCATAGCATATTGCATCATTAGCGCGTAGCATTTCCATGATCATGGGGCATTGCGCTAAAAAAAAACTCATGCATCAGCATTGCAAACATATCCATCAGCCCTAGGCCGTGGTGACCATCCGAGATTGGGTTGTCGGAAAGAGTTTAGCATCGCGCCATTGGATTGATTTCAGAATTGGGTTCCCCAGCCTGGTTGAGAGGATGGTGTTTTCCCAACAAGTGACTTCTTAGTTGAGCGGGTATCCCCAGCAGTGTTACTCCCCACAATTGGTAGCATCTTGCAAGCTTGGATCTATTCCCCTAGCAGATGTGGGTGTTTCTGATCTCTCCATATAGAGTCGACCCCTTAAGCAGAAAGTGTCTGTCATTTCCTTCTGCATTTCCCCACTGAGTTATATCCTCGTGGATGACGGTTGTTTCCGTTCCCTCCCGGCACACATAACGGGATGGTTTTCCCTATTGAGTTCTTTCCTCATTAGGATGAGTCTTAATTCAGTCTGCCTTTTTGGATCGATCCTAAACTGGCTTCCTTGTGGATGTCTCTTGTGCTTCCCTGTGGTATAAATGAATAGTTGCTCACTAACCGGCACTCATTCATCTTATCCTCAGCGGAATTTGTTGGCTTCTACCTACGAACCGGTAGTTGTAAGTCCTATCTTTGTGGTCTTCTACTTACCAACCGGTAGATGTGAATCCTCTGTTCTCCCCTTTGTGGAGTTAAACCCTTGTGCTCATCCTAGTCGATGACGGTTACTGTTCCGTGGTTTTCTACCTACGAACCGGTAGATGTAATCCCCTCTTTTTGGTTATCATTATCCAGTTTTGGTATTGATATTCCTTTTCCCTTTCGGATATTTGTTTTGATTAAGCAATCTTATCCCCGACGGGTCTTCCCTTTCCTTGTGGGTATTTGCTCCGAGTAAGCCATTTGTATCCTCGGTGGGTCCTCTTTCATTCACCGTTTGCTGGTAATGTTTGTGGTTTCCCTTTTTGATTGGTCATCTTTGCATACCTAGTCTCGGTATCCCGATGCCTTTCTTTTCGGTCGATCTATCCATTTGACAACCTACAACCCGGTTATGGATAATCTTCCATGCGAGTATATTATCTATGTTTTGACGGCTATAGATAATATATCTCATGCGCTCATTGGTCGAGGTCTCGTCCTTCCCAGTCGAGTAAGATTCGTATTCCTTGTGGGATCGAATGTCCATCCTTTAACAAGTTTGCTTTCGCTCTCTTCAGGATGATGTCGGTCGATTTATCCTTTAACAACCTACAAACCGGTTATGGATAATCTTCCATGCGAGTGTATTATCTACGTTTTGACGACTATAGATAATATATCTCATGCACTCTTTGGTTGAACCCTTTGTTTGTTCCCCAACTGAGTAAGATTCGTATTCCTTGTGGAATCGAATGTCCATCGTTTAACAAGATTGCTTTTCTAGCCCTCTTCAGGATGATGAGTGTTTTGGAACACAAACCAATTCGCGCTTTGGTCGGTCACCTGTTTTTATGCCTACAACCCGGTATCCTTGGTGTTCCTTCCTGTCCGCTCTATGTCATGACCTTGATCCCCAGTGAGCTACCTCTCTGTTGGTTTCGATAAACGTTGAGTTTTTCCTATGCGTCCGTTGACGTATAGTTGTGCCCTTCCCCAGGATTCTCCTCTCCGTTGGTGTCGATAAATGTCGAGTTTTTCCTAGTTGTCCGTTGACATCTAGTTGTATTTTCCCCACGGGTCATCCTTTGATGTCTGTTCTCCTCTCCGTTGGTGTCGATAAACGTCGAGTTTTTCCTAGTTGTCTGTTGACATCTAGTTGTATTTTCCCCACAGGTCATTCGTTGATGTCTGTTCTCCTCTCCGTTGGTGTGGATAAACGTTGAGTGTTTCGTATTCGTCCGTTGACGTCTAGTTGTATTATCCCCACAGGTCATCCGTTGATGTCTGTTCACCTCTCCGTTGGTGTCGATAAACGTCGAGCTTCTCCTTCTCCGTTGGTGTCGATAAACGTCGAGCTTCTCCTTCTCCGTTGGTGTTGATAAACGTCGAGCTTCTCCTTCTCCGTTGGTGTCGATAAACGTCGAGCTTCTCCTTCTTCGTTGGTGTCGATAAACGTCGAGCTTCTCCTTCTCCGTTGGTGTCGATAAACGTCGAGCTTCTCCTTCTCCGTTGGTGTCGATAAACGTCGAGCTTCTCCCGTTCGTCCGTTGACGTCTGGTCGAGTCTTCCCAGTCATTCATTAATGTCTGGTTACCTCCCCGTTGGTTTCGATAAACGTTGAGTTTTTCCCATTCGTCCGTTGACGTCTGGTTGTACCCCTTTCTTTCCATTCATCCGATGATGGCTGGTCACCTCTCCGTTGGTTTCGGTAAACGTTGAGTTTTTCCCATTTCGTCCGTTGACGTATGGTTGTCTCTCCTTCCATTCATCCGTTGATGTCTGGTTACCTCTCCGTTGGTTTCGATAAACGTCGAGTTTTTCCTGGTCGTCCGTTGGCGTCTAGTGGTGATTTCTATTCCCATTCATCATCTTTCGATGTCTGGATGTGACTGTACCTTTGAGAGAATAAATCAAAATCCCCAGTGGTAAATATCAGTTCCCAGTGGAAGCGTCCGTTGGTGAACTTTCCTTTCTTGGATCCCCGCAGAGTGCAAATTTCTACGGTTCTTTGGTATTCAATCCCTATTTACCCTGAAAGTCTGACAGCCATTGCTCTCATCCATTCAGGTTCCCAGTTGATTGAATAGGGGCAGCTGTAGCACCTCAAATTTGCACCTCCCATTGGTACATTCATTTTCATTGTAGTACATTAACATTGCATTGTCCATTGCATAGCTCATTGCATTGTCATTGCATAGTCTATCAAGTCATCAGGCAAGACTGGTCAGGAGATTCAGTTGTGCAAGCAAGCAAGTGCATTCTCCATGGAATCAAAGCCCTAGGGTTGGTTAAATGAGTTCATATGATTCAAGGATCATTTTGAAGTGGTTTGGTCAAGTGTTGAAGGCTCAAGGCTCATCAGTCAATGATCAATTCATCTGAAACCCTAGAAAGTAAACCAAAGTCAATTGTCAGTTCAACCATGGATTTGAAGGTGGGAGATGGTTAGAGAGGCCTCATTCATGTCCATACAAGTCTCATTTGACATTTCAAACATCAACAATGAAGAATTTGAGGTCAGATCAAAACTTTCCAAAAATAGTAAGTGACCTGTAACTTGAAATTGCCAAAAATGGAAAGGTTTTCTCCTCAAGATTACATGACCAAGAAAGCTTCAAATGAAATTTTGTCCAACATGAAAGTTGAAGATCTTGCTCTCCCATTTCCAAAAAGTCCAAGATCATGAATTTCTCATGTATGGTTGAAAAGATATGGATCAATCATGGCCAAGTGAACATGGAACTTCAAACATGCATAACTTTCAAACCATAGGGCCAAATGGAGTGGTTCTTTTTTGTACATTCATGTTTTGACCTCTACTATCCAAATTATGCATCACATGCCATGCATTCTCATCACATATTTTTTTTGGTTTTTCATTTGAATTTTGGAGGGAAAAGTTCAAATTTGAAAATGAAGCATTGTTTGATCATTCCAACACTTGCATTGGCTCCAAAATAATATTTCAAGTGAAATTCCAAGGCAATTCGTGCACTGTTCCATTGAGCTTTCATGCATAAGGTGCATTATCCAAATTTGCATCCACACCTTGTTTTCCCTAATCCACTTGCCAAATGCTTAATTGTGATTAACAACATGATTAACACAGCATATATATAGCTAAGCATAACTATTTTTCTGGCTAACACAATCAGAATTCAGATCTAGATCTAGGTTCTCACACTTTTGCTCTCACTTTTTTCTTCAATTTTCTCCAAATACATTGCATATTTCTTGATCCATTCATCATTTGGAAGAGTTATGGATCATGTTTGAAGCAAGAACCATAGGAATCCATGCATTTTTGAAGCAGCTCGAAGCTTTGATCCATTAATGGTGAATTCTTATTGTGGCAAGATCGTGCAAGATTAAGTCTCAAACCTTCATCCATTCATCCATACAAGTGTTGTGGAGTATCTGTTTGTGCATTACAAAGCCTAAAATCATCAACTCCAGTTCTGTAGCTTCATCAAGGTCAGAAATCGATTTCCTTAATTCATGAAATTGTTATGTGATTGTTGTAGATCGTGCATCGCTGATCAATCTGAGCTTTGTTTCACAAAATTCCATGTAGAATTGAATTAGTTATGAGGATTTAAAGATTGACATGTGAAAATTGTTTGCCTCGATCTGTTCATGTTAGTGAGAATTAGCTTTAATCATGCATGGATTAGTGATGAGTGATGAGAGATGAATGCGTTGATGTGCTTATTTGGTGAATCTGAGACATTTGTTCTTGGCCTGGTATGAACATGATGAACTCGTATGAATGTTGATGAAGAACACTTCCAGGCGCATGTTTGATCTGTTAGAAGTGAGTTTTTAGGGTTTGCATGTGTTTATGAAGATATGTCCATGTACTGGTCCAGTTGTCGCTTGCATGGCATAATGATTGGTCCTCGGTTCTTAACCTTGCCACGTCCTCTTAGTGAAACGGCGCGTTTGACTCTAGGCGCGCTTCATTTTAAACTCAACATCAATTCGATTCTGGCTGAGGACAAGTTCAAATGCATTTCACATTTTTTTGATTTCCCTCCATTACATTCATACATGCTTCTTCATGTTTTTTTATTTTTTCTTTCACTTTAAAAATTCACAAATCATTGAATAATCATCCAAATAATATGGGAATTTTTGCATTGTTCTCCTTATGGTTTCTAGTTGTTTTTGATTATTTTTCCAGAAATTATGCTCAACTGAAAATTAATTTTGCCTAGGATTGTGAACATACATGTTTTTTGTACCTTGCTTGCCATATCTCTTGTGAAATGATGAGTTTTAATCCAATGCTTTTGAAATTTTGCATGCTTAAACTAGACTCTTGGCTGGACATTTTGGTGCTGAGTTTGCAATTTTATCATGTGCCATTGCTGAGATATGATCTTGTGAATGTAGGTGTGACAATGTGTGTCACACCTTTGCTTGCTCAACTTGATTAGTTTGTTTGACATGCCAAATAAATTCCAAATGATGTGATTTTTTGTATGATGCTTCTTATGGATGTTGTGATTGATCATGAATTTTCTTGGAATTTTTGGATTCATTTCTGATTTGTTTGAGATTTTTCATTATGGATGGTCATCTGTGCATCTTTTGAAGTGTCTTGAATTTCAATCATTGGTGAAATGCTTGTTCTTTATCCTACGAATGTGAAATTTTGCATACGCTTTCTAGACATGTTAAAGATTGTTTTGGATTTGGTTTGAGGTTTTTACCTTGTTTCATTTCTGTTTTAGGATTGTGCTAAGTTTGTGTAACATTTGGTGTCACATTTGAGCTTGTTTTAATTGCCTTGCCTTATACAATTTGATTACCATGCTTAATCATGTCCAATTGCCCTAATATTTTGTGTGATGATCATGTTGTTTGTTCTGTTTAGCCATGATTTTTCTTGAGATTAATTGGAGCATTTTTGAATTAATGTGCATTTGTTCATTCTGTTGCCTCAATGTGCTTTCAACTTGCATACTTTGTCATGATTGGTTTGTGAAATGAATTTGGTTGATGCTATTGACATGAGACCTTTTGGATTGCGTTCTTAATTGATTGAGGTTGATCCATGTTGAATTTCATGTTCTGTTTTGAATTTTTTCTCCCTCTTTGACCCTAGGCCTTGTCCTAGTGGTTTGTGCTTATGTTTGAGCTTTGGTTTCAGGTATAAGAAGCACATTGCCTTAAGTTAATTGGTTCACTCATTTGGATGGATTATTTGGTTGATGTTGGCTAATCTTGACTTGTTTTGTAGGTTGATGTTAGCTCATTTGAGTTTGAGCTTGTGCCTTGCACATTGTTGCATTGCTTGTGTGACTATGTCTGTTGACTGTTGACTATTGGTTGTCTATTTGACTTTTTGAGTTGTATACTAATTGAGTTAGATTTTTTTTCAGGTACATTAGTTGCTTCAGTTCATTTTGAACTTGCTTTTGCTTTGCTTGGTTGCTTAAGCATTGAGGTATAATTTCTCTAACTTCATGTAGTCTGGGAGACCTGTCCTGTTACTTGGGCAGGCACCTGTCTGAAGCCCTCCTTAAGAGGCAATGCTTGTGTTTGTTTATCTTTGTGCCAAGCAGGAAAAGTCCTTTGATAAGGCAATTGGTAGATAAAAGAGATGTGCAATCCATCTCCTGCTATTCAGTGTGTCATCCACCTTGCTCACACACCTTATGTTGATGCATTGTGGATATTAACCCAAGATCCTTGTTGTGTCAGTCATGTGGAGAAGAGTTCCTACTTTCTGAACTCCCACACTTTCATTTGTCTGAAGCTCTCCCAGGCCAGGGATAAGAGCTGTGAAGTCTTATCTTCACTTCCCATTTCATCTGCTTCACCCTAACTCTCAATGTTAGGGTTAAGAGCTAACATCACCCTGTTACAGTGGCTTGTTTGTCGAGGTTGACATGACCCCTTGACTAAAGCCTTGCCTTGTGTGAGCCCATCTGTTTGTATATAGTGTGTGTGCTTGCTCTTGTGCTTGTGTGACTTTGCTTGTGTTGTTTAGGATAGCTTGCTCCCTGTGCAAGTTAGTTAGAAACTTCAACCTAGGACCATGGTGAATTTGCATGATAACTATTAGGCTCGAGTTAGTCTCCCTTCTAGTTTGTCATTTCCCAGTCTCTACTTAGGTTAGAAGTTCTTTCCCTGCGTAGGGGAACTACGTCGCCCTGATCCTCATACCAGATGAGGTACGTAGGCAGGAGATGAGCTGATCTCTCCGGGCGCCCTTTTCTTTTTCAACCCCTTTGTGTGTGTTTGGAGTCTGACGTAAGTCCATCGATTGGCAGTTGGTTTCCTGTGTGTGTTTGTTGGTTCGGAGTCTGATGTAAGTCCAGCGATTGGCGTTCGGTTTCCATGTTTGCCTGTTTGTGTGGAGTCTGACATAAGTCCAGCGATTGGCAGTCGGTTTCCCGTGTGGTTTTTGTTTGGCGTGCGTTAGCCGAGCTACGAGTGCTCTGATTCTTCTCTGGTCAGAGAAGATACGTATGCATAGGATGCGACATCCTAGCGAGCACGTTTCCCCTGTCCCGAACTACGTCGACTCTGATGTCTGTGCCTGACAGACTACGTAGGCCCAGGATGCGATATCCTGCCGAGTTAGTTTCTTTTGTCTTTCCTGTGTCTCTTTCAGCCAGTGTGTGATGTTTGAGCAGTGTTTAGCAACCTTTATCCTTTCTCTTGAGCGTGGATTCCGTCGAGTACGACGGATGCGTAGGGGTGCTAATACCTTCCCTTCGCATAACCGACTCCCGATCCCATCTCTCTTTGGTCGCGAGACCATGTCTTTCCCAGGTTTACTTCGAGTGTTTCCTTTCCCTACTTTGGGATAAATAACGTACGGTGGCGGCTCTGTTGTTTCGTTTTCCCGCCGGTTTTTCGCGTAATGCGACCACTGAGGGGCTATGTTCTCTAGGTAAACCCCTACCTAGTAAGAAACTAGAAATTATGTCTCAGGAGAATGTTATTAACCTAGAGGAAGAAAGCTCTGAAGAAGAGGATAATTCTTTGGTCCAACTTGTAAAACCTAGTGTGGCTGAAAAACTGAGGACTAGAAAAGAGAAAAGTGTGGCTAAAATGAGAACAACAAGAAGAGTGAAAAAGACTGCTAGTGTAGGACCCTCAAAATCCTGGAGTAAGGTTGAGGTTAGGAAAAAGAAAGAAAGAGACAGTTCTGACTTTGATGAGGATGTCGAAGACGATGTCCTAGACATCTCCCCTGCAAAAAGGCAGGTTGTTCAGAAGTCTCCTAGCAAAGCTGCTGCTGTGCACCTAGACAATATCTCCTTTCATTTAGAAGATGGTGCTGCAAAGTGGAAATTTGTTATTCAGAGGAGGATAGCAGTTGAAAGAGAGCTTGGAAAAGAGGCTGTAGAGGTAAGGGAAGTAATCGATTTGATAAAAAATGCTGGACTAATGAAGACTGTGGTAGCTCTACCTCAATGTTATGAGAGGTTGATAAAAGAGTTTATTGTGAATATCCCTGAGGATATTTATGAAAAGAGAAGAAGGGAGTTCTTCAAGGTGTTTGTAAGGGGAAAATGTGTGAAATTCTCACCAAGCATTATCAACAAGTTCCTAGGAAGAGGAACTGATGGAGGAGTGGACCTAGAGACTACAGACAATGATTGGTTCAGCCAACTGGATGCCTACTAATCATATCTCTACCATCTCCATTGTTCTTGGAAGAATAATTCATGCAATTGGAACCAAGATAAACTATGACTTTGGAAAGTTTATATTTGATCAAACCATCAGACATGCCTCCATAAATGTTGTGAAGTTACCCATTGCCTTCCCATCCATTATTTATGGGATTATCTTGAGCCAACAACCAGCCATTCTTAATACAAAGGACATGCCAAGCAGAAGAAAACCCCCTCTATCCATTCATTATAAGTTGTTTGAGGGATGTCATGTCAATGATGTTGTCATGACATCTGCCAGAAGGGAACCTGCATCTCAAGGGAGCTTAATTTACCAACTAAAAGATACCTGCGAGGAATTGGAGAATGGTATAAGGGTGGCCAAGGCAAGAAAAGAAGCTTTGGAAATTCTTATCTGCATCATGAAAAAGGAAGAAATGGAGAAGGCTGCTAAGAATTCAGATGCAAAAGCCCAATCTAGTGGCAGCTCTGAAAGCTCTGAAGGTGAAGGTGAAGGTGAAGGTGATACTTCTTCTTCTGATTAATGGTTCCTTCCTGTGTTGAAGACTGGTGTGATAAGGTGAAGCCTGTGAGGTGTGCTGGGAAGATTGATGTCTTGGAAGCTGTTCTGCTATTTGGAAGATTGAAGGTTTATTGTTTTTTTGAAAAATTGTGTAATTTGTGGCAGTCCTCATTGATGCCTGTTTGTAATATTTTGCGCTCTTAATGAGTTCCTTGGATTTGTTCATTATCTCAACTATCACAGTTGTGTATGATGATGGTTTGTATCTCCTGAACAATTATGTTTTAACATTTATAAATGTTATAACATCTGTGCTGACATTTTCTGCTAGGCTAATTGACATTTATTTTGTCTAATTGATCACCTTTGGTCAATTTTAACTAAAAAGGGGGAGAAGTATGTGGAGCTGAAGCTGTGAGGAGATGTATGTGGCTAGTTGTGAGGAGATGTATGTGGCTGGACAGATGGACAACTATTCTGTTTACAGATGTCAAAGGGGATGTTTGATGTCTGATGATGTTGTTACAGATGTCAGAATGACATTCTGTTTGTTACAGGTGATGTGGTTACAGGTGCGGTTATTAACAAAGGAGATGAATGCACAAATTTAGGGGTGGAAGGAGTACCCTTGTGCATGTGTGTATTACTAGTTGCATCCATAACTAGTAATTCTGTTTGTGTTGCACGGATTTAGGGGGAGGAGAAGTACTCTTGTGCATGTGTGTATTACTAGTAGCTATAACTAGTAATTGTATTTGCTTCTGCTACTAATTAAACTATTGTTATGTTGTTTAACTGCTCATAGTTTTCTTGTGAACAAAAAGGACAGATATATGTTTTAGCCAAAATTTGCCAAAGGGGGAGTTTGTTGGTTCTAAGTGTTGGCAGCAATTTTGGTAAAACAAGGAGTGTTCACAAGATGTTTTGTGATGTCTTAACATGAGATATCCTATGTACATGCTGGAGTTCAAGAACATGATCATGCAGGATTGTATCAGAATGTCATAATGACATGGTATCTGATGATGTGTACCTGCTGGAGAGAAAAACATGATCATGCAGGATTGTTTCAGAATGTCATACATAATGACATGGCATCTGATATGGTTGTACCTGCTGGAAGCTATAAAAGGAATTATGAAGTTATGCAGGAATTATTCCAGGATGTCAGACCCGATGTCATGACATCCTGTACACAGAACATTCAGTAGGAATGTCTGGTGTTTTGTGATTGCACAATTAATGGCAATCTGTGTATAATTGAAGATCTGATTGGCAGGCGCATTCAATCATGGATTACAACCTGATTTACTTATTTTCCAAAGATATCTAACCAGCTGTCGTGAAAAGATTTAATTGGAAAATAGATTTAGGGTTCTCAAGATGTCCAAGCCCAGCAGAAAGCTTCTATAAAAAGGGACTTAGAAAACCTGTTTGAACATACAACCAATACTGAGAGAAATATAGAGAGAGAGCTAGGGTTTGTGTCTGTTTAGTCGTGAGACTTGTAAGCCATTCAAGTCATCCATTGATGATTGAATTGGTCTGATTTGTAATTGTAATTTATCACTCTAAAGTTGTTAAGCAAGAGTGTGTGTCTACTTTATCAAAGCTGTGAAGCAAGATCAAGTGTGTGTCTTCTTGATCAAAGTTGTTAAGAAAGATCAAGAGTGTGTCTTCTTGATTGAAACTGTGAAGTAAAATCAAGAGTGTGTTATTGAAAAGTGTTTTCTTTTCTCAAGGGATTGTTTTTTAAGACCACAAGTGTGATTGTAAGGAAGTGAGTGGGTTCTCATATCTAAGAGTGCTTAGGTAGAAATTGCACGGGTAGAGATTAGGTGAGAAAGACTGTAACTTGTTTAAGTGTACGGAGAGTCTTTGAACTGATTCTATTTTAGTGAATTTCCTTCCTGGCTTGGTAGTCCCCAGATGTAGGTGAGTTGGACCGAACTGGGTTAACAATTGCTTGTGTATCTTCTGCATTACCTTTCTATATCTTTCTTCTATTAGTGTAATTCAGATATCAGTGTCGTGACATTACATTCGACATCTCATATCTGATACCAGAATTTCATATTTCATTTTATATAGTTTTTGATATTCAAAAAATACAAAAATATTTTTCCAACCTCTTTGAATGATGATAGATCTATGAAAAATATTCTCATCAATTTATTAATTGATTTGAGATTTATTTGAGATTTTAATTCAATTAGGTTATTTTTATGCATTTTTTATTGATTAAAAATAGTTTTTGACTTCTAAAAATGCTGAAATTTTTTGTCAAACTTTGTTTGACCTTGTTGAACTTAGGATAATTCACTTGGACTTTTAAAAGTTGATTTGAAGTGAATTTGAAGTTTGACCTTTCTTTATTATTTTAATTCAAGTATTATTTTACTTTTGAAAAATACCAAAAATATTTTATTTGTTTCTTGACTTCTAATCTTCATCTTACTTCTGTTTACTATTGTTTGACCTTGATCTCCTCTATCTTTGGTCAATGCTTGTTGATTATCTCATTTCATTTCCATTAATACACTTTAATTTTATTCTTCTTCTTCTTCTTCTTCTTTTTCTTTTTTGATCAATGAGTTAAATATTGGTGGTTATCCTTGATAAATGGGAGGTTTAACCTTCCTTGATTCAAATCTAATTCATCTTGATCATAGATCAAGTGAATGGCTTTGCATTAAGCATAGGTTGCTTCCTAATCAAGCAAAGAACCTAAATCAATACAAGATCATTTCTCATCTTCTTTTGGCATGTCAAGTTGTAGGAGTTTGATTCACTAATCAAAATCACTAACTTGTGTTTTTGCCTACATTATTATTGACCGGCCTCAGATAGTTGTGACTTCTACATAAGTCCAATTACGATTGCTTAACATAGTGCTAAATTGCCTTATGGCACTGTAACACCCCAAAATTTTCCCTCCTCATTCATGCATTCATTTAGCATTTCATATTGCATTTCATCATGTCAATCAGAATTAGATCCAAGAAAACTTAAAAAAAAAAACGAAAAAAAATAAATAATAATGTTTTACAAAAAAAATAAAAAATAAAAATAATAATAAAAAAATAAATAAAATATAACAAAAAAAACTTGGACTTGGACCTCTCTCATTTGAGCCCACAAAGCCATGAAATTCAGTCTATAAATACCAAGGTTTCACTTGAGAAAAAGGAAGAGAAGCAAAATACTCTGAGGTTTCCTTGAAACAAAACCCTTGACAAAACCTGGAGAGAAACCTGACAGAGAACTCAGAGCAATCCCCAGGCAGCTCTGAAAAATTCAATCTGACTCACACACTTTCATCTCACGCAAACCCTAACATTGCCTTGCAAACCCAGCCGTGCCATTTGATTTCAACCGGTCTCTCCCATCAGGTTTGCCTCATTCCCATGATTTTATGCTCTTAATTTGGATCATCTGAATGTATGAGGTATGATGGATGAATTTCATTATGTTTTTGCCCACGGGTTTAATTATGCATGAATGGGTGAAACCTATGCCTTGAATGTTTAATCACATGATTTCTGAAATGTATGCCACAGGGTTTGAGGTTTCTGAAACCATACTGTTATCCATGAAAAAAATGCTTATCGTGTTTCACTAACCCTTTTGTTGAGTTTTTGTGAGGGCTCACAGACTCTTGCAGAGATGGTTTGCGTGGCTTTCCCACTTTATTTGTGGGATACCCCCTGGAGGTTCATTCCGATTACCTGTACTGACTCACCTTTCTTTGATGGCATTAGCTTGGGATATCCCTGGGTTTCTTACTCCTTTAATTGTTATTACTTCAGATTTTTATCCGTGTGGTACTTTTACCTCTTTTCCGCATTTTATCGCTTTCTTAGCTGGAAGACCTCGATAGGAGGCATTTGTTTTCTTTTGTTTATTTACTTTTGAGCCCCTTGTTGGCTTATTTACTTTATACATGTTTGTTTTGTATGTGTTCGTATCCCTGCAGGTAGTGCGGTTCCTTCGTCAAGGACTGCCTTTTTGCCCTTGAGCATCCCAAACCCTAAAACTCAAAGCAACACGTTAACTCCTTCTACTACAGGCGAGTAAGTCTCCAAAGGTCGAGCATCCGGTAGATTGCGTAGTGACGTCGTTCGTCCAAAACCCAATCCATAACCCCATAGTTAGCCGAACTATGTTTTGCTCTGATTCTCCGGCCAGATGAGATACGTAGGCATAAGACGCGATGTCTTAGCGAGCACAATTAGCCGAGCTACGAAGACTCTGATTCTCATATTCAGATGAGATACGTATGCAGTGGATGCGACATCCGCGCGAGTCATTTTCATTTAACCCCCTTTTTTAGTAAATAACACATTAGATAAACCCACACCCTTTAGATAAGAACTACAAAAGTGGATCCCGTAGAGTACTACGGATGCGTAGGGGTGCTAATACCTTCCCTTCGCATAACCGACTCCCGAACCCAAGATTTGGTTGCAAGACCCCGTCTTGTCCTTTCCTTTTTCAGGTTTACTTCGAGCGTTTCCTTTCCCTCCTTTGGGATGAATAACGCACGGTGGCGACTCTTCTGTCATTTTCTTTCGCCGGTTGTTTTTTCGCGCACTGAATTTTTCAGGTTGCGACAACTGGCAACTCCACTGGGGATTGAAAGAAGTTGACCTCTTGCTGGTCCATCTTCCCTAAGCGAGTCCCTCCTAGCTTGTGTGATTTCTTGTTTATTGGGTGTTCATGCTTTTGTACATTTATTTGCTTACCTGCTTGCATGCATCTGTTGTATCTGTTGGGTCTGTTTGTTTGTTTGTTGGGATGGGGTGTTCTATGAGAGATAAGCCCATTACCCAGGCTTGAGTGTACACACAGGTTTTAGAGTGGATAATCATGAGGCTTGCGTGGCGTGTTGCTACGTTAAGTCGTTCGTGAAGAACCACACCCAGACGAGGTTTCTTTTAGATATATTATGTCTTACGGGTGTTCCATAACGGCAGGATGTTCCTCTAGAAATCGTCGACTCTGGTGACCATTTCCCGAGAACTCAGTCGAGGCCTCTCCTCCGAGACGTGATTATGTTAGCTCTGGTGGGTGCATTCTCGCTGCTCAATCCGAGGATCCCGAGACTGGGAACTTGCTATTAGGATGTCCTGTTGAGGGGAGTCAATAGAGGTCTTTTGTCCCGTAATAATACCAAACCTTCAGTGGTAAACGTGTTATTCGCGACTGAAGGGCTGAAGTTGACGAACTTCTGTTCTTAGAACCTACCAGTGAGGGGCGGGCTAAATTCAGGAAACCTTAACCTCCAACCAACCCGGTTTTCTGGAGCAGAGTTTTGGTCTTGTATTATATTCCTCAGTGAATTTCTCTCCAGGCAGTGCAACCTGACAGATGTTCAAGCGGATCCATCAATTCTGATTGACATGCCTTTGCATTGCATAACATCATCTGCATATTTGCATCCAACATCTCATGCTTATTCATTTGCAGGGTATTCCGTTTCAAAACGGGGGTGCCTTAAAACTGAACAAGCAGTGCATCGCATACCATGCATATTAACCCTTGTCTGTTTTGCAGGTGTCACCGCAGTGTCTAATGTTTGTTCCCTGTATCAGGCAGTTATTGGTCCCAAGCGAGTCCACAGGTACCCGACAAAGGAAAATCGTCCACAACTAGCAATGGACCAAGTACAGAAAGAGCTGGCTGATATGCGTGAAAGGATGGATCAGTTCATGACATTGATGACTGGTATGGCAGAAGGCCAGGAAAAGCTGAGGGAATTGGTTGAGCAACCGAAACCCGATCCGGAGGTGGAGATACCAAATGCTGAGGGAAACCCTGGTAACCCTGGGAACGCCGATAACCCTGTGAACACTGGTAACGCGGGTAACACAAATGCTGATGGAAACCCGGGTAATGTTGGCAACACAGGGAATGTTGGAAATGGTATTGGCGGAAGGTACAATGTGAATCAAGGAATTCGGATTAACGGGCGCCCCGTTACTGAAGATTATCAGTATGATCAATTTTCTTTGCACGACGAGGCCCTCGAGACCACTCGCCGTATGGATGAGCTTGCTGAGAAGCTCAAATCTTTGGAGTCTCAAAATTCCTTAGGCTTTGATGTCACAAATCTTGGTCTGGTTCAGGGAGTAAGGATTATTCACAAGTTCAAACCCCCTACTTTTGAGAAATACAACGGGGCTTCTTGCCCACGCACTCATCTCCAATCTTATCTGGGAAGGTTGGGAGCTCACACGGAAGATGAAAAGCTGTGGATGTACTATTTTGAAGACAGTCTAACAGGAGCTTCTCGTGAATCGTATTCTCATTTGTCTCGTACTACCATCAAGAGCTGGAAAGACTTGGTAGAGGCTTTTGTCAAGCAATATCAATACAACTTGGACATGGCTCCAAATCGGACCTTGTTGCAAGGTATGTCTCAGACTGCCAAGGAAACCTTTAGAGAGTATGCTCAGCGTTGGAGACAGATTGTTGCGTCCGTTCAACCCCCTATGTCTGAAAGGGAGATGGCGGACATGTTCATGAACACTCTTCAAGGCAATTATATTGAGAGATTGGCTGCTTGCCCGTCAATCAGCTTTGCAGAGATAGTAATTGCTGGAGAAAGAATCGAGAGTCTGTTGAAGATGGGCCGAATTCAAGACAATAGTGCTTCCAACTCATCAGATCCCAAGAGACCGTTTGCTGGTAACGGTCAGCGAAGAAAAGAAGGCAAGGCAAGCGTTGTGTATGCCGGCAGAGGCAGGGGTAGAGGACGCCCTAATTATTATCAAGATCAAGTGGCCGCAGTCACTATTCCAACACCTGTTCCTCAACCGCAATATCATCCGCAACAACAACCCAGGTACAACAATCAACAACAAGGAGGTAATCCGGGTCAGCAGAGACACTATCAACAACGTCCAAGGCAGACGGACCGGGTCATCGAGCCAATCCCAATGCCTTATTCAGTATTACTTCCCAAGCTGATTGACATGAATCTGGTTACGTTGAGAACTCTGGCCCCACCAATCGATCCCAATAATTTGCCTAGAGGTTATGATGTCAACGCCAGATGTGCTTTTCACTCCAACGCACCTGGCCATACTACAGATAATTGCAAGGCTCTCTAGTTAAAGGTACAAGATTTGAGAGATGCCCAGGCTATCAATTTTGCTCCGGTGCCTAATGTTATCCAGAACCCGATGCCGGCTCACGGCGGGCAGAGAATTAATGTTGTTGATAGTGGGGAAACTTTGAATTTGGTTTCTGATGTGACTAAGGTGAAGACTTCGCTATCGGTGGTTAAAGATCGACTTCTGAAAGGACAGATTTTCCCGGGCTGTGGGGAAGAATGCAGAAATTGTCAAGCTGCCGAAAACGGATGTGACAGTTTGAGAAGGGGTATTCAGCAACTGATAGATGAAGGTTGTCTTCAGTTCGATCAGGCCCGTCCAGTAAAGAATGATGTATCGACGGTGACGTTTTATTTCACTCCTGAAGAAATATATGTTCCCGAGAGACTCGCTCCGACAATAATATATTTCCCAGAAAGTACAGAACCAGCAGCGGTGAACATCGAAAGTTCAGCACCAGTTGCAATTTATTTTGACAGCCCTCAACCGACTTTGGTTGGTCCGATCACTATCACAATACCAGGACCCGTTCCGTATGAGAAAGACAATGCTATCCTGTGGCACTATGGGGCTGACATTTACTGCCAGGGGCAGAAAGTTAACGAAGAAGACATTGACATTGGTAGCTCCACTGTAGACAATGTTGGAGGGGTTGGTGGCTTCACTCGCAGTGGACGCCTATTTGCACCATCAATATTACGCGCGAATACTGAAGCCGAGGCAGCTGCCAAGGCTAAAGGGAAGCAGATGGCCGCCGAAGATGTTACTACAAAGGAAGATCCTCATAAGACCGCATTCGAGAAAGAAGTGGATGATTTTATGAGGATTATCAAGAAAAGTGACTACAAGGTAGTCGACCAGCTAAATTAGACACCCTCAAAGATCTTCATTCTGTCACTATTGATGTGCTCTGAGGCGCACAGAGCAGCCTTGTTGAAAGTACTGAATATGGCCTATGTTCCACCGGAGATAACTGTTAACCAGCTGGAGTCGGTAGTTTCCAATGTAAACGCTAGCCCGGGGCTAGGTTTCACCGATAATGACCTGACATCTGAGGGCAGGAATCACAACAAAGCCTTGCATATCACAATGGAGTGCAAAGGGGTGATGCTTTCCCATGTTTTGGTTGATACAGGCTCTTCTCTGAATGTTCTTCCAAAGAAAGCCTTAACGAAGTTGGATTGCGATGACACCATCCTGAGGCCAAGTAACTTAGTTGTGAGGGCTTTTGATGGCTCTAAGAGAGCTGTCTTTGGCGAAGTTGAGTTGCCAGTTAAGATTGGACCGCAGGTGTTCAAGAGCACCTTTTATGTGATGGATATCCAGCCTGCCTACAGCTGTCTGCTAGGTCGGCCTTGGATTCATGTTGCCGGTGCTGTTACTTCTACCCTCCACCAGAAGCACAAATATGAACTAGAAGGTCAGGTCGTCACTGTCCGTGGTGAAGAGGATATTTTTGTTAGCCACCTGTCTACATTTAAGTATGTAGAGATGGACAGCGAGATGCACGAGATGCTGTGTCAGGGCTTCGAAGCCATAAACATCAATGAGGTCGCGCCTGAAGCTGTCTTTTCACTTGAGTTTGAGAAGGTCGGGACTTCTATCTCTTCATATAAGCAAGCTGTCAAAATGGTTAAAGCTGGTAATGCCCAAGGCTGGGGCAAATTTGTGGAGCCAGTCATCAAAGAAGACAAGTTTGGATTGGGGTATGCTCCGGGATCTCAGAAGAATGAAACCGGTACTCTCTCCAGCGGGGGTTTGGTTTCTCCCCACATCGTCAATGCTGCAGATGAAGACAAGGCTGACAGCGACTATGACTTAGATAACTGGATTCGCCCGTGTGTCCCGGGAGAAAAGCTCGACAATTGGTCGTCTGAAAAAACCGTCCGGGTTACTCTACTGAAAGAGTGATTTTTATTGTTTTCCTTTATTACATGCATAATAAAGTCTTACACTTTGCCCAAGGTGTAACGGCTCATTTGTAGGGCCATCCATTTAGTTACATTTCACAATTATTTTTATCATCAATAAAGGACGGCTTTTGCAAACAATTTTGTGTTCTCTTTCTTTCAGTTTTTTTTTACTTTTACAAAAAAAATGGCAATGTTTCTTTTTTCGTTTTTTCTTTCTTTCCAAAAAAAAAATCTCTCATTCTAAGGTAAAGCATGATCCTCCATCATGCAGAGCTGACCACCCAGATCTCACTACTAACGACACTGCTATGGCCAAGTATGACTTCGACAATCCTATCTATTAAGCCGAAGAAGGGGTTGAGGAAGATTGTGAATTGCCTGAAGGGTTAGCCAGATTGTTGAAACAAGAGGACCGAGCTATTACACCTTATCAGGAGGTGATTGAGACCGTCAACATCGGTATCGCAGATGACAAGAAAGAGATCAAGATCGGGGCAAGTCTACAGGCCGAGAGGAAAGACCGTTGATCATGTACTTGACTGTGTTAGAAAGGTCAATGGGTTGTGTGCTCGGTCATCATGACGAGTCAGGTCGAAAAGAGCATGCAATATACTACCTTAGCAAAAGTTTACCGACTGTGAACAAAGATACTCATTGCTCGAGAAAACTTGCCGCGCTTTGGCATGGGCTGCTCGCCGACTAAGACAGTATATGTTTACTCATACGACTCTATTGATATCAAAAAGGGATCCAATCAAGTATATTTTTTGAAAAGCCAGCACTTACCGGAAAGGTTACTAGGTGACAAATGATACTGACAGAGTATGACATCCAATACATTCACAAAAAGCCATCAAGGGAAGTGTCTTGTCAGACTATCTTGTAGAGCAACCGATTGATGATTACCAACCTATGAGGTTTGACTTTCCTGATGAGGACATCATGTTTCTCAAATCGAAAGATTGAGAGGAACCACTCCCGGAGGAGGGGCCTGGCCCTGAATCCAAATGGGTTATGATGTTTGATGGGGCGGTCCACATCAATGGTCGCGGAGTTGGTATAGTGTTGATCACACCGGAAGGGGGTTCATATGCCATTTGGTGCCAGAATAACTTTTCCCTACACCAACAATGAAGCCGAATACGAAGCTTGTATCCTAAGACTTGAGGAAGCCGTCAATATACAGATTAAAACCCTGGATGTATACGGGGATTCAGCTTTGGTCATCAATCAAACCAACGGGAAATGGTGTTATGCTGGAACTACGTACCCAGAATTGACGTATCTCGGTCAGAGACGAATGAAGAAAGCATTTGGTCAGAAAGTGCGCCCTCGGGGGTATCAAGTCGGTGAATTGGTACTCAAAAGATTTCTTCCTCCCAACACAGATCACAGGGGCAAATGGACACCGAACTATGAGGATCCATACGTGGTTAAAAGGATTTTCTATGGCGGAGCTTTGATGCTAACAACCATGGATGGCGAAGGATTCCCGTCCCCTATTAACTCAGACGCAGTTAAAAAAAAATACTTCGCATAAAATAGACCCGCTGGACGATAAAAAGAATAGTCCAGGCAAAAAAAAGGGCATCCCGACGAACCAAAAAAAAAAGAATAAAGAGGTTCGGGCAAAAATTAGGGATATAAAAAAAGAGTACACCCGGTGAGTCGAAGACCCGAAAGGGCGGCTCAGGCAAAAAAGGGTATCCCGGTGGATTGAAAACCCAAAAGGGCGGTCCACGCAAAAGTTAGGGAATAAGCGAATGACTGTGATCTGAGTTCATCAGTGTTATATCACCGTTTCATTCAATCCGGAAATCTTCGAAGGTTAAAGATCGACTAATCATCCACTTCAGAAATCAAGATGAGCAGAGCGTCTTGAGGACATACAAGCCATAGCAGAGTCGAAACTCGGTGGGACCCCGTATCCCCATTGCCATTAGGATAGTTCTCTTTTTATAGCGATCACCTCTTTTCAGGGATCAGCTTCCTGATACCCTCGCCTATTCCTGGCACAAATTTTCTCCCCAGTAAGAGTCGAATAATTTAGTTAAAGAGCCTCTTTATTTTTCATTTATCAGTTTGTTTGCAAAAATGTCTGAATTTTTGATAAAACATATTGCATATGAACATAATGGTGGTTTTTGCAGATGATTTGCACAGGAAAACATTTAAAATTGCTTTGAATGTGCTTAATCCCGGACGGTGAATTCAACCCGAGTAATTCCCCCGAGGCATACGTGTATTTTTGGTTGCAGGTCACAGGAACCGGATGACAAGTCATGAATCCTCATCCCCAAGCGGTTGATAAAGTCTCTCCTCAGCAGAGCATGTTCCCCAGCAGAGTTGACAGTATCCAGACTATATATCCCCAGCGGAGTTGACAGTGTCAGACTGTATCTTCCTAACAATAGCGGAGTGGTTGCATAACCAACAGATGAGAGGGTGGTGTTCCCAGTGTTCATCTCATTCCCCAGCAGATTATTTTTAACAAATTTGTTAATCCCCAGCTTGAGGGCGATTAGCAAGTTCATATCCCCAGCAAAGGTCGTTTCCTACGACATTTCCCCAGGAAGTGTTTTCCCCATAGACTCTCCTCACAGAGCCTCGCCGAACAAAGTTTCCATAGTTGATACTCCCCCGCAAGGTCAACTTTTCAAGCAGCCAATTTATTTTTGGTGGCTCATTGGTCCCGGAAGACGGATCATTCCCCACAGAGCATTCAAGGATTGATACAGCGATCTGTTCCCTACCGGAGTTTGCTTCCCCAAGCAGATTTCTTTTTACACCATGCATAACATTTGCATTTGCATGCATATCATATCAAGCATACACATAAGCTGATATAACAGGTTCTTCCAAGCAGACTGAAGAATTACTTTGCAACCAAGGTCATGAGATCCAGCCAGAGGATCAAGCGTGAGTGATCCAGCCTGAGGGTCGTTTTGAAGATTCAGCCTGAGAATCGTTTTCCAGTGATCCAGCCTGAGGGTCATTTCGAAGATTCAGCCAGAGAATTGTTTTCCAGTGATCCAGCCTGAGGTTCATTTTGAAGATTCAGCCTGAGAATCGTGTTCCAGTGATCCAGCCTGAGGGTCATTTCGAATATTCAGCCTGAGAATCGTGTTCCAATAAGCCAGCCTAAGGCTCAATTTGAAGATTCCCCAGTGAAGTCGCCTACAAGCTTTATTTCCCCAGCAAGCCCAAGTCTAATTGAGGAGTCGTTACAACATGTTCTAGCCCGAAGAATATGTACGAAGCCCAAAAGTGGAATATTCTCGAAGCTGCATATCTAATATGAAGGTTCGGTGTAGATTTCAAAAGAGGGTCAACCAGCGCATGCCTCAGATGCGGGATCCTAATGATGGGAATTTATCATCAAAATAATCCAGATCTAGCCAGAAGATCGAAGTAGATTCAGCCAGAGAATCGAAACAAAGAAGATCTAGCCAGAAGATCGAAAATCGCAACAATTCAGATCTAGCCAGAAGATCGAAGTAGATTCAGCCAGAGAATCAAAGGAAATAGATTCAGCCAGAGAATCGAAACGAAGGAGATCTAGCCAGAAGATCGAAGAAGATCTAGCCAGAAGATCAAAATCGTATCCAACCCGAGGATCAAAATTAATATCCAACCAGAGGACTAAATTGAGTATAGGTTCAGCCAGAGGATCGAAACTCCAGATTAAGCCAGAAGACTGATTCAGATCCAACCAGAGGATCGGAAGAAAAATAAACAGCGCGGTGTATTTCCGCGTTTTTGTGGTGTTCTCGGAGCGCAAATTTTCGGTCTGTCTTTGGTATTCAATCACAGCTCACCCCGTTTGTCTGATAAGCTGTTCGCTTTCATCCTACTCGGGTTAGGTGATGATTGAATAGGGGCAGCTATAACACCCCAAAATTTGCCCTCCTCATTCATGCATTCATTTAGCATTTCATATTACATTTCATCATGTCAATCAGAATTAGATCCAAGAAAACTTTAAAAAAAAAAACGAACAAAAAAAACGAACAAAAATAAATAAATAATTTTTTACAAAAAAAATAAAATAAATAAATAATAATAATAAAAAAATAAATAAAATATAACAAAAAAAACTTGGACTTGGACCTCTCTCATTTGAGCCCACAAAGCCATGAAATTCAATCTATAAATACCAAGGCTTCACTTGAGAAAAAGGAAGAAAAGCAAAATACTCTGAGGTTTCCTTGAAACAAAACCCTTGACAAAACCTGGAGAGAAACCTGACAGAGAACTCAGAGCAATCCCCAGGCAGCTCTGAAAAATTCAATCTGACTCACACACTTTCATCTCACGCAAACCCTAACATTGCCTTGCAAACCCAGCCGTGCCATTTGATTTCAACCGGTCTCTCCCATCAGGTTTGCCTCATTCCCATGATTTTATGCTCTTAATTTGGATCATCTGAATGTATGAGGTATGATGGATAAATTTCAATATGTTTTTGCCCACGGGTTTAATTATGCATGAATGGGTGAAACCTATGCCTTGAATGTTTAATCACATGATTTCTGAAATGTATGCCACAGGGTTTGAGGTTTCTGAAACCATACTGTTATCCATGAAAAAAATGCTTATCGTGTTTCACTAACCCTTTTGTTGAGTTTTTGTGAGGGCTCACAGACTCTTGCAGAGATGGTTTGCGTGGTTTTCCCACTTTATTTGTGGGATACCCTCTGGAGGTTCATTCCGATTACCTGTACTGACTCACCTTTCTTTGATGGCATTAGCTTGGGATATCCCTGGGTTTCTTACTCCTTTAATTGATGTTACTTCGGATCTTTATCCGTGTGGTACTTTTACCTCTTTTCCGCATTTTATCGCTTTCTTAGCTGGAAGACCTCGATAGGAGGCATTTGTTTTCTTTTGTTTATTTACTTTTGAGCCCCTTGTTGGCTCATTTACTTTATACATGTTTGTTTTGTATGTGTTCGTATCCCTGCAGGTAGCGCGGTTCCTTCGTCAAGGACTGCCTTTTTGCCCTTGAGCATCCCAAACCCTAAAACCCAAAGCAACACGTTAACTCCTTCTACTACAGGCGAGTAAGTCTCCAAAGGTCGAGCATCCGGTAGATTGCGTAGTGACGTCATTCGTCCAAAACCTAATCCATAACCCCATAGTTAGCCGAACTACGTTTTTCTCTAATTCTCAGGCCAGATGAGATACGTAGGCATAAGACGCGATGTCTTAGCGAGCACAATTACCCTTAACCCCTAGGTAGCCGAGCTACGAAGACTCTGATTCTCATATTCAGATGAGATACGTATGCAGTGGATGCGACATCCGCGCGAGTCATTTTCATTTAACCCCCTTTTTTAGTAAATAACACATTAGATAAACCCACACCCTTTAGATAAGAACTACAAAAGTGGATCCCGTAGAGTACTACGGATGCGTAGGGGTGCTAATACCTTCCCTTCGCATAACCGACTCCCGAACCCAAGATTTGGTTGCAAGACCCCGTCTTGTCCTTTCCTTTTTCAGGTTTACTTCGAGCGTTTCCTTTCCCTCCTTTGGGATGAATAACGCACGGTGGCGACTCTTCTGTCATTTTCTTTCGCCGGTTGTTTTTTCGCGCACTGTATTTTTCAGGTTGCGACAGGCACACTAATACTAACACTATCCATTAACCATTAAAATTTAATTCTTGCACTTTACTTTTATGCAATTTACTATTCTTATACATATTGTTCATTTGCTTTTGCCCTTTGCTCATTTGAGCACATGTTTATGTTAATGCAATTTGCCTTTTGCTCACTTGAGCACATAATTGTGTATATATTATTGTGCTTGTGTTTTATTTTGATTGTTGTGGACCAAATGAAAATTGGACAAAAATGACTTAGACTTTAGGATATTTCCTATGCAAAATGGAGTCAAAGAGCAACTAGGCCTTAGGCCTTTAGAGTGCTATAAAAGTCAAAGAGCAACTAGGCCTCCTGCCTTTAGAATGCTTAATGTTGAAGAAGAATTATAAGCACCAATTTCTAAACTCCTTCTTGTCCATTATTTGTTTGCTTGATAGAACTTTTTGATGTGTGTGTTCTTGTACTAGGGATTCCAACATTTAGCCTAAGTGAAGAACCATTGTCATGAGTTTCTAAAGAGAGAGATCTAAGAGCCATTGGGGATCTTCTAAGAGCTTGCTTGATTGATTGATTGCTTGAGTATACACTTGTTTGCTTGCTTATTCCATAGGATGGGAGCTACTTGGATCATCAATATGATCTCAAGAAGGGAACTCCATTTGTGGTCTTATTTCTTTCCCTTCATCTCTTGTATGCTTAGGACTTTAGCCATTCTTCTTCTTCTCTCCACTCTAACCCAAGACAAAACTTTTGTGCAAACATTAACACTTCTTTTCAAACATTAGAAACCTAAGCATTATGCTTTTGATTTTCAAACTTTCTTTTCATGACACTTATTTTGAATTGAATCTTTAAGTCAACTTTGACCATATTTTGTAAATACTTTTCATTGGTAAATATAACTCATTCAAATGCTTTTATGGTTTCAATGGCCACTTTCTTATCAAAACCTTTAGCTATTAGGTTTGAGTTATCCTTGAGGTAGATATAATACTCACCTATATCCTTAGTGATGGACAATGAGTCTTCCATGCTTATTATAGGGTTAACCCCTCATTAGCATGTTGAAGCCATCCTCACATGGTGGATTTGGGGTTTTAGGTTGAGTTTTCTCCCTTGGATAACAAAAGACCTTAAGGCTTTTGGACCAATCAATTCACCAACTTGTTTTGAGATTTCTACCCCGAACTACGAGGTTTTGATCCTAATCTTTTTTAAGATGGTACATAGGCAATGGGTTTATCCATTCAAAAACAAAATTGTAAATAACTTGTATATTTTCTTCTCATCTCCCCAATCATGTTTGCACAAACAAATTTTCACAAAAGTACCAACCTTATAACACGTGTGAAAAGGGCTCCCTAGGATGTTTTGGGTGCTTAACACCTTCCCATTGCATAACCAACCCCCTTACCCCGATCTCTGACTTTTTTATTAGTTTTTGATTCGATAAAACTTCTCGGTTTTTGTTTGCTTTCTAGCCTTTCCTTTGGATAAATAGAAGTGCGGTGGCGACTCGACTTGTATGGTTTACTTTTGATTTAGTCAATAAATCTAAAGGTAACGAATACCCCGCTACAATATCATTCATTCATTTTGGGAGATGGAATGTACATTCCATCAATCCCCTAAATCCAATTATATTAACCTAGCAAAGTCAAATCAACCTTGACCAAGGCCCAATAACACAAGTCAAACTTATACAAACCATCACAAGAGGTCAACACAATTATTTGGCATTTATTCAATTTAAAAATACTAAAATAATGCATGTAAATTAAATATGGTTTGTCAAATTCCTAAATCCTCATCAAAACACCAAAGAAATGGCCATGAGATTTGTCATAGGTCAAATAAGGTCAAAGGACCTTGGAGAAAAAATTTCAGAATTTTGAAACACTTAAAAGTATTTTTAAACAATTAAAAATAATCACAAAATCAATTAAATCATGAAAAATATTAATAATGATCCAAAAAATAATTTTAATTTAGAATATGAAAGAGGAATTTATTTTTAAAAATTTGGTGAAGCTCTCATATTTGTTGGACCAATATTAAAATTAATATGAATTAATGAAAATCAAATGAATTAAAACAAAAATCAAAAAATCAAAAAAATGTGAGCCACTTGATCTCCCTCACTAATTGAGGTGGCAGATCAAGTGGACACAAACGCGCGTTCAATGATGGAACCTAGTCAGCGCGCCACACGTGTGGTAATCAAAACCAACGCCTAAGATTAAAATAATTTGAATGGATCCTGTGGCTCGGAGACGTGCCAACACATCGCCGGAGCCAGAGCTACGGTCTTCTTCTCTGGTGGACCTCATCGGACTGGTCCACCCTCAACCATCACCAAAATAAAAAAGGAGGACATGATCTGAAAGAAAAAATGGCGTAGAGCACGAATCTAACCTCAATTTCAACTAACTTCAAATATATATAAAGATATGAGGAGTTGAATTTTGAGGTGTGACACCTGAGTTGCTTCGATTTCACCTCAAAGAAACTCAATCTTCTTGCCTACATTGGTAGGACTTCAGACAACCAAAGATTCAAGAGAATTAATAAGAATTAAGTGAGAATCGAAGAGAAGAAGTTTTCTGAAATTTACCTTCAATGCTGTGCAGAAATGGATCTTTCTTGCTTCAACCTTGATCTGATCACACTTGAGAAGCTTGCAGGAGAGGTTTGTCAATGGTACAAAGCTTTGGATCTTGGAGTTTTTGAATCTCCAAACAGTGAGATTCAAACTCAATTTTCAAGTTGAAAATTCTCAGGAATTTCCCTTGAATGGTGAGGGTTTCAATTGGGGGGGGGGGGGGAAGCTGGCGCGCAAGGTGTGTTTGAATTGAGCTCCAAGGGCCTGTATTTATAGCAAATGTGACTGATATTTGCACACTTGAAAAATTGCTAAATTTGAACATTTCATGCACAAGCTTGCATGAGCGTGTACAGTCCTATGAAGCAATCCAATTTGGTCCACTTGCAACTGTAATGAGGTTCAAACCAAGCTTGGATGTCAAGGAAAAGTGAAATGGAGTTTTCGGCATTCCATGTCTTCCAATCATGCAGGCTTGTTAAAGCCATGCGCAGACCTAGCAATTCTTACCTAAAATGCATGAACTTGGGTTCTTTGGAAAGCTTAGATCAAGGGGAACAACTTTTATGTTGGACATGTTTTCATTTGGAACTTGGATCATGGTGAATTTTGAGGTGGAAGTTTGGAAATTTCAACATGTTGAAAACGTTTCTAAGTGTTAAGCCATATATCTCAATATTCCATCTTACTTAACTTTTATGTGAGCTTCAAATGAGAAAAGTGTCTTCATAAAAGTTATATCTATTTCAAAGACCTTCAAAATGGTCACAAATTTCATGTCATTTGGATTTAGAATGAGAGAGTTAGGCATTTTTGAAGTTTGGAAAAATCACTTGTTCAATGGTATAGTAAAAAATGACCTATAATGTATCCTCATATCGCATGCTCATAAAAGTTGAATTATCTCTTACTCCAAACATCCAAATTGAAGTATACATCTTGAATTTGATTGTGAAACTTCTAAATATTTAATCTCATAAAAATTGAGCAAGTTATGGCCTTGGGAAGTTGACTTTCAAATTAGGGTTTAGACAAAATGACCTATAATGTTTCAACATAGAAAATGATATTCCAAGCAAAACTAGTTCTAGGTCTCAACATGAATGTTTTTTGGAATGCCATTTAGAGTAACTTTTTTCTTGGAATCATTTTCATATGGTGCAAATTGTAGGAGATAGGGTCTAGGGGGACCTAGTTTTGATCAGATGAATTCATCTGGCCAACCACCATCAACCAACTTGCTAACCTTCAATTCTCTTGGCTTTTTAGGCTCACGGTAGATCATATATGCATAATATGGTGAATTTTGAATCATCCCTTGAGAAATTTGATCAATTGGTGAGATAGCTTGTTGGAGAAGTTACTCAAGATACCTAGTCAAACTAGGGTTTCCAAGGAAAATCACCTCCAAACTCTTGAAGAATACTTGATAAATATGACATGTAAAGATCATTGGGACTCATATATGATGCTTTGAGACATTGTGAATCAATCCTTGGTTGTGCTTTTAGGCATGAGGGTCTCAAACCCTAGGTGTGGACTTGATATACCAATGAGGATCATGCCCTACCTACAAAAAGTTAGGCAAATACAAAGACATATTTTTTGATTTTTTGGTTAGTGAAATGATAAATACAAGTATGATACAATCACGTAGTGCTTGGTGATCTCTACCAAAACAAACCCAATGAAAGAGGGGTAAGGAGGATGCCAAGGTATGATCCCAATGCTAATGCATATGATGAAATTGCATGAGGGATCTTAGGGTCAAAATTGGGGTCTTACAAGGTAAATGGGAGACGAATCAACCCGGTTAAGTTCCATATAGAGATTATGCGATGAGGATTTCAACTTTCTTCACAAAGGTTGAATTTCATCATATCTCTAGAGATGAAAACCGGATGACAGACGCTCTTGCAATGTTGGCTTCTATGATTGTGGTGAAGTATTGGAATGAGGTTCCCAATCTGACTGTGATACGTCTTGATAGGCCAACTTATGTGTTCGCTGTTGAAGAAGCCAAAGATGAAAAGTCGTGGTATTTTGATATCAAATGTTTCCTCCAAGGTCAAATTTACCTGCCTGGGGCATCTTTGAAAGATAAGAAGACTTTGAAGAGATTAGCCGGCAATTTCTACCTAAATGGTGATGTATTGTACAAGAGAAATTTCGATATGGTTCTACTCAGATGCGTGGATAGACACGAAGCAGACATGTTGATGACTGAAGTCCATGAAGGAACCTTTGGTACTCATTCCAATGGACATGCTATGACAGAGAATATGTTGAGAGCGGGTTATTATTAGCTGACAATGGAATCTGACTATTGCAAGTTTGTGAAGAAATGTCATAAGTGTCAAATTTATGCAGATAAGATTCATGTTCCCCCGACACTGTTGAACGTCATTTCCTCTCCATGGCCCTTCTCCATGTGGGGAATTGATATGATTGGCATGATTGAGCCCATAGCTTCAAATGGACATCGTTTCATTTTGGTGGAAATTGACTACTTCACAAAGTGTGTTGAAGCAGCATCATATGCGAATGTAACCAAGCAAGTTGTTGTGAGGTTTATCAAGAATCAGATCATATGACGTTATGGAGTGCCAAGTAAGATCATTACTGATAATGGGTCAAACTTGAATAATAATATGGTGGAATCTCTTTGTAAAGACTTCAAGATTGCACACCATAATTCTACTCCCTACAAACCTAAGATGAATGGGGTTGTTGAAGCTGCAAACAAGAACATCAAGAAGATTATTTAGAAGATGATTGTGACATACAAGGATTGGCATGAGCTGCTCCCATTTGCTTTGCATGGGTATCTTACATCCATCCACACTTCAACAGGGGCAACCCCTTTCTCACTTGTTTATGGCATGGAAGTTGTGCTCTCGTTAGAGGTTGAGATCCCATCACTATGCATGTTGATGGAAGCCAAGTTGTCTGAGGCTGAATGGTGTCAAACCAAGTTTGACCAACTGAATTTGATTGAAGAAAAAAAGATTAACTGCCATGTGTCATGGTCAGTTATATCAGTAAAGGATGAAGAAAGCATTTGATAAGAAGTTCAGACCTCGAATGTTTAGAGAAGGTGACCTTGTGCTCAAGAAGATTCTATCTTTCAAACCAGATTCTAGGGGCAAACGGGACTTCTAATTAGGAAGGCCCATATGTTGTTAAGAGAGCCTTTTCAGGCGGCACTTTAATTCTTACAACTATGGATGGTGAAGAGTTCACTCGTTCTGTGAACGCAGATGCAGTCAAGAAACACTTTGCCTAAAAAAAGAAAAGAACAACTCGTTAAGTTGAAAACCTGAAAGGGAGGCTTAGGCAAAAATGAGTGTCTCGGTGGATTGAAACCCAAAAGGGCGATCCAAGAAAAAGTTAGAGACATAAAACAGAAAAGAATTATCCTGATAAATTGAGTACCCCACCTTGGGGCAATTTATGAAAAAATAGGGATTATGGCAAGTAACTGCATCTTGTAGATCTTTAGTTTTGAAGACATTCTTGAGCAAGTTGGTCGATTCTAATTCATCATTCTCCAATGGAGACACCAAGAGCACAGTTGATATCAAAATTTGGTAGAAGGATTAGTGATCATTGTATTCAATATAGACCTTTTCCATGTAAATTACCATATTTTCAACTTTTTTAAAGATCTATGGAGTCCTGTCATTTACAGACTACCATTCCATTAAATAAAGTTGGGCTTTTTATCCAATTGTTTCTACTCTTGTTTAATTCAACCAAATAGATTTAAATTTTATGATGATCATTTTTTAAATTAAATTTTTAAATTAAAATCATGTTTTCTTAAATATATAAAAGCAATTACTTTAAAAATAATAGATATCATTTAAAGGAATATCAACAGCGGTTCGAAAAGCGATAAGCCCTAAATGTGGATCATTATTGGTTCTCCCCATGCAGTTGGCGTGATCCCTATTTCGTTCCCCGCAGCTTTTCAGCAACCGAGTTTTATTGGTTTCCCCAGCCGAGATTGTTGGCCTCGCCTTGAGTTATAGGCACGTTATTTCGGCAGTTTGCATGGTTTCGGAAGAATTTTGCTTCCCCGCAAGTCGTCAGAATTACTCCTGATTTTGAGCAGCTATTGTGTATGTCCCTTGTAGGGTTTTCTCCCATTTGATATGGTTTTGACCTGAAATTCCCGCAGAGTCTGTAGCAGTCTCCTCAATAGATCCTCTCCTTGTGCTTTCCCCATCCCGGATTGAGCCTTCGAGACGTTTGATTCTCTCTAGCAGTTGTTTCCTTCCTGTGAGGATTGGCTAGGGTTTGTATCGATGATTCAAACCAGTGATATTTGTATCCTTTGTGATTGTTTTGTCAGCATAATATATATATATATATATATATATATATATATATATATATATATATATATATATATATATATATATATATATATATATATATATATATATATATATAATTTCATTATTGCATTATTACACTTTGTGATTCATTTTTCATTTTGGTCCTCTGCTATGGTGGTATACTTTTCCCCCATACAGATTTGGTTTGTCTGCTCTCTTTCAATTGTAAAGTGTCAGCCTATTAATTAAAAAGACTTTAACCATTCTCTTTCCCCACTGAGTTATTTCCTCGTGGATGATTATTATTTCAGTTTCCTTCCAAGTAGATTATCTGGATGGAACCACTCCCCTTGAGTTATATCCTCACTGGGTTGAGTCCTTGATTGACCGTTTCTTTCTAGATCTTACCTAGATAGATGCTTTTGGTCCCCTGAGGGTATATTACCCAGTAACTGGTAACATTCTTCTCATGTTTCGCTTTTGTCCAATACCCGGCAAGATTAACTTTTTCGCCCCATCGGATTCATTTTCACGTTTCCCCATGAAGTTTATGCTTGATATGTTCATCTTAACTGATGACGGATATTTTCTTCCCTTGCTTGAGTCTATCCTTGATATGCTCATCTTAACCGATGACGGGTATTCTCTTTTTGGTATTCTACTTAGTAAAAGGTAGTTGTAATCCCTATTTTATTCCCCAGAAAGTTAGTCCTTGATATGTTCATCCTAACAGGTGATGGATTTCCTTCTCTTCGTGGTCTTCTGCCCAGTAACCGGTAGTTGTAAATCCTGCTTGTTCCTCTTTTGCAGAGTTTATCCTTGATATGCTCATCCTAACCGATGACGGATATTCTCTTGGTGGTATTCTATCCAGTAACTGATAGATGTAATTCTTATTTCTCCCCTTTGATTTTATCCTTGATATGATCATCATAAGCGATGACGGATATTCTCTTTTAGGTATTCTATCCAGTATTCAATAGATGTAATTCCTACTTTTTCAGGCAGTTTATCCTTAATATGTTCATCTTAACCGATGACGGATATCCTTCCTAGTGTCCCCAGGGAAGTTTATCCTTGATATGTTCATCTTAACCGATGACGAATATCCTTCCAAGTGTCCCCAGGAAAGTTTATCCTTGATATGTTCATCCTAACTGATGACGGATTTTCTTTCCTTTGAGTCTATCCTTGATATGTTCACTTTAACCAATGACGGATATTCTCTCTCTTTGGTCTTCTGCCCAGTAACTGGTAGTTGTAAATCCTATTTTAGCATTTCCCCCACCAGTTTATTCTTACCCAGTAGCCGGTAATTAATACACCTCCTGGTTGCCTTCAGCGAGTCATCCTTGATATGTTTACCCTAACTGGTAACAGATGTCCTCCCTATCATATTTTTGTTATCTCCTTACCTAGTAACTGGTAATGGATAATAGATTTCTACTCCTCCTGTGTCGAAGATCTTTTCTTCCCTAGTCGAGTTTGAGTGCGCATTTCCTATGTGAAATTGATGTTTCCTATTTGGTTCGAGCATTTCAGCTTTGTTCTGATCTACCCGTTTCCCCTGCAGATGTTCCTTTTTATTCCCCAACTGAGTCTTTCCATTTATTTATTTTCGTGGAATCCCTCGAGTCTCCTAGTTGTTTTTAAGTCGTAGCCTGGCCTACGCACAACCCTTTATTCCCCCTAGAGTCAATGTCTCCCTAGTGAGTTTTCCTTATGGAATGCATTACACTCCTCCGGACTTTCAGTCTCTCCGGATCCTTTTCCTTCGTGGCAACATTTTCCCCACAGAGATTTATTTTTAACATCCATATCATATGCATCATGAGGTCTCTTATGGACCAAAATTTGTTTCTATATGTTGTTATTTAAGTCCATTCTACTGAGTCGATACGAAGATTTTAACCTTCATCTCCTCAGTTAGAACGTCCTTAAATAGGGGCAGCTGTAAGACCCCAATTTTGACCCCAAGATCCCTCATGATATCTCATCATATGCATTGGCATTGGGATCACATCTTTGCATCCTCCTTACCCCTCATTAATTGGGTTTGCATTGAGAGAGATCACCAAGCATCATTTGATTGTATCATACTTTGTATTTTATCATTTACTAACCAAAATACCAAAAATATTTCATTGTATAGTTTAACTCTTTTGTAGGTAAGGCACATGCTCACCTTTGATATATCAAGCTCACATCTAGGGTTTAAGACCCTCAGTGCAAGAAGTTCAATCAATAACTGCTTTATTATGGCTTTAAGCATTATATATGGATCCCCATGATCTTCACATGTTATTTTGATCAAGAATTCATCAAGAGTTTGAAGTTTGTTTGCCTTGGAAACCCTAATTAATCTGGGTATCTAATGTTACTTCTTCAACAAACTTCTTCACCAATTGATCAAATATTTCAAGGGATACTTCAAATTTCATCATGTTATGCATATATGAATCTCTATGAGTCCCAAAAGTAAAGAGAATATCAAGCTAGCAAGTTGGTTCATGGTGGTTGACCAGAGGAAGTCAACTGATCAAAACTGGGGTTCCCTAGACCCTATCTCCTACAATTTTTATCATATGAAAATGAATCCAAGATAAAAGTTACTCTAAATGAAATTCCAAACAACTTTCATGTGTATGTCTAAAGCTAGTGTTTCTTGGAAAGTCATTTTTTATGGTGAAAGATTATAGGTCATTTTGTCTAAACCCTAATTTGGAGGTCTACTTCCCAAGACCATAACTTGCTCAAATTTTATGAGATGAAAGTTATTTAAGTTGCACAATCAAATTCAATATGTGTACTTCAACTTTAATGTTTGGAGGAATAGCAAATTACAACTTTTAAATGCATGTGATATGAGGAGACATTATAGGTCATTTTGGACCAATACCATTGAACAAGTGATTTTCCTCAACTTCAAAAATGCATAACTCCTTCATGCTAAATCTAAACGAGGTAAAATTTGTGACCATTTTGAAAGACTTTGAGAGAGATACAACTTTTATAAAGGAACTTTTCTAATTTGAAGCTCATAAAAAAGTTAGTCAAGGTGGAAGAAGTGAACATATGGCTTGACACTTTGAATTTTTTTTGATATGTTTGATTTTCCCAACTTCCACCTCAAAATTCATCATGATCCAAGCTTCAAATGAAAAAGTGTTCAACATGAAAGTTGTTCCACTTGAACTAACCTTTGCAAAAAGTCTAATTTCATCCCATTTGGATAAAGTATGAGTGACTTGCACATGGCTTGAACTTCGATCACCATTTGGCATAAGTGAACTTGAATCTTCCATACACAAATGCATGGCCTTTCCACATGACTTCAGCAATGTTTTTACACAATTTTGGGCCTGAAGGAATGATTACACGGGCCTATCACATGCCCATGCATCTATGCAAGCAAAGTTACTATTTTTGAAAACTTGAATCAAGTGTGCAATTAGCAATGTCTTGGCTATAAATAGAGACCCTTGCATTCAGAATTGAGGACCCCTATGCGCCAGCTTTAAATCCCTAGCTCCAAACCCTTTCATTCAAAGGATAAACTTGAAGATTTCCATTGGAATTCGAGTTTGAATCTCCACTATTTTGAGATTAAAATCTCCAAGAGTCCTACTTCCTTTTTTATTCAATTCCATTCCATCAAGTGTCCAGAGCAAGGCCAAGTGCAATTGGAAGCAAGATCGTGTTCATCCAGACCTGCAGTGAAGGTGAATTTCTCAATTTTTCATCTCTTTGATTCTCACTCAATTCTCCATAATTCTTCTTGATTTTTGGTTGTCTGAAGTCCTACCAATGTAGGTAAGAAGATTGAGTTGCTTTGTGGTCAAATTGAGTAACTCAGATCATGATCCTCAAATTTCAACTCCCTGTATCTTTCAATATACTTGGAGTTAGGAGAAATTGAGGCCAAATTCAAACTCCTGAGCATTTTTACTTTAAATTCATGTCCACTTTTTTTTATTTTGGTGATGGTTGAAGGTGGACCAGTCAGGTGAGGTCCACCGGAGAAGAAGACCGGAGTTATAGCTCCGGCGATGCATTGGCATGTCTCAAAACCATAAGATTCATCCATTTTGTTTTAATCTTGAGCGTACAAACTGATTACCACACGTGTGGCACATTGACCAGGGTCCATCATGGAACGCACGCTCTCATCCACTTGATCCGCCACCTCAATTAATGAGGCAGATCAAGTGGTCCATGTTTTTTGCTATTTTCCGATTTTTGATTTAATTGACTTATTTTCATTAATTCATATTAATTTTAATATTTATCCAAAAAATATGAGACTTTCACCAAAAATTCTTAAATAAATTCCTCTTTCATTTTCTGAATTAAAATTATATTTTGGATCATTATTAATATTTTTCATGATTTAATTGTTTTTGTGAATACTTTTAATTATTAAAAAAATAGTTTTAAGTTTCCAAAAATTATGAAATTTTCTCTCCAAGGTCCTTTGACCTTGTTTGACCTATGATAAATCTCATGGCCATTTATTTGATATTTTAATGAGGTTTTAGGGTTTTAACCAATCCTAATTTAATTTAATGCATTTTTTTAATTGGTTTTAATTGTTTAATTGCCAAATAAATTGCGTTGAGCTTTTGATATTGACTTGTTGAGTTTGACTTGTGTTGTTGGGCCTTGGTCAAGGTTGATTTGACTTTGTTGAGTTAAAATCATTCGATTTAAGGGATTTATGAAATGTACATTTCATCTCCCAAAATGAATGAATGATTTTAATTTGATAAAAGTCCTCCTTTGACCAATTTGTGTTGATTCTATTTCCCCTCCCCCTTCATCTCAATCTCGTTCTATTCTCATTCATCTCATGGACCTATTGTAAGACCCCAATTTTGTCCCTAAGATCCCTCATGGCATCATAACATTTCATTTGCATAGCCTCAAGGATCGTTGGCGTCTTGGTTCCCTTTGCCTGTGGGGAAGACTCTTTGTGAGTGGTTTGAGATCACCAAGCATGCTTGAAGTGTATATCATTGCTTTTCTCATTTTGTTTACTAACCAAAAGCACAAAAATATGTCACTAACATCTTGTGTTTGTAGCTTGAGCAATCACAAAGTCAAAAGCTTCAAGAAGATCATTGGTACAAAGACATGGTCAAGGAGAGATAAAAACAAGCATGGTAATGGTTCCCAAAGCTCTCATCCATCAAATATGCCTCCCTAGTATCTCAACTCATCATTTTGATCAAAGCAAGTCAAAGAGTTTGAGGTCTTGTTCTTCAAGGAAACCCTAATTCATCTATGCACCATATTGCTTTGCTCATGAAGTAACCTCAACCTATGATCAAATACAATCTAGGGAAGTTCTTTAACTCTTCATTTCATGCACATTTGAACTTATTTGAGTGTCCTCAATCATTAAATCATCAAGATATGAGTTGTGGACTTGAGAAGTTGATCAGTCAATTCATATGACTATTTTGAGATGCACTGAGACCTAACTTTTTATGTGTTAGTAAAATGGATATGGTTCCAAAACCAAAAATGTTCTTAAGGAAAATATGAACAACTTTCATGTTCATCAAAAATTTATTTGAAGCTTGGAAGGCCATCTGCCATTCCAATACATTATAGGTCATTTTGACTGAAACCCTAATTTTGGGTCAACTTCCCAAGGACATAACTCATTCAATTTTTATGATTTTGAGGTGAGATCAAATGAATTGGAAAGATTAAGATGTTTACTTCAAATGTTATATTGAACAAAATTTCAAAATCTCAAAGTAAATACATGTGATAATGCAAGACATTATAGGTCCTTTTTGACCAAATGCATTAAAAGTCAAAAAAGTCCAAATTCAAGTGCCCATAACTCTTTCATCCAAAATCCAAATGATGCAAAATTTGAGTCCATTTTGATTTTCTTGAAAATATCTACAACTTTGATGTTGGAGGTTGTTCCATTTGAAGCTTGCATCATCAAAACAGAAGGGCTTGAAAGTTGGCCAATTTTAGAAACCTTGCCTTGACATGTCATGCACCTTACACTTTAAACTCAAATTTCATAAATTTCCACACTTCAAATGAGTTTTTGTCCAACATAAAATTTGTTCCTCATACAAAGACCTTTCCAACCATTACCCATATTCCTATGTTTGGATTTTCTAAATAGTACTTTCGAAGAGATGATTGTTTAGGTACAAATGAGGAATTCACTTGCAATGAAGCTTCACATGCCATGCACACGGATTGATCACAAGTTTCTTGCCACTTCCTCTATAAATAGAGACCTCATTCCATTCATTTGACACGCCTAATTCAACCTGAAATGCTGCAGAATTCTTTCCATAGCCATCACTAAAGAAGCAAGTTCATTTTTCTCAAATTTTTTCAGATCTGAAATTCAACTTCATCTGGTTGAATTCTTAGATCTAATGCTTCTAAACCTTCATCATTTGTCTCATTGAACTTCTGTTTTAGCAAAGCAAGCAAGGCATCCTGCTCAAATTACCAGAACTCAAGCTTACATTCCAACTGGTATTTTCTTCGATTCTCCTAATCCATTGACCTATTGGCTTAGATTTTGTGTTGGCTGAAGTCCTCTCAATAGAGGCATCATGTTTATGCATTCAATTTTTGAAATCCATTGAGTTCATGATGAACACCAGATTTTTCCATCTCTGATTTCTCCCACTATGGAGATCTAGAGTGAAAATGGATGGTACATGGATGATGTACATCATCCCAGCTTTCTAAAGATGTATAGATCGTGCAGTTTCATTAAGGTTTGAATTTCTGCAACTCTGGCCGGAATCCTGAGGCTCACCGGAGAAGACGGTGGCTCCGGTGGCTTCATCATTTCCAGTTTGAATCCTGGCCGTGTGATCTAATTTCCAGATTCAATCAGGACCCTTGCTTGTTATGACTTTTATTTGTTTTCCATGTGAGTGCATTGACTGTGGATCACAATTGGCGCGCGCCTCTGGATCCTTGGATCTACCAGCTCAATTAATGAGCTAAGATCCAAGGGCTCTCGTTTTTTTTGCATTTTTATTTTCTGATTTTAATTTCTTTAATTCCAATTATTTTCAAAAATCAATATCTCTTTCATTTTTAATCCAAAAGTTATGGGACCAATTGCATTATTTCCCAAATAAATTCTAGTTTCTATTTCTGATTTTTAATAATTTTTATTTTGTCATTTGATATTTTTTGTGAATTTTCTCTTTTCTGGTTATTTTTAATTCATTTTAAATAGTTTTTGATATTCAAAAAATGCAAAAATATTTTCCTAACCTATTTGAATGATGATGGATCTATGAAAAATATTCTCATCAATTTTTAAATTGATTTGAGATTTATTTGAGATTTTAGTTCAATTAGGTTATTTTTATTCATTTTTAATGGATAAAAAATAGTTTCTGACTTTTAAAAATGCTGAAATTTTTTGTCAAACTTTGTTTGACCTTGTTGAACTTAGGATAAATTACTTGGATCTTTCAAGGTTGATTTGAAGTAATTTTGAAGTTTGACCTTTTCTTTTATTTTTAATTCAAGTTTAATTAAATATTAAAAAAATGCCAAAAATATTTTATTCATTTCTTGACTTCCAATCTTCATCTCACTTCTGTTTTTGATTGTTTGACCTTGACTTTCAATGTTATTGGTCAACATATGAGGATTGGTATATGTCATTTCATTTAATGCATTTTAATGTTGCCATTTCCATTTCTCTTATTCATCTTCTTCTTATTCATCTTCTTCTTCTTTCCCTTTAATCAATGAGTTGAAGGTTGATAAGTTAGCATTGATTAGGTAGATTTAATCTTCCTTGATTCAAATCTAATTCATCATGATCAATTGATCAAGTGAATGGATTTGCATTAAGGATAGGTTGTCTTCTAAATCATCCAAAAGGCTTAAACCAATACAAGATCATTTCTCTTCTTCTTTTTGGCATGGCAAATTGTTGGGACTTGGTTCACTAATCAAGACTCCTAACTCATGTTTGTTGCCTACATTATTATTGACCGGCCTCAGATAGTTGTGACTTCTACATAAGTCTAATTACGATTGCTTAACATAGCGCTAAATTTGCCTTATGGCACACTAACTACTAACACTAACTATTGACAATTAACATTTACTTTATGCAATTTACTTTTCTTGCACATATTATCCATTTGCTTTTCTCTTTGCTCACTTGAGCACATGTTTATGTTAATGCCATTTGCCTTTTGCTCACTTGAGCATATAATTGTATATATATTATTGTGCTTGTGTTTTTGTTTTGATTGTTGTGGACCAAATGAAGAAATGGACTTAGTTTCTAGGACTTTCCCTATGCAAAGAAATAGAAAATTGGACTTAGATTCTAGGACCTCCCTTGTGCAAAAATTGGAGTAAAAGGATCTTAATGATGAAGATGGATTAGAAGGACCAAATATCTAAACTCACTCTTGTCCATTCTTGTTTTACTTCATGGAACTTTTGATGTGTGTGCTTTTGTGCTAGGAGTTTCCATTTGAGCTTAATTGGAGAACCATTGCCATGTTCATCCAAGTGGAAGATACAAGATACATTGAGGATCTCTTGAGAGGCTTGTTTGATGATTGCTTATGCTTTATTATGATTGCTTATTCCAAAGGATGGGAGCTACTTGGATCATCAATATGATCTCAAGAGAGGAACTCCTTATGTGGTTTTGATTCTTCATCCCTTCTCTTTTTGCTTTACTTAGGCCTTAGCCATTCTTCTTTTTCTCTCCACTCTAACCCAAGTCAAAATCTTTTGTGCAAAAATTTAACCTTTGCTTTTAAACATTAGAAACCTAAGCCTTATGCTTTTGATTTTCAAACTTTCTTTTCATAATACTTATTTTGAATTGAATCTTTAAGTCGACTTTGACTAATTTGTACATACTTCTAATTGGTAAATATAACTCATTCAAATTTCTTTTTGTGGTTCCAATGGCCACTTCTTAATCAAAATCTTTCATAACCTTTAGCTATTAGGTTTGAGTTATCCTGGTGGTAGATGTAATACTCACATATATCCTTAGTGATGGACAATGAGTCTTCCATGCTTATTATAGGGTTAACCCCTCACTAGCATGTTGAAGCTATCCTCACATGGTGGATTTGTGGTTTGGTTGAGTTTTCTCCCTTGGATAACAAAAGACCTTAAGGCTTTTGGACCAATCAATTCACCAACTCATTTTGAAATTTTTACCCCGAACTACGAGGTTTTGATCCTAATCTTTTTATAAGATGGTACGTAGGCAATGGGTTTATCCATCCAAACACAAAAATGTAAATAACTTGTATATTCTCTTCTCATCTCTTCAATCATGTTTGCACAAACAAATTTTCACAAAACGAACAAATCTTTGCAACAAATATGAAAAGGGCTCCCTAGGAGTACCTGGGATGTTTTGGGTGCCTAACACCTTCCCATTGCATAACCAACCCCCTTACCCAGATCTCTGTTTCTATTTTACTATTTTTTGTTAAAACTATTAGGTTTTTGTTCGTTTCTAACCATTCCTTTGGATAAATAGAAGTGCGGTGGCGACTCGACTTGTATGATTTACCTTGGATTTAGTCAATATCTCTAATGGTAACGAATACCCCGCTACAGAAAAGTGGTGACTCTGCTGGGGATCATTTGCCTAGTGGGTTTTGCCAACTTTTCATGCTTGTTGTATTGCATTTGTTTTGTGACATATTTTTGTGCAATTTGGGATTATTGTATTGTATGTAATGATTGAATTGTTTGATATTAATTCCTTGTATGCTAGGTGTTCTTTGTGAGATGAGTTCTATACCCGGACTCGAGTGCACTTAGGATAGGAGAATGGCGTAGTCTTGTTGACTTGTGTGGAGTTATTCCTTAGCAAGTTGACTTGCAAGTCCATTCACTTGGTGGAGGTCATGTTGGGATCAATAATGTCACACAAGTAAGTTGTGGTTAGACATTACTCTTTCCAATATAGACCTTAGAAGCCAAGGACCTTAGTTTACCAAGCCCATCTTGGCCTATTCTTAGGATGTACTGCGAAAGTCGTTCAAATGTAAGATTTGATACGATTGTTACACGATACTACACTCATAAGAGTCTCTCTTGAGAATATTTTTGGACAACGAGTAGTCGTTTCTCCGATAATATCCGAAAGATGGGATGATGACTATGGGAACCTCTTGTAGAACATGTTTGGCAGGTTTAAACCCTAGTACATTCCCTTTGGGTGGTTCTTAACCTAAACCCCATGCTCGTTACTTGTAACAAACCCTTGATTCATGGTTGATCCGTTCATGTATCCTTAATATCAATGGAACTTGGGTGTTGATAAGGTGTAAATCATAATCCACCAAAATGGATGATTGATATTAAGGATAACATGATCCATCCCATGACCTTTGTTTGGTGTGCTTTGCTTGATCCTTGAGTGTGATTGTTGCATTCATACATTCATGCACTCATTTTCATCCATATCATCAATAATGAAGAAAATTTTCAAGGAACTTAAGGGGTTTATTTGCAAAATTTTCATACATGGAAAGACAAAGAAGGAATACGAAGAAGTACAACTTCAGGCAACCAGATCTGAAAGAGTTAAGGAATTTGACATCCTATGTATTAGATCCTTTGGGTTTCAAAGCTCGTTTTGGGAAGCTTCTTCCTCTTCTGACTACTCAGGTGGACGAAGGGTTGATGAGTGTATTGGTGCAGTTTTATGATCCCTTGTACCATTGCTTCACGTTCCCGGATTTCCAGCTTTTGCCTACGCTTGAGGAGTATGCCTATCTTGTGGGTATACCTATTCTAGACTAAGTGTCGTTCAGTGGCTTGGAGAATGTTCCTACTTCTCAAGAGATAGCAGACATGTTGCATATAGATGAATCTATGGTTGGTGCTCATATGACTACCAAAGGTGGAATTCAAGGTCTCCCTTCTGAGTTCCTCATTGCTCAAGCTACTATCTATGGGAAGGCCATGAGTGAGGATGCCTTTGAAGCCATATTTGTACTTCTCATCTATGGATTGGTATTGTTCCCCAACATCGACAAGTTTGTGGATGTGAATGCTATTAAGATTTTCTCTACTCTTAATCCCGTTCCGACTCTGTTGGGTGATACCTATTTCTCTTTGCATATGAGGAATGCAAAGAGGGGTGGCGCCATTGTGTGTTGTTTGCCTCTGTTGTATAAGTGGTTCATTTCTCACTTACCGCAGACGGTCACCTTCAAGGAGAACAAAGGATGTCTACGGTGGTCCACGAGACTTATGTCTCTCACTAATGATGATATCTCTTGGTATAACCATGTGTATGATGGTGTGCAGATTATCGACTCTTGTGGTGAATTCTCTAATGTGTCTCTTCTTGGTACATGTGGTGGGATTAACTACAACCCTGTTTTAGCACGACGTCAGCTTGGGTTCCCCCTAAAGGATAAACCTAATAACATTCTGTTAGAGGGTGTGTTCTTTCAGAAGGGTAAAGATCCCTAAGGCTTGAAGGGTAGAATGGTTCGCGCTTGGCGCAAGATTCATAAGAAAGGAAGGAAGGAGTTGGGTCCTAAGAATTGTGTTGCTATGGAGCCTTACACTGCCTAGGTTAGGAAGAGAGCGTCTGAATATCTCATGCCTTACGAGTATCCGAGACCTACATCTTTGGTTATGGCTGGGCCTTCAACCCTCCCTAACCAAGGCGTAGAGGAGTTGAGAAACAAAGACCTATCACGTGCCTGGATCCGTGAAAGGGAAGAGTTGCTTCAGCAGATTAAGGAGAAGGACGCTTTGATTGAGTTCCTCGAGCATCAAGTTATTGATGATCCTGATGAGGCATGGACTTCCCTACTTCCTCAGTCTTCCAAGTTTTGGAAGAGGAAGTACGATCGACTTGCCAAAGAGAAAGCAGATATGGAGGCAGCCTACGAGAGGGAGGTGAAGAGACTTCGCGCATCCTATCTTCCTGTGTCCCGAGCTTTAGATGATTGTTTCTAGGGGTCCATAGGATGACTATTTTCCTTATCTCTTGTATACGATTGACAATGTTGTACTTCTTTTCCCCAATATTATTTGATGAGATATTTCCATATGTGATAAATGTTTAATGTTTCCAAAATTTGCAAATAAAACCCTAGAGTTCCTTTGAAATAAAAAACAAATCATATGCACAAGCATTGCATGCATCATGTGCATAAGCAGGTTTTGTTCCCGGCTTCTTGCCTTGTGGTCTAACTTTGTGTTCTTCATTTATTTTGAAGACAAGCTGACTCACCGGTACTACACCAGAGCCAACATTTCAAGACTAATGGATCACCTAGAGCAAGAGAACCGTGAACTCAAAGAGGAAGTGGCCAGATTAAGCGCTTTGATGGAATCATTGTTGGCTGTCCAGAGCCAGTCTTCTCCGACGCCTTCAACTCCTCCCCAGAGGACAGTCATTTCTGAGATTGTCTCCTCAACCGTGCCTGCAGCTAGTGCATATTTTGCTCCAGCAACTATGCCAGCCGGATTCCCATGGGGGATGCCTCCCAATTTCATGACGGAGGGTCCTGCTCCTACTTTTGCTTCTATGCCGGCATCTAGCCCGGTCCTTGTTGTTCCTCCGCCTATCATGCATACTCTGCCCAGAGTAGAAGATAGCATCTATCATTCTGAGCCATCTGAAGGCCCAGATGTCTATGAGAAAATGGATGCTATGAATGATCAATTTCTTGAGCTCCGCAAGGAATTGAAAACTCTCAGAGGAAAGGATCTTTTTGGCAAGTCTGCTGCCGAACTGTGTTTGGTCCCCAACGTAAAGATCCCTGTGAAATTCAAGGTCCCTGACTTTGAAAAGTACAAGGGAAATACTTATCCTCTCAGCCACCTGGTCATATATGCCAGGAAAATGTCAACTCAGACTGACAACGATCAATTACTAATCCACTACTTTCAGGACAGTCTGTACGGTGCCGCTCTGTGTTGGTATATGGGTCTAGACAGCGCGAACATCCGATCCTTCAACGACCTTGGCGAGGCCTTCGTCAAGCAGTACAAGTATAATGTGGATATGGCTCCCGATAGGGATCAATTGAGGGCCATGTCCCAGGAAGACAAAGAAACGTTCAAAGAGTACGCCCAGAGGTGGAGAGAGTTGGCAGCACAGATTGTGCCTCCGCTAGAAGAGAAGGAAACGACCAAGATCTTTCTGAAGACCTTGAGTTCATTCTATTATGAGCGGATGATTGCTAGCGCTCCTTCTGACTTCACCGAGATGGTGAATATGGGGATGCGTTTAGAAGAAGGGGTTAGAGAAGGACGTCTGGCCAGAGAAGAAGGCTCTTCTACCAAACGCTATGGGTCGTTTGCAAAGAAGAAGGATGGAGAGGCACATGCTGTGACCTCCCATGTAAAACCAAGAAGACCCTCTGTGAGGAGGAAGGCCGTGCGTCCTGCCGGTAACCAGCACCAGGTGGCTCATATAGCACCTATTTTCAGAGACAATCAACAGTATCAAAAACATAGCAATAATCAGCAACCACATCCGCAATATCAGCAACAACAGCACCGACCGCAACAGCAGGCCTACCAGCCTCGAAACAATAATCAAACCAGCACGAGTTACGAGAGGAAAAGGGTCACTTTCGATCCTATTCCGATGACGTATGCAGAATTATATCCCTCTTTGATAGAGAGGAAGTTGATTACTCCGCGAGACCCACCGGTTATACCTACTAACCCCCAGTGGTGGTACAAGCCTGAATTACATTGTGTTTATCATTCTGGTGCTCCCGGCCACGACGTGGAGAATTGTTACCCTTTGAAGACCAAGGTTCAATACCTTGTGAGGTGTGGCATTCTATGTTTCGAAGACGTAGGTCCTAATGTGAAGAAGAACCCATTGCCTGAGCATGGGAAATCTGTCAACATGGTCCAGGGCTGCCCTGGCAAGTACAAAGTCAAATATGCCAGTCATATTCGACAATCTCTTGTTGAAATGCATCGTTTGCTATGTGAGTATAGCCACTATGAGCACGACCATGATAGATGTCGAGAATGCTCTGTCAACCGATTGGGTTGTCGCCAGGTGCGCAAGGATATTCAGGAAATGCTGGATGAAGGAGTCATTGAGATTCTTCAGAATAGGAATGTTGACGAAGATGAGCCTGAGGTCAACGTAATTTCCCCAGTATTCTGGATGCCCGAGCCTGTTATCATCAAGTATGATGGTAGCAAGCAGAACGCTTCTCCTGTTCTTATCATTAAGCCTGCCGGTCCAGTACCGTATTCTTCCGAAAAGGCAATTCCCTTTCGTTACAACGTTGTTGATGTAGAAGATGGGAAAGAGGTGTCCTTACCATCCTCCTCTGTTGTTAGTATCGCAGATGTAAGTGGTTTGACCCGCAGCGGTCGTGTGTTTTCAGCACCTCCCAAGCCTCAGGCTAATGCTGATTTTGTTGAGCGTCCGATTGGGAATGTTGTGAGCACCCCGAATCTGGCACCTCTTGTTAGGCCCTCCTCTACATTGGGAACTCCTGCTTCTGTTGGCCCAAGCGGCAATGTGAAATAAGGCTGTGATGAGATGATGAAGCTCATCAAGAGAAGTGAGTACAATGTTGTAGACCAGCTTCTTCAAACGCCATCCAAAATATCCGTATTATCTCTGCTCTTGAATTCAGAACCACATAGAGAGGCTCTACAGATGGTTTTGGATGTGGCATATGTAGATCATGATGTCACAATAGAACAATTTGATAGTATTGTTTCAAACATCACTACTTGTAACAACTTGAGTTTTTGTGACTCTGATCTCCCTGAGGAGGGAAGAGACCACAACTTGGCTTTACACATATCTATGAACTGCAGAGACGACGCCATATCCAATGTGCTAGTGGATACTGGGTCATCACTGAATGTGTTGTCGAAATCCACTCTCTCGAAGCTATCACATCAAGGGCCTCCCGTGAGGCAAAGTGGAATTGTTGTGAAAGCTTTCGATGGGTCGCGTAAAACTGTGATTGGGGAAGTTGATCTCCCGATCAAGATCGGACCAAGTGATTTCCAAATCACCTTCCAGGTCTTGGATATTCACCCATCATACAGTTGTCTCTTAGGCAGGCCATGGATTCACGAGGCAGGCGCCGTGACATCCACCCTACACCAGAAACTGAAATTTGTGAAGAATAAGAAGCTGGTGGTGGTAGGGGAGAAAAGGCTCTCCTGGTTAGCCATTTGTCTTCCTTCTCATATATAGATGCTGAAGATGAAGTTGGAACCCCTTTCCAAGCTTTATCTATAGCTGAGCCTATTGAGAAGAGAGCTCCTTCATTTGCTTCCTATAGAGATGCAAAGTTGGCCATTGAGTGTGGTGCAACTGCTGGTTTGGGAAAAATGATTGAGCTAGAAGACAACAAGTCTCGGGCTGGCATAAGCTTTTCCTCTAGAGTTTTCAACAAGCAAGGGCTGTTCAAGAGTGGAGGTTTCATCCACAATGGCCAAGATGAAGAAGTTGTTGCTGTCTTAGGAGAAGATACAAAGGATTCTGGCAATTTCATCATCCCTGGAGGGGTCTGCAACAATTGGGTCTCTGTGGATATTCCTACAGTTATCCATAAGACAACGTAATGATCACTTTGTTTAAAAACCCTTCTCCCATGCCAAAAGGAGGAGTGATGACATTGTTGGCGCATTAATACAATGATATTTTCATTCAATAGATTCATGTTAAATGTTTATTTTTTCCAATTATTTTTCCCTTTTCGCTTTTTGCATGAAATTGGTGATCACATAAAACCTAAAAAATAAAATAAAGTCAATCTTTGCATCTGCATAATGATTTGCTTTGTTTGAATTCTAAAGCTTTTCATATCCAAAATCATTATGCAGGTTGATCAAACCCATTGAACATAATGATCCAACACCATCTCCCAATTTTGAATTCCTTGTATTTGAGGCAGAAGAAGATGATGTTGAAGAGATTCCTGATGAGATTACCCGTTTACTTGAGCATAAAGAGAAGATCATTCAGCCGCATCTTGAGAATCTGGAAACGGTCAACTTAAGGTCTGAAGATTGTGTGCGAGAAGTGAAGATTGGGGCACTCCTTGAAGAATCTGCTAAGAAGGGGTTGATCGAATTGCTACGAGAATATGTCGACGTCTTTGCTTGGTCATATGAAGACATGCCATGTCTAGATACTGATATTGTGCAACATTTCCTACCCTTGAAGCCTGAGTGCGTGCCTGTGAAGTAGAAGCTCAGAAGAACTCATCCTGATATGGCAATGAAGATCAAAGAGGAGGTTCAGAAGCAAATTGACGCAGGGTTTCTGGTGACTTCTACATATCCTCAATGGGTGGCCAATATTGTGCCCGTGCCTAAGAAAGATGGAAAAGTCCGGATGTGTGTGGACTATAGAGACTTGAATAAAGCTAGTCCGAAAGATGATTTCCCTCTACCACATATTGATATGTTGGTAGACAATACAGCTAAATTCAATGTCTTCTAATTTATGGATGGATTTTCCGGATATAACCAGATCAAGATGGCACCCGAGGATATGGAGAAGACAACATTCATCACACCTTGGGGAACATTCTGTTATCGAGTGATGCCCTTCGGTTTGAAGAACGCTGGAGCCACGTATCAACGAGCTATGACCACCTTGTTTCATGATATGACGCACAAGGAGATTGAGGTATATGTTGACGATATGATTGCTAAGTAGAGAACGGAAGTTGAACATGTAGAGCACTTGTTGAAGCTTTTCCAGCGTTTGAGAAAGTACAAGCTTCGTCTGAATCCCAACAAGTGTACATTTGGAGTCCGTTCCGGCAAGTTATTGGGCTTCATCGTTAGTGAAAGAGGTATTGACGTTGATCCTGCAAAGGTCAAAACAATACAAGAGATTCCTGCGGCCAAAACTGAGAAGCAAGTCCGAGGTTTTCTTGGCCGCTTGAATTATATTTCCAGATTCATATCCCACATGACTGCCACATGTGCGCCGATATTCAAGCTCCTCCGGAAAGATCAGTCCCATGATTGGACCGAGGATTGCCAAAGAGCTTTCGATAGTATTAAAGAGTATCTGTCCGAACCTCCGATCTTGTCTCCGCCCGTGGAAGGAAGACCCTTGATCATGTATCTGACCGTTCTTGAAGACTCAATGGGTTGTGTCCTGGGTCAGCAAGACGAATCAGGGAAGAAAGAATATGATATTTACTACTTGAGCAAGAAGTTCACTGATTGCGAGTCTCGATATTCAATGCTTGAGAAGACATGTTGTGCCTTGGCTTGGGCTGCTAAGCGCTTACGCCAGTACATGATAAATCATACGACTTGGTTGATATCCAGAATGGATCCAATCAAGTACATCTTCGAGAAGCCTGCTTTAACAGGGAGGATTTCCCGTTGGCAGATGTTGTTATCTGAGTATGATATTGAGTATCGAGCTTAGAAGGCTATTAAAGGTAGTATCTTGGCTGACCACTTGGCACATCAGCCGATTGAGGATTATCAGACAGTTCAGTTTGACTTCCCGGATGAGGAGATTCTGTATTTGAAAATGAAAGATTGTGATGAGCCTACACTCGATGAAGGGCCAGAGCCTGGTTCCAGATGGAGTATGGTGTTCGATGGCGCTATAAATCAGTACGGAAATGGTATTGGGGCAGTGATTATTACTCCTCAGGGCACACATATTCCTTTTACAGCAAGGCTAACTTTCAAATACATGAATAATATGGCTGAGTATGAGGCTTGTATTATGGGATTAGAAGAGTGCATTGATCTAAGGATCAAGCATATTGATGTTTATGGTGATTCGGCCCTCGTTGTTAATCAGATTAAGGGTGAATGGGAAACGAATCAGCCTGGTCTCATTCCATATAGAGATTATGCAAGGAGGATTTCAACGTTCTTTACTGAGGTTGACTTCCATCATATTCCTCGAGACGAGAATCGGATGGCAGATGCTCTTGCTACACTTGCTTCAATGATTGTGGTAAAACTTTGGAATGAAGTCCCCAATATCACTGTGATGTGCTTGGATAGACCAGCTCATGTATTTGTAGTAGAAGAAGCGAAAGATGATAAGCCATGGTATTATGACATCAAGTGTTTCCTTCAGAACCAAGTTTACCCGCCTGGGGCATCTGTGAAAGATAGGAAGACTTTGAGGAGATTGTCGGGCAGTTTCTACCTCAGTGGCGAAGTGCTTTATAAGAGAAATTTTGACATGGTCCTGCTCAGATGCGTGGATAGACACGAAGCAGACCTGTTGATGGCTGAGGTCCATGAGGGTTCATTTGGTACTCATTCCAATGGACATGCCATGGCTAGAAAGATGTTGAGAGCAGGCTACTATTGGCTGACAATGGAGTCTGACTGCTGCAAATACGTGAAGAAATGCCATAAGTGTCAGATTTATGCGGATAAGATTCATATTCCTCTGACACTTCTAAATGTGATTTCATCACCATGGCCCTTCTCCATGTGGGGAATTGACATGATTGGCATGATAGAGCCGAAAGCGTCCAACGGACACAGATTCATTCTCGTAGCAATTGATTACTTCACCAAGTGGGTTAAAGCGGCGTCATATGCAAATGTGACCAGACACGTGGTAGTGAAGTTCATCAGGAATCAGCTTATATGCCGTTATGGTGTGCCGGATAAGATCATTACTGATAATGGATCTAACTTGAACAACAAGATGATGAAAGAGTTGTGTAGTGTGTTCAAGATTGCACACCATAATTCTTCGCCTTATAGACCCAAGATGAATGGGGTTGTTGAAGCTGCTAATAAGAATATCAAGAAGATTATCCAGAAGATGGTTGTCACGTATAAAGATTGGCATGAGATGTTACCATTTGCTTTGCATGGATATCGTACATCTGTCCGCACTTCAACAGGGGCAACCCCTTTTTCTCTTGTTTATGGTATGGAGGTTGTACTCCCAGTAGAGGTGGAGATCCCATCAATGAGAGTCTTGATGGAAGCCAAGTTGACTGATGCTGAATGGGTTCAAAGTCGTTATGACCAACTGAATTTGATAGAAGAGAAGAGATTGACTGCCATGTGCCATGGTCAGTTATATCAGCAAAGAATGAAGAAAGCTTTTGACAAGAAGGTCAAGCCTCGTGTGTTCCGAGAAGGTGACCTTGTGCTCAAGAAAGTCTTGTCTTTCGCGCCCGATTCCAGGGGCAAGTGGACTCCAAACTATGAAGGTCCATATGTTGTTAAGAGAGCCTTTTCAGGCGGTGCTTTAATGCTTACAACTATGGATGGGGAGGATTTCACTCGTCCTGTGAATTCAGATGCAGTCAAGAAATACTTCGCCTAAAAATAAAAAAGGAGTAGCTCGCTAAGTTGAAAACCCGAAAGGGCGGCTTAGGCAAAAATGAGCGTCTCGGTGGATTGAAAACCCAAAAGGGCGGTCCAGGCAAAAATTAGAGACATTAAAAATGAATATTCGTATCCCGCTGGATTGAGTACCTCACCCTGGGGCAATCTAGGCAAAAATTAGGGATTTGGCAAGTAACTGCATGCTGACAAGATTTTGTTCTACAATTATCATCCGTCAGAGATTCTTGTTCATTCGTCATCAACCGAAGCTTCGAATACATCGAATTCAGAATTGATGGAGAAATGGTCATTATGTTCAATGCAGCCCTTTTCCAATATATATCGCCATTTTCAAACTTGTAAAGATCTATGGAGTCTTTCCATTTGCAGGCTACCATTCCATCAAATAAATTCGAGCCTTTATCCAATTATTTGCACTCTTATTTGTTTCTATTTCAACAAATGTTTTACATGTTTTAATTGAGAAAATATCATTGTTTTGAAGAAATGAATTTTATATAACCTGTGTTGTAAACAAAGTGAACATTCACAATGACAAAAAGATACTTAGGAGATCCTCAGTGCTCTCCCAAGGACGGTATGATCTCCAACAGGGTAAGACATTTGTTCGTATTCCTGACATGACTGTATCTTCTTCCTCCGGAGCCCCTTTTATGGTTTATCCTACTGAATGGTATGCTTGTTGAGATGTTCACCACTCTCCCCTTCAGCGGAGTGGCGATCTTTCCTCCTCAGCGGATGTGATCTCCTTGGTGGGTATGGTACTTGGTGTTTGATCCCCAGATTCCCCTTATCTCCCTCGGATGGATTCCCTAGTAGAGTTGCTTATGTGGCAGATTTTGCCTGTGCAATAAACTCCTTTCCCCAGCTATGACTGATGATTCATCCCCTGCAGAGATTTTGTTGTTTCCTGATATCTCTGATCCCCGGCAGATTGGACACTCTCCAGTGGATCTGGCTTTCTCTCTTGAGATGTAGTACCAGATGTTTGTATTCCTTGGAACTGTTTGTGTTAGAAATGTCTGTCTGTCAGCATTCATCATACATAAATCATGCATGTGTGCATATAATTTCCAAACATGCGGATATTCATATTGCATTATTTGCCATATATCTTTTGTTTGTTATCTCCCTGCTAGTTAGTAATATATTTCCCAAGCAAATGTCGGTGTATGATCCCTCAATATAGAGTCAGCTCCTTAAGCAGAAAGTGTTTATCTTTCCTTCCACACTCCCCACTGAGTTATATCCTCGTGGACGACAGTTTGTTTTCGCTTCCTCCCAACACATATATTGGGATGGGTTCCCCTATTTAGTTATATCCTCATTAGGGCGAGTCTTGATTCAGTTTGCCTCTTTGGTTTGATCCTAAATTGGCCTCTTGTGACTGTGTTCTGTGTTTCCCCGCGGAATAAATGAATAATTGTACATTAATCGGTAATCATTCATTTTATCCCCGGTGGAGCTTGTGGTTTTCTACCCTTATACCGGTAGTTGTAAATCCTATTTTCTCCCCTTTGCAGAGTTAACCTTTTTGTTCATCCTAGTTGATGACGATTACTCTTCCGTGGTTTTCTACCCAGTATCCGGTAGATGTAATCCCCTCTTTGACGGTTATCATTACCCAATATTCGGTATTGATATTCCCTCATTCCGTTGGATAATTGCTTTGATTAAACAATTTTATCCCCAGCAAGTCATCATTTACCGGTTGTCGGTAATGTTTGTTACTCACCTTGATTGGTCATCATTATATACCTAGTTTCGGTATCCCGATGCCTTTCTCTTTGTTGGTTGATCTATCCTTTATTAACCTAGTAACCGGTTGTGGATAATCTTCCATGCGAGTGTATTATCTACGTTCTGACGGTAATAGATAATATATCTCATGCACTCTTTGGTCGAAGCCTTTTGTTCTTCCCTAGTCGAGTAAGATTCGTATCCCTGTTGTGGAATCGAATGTCCATCCCTTAATCGAGTTTGTTTTTTGCCCTCTTTTTGGATGATGAGTGTTTTGGGAATATTCCCCAATTCACGCTTTGGCTGGTCACCTATTATATGCCCAGTAATCGGCATCCCTGGTGTTCCTTCCTTCTGCTCCCTATTATGACTTTTGTCCCCTGTGGAGTCAGATTTTCCTGAGTAGAGATATACCTTTTTAGGTCTTCCTCAGATGATTTGGTTGATTGATATTTCTCACCCTTATACTGGTCTTAGATATTCATTCTTCCCGAGCTTGTCGTTCTCTCACCCTTATACCAGTGATCAGATCACACGTCTCTTTGAGCTTATTACCCAGTAACTGGTAATACCTCATCCCGTTGCTTCCCCAGGAGATTCCTTTTTGGATATCCTCAGTGAAGTCCCTTAGTGGATTATCCTCACCTGAGTCCGGATTTTTATCCGAAGTATCTATTGTGGATAATGTTGTTGTGTTAGCATATTCCCCAACACATGCACCTTCGAGTCAGCTCGATGTCTTTCCATTGGATTTACTCCCTTTGGAATTCTGTTCCCCAAGCTTTGAGTCGTGCCCTGCTCACGTATTTCTTTCTTATCCCCATTAGAGTCCCCAGAGTCTCTATCCCATCTTATGAGCATATTACTCATATGGAATTCCAATTTCCTCCTGATCTTTGCCTTTGTGGACGGATATCTCCATAGAGTATCACCTTTTTTCATACATACATTTGCATCATGAGGTCTCTTAGGGATCAAAATTCGTCTCTTTGTTATTATTTAAGCCCATTCTACCTCGTCGAAACGAAGATTTTAACCTTCATTCCTCCGGCTAGAATGACCTTAAATAGGGGCATCTGTAAGACCCCAATTTTGTCGCTAAGATCCTTCATGGCATCATAATATTTCATTTGCATAGCCTCAAGGATCATTAGCATCTTGGTTCCCTTTGCCTTTGGGGGAGACTCCTTGTGAGTGGTTTGAGATCACCAAGCATGCTTGAAGTGTATATCATTGCTTTTCTCATTTTGTTTACTAACCAAAAGCACAAAAATATGTCACTAACATCTTGTGTTTGTAGCTTGAGCAATCACAAAGTCAAAAGCTTCAAGAAGATCATTGGTACAAAGACATGGTCAAGGAGAGATGAAAACAAGCATGGTAATGGTTCCCAAAGCTCTCATCCATCAAATATGCCTCCCTAGTATCTTAACTCATCATTTTGATCAAAGCAAGTCAAAGAGTTTGAGGTCTTGTTCTTCAAGGAAACCCTAATTCATCTGTGCACCATATTGCTTTGCTCATGAAGCAACCTCAACCTATGATCAAATAAAATCAAGGGAAGTTCTTTAACTCTTAATTTCATGCATATTTGAACTTATTTGAGTGTCCTCAATCATTAAATCATCAAGATATGAGTTGTGGACTTGAGAAGTTGATCAGTCAATTCATCTGACTATTTTGAGATGCACTGAGACCTAACTTTTTATGTGTTGGTCAAATGGAGATGGTTCCAAACTAAAAAATGTTCTTAAGGACAATATGAACAACTTTAATGTTCATCAAAAATTGATTTGAAGCTTGGAAGGCCATCTGCCATTCCAATACATTATAGGTCATTTTGACTGAAACCCTAATTTTGGATCAACTTCCCAAGGACATAACTCATTCATTATTTTTGATTTTGAGGTGGGATCAAATGAATTGGAAAGCTTAACATGTTTAATTCAAATTTTATGTTGAACAAAATTTCAAAATCTCAAAGGAAATACATGTGATAATGCAAGACATTATAGGTCCTTTTTGACCAAATGCATTAAAAGTAAAAAAAGTCCAACTTCAAGTGCCCGTACTCTTTCATCAAAAATCTAAATGATGAAAAATTTGAGTCCATTTTGATTGTCTTTAAAAGATCTACAACTTTGATATTGGAGGTTTTTCCATTTGAAGCTTACATCATCAAAACAGAAGGGCTTGAAAGATGGCCAATTTTAGAAACCTTGCCTTGACATGTCATGCACCTTACACTTTAAACTCAAATTTCATAAATTTCCACACTTCAAATGAGTTTTTGTCCAACATAACATTTGTTCCTCATACAAAGACCTTTCTAACCATTACCCATATGCCTATGTTTGGATTTTCTAAATAGTACTTTCGAAGAGATGATTGTTTAGGTACAAATGAGAAATTCACTTCAAATCTTGGTGCATAAGCAATTGCCTTGCAAAGTCACACGTCCAAATTCATTTGGCTGATGCTTAGAGTTCATTTGGCATTGTTTTGGGCCTTGTGCATGATCATGCAAGCCCATGCAATGAAGCTTCACATGCCATGCACACGGATTGATCACAAGTTTCTTGCCACTTCCTCTATAAATAGAGACCTCATTCCATTCATTTGACACGCCTAATTCAACCTGAAATGCTGCAGAATTCTTTCCATAGCCATCACTAAAGAAGCAAGTTCATTTTTCTCAAAAAAATTCAGATCTAAAATTCAACTTCATCTGGTTGAATTCTTAGATATAATGCTTCTAAACCTTCATCATTTGTCTCATTGAACTTCTGTTTTAGCAAAGCAAGCAAGGCATCCTGCTCAAATTACCAGAACTCAAGCTTACATTCCAACTGGTATTTTCTTTGATTCTCCTAATCCATTGACCTATTGGCTTAGATTTTGTGTTGGCTGAAATCCTCTCAATAGAGGCATCATGTTTATGCATTCAATTTTTGAAATCCATTGAGTTCATGATGAACACCAGATTTTTCCATCTCTGATTTCTCACACTATGGAGATCTAGAGTGAAAATGGATGGTACAGGGATGATGTACATCATCCCAGCTTTCTAAAGATGTATAGATCGTGCATTTTCATTAAGGTTTGAATTTCTGCAACTCTGGCCGGAATCCTGAGGCTCACCGGAGAAGACAGTGGCTCCGGTGGCTTCATCATTTCCAGTTTGAATCCTGGCCGTGTGATCTAATTTCCAGATTCAATCAGGACCCTTGCTTGTTATGACTTTTATTTGTTTTCCAGGTGAGTGCATTGACCGTGGATCACAATGGGCGCGCGCCTCTGGATCCTTGGATCTGCCAACTCAACTAATGAGCTCAGATCCAAGGGCTCTCGTTTTTTTTGCATTTTTATTTTCTGATTTTAATTTCTTTAATTCCAATTATTTTCAAAAATCAATATCTCTTTCATTTTTAATCCAAAAGTTATGGGACCAATTGCATTATTTCCCAAATAAATTCTAGTTTCTATTTCTGATTTTTAATATTTTTTATTTTGTCATTTGATATTTTTTGTGAATTTTCTCTTTTCTGGTTATTTTTAATTCATTTTAAATAGTTTTTGATATTCAAAAAATGCAAAAATATTTTCCTAACCTATTTGAATGATGATGGATCTATGAAAAATATTCTCATCAATTTTTAAATTGATTTGAGATTTTAGTTCAATTAGGTTATTTTTATTCATTTTTAATGGATAAAAAATAGTTTCTGACTTTTAAAAATGCTGAATTTTTTTGTCAAACTTTGTTTGACCTTGTTGAACTTAGGATAAATTACTTGGATCTTTCAAGGTTGATTTGAAGTAATTTTGAAGTTTGACCTTTTCTTTTATTTTTAATTCAAGTTTAATTAAATATTAAAAAAATGCCAAAAATATTTTATTCATTTCTTGACTTCCAATCTTCATCTCACTTCTGTTTTTGATTGTTTGTCCTTGAATTTCAATGTTATTGGTCAACATATGAGGATTGGTATATGTCATTTCATTTAATGCATTTTAATGTTGCCATTTCCATTTCTCTTATCCATCTTCTTCTTATTCATCTTCTTCTTCTTTCCCTTTAATCAATGAGTTGAAGGTTGATAAGTTAGCATTGATTAGGGAGATTTAATCTTCCTTGATTCAAATCTAATTCATCATGATCAATTGATCAAGTGAATGGCTTTGCATTAAGGATAGGTTGTCTTCTAAATCATACAAAAGGCTTAAACCAATACAAGATCATTTCTCTTCTTCTTTTTGGCATGGCAAATTATTGGGACTTGGTTCACTAATCAAGACTTCTAACTTGTGTTTGTTGCCTACATTATTATTGACCGACCTCAGATAGTTGTGACTTCTACATAAGTCTAATTACGATTGCTTAACATAGCGCTAAATTTGCCTTTTGGCACACTAACTACTAACACTAACTATTGACAATTAACATTTACTTTATGCAATTTACTTTTCTTGCACATATTATCCATTTGCTTTTCTCTTTGCTCACTTGAACACATGTTTATGTTAATGCCATTTGCCTTTTGCTCACTTGAGCATATAATTGTATATATATTATTGTGCTTGTGTTTTTGTTTTGATTGTTGTGGACCAAATGAAGAAATGGACTTAGTTTCTAGGACTTTCCCTATGCAAAGAAATGGAAAATTGGACTTAGATTCTAGGACCTCCCTTGTGCAAAAATTGGAGTAAAAGGATCTTAATAATGAAGATGGATTAGAAGGACCAAATCTCTAAACTCACTCTTGTCCATTCTTGTTTTTGTTTTTAATTTCAAGGAACGTATGAAGTTCTATTTGCAAATATATATATTCAAATAATAACAATTTGATTGACCATAAAATCTCTTTTATTCATAAAATTCGGAAGGATTACACTGAGGACAATTTCAGAAACCAAAATACAAATACAAGAGAAAAGGAAACTAATCATCCTAAGGACCCCTTAGCAACAGTATCAGATGATCTAGTTGCGGGCGGGTACTTCCTTCGGGTGCGTCGAATCTCGGACTCAAAGGAAGTCGTCATCTGAGCCTTCTCAAGAATAAGCTGATCAATAATCTTCTTTCAAGCACCGGAAGGCTGAGGTATACTAGAGGAAGATGAACCCTCTGGCTCTCTCTGTCTCTTCACTGCTCGATCTTCAAGAAGTTCAATAAGTGTGTTCTTGTCCTTTGACTAAAGCTGCAATTCCGCATGCTTTCGGATCAAAGCATGGAACCGCTCATCCACATATTTCTCTCTTGCTTCATCTTGGTGAGTGCGTCTTCCAACTCCTCTATATCTTGGTTAGGGAGAGTTGATGGCTCAGCCACAACCAAAGACATAGGTATTTCACAAGAATACGACATCTTCAACTCCAAGGTGTAAGACCCTAATTTTGACCCTAAGATCCCTCATGGCATCATATCATTGCTTATTGCATTTGCCTCAAGGATCATAGCATATTGGCTCCTTTACCCTAGGGTTGGGACTTGTGTGAGTTGGTTTGACACCACCAAGCATGCTTGAATTATATATTATTGCTTTTCTTATTTTTTTTACTAACCAAAAGCACAAAAATATGTCACTAACATCTTTTGTTTTGAAGCTCAAGCAATCATGAGATCCAAGGCTCCTAGGAGGCCCCTATGCTCTTTGAAATGACTAGATGAAGATGAAAGCAAGCATGACAATGGTTCTCAAAGCTCTCAATCATCATATATGTCTCCCAAGTATCTCAATTTGTCAATTTGATCAGGATAAACTAAAGGGCTTGAGGATTGCTTCCCAAGGAAACCCTAATTCAACTGTGCATTGACTGTGCCTTGCTCATGAAGCAACCTCAACTTATGATCAAATTCAATCAAGGTAAGTTATTTCATTCACTATTTTATGCACAGATGAGCTTATGTGAGTGCCCTCAATCATTCATTCATCAAGATTTGAAGTTTGGCTTTGAGAAGTTGATCAGTCAAATCATCTAACTATTTTGAAATCCACTAAGACCTAACTTTTGATGTGTTTGTCAAATTAAGATGACCCTAAGATAAAAAATGTTCTTAAGAACAATATTAACAACTTTCATGTTCATAAAAAAATTCATTTGAAACTTGGAAGGTCATCATTCATTTCAAAACATTATAGGTCATTTTGACTGAAACCCTAATTTTGGGTCAACTTCCCAAAGACCTAACTCCTTCATGTTTTATGATTTTTAGGTGAGACCAAGTGAATTAGAAATTGTAATATGTCTACTTCAATTGTTATGTTGGAAACAATTTCATAATACTAAAAGAAACACATGTGATAATACAAAACATTATAGGTCACTTTGGACCAAAGCCATTGAATCTTCAAAAAGTCCAACTTCAAGTGCCCATAACTTTCTAATTAAAATTTCAAATGATGCAAAATTTAAGTCCAAATTTATTATCTCGAAAATATCTACAACTTTTATGTTGGAGGATTTTCGATTTGAGGCTTGCGTCACTGAAACAGAAGGGCTTGAAGTTGGTCCTTTTTGGCAATTTTTTCAAATACATGTTTTGTACCTTGAACTTCATGGCCAGTTTTCTAAAATTTCAAAACTCCAAATGGATTTTTGTTCAACATAGCTTTTGTTCTTTATGTCAATACCTTTCCAATCATTACTCACATGCCTATCTTTGGATTTTCCAAATGGGACTTTCAAAGAGAGGAACTTTTATGACCATTTATGCATTTCATGTTAAATCTTGATACACAAGCAAATGCCTTGCAAACCACACGCCCAAACCTTTTCCTCATGCTATCAGCTAGCAAAACCATTTGATTTTAGGCCTCACATGCGCCTGTACAGGCCCATGCATGGAGGATCCAATTCTCATGCACACGAGTTCTCCACCTCTTTGCATCAGCTCCATCTATAAATAGACTGCATTGCTTCATTGAATTGATAACCTGAAGGCGCCTAAACCTCTAATAAAATCATTTCCCAACCTCTCACCAAAGGAATTTTCATTTTCATTTTCACTTTTCAAGTTTGATTTTCAACAACATCAGTTGAATTTCAATACTAATTCCTAAGCCTAGCTCTCATATCATACATTAAGATCAAGCTACAAGCAAGAGATTGGTTGGATCGTGCTCATCAAAGTTGCACTTCAAAGGTTTGCAGCTCAATTGTTTTGCTTCGAATCTCACTGAATATTGTGCATTGCTTGTGTTGGTTTGGTTTTTTGAAGTCCTCATGTGAGAGTCAAGCCAATGGTGGCTTTAATTTTGTGAATTGTTGAACTTCAGATTGAACACCTAGATTTTCAACCTCAGATTTCTCCTTCCATAGGGATCTTGAGTAAAATCTAAGGTCACAGGGGTGATGTACATCACCCCAGCTTTATTTTGGTATAAGGATCACGTGTTTTAGTTGAGGTTGCAAAACCTGTAACTGGTGGCCGGATTGTGCCTTCTCACCGAAGAAGAATGTGGTTTCCACCACCGTCCCCACGCGTTTGATCCATGGCCGTTGGATGTTGATTACCAGATCTAATCCTGGCCTTTGTTATGTTTGACTCTTTTTAATTCAACATGTGATGCTGTTGACTTGTCCACACCATGCGCGCGCGTCTCATAACCTTTGATCAGCCACGTAAATTAATGAATTATGACCAGACGCCTGTGGATTTTCTAGCTTTTATTAATTTCTGTTTTATTTTCTTTAATTCTTTTTATTTTTAAAAATTCATAACTTCTTTATTTGAATCACAAAAATATGGGACCAATTGCAAAAAATTCTAGTTTCATAATATGATTTTTAATTATTTTTGTGATTCTATTTAATATTTTTTGTGAATTGTTTTGTTTTTAATTGTTTTTAATTCATTTTAAATACTTTTAGATATTCAAAAATACCAAAAATATTTTTTTAACATGCATGAATGATGATAAGTCTATGAAAAATATTCTCATCAGTTTCTTAATTGATTTGAGATTTTAGTTCATATATGTTATTTTTCTCCATTTTTAATTGTTTAAAATTAGTTTCTGTTTTCAAAAAATGTTGAGAAAATTTGTCAAACCTTGTTTGACCATGTTAGACTTTTGATGATCCAATTGGACTTTTCCAAGTTGATTTAAATTGGATTTGAAGTTTGACCTCATTTTGTCATTTTATTTTATGTATTATTTAATTCCAAAAAATACCAAAAATATGTTTGGCCTTTCCTGACTTCTAATCTTCACTTCACTTCTGTTTACCCTTGATTGATGTTGATTCCATTCATGTTTGATCAATGACTTTTGGTTATGTCATTTGAATTTTCATTTTGTACATTCTATCTTCATCTTCTTTCTTCATCTTTTTCTTTTGACCAATGAGTTAATGATTTGTGGTTAGCCTTGACATATGAGAGGCTTAACCTTCTTTGATCCAAATCAAATTCAACTGGATCAAAGATCAAGTGAATTGTGTTGTGTCCAAGATAGGTTGCTTCTTGGTCAAGCAACAAACCTAAAATCCATACAAGGTCATTCTTCTTTTCTTTTGGCATGGCAAGTTGTAGGAGCTTGGCTTACTAGTCAGGGTCTCTAACTTGTGTTTATTTGCCTATAGTTTTATTGACCGGCCTCATATAGGTGTGACTACTACATTAGTCCACTTACGATTGCTTAACATAGCGCTAAATTGCCTTATGGCACACTAACACTAACTACTAATTACTAACTTTTAATTCAACCATTTAATTCTTGCAATTTACTTTAATGCAATTTAATTTCTTGCTCATTTATTCATATTGTCTTTTCCATTTGCTCATTTGAGCTCATGTTTATGTTTATGCCATTTGCCTTTTGCTCACTTGAGCACATTATTGTGTAAATACACTATTGCCTTATGCTTGTTTTGTCTTTGTTTGTGTGAACCCAATGCAAAAAGGAGAAAGGACTTATAATCAAGACCTAACCTATGCTTAATGGAGTTTCAAGAGCAACTAGGCCTCATGCCTTTAGAATGCTAAAAGTGTTGAAGAGCAACTAGGCCTCATGCCTTTAGAATGCTAAAAGTGTTGAAGAGCAACTAGGCCTCATGCCTTTAGAATGCTTAACCTTTAAAGTTGAATTGGAAGGACCCCTAATCTAAACTCTCTCTTTGTACATTTCTATCATTGCATTGTGGAACTTTTTGATTGTTTGTTCTTGTGTGATAGGGATTCCAAACTTGAGCTAATTAGAAGGACCATTGTCATGAGCATCCAAGTTAAGAGAGACAAGTTCAATTGGAAGATCCTAGGAGCTTGATTGAATATTTGCTTGATTGCTTGAGTTAATTGCTTGTTGCTTGCTAAGCCCAAAGGAAAGGAGCATCTTGGATCATCTTTATGATCTCAAGAAAGGAACTCCAAGGGTTTTATTCTCTTCTCTCATCTTTGCATTTTAGGACTAGCCCTTCCCTTCTTCTCTCCACTCTAACCCAAGCCAAACTCATTATGTGCAAACATTGACATTGTTTTCAAAACTAGAAACCTAGGCCATATGCCTTTGATTTTTCAAACTCTTTTCATAATACTTATTTTGAATTGAATCTTAAGTCAACTTTGACTTCCTTTTTGTGAATACTTCTAACATGTAAATACAACTCACTCAAGTGTGTTTTTGTGGTTCCAATGACCACTTTTGTTAAAACCTTTTTCATAAACATTAGTCATTAGGTTTGAGTTATCATAGTGGTTGATATAAATCTCACCTTATCCTTAGTGATTGGACTATAAGTCTTCCATACTTATTATAAGATGGATCCCTCACTAGTATGTTGAAGCTCTCCGCACATGGTGGATTGTTGGTTTAGGTTGAGTTTTCTCCCTTTGATAACAAAAGACCTTAAGGCTTTTGACAAATCAATTCACCAACTTATTTTAAGATTTTTACCCCGAACTTCGAGGTTTTGATCCTACCTTTGTGATGGTACGTAGGCAATGGGTTTATCCATTCAAACAACAAAATTGTAAATATGGATATTCTTTTCTCATCCCCTCAATCTTGTTTGCACATATTTTCACAAATACCAACCTACCATGCAACATTTGCAAAAAGGGCTCCCTTAGAGTACTAAGGATGTTTTGGGTGCTTAAAACCTTCCCATTGCATAACCAACCCCCTTACCCAGATCTCGGACTTTTTATTAGTTTTTGATTTGATAAAACTTCTCGATTTTTGTTTACTCTCTAACCTTTCCTTTGGATAAATAGAAGTGTGGTGGCGACTCAAATTGTATGATTTACTTTTGATTTAGTCAATAAATCTAAAGGTAACGAATACCCCGCTACAGAAAAGTGGCGACTCTACTGGGGATGAGCTTTCCTAGTGGGTTTAGCCTACTTTTTGCTTTTGTTGTATTGTATGTTTATATTTATTTGTGACATATTTTTGTGCAAATTTGGGATGACTGTATTGTTTGTAATGTATGAATTGCTTGATATATATCAATTGCTTGTGTGCTTGGTGGTCTCTTGTGAGATGAGTTCTATACCCGAACTCGAGTGCACTTATGATAGGAGAATGGCATAGTCTTGTTGACTTGTGTGGAGTTATTCCTTAGCAAGTTGACTTGCAAGCCCATTCACTCGGTGAAGGTTTTGTTGGGATCAATAATGTCACACGAGTAGTCGTGGTTAGGCATTACTCTTTCCAATATAAACCTTAGAAGCCAAGGACCTTAGATTACCTAGCCCATCTTGGCCTATTTTAGGACGTAGTGTGAAGGTCGTTCAAGTGTAAGATTTGATACGATTGTTACACGGTACTACACTAATAAGAGTCTCTCTTGAGAATATTTTTGGAATACGAGTAGTCGTTTATCCGATAATATCCGAAAGATGAGATGATGACTGTGGGAACCTCTTGTAGAACATGATTGTCAGGTTTAACCATAGTGCACTCCCTTTGTGTGGTTCTTAACCGAGACTCCATGCTCGTGACTTGCAATAAACCCTTGATTCACGGTTGATCCGTTCTCGTATATCCTTAATGTCAATGGAACTTGGGTGTTGATAAGGTGTAAACCATAATCCACCAAAATGGATGATTAATATTAAGGATGACTTGATCCATCCCGTGACCTTTGTATGGTGTGACTTGCTTGATCCTTGAGTGTGATTGTTGCATCCATGCATTCATACATTCATTTGCATCCATATCATCAACAATGAGAAAATTTTCAAGGAGCTTAAGAGGTCTATTTGCAAATTTTCAGACATGGATAAGCAAAGAAGGAATACGAAGAAGTACAGTTTCAAACAACCCAACTTGAAAGAGTTAAGGAGTTTGACATCCTATGTATAAGATCCCTTGGAGTTCAAAGCTCGCCATGGGAAGCTTCTGTCTATTCTTGCTACTCAGGTGGATGAAGATCTGATGAGTGCGTTGGTGCAGTTCTATGATCCTCTGTACCGTTGCTTCACTTTTCCGGATTTCCAGCTTTTGCCTACACTTGAGGAGTATGCATATCTTATGGGTATACCTATCTTAGATCATTTCCCGTTCAGTTGCTTGGAGAGAATTCCTTCTTCCCAAGAGATTGCTGATCTGTTGCACATAGATGTATATGATATTGGTACTCATATGACTATCAAAGGTGGAATTCAAGGTCTCCCATCTGATTTCCTCATTGCTCAAGCTACTTTATTTGGGAAGGTCATGAGTGAGGACGCCTTTGAAGCTATATTTGTACTTCTCATCTATGGGCTAGTGTTATTCCCCAACATCGACAATTTTGTGGATGTGAACGCTATTAGGATTTTCTCTACTCTTAATCCCGTTCCGACTCTGTTGGGTGACACTTATTTCTCTTTGCATATGAGGAATGCAAAGGGTGGTGGTACCATTCTGTGTTGTTTTCCTCTATTGTACAAGTGGTTTATTTCGCACTTGCCACAGACGCTTGTCTTTAAGAAGAACAAAGGATGTCTACGGTGGTCCACGAGACTTATGTCTCTCACTAATGATGATATCTTTTGGTATAACCATGTGTATGATGGTGTCCAGATTATTGATTCTTGTGGTGAATTCTCCAATGTGCCTCTTCTTGGTACATGTGGTGGGATTAACTACAACCCTATTTTGGCTCGCCGTCATCTTGGGTTCCCCTTAAAGGATAAACCTAATAACATTTTGTTAGAAGGTGTGTTCTTTCAAGAGGGTAAAGATCCCCAGAACTTGAAGGGCAGAATGGTTCACGCTTGGCGCAAGATTCATAGGAAGGGAAGGAAAGAGCTTGGTCCGAAGAATTATATTGCTTTGGAACCCTACACCTCGTGGCTGAGGAGGAGAGCTTCTGAGTACCGCATGCCTTACGACTATCTGAGACCTACACCTATGGTTATGGTTGGGCCTTCAACCCTCCCTGACCAAGGAGTAGAGCAGTTGAGAGATGAAGACCCTTCGCGTGCTTGGGCCCATGAGAGAGAGGAGCTACTTCAGCAACTCAGAGATAAGGATGCTTTGATAGAATTTGTGGAGCATCAGGTTATCGACGAGCCTGATGATGTGGTGACTTCTCTTCTTCCTCAGTCGTCCAGGTTTTGGAAGAGGAAGTATTATCTTCTGGTCTCGAGAGCTTTGGACGATTGTTTCTAGGGTTCCATAGGATGTTCATTTTCCATCTCTCTTGTATGGTATTTGGTTACCAAGACTGTACTTCTTTGGTGTAAATTTTTTTTCCAGATATTATTGATATGAGTATTTCCATTATATGTCTAAAAAGAGTAATATTTCTAAATATTTGCAAATAGATCTCTAAAAAGTTCCTCTAAATAAAAATAAAACCATGTGCACAAGTATTGCATGCATCATATGCATAAACAAGTTTTGTTCAGGGCTTCTTGATCAGTGGTCTAACTCTGTGTTCTTCATTTTTTTTGAAGACAAGCTGACGCACCAGTACAACACCAGGGCCAATTCTTCAAAGCTGATGGACCATCTTGAACAAGAAAATAGAGAACTTAAGGAGGAAATGGCTAGGTTGACTACCCTGATGGATTCATTCCTGGATGCCCAAAGTTAGTCTTCTCCAACGCCTGCAACTCCTCCACAGAGGACGGTCATTTCAGAGATAGCTTCCTCTATTGTGCCAGCCGTCACTGCTGAGTTGTGCCTCGTGCCCAATGTCAATATTCCCATCAAGTTCAAAGTGCCTGACTTTGAAAAGTACAAGGGAAACACTTGCCATCACAGCCATCTTGTGATGTACGCACGCAAGATGTCAACTCAGACTGACAACGATCAACTCCTCATCCACTATTTCTAGGACAGCCTGTCCGGTGCCGCACTCAGATGGTATATAGGTATAAATAGTGTGAACATCCGCTCCTTCAACGACCTTGGCGAAGCTTTCGTATAGCAGTACAAGTACAACATTGATATGGCTCCCGATAGGGACCAACTGAGGGTTATGTCCCAGAAGGAGAAGGAAACGTTCAAGGAGTACAGCCAGAGGTGGCGTGAATTGGCCGCACAGATTGTGCCCCCACTCTAAGAGAAGGAAATGACCAAGATCTTTCTGAAGACCTTGAGTTTATTCTATTACGAGAGAATGATAGCTAGTGCTCCCTCGGACTTCACCGAAATGGTGAACATGAGGATGAGGCTAGAGGAAGGAGTCAGGGAAGGACATCTGACCAGAGATGAAGGCTCTTCTACAAAGCGTTATGGGGATTTTGTAAAGAAGAAAGAGGGAGAGGCACATGCTGTGTCTTCCAATCCTAAAAGAAGACCCTCTGTGAAGAGGAAGAGTGCGTCCCCTGCCAGTAACCAGCACCAGCTGGCTCATATGGCACCTGCCTTCAGGGAAAATGAACATTATCAACGTCAACAACCGCAACATCAATAATATCAACAACAACAGCATCGTCCGCAACAGCAGGCCTACCAGCCACGAAACAATAACAATACCAGCACTAGCTATGATAGGAAGAGGGTCACTTTTGATCCAATTCCAATGACCTATGCCGAGCTCTATCCTTGATTGATAGACCAAAAGCTGATTACTCCACGTGACCCACCCGCTGTACCGACCAACCCTCAGTGGTGGTACACGCCCGAGCTTCACTGTGTTTATCATTCCGGTGCTCCCAGACATGATGTGGAGAACTGTTATCCCCTGAAGACCAAGGTTCAAGACCTTGTTAGAAGTGGGATCTTGTTTTTCGAGGACGTAGGTCCAAATGTTAAGAAGAACCCATTGCCCGAGCATGGGAAGGCTACAGTTAACATGGTCCACAGTTGCCCTGCTAAATATAAAGTCGTGTATGTCAGTCACATCAGGCAGTCGTTGGTCGAGTTGTATAGGCTGTTATGTGGATACATTCATTACGAGCATGACCATGACAGCTGCCGTGTGTGCATTTTCAACGAGAGAGGATGCCGCCATGTCAGGAAAGACATCCAAGAGATGCTGGATCAGGGTGTGATCGAGATACTTCAGAATCGTGATGAGGATGAAGTGAATGTTATATCACCTGTTTTCAGAATACCCGAACCTGTTCTTCTCAGATATATGGCAGCAAGAAGAAGGTTTCCCCTACTCTCGTAATCAAGCCAGTGGGCCCTGTCCCATACTCCTCAGATAGAGTTATTCCCTACAGATATAACGCAGTTGCATTAGAAGATGGGAAGGAGGTTTCGTTACCCTCCACCTCTGTTACAAGTATATCAAACGTTAGTGGTGTGACCCGCAGTGGTCGTGTTTTCTCGGCGCCGCCGAAACCCCATGTAGACGTCTCGAGAAGAGTTGATGTGGTTGATAATTCTGCCAGTCCTGTGGGGACTTCTTCTTCTTCTCTAAATCCGGCACTTGTTGTTGATAGACCTGCCGTCGTTGTTAAAGCTCCTCTTCCTGTTGGCCAGAATGGCATTCTGAGAGAGGACTGTGATGAGATGCTAAGGCTCATCAAAAGGAGCGAGTATAATGTCGTAGATCAACTGCTTCAAACCCTGTCAAAGATATTTGTCCTATCTTTGCTGATGATTCCGAGCCACACCACGAAGCTTTGCAGAGGGTGTTGGACGTGGCATACGTGGATCATGATGTCACAATAGAATAGTTTGATAGCATTGTTGCAAACATTACTGCTTGTAACAACTTGAGCTTTTGCAATGCTGATCTTCCTGAGGAGGGAAAAGACCACAATTTGGCTATACACATTTCCATGAATTGTAAGGATGATACCTTGTCTAACGTGCTGGTAGACACAGGATCATCGCTAAATGTGTTGCCAAAATCCACTCTGGCCAAACTTTCTTACCAGGGGCCTCCCATGAGGCAGAGTGGAGTGGTTGTGAAGGCTTTTGATGGATCCAGGAAAACTGTGATTGGCGAGGTTTAGCTCCCAATCAAGATCGGACCTAGTGATTTCCAGATCACTTTTCAGGTCATGGATATTCACCCATCATATAATTGCTTGCTTGGCAGACCATGGATTCACAAGGCAGGCGCCGTGACATCCACCTTAAACCAAAAGTTGAAGTTCGTCAAGAACAAAAAGTTGGTGGTGATAGGGGGAGAGAAGGCTCTCTTGGTAAGCCATTTGTATTCCTTTTCCTTTATAGACGCTGAGGATGAGGTTGGGACTCCGTTCCAAGCCTTATCTATTGCTAAGCCTTTAAGGAAAGGAACTTCTTCATTTGCGACCTACAATGACGCGAAGTTGGCCATTGAGCATGGCACAACTACTAGTTTAGGACAAATGATTAAGCTGGAAGACAATAAATCTTGGGCTGGCATAGGGTACTCTTCAGGCACTTTCAATGAGCGTGGCTTGTTTCAGAGTGATGGTTTCATCCACACGGTCGAAGACCAAGAGGCTGCTGCTATAATGGAAGATGATGCAGAGGAAGATTCTGGCAACTTTGTCATCCCTGGAGGAGTCTGCAATAATTGGGTCGTTGTTGATGTTCTAACAGTTGTCCATAAGTTCATGTAATGTGTTCACTTTTGTTTTAAAACCCTTCTCACATGCCAAAAGGAGAAGTGATGACATTGGTGGCACATTAATATAATGATATTCATTCAATAATTACATTTTAAATGTTTGTTTTTCCAAATTATTTTCACTTTTTGCTTTTTTGCTTGAAATTGGTGATCTCCATAAAACCCTAAAAAGAGAATAAAATCAATCTTTTCATCTGCATAATGATTTGCCTTGTTTGAATTCTAAAATCTCTTTTATATCCAAAATCATTATGCAGGTTGATAAAACCCATTGAACATAATGATCCAACACCATCTCTCAACTTTGAGTTCCCTGTATTTGAGGCCAAAGAAGATGATGTTGAAGAGATTCATGATGAGATTACCCGTTGTAGCGGGGTATTCGTTACCTTTAGATTTATTGACTAAACCAAAAGTAAATCATACAATTCGAGTCGCCACCACACTTCTATTTATCCAAAGGAAAGGTTAGAAAGCGAACAAAAACCAAGAAGTTTTATCAAATCAAAAACTAATAAACATGTCAGAGATCTGGGTAAGGGGGTTGGTGATGTAATGGGAAGGTTTTAAGTACCTAAAACATCCTTAGTAGTCTAAGGGAACCCTTTTTGCAAATGTTTTATGGTAGGTTGGTATTTGTGAAAACATTTGTGCAAACATGATTGAGGAGATGAGCAAAGAATATACAAATTATTTATAATTTTGTTGTTTGTATGGATAAACCCATTGCCTACATACCATCACAAAGGTAGGATCAAAACCTCGTAGTTCGGGGTAAAAATCTCAAAAAAATTTGGTGAATTGATTTGACAAAGGCCTTAAGGTCTTTTGTTATCAAAGGGAGAAAATAAACCTAAATCACAATCCACCATGTGAGGAGAGCTTCAACATACTAGTGAGGGATCCACCCTATAATAAGTAGGGAAGACTTATAGTCCAATCACTAAGGATAAGGTGAGGTTTACATCAACCATTATGATAACTCAAACCTAATAGCTAATGTTTATGAAAAGCTTTTAATAAAGGTGGTCATTGGAACCACAAAAACAAACTTGAATGAGTTGGATTTACCAATTAGAAGTATTCACAAAATAAAGTCAAAGTTTACTTAAGATTCAATTCAAAATAAGTATCAATGAAAAGAGTTTGAAAAATCAAAGGCATATGACCTAGGTTTCTAGTTTTGAAAACAATGTCAATGTTTGTACAAGATGAGTTTGGCTTGGGTTAGAGTGGAGAGAGAAAGAGAAGGGCTAGTCCTAAACATGCAAAAGATGAGAGAAGAGAAATAAAACCCTTGGAGCTGTTTCTTGAGATCATAAAGACGATCCAAGTTGCTCCTTTCCTTTGGACTTAACAAGCAATAAGCAATTAACTCAAGCAATCAAGCAAATATTCAATTAAGCTCCTAGGATCTTCCAATTGGCTTGTCTTTCTCTTAACTTGGATGTTCATGACAATGGTCCTTCTAAATTAGCTCAAGTTTGGAATCCCTATCACACAAGAACAAACAATCAAAAAGTTCACAATGCAATAAGAGGAATGGACAAAGAGAGTTTAGATTAGGGGTCCTTTCAATGTCATCTTCAAGATTAAGCATTCTAAAGGCATGAGGCCTAGTTGCTCTTCAACAATTTTAGCATTCTAAAGGCATGAGTCCTAGTTGCTCTTGAAACTCCATTAAGCATAGGTAAGGTCCTAATTCTAAGTCTTTTCTCCTTTTGCATTGGGTTTACACAAACAAAACACAACAAGCACAAGGCAATAGTATATTTACACAATAAGATGCTCAAGTGAGCAAAAGGCAAATGGCATAAAACATAAACATGATCTCAAATGAGCAAAGGAAAAAGATAATATGAATTAAATGAGCAAGAAATTAAATTGCATTAAAGTAAATTTCAAGAATTAAACGTTTGAATTAAAAGTTAGTGATTAGTAGTTAGTGTTAGTGTGCCATAAGGCAATTTAACGTTATGTTAAGCAATCGTAAGTGGATTAATGTAGTAGTCACACCTATCTGAGGTCGGTCAATAAAACTATAGGCAAATAAACACAAGTTAGAGATCATGACTAGTAAGCCAAGCTCCTACAACTTGCCATGCCAAAAGAAAAGAAGAATGACCTTGTATGGATTTCAGGTTCTTCGCTTGACCAAGAAGCAACCTATCTTGGACACAAATCAATTCACTTGATCTTTGGTCAAGATGAATTTGATTTGGATCAAATAAGGTTAAGCCTCTCATATGTCAAGGCTAACCACAAATCATTAACTCATTGGTCAAAAGAAAAAGAAGAAGATGAAGATGGAAATGAAATGAACCAAAATGAGAAATCAAATGACATAACCAAAACACATTGATCAAACATGAATGGAATCAACATCAATCAAAGGTAAACAAAAGTGAAATGAAGATTAGAAATCAAGAAAGGTCAAACATATTTTTGGTATTTTATGGAATTAAAATAATACATAAAATAAAATGAACAAATAAAGGTCAAACTTCAAATCCAATTCAAATCAACTTGCATAAGTCCAATTGGATCATCATAAGTCTAACATGGTCAAACAAGGTTTGACAAATTTTCTCAACATTTTTTTGAAAACAGAAACTATTTTTAAACAATTAAAAATGAAGAAAAATAACATATATGAACTAAAATCTCAAATGAATCTCAAATCAATTAAGAAATTGATGAGAATATTTTTCATACACTTATCATCATTCATACATGTTAAGAAAATATTTTTGGCATTTTTGAATATCAAATGGTATTTTAAGTGAATTAAAAACAATTAGAAATTAAATAATTCACAAAAAATATTAAATGGAATCACAAAAATCATTAAAAATCATTTTATGAAACTAGAATATAAGAGATTTTTTTTGCAATTGGTCCCATATTATTTTGATTGCAAATAAAGAAGTTATGAATTTTTCAAAATAAATGGATTAAAAGAAATTAAAATAGAAAATGAGAAATTAGAAAAAACCACAGGCGTCTGATCAGAGCACATTAATTGACCTGGCTGATCAGAAGGCTCTCAAGCGCACGCTTACCATGTACATGAGTCAAGCGCGTGGTACCATGAATTAAATGGAGTCAAACATAACAAGGGCCAGGATTAGATCGTGACCAATGGATCCAAGGGCTATGAGATCATCCACGTGTGGACGGTGGTGGAAACCACCATCTTCTCCAGTGAGAAGCCAAAATCCGGCCACCAGTTGTAGGTTTTACAACCTCAACCAAAACTCACGATCCATATACCAAATTAAAGCTGGGGTGATGTACATCACCCCTGTAACCTTAGTTTTTACTCAAGATCCTTATAGAAGAAGAAATTTGAGGTTGAAAAACTAGGTGTTCAATCTGAAGTTCACCAATTCACAAAATTAAAGCCACCATTGGCTTGCCTCTCAAATGAGGACTTCAGAAATGCAAACCAACACAAGCAATGCACAATATATAAGGAGATTTGAAGAAAAATAGTTGAGGTATAAACCTTTGTAGAGTAGCTTTTGTGAGCTTGATCCGACCAATTCTTTGCTTGCAGCTTGATCTTGATGCTTGGTATAAGAGCTAGGCTTAGGAATTAGTGATGATAATCAACTGATGTTGTTGAAAATCACACTTGAAAATGAAAAGTGAAAACTCAAATTCCTTTGGTGAGAGGTTGGGGAATGAATTCAGCAGGGATTCAGGCACCTTCAGGTTGCCAATTGAATGAAATGATGCTTATATTTATAGATGAAAGTGCAAGGCAAGGGTGAGCAAACTCGTGTGCATGAACTTGGTTCCTCCATGCATGGGCCTGTACAAACGCATGTGAGGCCCAAAACCACTTGCAAATGAATGTTGAACATCAACCAAGTTGAATTGGACGTGCAGATTGCAAGGCATTGGATTGTGCATGAAGATTTCACTTGGTTTCCATAAATGATCACAAATATTCATCTCTTCGAGAATCCCATTTGGAAAATCCAAACATAGGCATGTGAGTAATGGTTAAAAAGGTCTTGAAATAAGGAACAAAATCTACGTTGAACAAAAATCCATTTGGAGTTTGGAAATTTATGAAAATTGGCCATGAAGTTCAAGGTACACAACATGTATGTGAAAAATTTGCCAAAAATGAACAACTTCAAATGACAAAACCTACAGCATCAAAGTTGTATATCGTTTCAAGAAAATCAATTTGGACTTACATTTTGCATCATTTGGATTTTTGATGAGAAAGTTATGGGCACTTGAAATTGGACTTTTTCAAGATTCAATGGATTTGGTCCAAGTGACCTATAATGTTTTGTATTATCACATGTGTTTCTTTTAGGATTATGAAATTTTGTCCAAAATAAAAATTAAAGTAGATATCATAAAATTTCCAATTCACTTGGTCTCACCTAAAAATCATAAAAAATAAAGGAGTTAGGTCCTTGGGAAGTTGACCCCAAATTAGGGTTTCAGTCAAAATGACCTATAATGTTTTGAAATGAATGATGACCTTCCAAGTTTCAAATGAAATTATGATGAACATGAAATTTGTTCATATGGTTCATAAGAACATTCTTTCTCTTGGGGTTATCATCATTTGACAAACACATCAAAAGTTAGGTCTCAGTGGATTTCAAAATAGTCAGATGAATTGACTGGTCAACTTCTCAAGTCCAAACTTCAAATCTTGATGAATAAATGATTGATGGAACTCACATAGGCTCATATATTCATAAAATGATGAATGAAAGAACTTCCCTTGATTTTATTTGATCATAAGTTGAGGTTGCTTCATGAGCAAGGCACAACCAATGCACAGTTGAATTAGGGTTTCCTTGGGAAACAATCCTCAAGCCCCTTGGCTTATCTTGATCAAATTGGCAAATTGAAATACTTGGGAGACATATATGATGATTGAGAGCTTTGGGAACCATTGTCATGCTTGCTTTCATCTTCATCTAGCCTGTTCAATGGGCATAGGAGCCTTGGATCACAATGACTGCTTGAGCTACAAAACAAAAGAGGTTAATGACATTTTTTTATGCTTTTGGTTATGAAAAAAACTAAGAAAAGAAATAATATACAATTCAAGCATGCTTGGTGGTCTCAAACCACTCACACAAGTCCCAACCCTAGGGTTAAGGAGCCAAGATGTTATGATCCTTGAGGCAAAATGCAAAGAGCAATGATATGATGTCATGAGGGATCTTAGGGTCAAAATTAGGGTCTTACACATGCCCCTATTTAAGGTCATTCTAGCCGGAGATATGAAGGTTAAAATCTTCGTCTCAACGTGGTAGAATGGGCTTAAATAATAACAAAGAGATGAATTTTGGTCCCTAAGAGACCTCATGATGCAAAGGTATGCATGCAAAAGTTAATGCTCTGTGGGGATACATGGCCACAAAGAAAAAGAAATCAGGAGAAACTAAAAATCCACCGGAGTAATACACTCTCTTGGGAGACAGAGACTCTGGGGGGAAATAAAGGGAATAAGATGCGTGAGCAGGTCACGACTTGAAAACTTGATGGGAGATACGAGGGGATTCCATGAAAATAAATCAATGGAAAGACTCGAGCTGACGCAAAGATGCATGTATTGGGGACTATGCCAATACAGCAAAACTATCCACAAAGGATACTTCGGATAAAAATCCGGACTCAGGAGGGGATATCCACAAAGGACTCAGCTGAGGAGGAAACAATGAGATATTACCGTTTACTGGGTAATAAACTCAAAGAGACGTATGATCAAGTACACCGGTATAAGGGTGAAAGAACAACACGCTCAGGGAGAAAGAATATCTAAGACCGGTATAAGGGTGAGAGATATCAATCATCCAAACATATGAGGAAGACCTAAAAAGTTATATTTCAACTCAGGGGAATCCGACTCCATAGGGGACAAAAACTCATAATAGGGAGCAGAAGGAAGGAACACCAGGGATACCGGTTACTGGGCATATAATAGGTGACCAACCAGGTGTGAATTGGGGAATATTTCCAAGACACTCGTCATCCGAAGGGAGGGCTGAAAAAGCAAACTCGATTACATGATGGACATTCGATTCCATAAGGAAATACGAATCTTACTCAACTAGGGGAAAAAAAGACTTCGACTGAAGAGCGCATGAGACATATTATCTATTACCGTAAGAACGTAGATAACATACTCGTATGGAAGATTATCCACAACTGGTTATTGGGTTAATGAAGGATAAATCAACCGAAAAGAAAGGACATCGGGATACCGGCTACTGGGTATAAAATGATGAACAGTCAAAAGGAGAAACGATCATTACCAAACAAGGGTAAATGAAAGATGACTCACGGGGGATACATCGACAAAAGCGATGATCCGAGAAATATATCACCGGTTACTGGGTGGTATACTCAAAAATGAAGGAATATCAATACCGAATATTGAATAGAGATAACCAACAAAGAGGGGATACATCTACCGGTTACTGGGTAGAAAACCAAGGGGACAAAATGGGGTTTACAACTACCGGTTACTAGGTAGAAAACCAGAGAAATAGGACTTATAACTACCGGTTACTGGGTAGAAGGCCACAGCATCCGCTGGGGAGAGAATGAACAATTACTGTTTACTGAGAAATTGGACACCTAAACCACAGGGAACTTCATGGAAAAATAACAAGAAAGGAGTCAATCTAGGAACAAACTAGAGAGACACAATGAAACAAGACTCAACCCAATGAGGATATAACTCAGGGGAGTAATTCCATCCCAATACATATTTAGGGAGGAAACTGAAACAATAATCATCCACGAGGACATAACTCAGTGGGGAATGATGAAGGAAAGGTAGACACTTTCTGCCTATGGGGCTGACTCTAAATAGAGAGATCAGACACAAACATCTGCTTGGGGAAGAACATTCCACCAACTAGTAGGGGATAACAAGCAAAGATATATGGCAAAGAATGCAACATGAATATCTGAATGTTATGATTATGCATGTATATGCATGGTTTATGTATGATAAATGCTGACAGATAGACATATCTAACACAAACAGGTCCAAGAATCGATGGACAAACATCCGGTACAACATCTCAAAAGAGAAAGGCCAGGCCCACAGGAGAAAATCCAATCTAGTGGGGAGCAACAAATACCAGGAAACACCAATCACAGCTGAGGGACCAAACAAAGTCGTTGTCGGTGACAAAGACCATTGCTAGGGGGACAAGCAGGGTCGTTGGGGATCAGAGACCGCTATTGGGGATAGGCAAAGGCCACAACTAACTGATGCTGGGGATCTTCCAACAGTACGCAGAGATTTGGATAAGATCAGGCATAGAAGAACTCTACTAGGGATCTTATCCGGGGGTAATGATAAATTTTGTGGGGAAAAACCACCAAACAGAAGCATATCAAGCAAACATTCACTTCTAACTACTGAAGGAACATCTCTGCTGCGGAGAAAGAACCAATCACTCTGCTGGGGAAGGAAACACATCTTCAACGAAGTTCCAACGCCAAACTAGGATCAGGTAAAGTCTCAGTTGGGGAAGCTACAGAGCCATCTCCAGGGATTTGCTGTTGAACAGACAAAAGATCTAATGCAGAGGAAACTCTATCGGGAGCTCAACACGGATAAGATCCATCATAAAAGAAGCTCTACTGGGGAACTTATCAAGGAAAGATATGAAACTCTGTGGGGGAACAACCACCAAACAGAAGTTCCAAAAATCAACACATTTCCTCATATCTGCTGGAGAAACATCTCTACTAAGGAGAGAGAACCACTGCTCTGCTGAGAAAGGAAATAAACATCTTCAACACTAGCTCTGCCAGAAGGACACCATCCAACAAGGAGGAAAAACAAACATCAGGCTTTGATCGGGCAACTCCACTAAGGAAAGACTGATGGCGATCAAACTGGGGATAACCTACAGGTGAACCAACTGGAGGAAGTCTAATGGGAGCAACCCTACTGAGGATGAGTGGTAAGCAAACTTGCTGGGAAAAAATGTATGCGAATCTGCTGGGGATAAGCTACAAACCAACCTGCTGAAAAATTCCACTCATGCTGGGAATTCCTGCTCACTTCTGTGGGAGATTTCCAATTACAATGAGAGAAGACCAACTTCCTCGAAAAGATAGCATATCAACTTTATCAACCTATACGGGATTTTAGGTCATTCCACACAAGGGATGACAACCATATATTTGAAAACACAGATGCTAGACTCAGACTCTCTGGGGATCTGAGGATGGAGGCATACACATTTCCAGAAGATCAAGGCCAAAACTGCAGACTCCCTAGGGACTTGATGATGTATCACCTCTCTCTGCGCTCACGGAGGAGACAACCTGAAAGATGATGAAGAGGATACAAATATGTTAGGAATATGAATAAATGTCTTACCCTTTTGGAGATCATACTATCCTTGGGAGAGCACTGAAGACATTCCATTATCCTTTCAGTCATTGTGAATGTTCACTTTGTTTAAAAACAATCTATAAAAAATTTATTTGCTTAAAACAATGATATTTATCAATTAAAACATGCAAAGATTTGTTGAACAGAAACAAAATAGAGTGCAAAGAATTGGATAAAGGCTCAAATTTATTTGATAAGATGGTAGTCTGCAAATGGCGAGACTCCATGGATCTTTACAAATTTGAAATTGGTGATATATATTGGAAAAAAGGCTATGTTGAACATAATCACCATTTCTCCACCAACTCTGAATCCAATGTATTTGAAGCTTCAGTTGACGATGACTGAGCGAGAATCTTTGACAGATGACAGTTGTAGAACAAAGTCTTGTCAAGATGCAGTTACTTGCCAAATCCCTAATGTTTTTTTGCCTAGATTGCCCCAGGGTGAGGTACTCAATCTAGCGGGATATATATATTCATTTTTTTGTGTCTCTAACTTTTTCCTGGACCGCCCTTTCGGGTTTTCAATCCACCAAGACGCTCATTTTTACCTAAGTCGTCCTTTCGGGTTTTCAACTTAGCGAGCTATTCTGTTTTTATTTTAGGCAAAGTATTTCTTGACTGCATCTGAATTCACAGGACGAGTGAAATCCTCCTCATCCATAGTTGTAAGTATCAAAGCACCGCCTGAAAAGGCTCTCTTAACAACATATGAACCTTCATAGTTTGGAGTCCACTTGCCCCTGGAATCGGGCACGAAAGACAAAACTTTCTTGAGCACGAGGTCACCTTCTTGGAGCACACAAGGCTTGACCTTCCTATCAAAGGCTTTCTTCATCCTTTGTTGATATAACTGACCATGGCACATGGCAGTTAATCTCTTCTCTTCAATTAAATTCAGTTGGTAATAACGACTCTGAACCCATTCAGCCTCAGTGAACTTGGCTTCCATCAAGACTCTCATAGATGGGATCTCAACCTCCACGGGAAGCACAGCCTCCATGCCATATACAAGGGAGAAAGGGGTTGCCCCTGTTGAAGTGCGGGCATATGTACGATAGCCATGCAAAGCAAATGGCAACATCTCATGCCAATCTTTGTACGTAATAACCATCTTCTGAATAACCTTCTTGATGTTCTTGTTAGCAGCTTCAACAGCCTCATTCATCTTGGGTCTATAGGGAGAAAAATTATTATGTGCAATCTTGAACTCGCTACACAGCTCTTTCATCATCTTGTTGTTCAAGTTAGATCCATTATCAGTAATGATCTTGTCTGGCACACCATAACGGCATATGAGTTGATTCTTGATAAACTTCACAACCATATGCCTGGTCACATTTGCATACGATGCCGCTTCAACCCACTTGGTGAAGTAATCAATTGTTACGAGAATAAAACGGTGACTGTTCGACACCTTTGGCTCTATCATGCCAATCATGTCAATTCCCCACATAGAGAAAGGCCATGGTAACGAAATAACATTCAGAAGTGACGGGGGAATATGAATCTTATCCGTATAAATCTGACACTTATGGCATTTCTTCACATATTTGCAGCAGTCAGACTCCATTGTCAGCCAATAGTAGCCTGCTCTCAACATCTTCTTTGCCATGGCATGTCCGTTGGAATGAGTACCAAATTAACCCTCACGGACTTTAGTCATCAACAGGTCTGCTTCGTGTCTATCCACGCATCTGAGCAGAACCATGTCAAAATTCCTCTTATAAAGCACATCACCATTGAGGTAGAAACTGCCAGATAATCTCCTCAAAGTCTTCTTATCTTTAACAGATGCCCCTGACGGGTGAATCTGACTCTGAAGAAAACATTTGATGTCATAATACCATGGCTTATCATCCTTCACTTCTTCCACTTCAAATACATGAGTTGGTCTATCCAAGCGCATCATAGTGATATTGGGGACTTCATTCTAGAATTTCACCACAATCATCAAAGCAAGTGTAGCAAGAGCATCTGCCATCCGATTCTCATCTCGAGGAATATGATGGAAGTCAACCTCAGTAAAGAACGTTGAAATCTTCCTCGCATAATCTCTGTATGGGATGAGGCCAGGCTGATTCGTCTCCCATTCACCCTTAATCTGATTAACAACAAGGGCCGAATCACCATAAACATCAAGATGCTTGATCCTAAGATCAATACATTCTTCCAAACCCATAATACAAGCCTCATACTCCGCCATATTATTCGTGCATTTGAAATTTAGCCTTGCTGTTAAAGGAAAATGTGTGCCCAGAGGAGTAATAATCACTGCCCCAATACCATTTCCATATTGATTAACAGCGCCATCAAACACCATGCCCCATCGGGAACCAGGCTCTAGCCCTTCATCGAGCGAAGGCTCATCACAATCTTTCATCTTCAAATACAAAATCTCCTCATCAGGGAAGTCGTACTGAACAGACTGATAATCCTCAATTGTTTGATGTGCCAAGTGGTTAGCCAAGATACTACCTTTAATAGCTTTCTGAGCTCGATACTCAATATCATACTCGGACAATAGCATCTGCCAACGGGCAATCCTCCCAGTTAAATCATTCTTCTCAAAGATATACTTGATTGGATCCATTTGGATACTAACTAAGTCGTATGATTCAACATATACTGGCGTAAGCGCTTAGCAGCCCAAGCCAAAGCACATCATGTTTTCTCAAGCATTGAGTACCGAGACTCATAATCAGTGAACTTCTTACTCAAGTAGTAAATAACATATTCTTTCTTCCCTGATTCATCTTAATGGCCCAATACACAACCCATAGAGTCTTCAAGAACGGCCAAGTACATAATCAATGGTCTCCCTTCCACAGGCGGAGACAGAATCGAAGGCTCGGACAGATACTCTTTGATACTATCAAAGGCCTTTTGGCAATCATCGGTCCGATAATGACGCTGATCTTTCCGGAGGAGCTTGAATATAGGCACACATGTGGCAGTCATGTGGGATATAAATCTGGAAATATAATTCAAGCAGCCAAGGAAACCTCGGACTTGCTTTTCAGTTTTGGGCGCATGCATCTCTTGTATTGCTTTGACCTTGGCAGGATCAACTTCAATACCTCTCTCACTAACAATAAAGCCCAATAACTTGCCGGAACGGACTCCAAATGTACACTTGTTCGGATTCAGACGGAGTTTGTACTTCCTTAAACGCTAAAAAAGCTTCAACAAGTGCTCTACATGTTCAACTTCCGTTCTCGACTTCGCAATCATATCATCAACATATACCTCGATCTCGTTGTGCATCATATCATGAAACAAGGTAGTCATAGCTTGTTGATACGTGGCTCCGGCATTCTTCAAACCGAAGGGCATCACTCGATAACAGAATGTTCCCCAAGGTGTGATGAATGTTGTCTTCTCCATATCCTCGGGTGCCATTTTAATCTGGTTATAACCGGAAAATCCATCCATAAATGAGAAGACATTGAATTTAGCTGTATTATCTACCAACATATCAATATGCGGTAGAGGAAAATCATCTTTCGGACTAGCTTTATTCAAGTCTCTATAGTTCACACACATTCGGACTTTTCCATCTTTCTTAGGCACGGGCACAATATTAGCCACCCATTGAGGATATGTAGAAGTCACCAGAAACCCATCATCAATTTTCTTATGAACTTCTTCTTTAATCTTCACTACCATATCAGGATGAGTTCTTCTGAGGTTCTGCTTCACAGGAACACACTCAGGCTTTAAAGGCAGGAAATGTTGCACAATATCAGTATCTAGACCAGGCATGTCTTCATATGACCAAGCAAAGACGTCGACATATTCTCGTAGCAACTCAATCAACCCCTTCTTGACAGATTCTTCCAGGAGTGCCCTAATCTTCACTTCGCGAACATAATCTTTAGACCCCAAGTTGACTGTTTCCAAATATTCAAGATGCGGCTGAATGATCTTCTCTTCGTGCTCAAGCAGACAGGTAATCTCGTAAGGAATCTCTTCAACATCATCTTCTTCGGCCTCAAATACAGGGAACTCAAAGTTGGTAGATGGTGTTGGATCATTATGTTCAATGGGTTTGATCAACCTGCATAATGATTTTGGATATAAAAGAGATTTTAGAATTCAAACAAGGCAAATCATTATGCAGACGAAAAGATTGATTTTATTCTCTTTTTAGGGTTTTATGGTGATCACCAATTTCATGCAAAAAAGTGAAAAGTGAAAATAATTTGGAAAAACAAACATTTAACATGTAATTATTGAATGAATGTCATTGTATTAATGTGCCAACAATTTCATCACTTCTCCTTTTGGCATGGGAGAAGGGTTTTTAAACAAAAGTGAACACATTACGTGGACTTATGGACAACTATTGGAACATCAACAGCGACCCAATTATTGCAGACTCCTCGAGGGATGACAAAGTTTCCAGAATCTTCCTCTGCATCATCTTCCATTATAGCAGTAGCCTCTTGGTCTTCGACCGTGTGGATGAAACCACCACTCTGAAACAAGCCACGCTCATTGAAAGTGCCTGAAGAGTACCCTATGCCAGCCCAGGATTTATTGTCTTCCAGCTTAATCATTTGTCCTAAACCAGTAGTTGCGCCACGCTCAATGGCCAACCTCGCATCATTGTAGGATGCAAATGAAGAAGTTCCTTTCCTTAAACGCTTAGCAATAGATAAGGCTTGGAATTGAGTCCCAACCTTATCCTTAGCATCTATATAAGAAAAGGAAGACAAATGGCTTACCAAGAGAGCCTTCTTTCCCGCTACTACCACCAACTTCTTGTTCTTAACGAACTTCAACTTTTGGTGTAGGGTGGATTCACGGCGCCTGCCTCGTGAATCCATGGTCTGCCAAGCAAGCAGCTATATGATGGGTGGATATCCATGACCTGGAAAATGATCTGGAAATCACTAGGTCCTATCTTGATTGGGAGCTCAACTTCTCCAATCACAGTTTTCCGTGATCCATCAAAAGCTTTCACTACCACTCCACTCTGCCTCATGGGAGGCCCCTAGTATGAAAGTTTTTCCAGAATGGATTTTGGCAACACATTTAGCGACGGTCCTATGTCTACCAGCACATTAGACAAGGCATCATCCTTGTAGTTCATGGAAATGTGTAGAGCCAAATTGTGGTCTTTTATCTCCTCGGGAAAACCAGCATCGCAAAATCTCAAATTGTTACAAGCAGTAATGTTTGCAACAATGCTATCAAACTGTTCAATGGTGACATCGTGATCCATATATGCCACGTCCAACACCCTCTGCAAAGCTTCACGGTGTGGCTCGAAATTCATCAACAAAGACAACACATATATCTTTGACGGAGTTTGAAGCAGCTGATCTACAATATTATATTCACTCCTCTTGATGAGCCTCAGCCTCTCATCACAGTCCTCTTTCAAAATTCCATTCTGGCCAACAGTGACAGGAGCTTTAGCAACGACGGCAGGTCTATCAACAGCAAGTACCGGATTCGAAGAAGAAGAAGAAGTCCCCACAAGACTGACAGAATTATCAACAGCATCAGCTCTTCTTCTCAATACTTCTTCATGGGGTTTCGGCGGCGCCGAAAAAACACGACCACTGCGGGTCACACCACTAACATCAAAAATACTCACCACAGAAGTGGAGGATAAAGACACCTCCTTCCCATCTTCTAACGCAACCGCGTTATATCTGTAGGGAACATCTCTATCAGAAGAATACGGGACCGGGCCCGTTGGCTTGATAATGAGAGACGGGGAAACCTTCTTCTTGCTGCCATCATATCTGACAACAACAGGTTTGAGCATTCTGAATATAGGTGTTATAACATTAACTTCTTCCTCATCACGATTCTGAAGTATCTCAATCACACCCTGATCCAGCATCTCTTGGATATCTTTCCTGACTTGGCGACATCCCCTCTTGTTGACAGTGCACACACGGCAACTGTCAAGGTCAGGCTCATAATGACTGTATCCACATAACAGCCTGTGCATCTCGACCAACGATTGTCTGATATGGCTGACATATCGGACTTTGTACTTGCCAGGGCAACCCTGAACCATATTAACAGCAGATTTCCCATGCTCGGGCAATGGGTTCTTCTTAACATTTGGACCTACGTCCTTGAAAAACAAGATCCCACTTCTAACAAGGTACTGAACCTTGGTCTTCAGAGGATAGCAGTTCTCCACATCATGTCCAGGAGCACGGGAATGATAAACACAGTGAAGCTCAGGCTTGTACCACCACTGAGGGTTGGCTGGTATAGCAGGTGGGTCACGTGGAGTAATCAACTTCCTTTCAATCAATGAAGGATATAACTCAGCGTAGGACATGGGAAATGGATCAAAAGTGACCCTCTTCCTATCATAGCTAGTGTTGGTATTGTTGTTGTTTCGAGGCTGGTATGCCTACTGTTGCGGACGATGATGTTCCTGTTGATATTATTGATGTTGTTATTGCTGATGTTGATAATGTTGATTTTCCCTTAAGGCATGTGCTATATGAGCCACCTGGTGCTGGTTACTGGCAGGGCGCACAGTCTTCCTCTTTAAAGAGGGTCTTCTTTTAGGATGGGAAGACACGACATGTGCCTCTCCCTCTTTATTCTTTAAAAAAACCCCATAGAGCTTTACAGAAGAACCTTCATCTCTAGTCAGGCGTCCTTCCCTGACTCCTTCCTCTAACCGCATCCCCATGTTCACCATTTCAGTGAAGTCAGAGGGAGCACTAGCGATCATCCTCTCGTAGTAGAAAGAGCTTAAAGTATTTAAAAAGATCTTCATCATTTCTTTCTCTTCGAGCGAGGGCTTAATCTGTGCAGCCAATACACGCCACCTCTGGGCGTACTCCTTGAATGTTTCCTTCTCCTTCTAGGACATAGCCCTCAGTTGGTCCCTATCGGGAGCCATATCAACGTTATACTTGTACTGCTTGACGAAAGCTTCGCCAAGGTCGTTGAAGGAGCGGATGTTCGCACTATCCAGACCCATATACCATCTCAATGCGGCACTGGACAGGCTGTCCTTGAAATAGTGGATGAGGAGTTGATCGTTGTCAGTTTGCATTGACATCTTGCATGCATACATCACAAGATGGCTGAGAGGGCAAGTGTTTCCCTTGTACTTTTCAAAGTCAGGTACTTTGAACTTGATGGGAATCTTGACATTTAGCACGAGGCATAGCTTAGCAGCAGATTTACCGAAGAGGTCTTTCCCTCTTAGAGTCTTCAGTTCCTTGCACAGCTCAAGGAATTGGTCATTCATAGCATTCAATTTCTCGTAGACATCTGGGCCCTCAGACGGCTCAGAATGATAAATGGTGTCATCGACTCTCGGTAACGTGTGCACAACGGGAGGTGGCACAACAAGGACTGGGCTAGATGCCGGTAGAGAAGCAAAGGTAGGGGCGAGACCCTCTGGCACAAAGTTCGCGGGCATCCCCCAGGGAAACCCAGATGGCATAATAGATAGAGCGAAATAAGCAGTGGCAGCAGGCACGGTAGAGGATGCTACCTCTGAGATGACCGTCCTCTGGGGAGGAGTTGCAGGCGTTGGAAAGACTGACTTTGGGCGGCCAGGAATGACTCCATCAGGGCAGTCAACCTAGCCACTTCCTTCTTAAGTTCTCTAGTCTCTTGCTCGAGGTGATCCATTAGCTTTGAAGAATTGGTCCTGGTGTTGTACCGGTGCGTCAGCTTGTCTTCAAAATAAATGAAGAACATAGACTTAGACCACTGATCAAGAAGCCTTGAACAAAACCTGCTTATGCATATGATGCATGCAGTGCTTGTGCATATGATTTTATTTTTAATCAGAGGAACTTTAGAGATCTATTTGGAAATGTTACTCTTTTAGACATATAATGGAATATTCATATCAATAATATCTGGAAAAAAATTTACACCAAAGAAGTACAGTCTTGGTAACCAAATACAATACAAGAGAGAAGGAAAATGAACATCATATGGAACCCTAGAAACATTCGTCCAAAGCTCTCAAGATCGGAAGATAAGCTGCACGAAGCCTCTTCACCTCTCTCTCATAGGCTGCCTCCATATCTGGCTTCTCCTTGGCGAGTCGGTCGTACTTTCTCTTCCAAAACCTGGATGACTGAGGAAGAAGAGAACTAACCACATCATCAGGCTCATCGATAACCTGATGCTCTAGAAATTCTATCAAAGCATCCTTATCTCTGAGTTGCTGAAGTAGCTCCTCTCGCTCACGGACCCAAGCACGCGAACGGTCTCCATCTCTCACCTCCTCTACTCCTTGGTTAGGGAGGGTTGAAGGCCCAACCATAACCATAGGTGTAGGTCTTGGATAGTCATAGGGCATGCGGTACTCAGAAGCTCTCTTCCTCACCCACGAGGTGTAGGGTTCCAAAGCGATACAATTTTTCGGACCAAGCTCTTTCCTTTCCTTCCTATGAATCTTGCGCCAAGCGCGGACCATCCTGCCCTTCAAGTTTTGGGGATCTTTACCCTCTTTAAAGAACACGCCTTCTAACAAAATGTTATTAGGTTTATCCTTTAAGGGGAACCCAAGCTGATGGCGTGCCAAGATAGGGTTGTAGTTAATTCCACCACATGTACCAAGAAGAGGCACATTGGAGAATTCACCACAAGAATCAATAATATGGACACCACCATACACACGGTTATACCAAAAGATATCATTATTAGTGAGAGACATGAGTCTCGTAGACCACCGTAGACATCCTTTATTCTCCTTGAAGGCGAGCGTCTGAGGCAAGTGCGAAATAAACCACTTGTACAACAGAGGCAAACAGCACACAATGGTACCACCACCCTTTGCATTCCTCATATGAAAAGAAAAGTAAGTGTCACCCAACAGAGTCGGAACGGGATTAAGAGTAGAAAAAATCCTAATAGCATTCACGTCCATAAAATTGTCGATGTTGGGGAATAACACTAGCCCATAGATGAGAAGTACAAATATGGCTTCAAAGGCGTCCTCACTCATGGCCTTCCCAAACAAAGTAGCTTGGGCGATAAGGAAAATCAGATGGAAGACCTTGAATTCCACCTTTGGTAGTTATATGAGCATCAATATCAAATACATCTATGTTCAACAAATCAGCAATCTCTTGGGAAGAAGGAACTCTTTCCAAGCCATTGAACGGCAACTGATCTAGGATAGGTATACCCACAAGATAGGCATACTCCTCAAGTGTAGGCAAAAGCTGGAAATCCGAGAATGTAAAGCAACGGTACAGAGGGTCATAGAACTACACCAACACACTCATCAGACCTTCATCCACCTGAGTAGAAAGAATAGACAGAAGCTTCCCATGGAGAGCTTTGAACTCCAAGGGATCTAATACATAGGATGTCAAACCCCTTAACTCTTTCAAGTCGGGTTGTCTGAAACTGTACTTCTTTGTATTGCTTTTTTGCTTATCCATGTCTGAAAATTTGCAAATAGACCTCTTAAGTTCCTTGAAATTTTTCTCATTATTGATGATATGGATGCAAATGAGTGCATGGATGCATGGATGCAACAATTACACTCAAGGATCAAGTAAATCACACCATACAAAGGTCACGGGATGGATCAAGTCATCCTTAATATCAATCATCCATTTTGGTGGATTATGGTTTACACCTTATCAACACCCAAGTTCCATTGATATTAAGGATATACGAGAATGGATCAACCGCGAATCAAGGGTTTGTTGCAAGTCACGAGCATGGAGTCTCGGTTAAGAACCACCCAAAGGGAGTATACTATGGTTAAACCTGACGATCATGTTCTAAAAGAGGTTCCCATAGTCACCATCCCATCTTTAGGATATTATCGGATAAACGACTACTCGTATTCCACAAATATTCTCAAGAGAGACTCTTATGAGTGTAGTATCGCATAACAATCGTATCAAATCTTACACTTGAACGACCTTCGCACTACGTCCTAAAATAGGCCAAGATGGGCTAGGTAATCTAAGGTCCTTGGCTTCTAAGGTTTATGTTGGAAGGATTAATGCCTAACCACGACTACTCGTGTGACATTATTGATCCCAACAATACCTCCACCAAGTGAATGGGCTTGTAAGTTAACTTGCTAAGGAATAAATCCACACAAGTTAACAAGACTATGCCATTCTCCTATCATAAGTGCACTCGAGTTCGGGTATAGAACTCATCTCACAAGAGACCACCAAGCGCACAAGCAATTGATATATATCAAGCAATTCATACATTACAAACAATACAGTCAACCCAAATTTGCACAAAAATATGTCACAAGTAAATATAAACATACAATACAACAAAGGCAAAAAGTAGGCTAAACCCACTAGGAAGATATTTCCCCAGCAGAGTCGCCACTTTTTTGTAGCGGGGTATTCGTTACCTTTAGATTTATTGACTAAACCAAAAGTAAATCATACAATTCGAGTCGCCACCGCACTTCTATTTATCCAAAGGAAAGGTTAGAAAGCGAACAAAAACCGAGAAGTTTTATCAAATCAAAAACTAATAAAAATGTCAGAGATCTGGGTAAGGAGGTTGGTTATGCAATGGGAAGGTTTTAAGCACCCAAAACATCCTTAGTACTCTAAGGGAGCCCTTTTTTCAAATGTTGTATGGTAGATTGGTATTTGTGAAAATATTTGTGCAAACATGATTGAGGAGATGAGAAAAGAATATACAAATTACTTACAATTTTGTTGTTTGAATGGATAAACCCATTGCCTACGTACCATCACAAAGGTAGGATCAAAACCTCGTAGTTCGGGGTAAAAATCTCAAAAAAAGTTGGTGAATTGATTTGACAAAAGCCTTAAGGTCTTTTGTTATCAAAGGGAAAAAATTCAACCTAAACCACAATCCACCATGTGAGGAGAGCTTCAACATACTAGTGAGGGATCCACCCTATAATAAGTATGGAAGAGTTATAGTCCAATCACTAAGGATAAGGTGAGGTTTACACCAACCATTATGATAACTAAAACCTAATAGCTAATGTTTATGAAAAGCTTTTAATAAAGGTGGTCATTGGAACCACAAAAACAAACTTGAATGAGTTGGATTTACCAAATAGAAGTATTCACAAAATAAAGTCAAAGTTGACTTAAGATTCAATTCAAAATAAGTATCAATGAAAAGAGTTTGAAAAATCAAAGGCATATGGCCTAGGTTTCTAGTTTTGAAAACAATGTCAATGTTTGCACAAGATGAGTTTGGCTTGGGTTAAAGTGGAGAGAGGAAGAGAAGGGCTAGTCCTAAACATGCAAAAGATGATTGAAGAGAAATAAAACCCTTGAATTTCCTTTCTTGAGATCATAAAGATGATCCAAGTTGCTCCTTTCCTTTGGACTTAACAACCAATAAGCAATTAACTCAAGCAACCAAGCAAATATTCAATCAAGCTCCTAGGATCTTCCAATTGGCTTGTCTTTCTCTTAACTTGGATGTTCATGACAATGGTCCTTCTAAATTAGCTCAAGTTTGGAATCTCTATCACACAAGAACAAACAATCAAAAAGTTCATAATCCAATAAGAGGAATGGACAAAGAGAGTTTAGATTAGGGGTCCTTTCAATGTCATCTTCAAGATTAAGCATTCTAAAGGCATGAGGCCTAGTTGCTATTCAACAATTTTAGCATTCTAAAGGCATGAGGCCTAGTTGCTCTTGAAACTCCATTAAGCATAGGTAAGGTCCTAATTCTAAGTCCTTTCTCCTTTTGCATTGGGTTCACACAAACAAAACACAACAAGCACAAGGCAATAGTATATTTACACAATAATATGCTCAAGTGAGCAAAAGGCAAATGGCATAAAACATAAACATGAGCTCAAATGAGCAAAGGAACAAGACAATATAAATTAAAGGAGCAAGAAATTAAATTGCATTAAAGTAAATTGCAAGAATTAAATGCTTGAATTAAAAGTTAGTGATTAGTAGTTAGTGTTAGTGTGCCATAAGGCAATTTAGCGCTATGATAAGCAATCGTAAGTGGACTAATGTAGTAGTCACACCTATTTGAGGCTGGTCAATAAATCTATAGGCAAATAGTAAGCCAAGCTCCTACAACTTGCCATGCCAAAAGAAAAGAAGAATGACCTTGTATGGATTTCAGGTTCTTTGCTTGACCAAGAAGCAACCTATCTTGGACACAAAGTAATTCACTTGATCTTTGATCAAGATGCATTTGATTTGGATCAAAGAAGGTTAAGTCTCTCATATGTCAAGGCTAACCACAAATCATTAACTCATTGGTCAAAAGAAAAAGAAGAAGATGAAGATGGAAATGAAATGAACCAAAATGAGAAATCAAATGACATAACCAAAACACATTGATCAAACATGAATAGAATACACATCTATCAATGGTAAACAGAAGTGAAATGAAGATTAGAAATCAAGAAAGGTCAAACATATTTTTGGTATTTTTTTGGAATTAAAATAATACATAAAATAAAATGAACAAATAAAGGTCAAACTTCAAATCCAATTCAAATCAACTTGGATAAGTCCAATTGGATCATCATAAGTCTAACATGGTCAAACAAGGTTTGACAAATTTTCTCAACATTTTTTTGAAAGCAGAAACCATTTTTAAACAATTAAAAATGAAGAAAAATAACATATATCAACTAAAATCTCAAATAAATCTCAAATCAATTAAGAAATTGATGAGAATATTTTTCATAGATTTATCATCATTCATACATGTTAAGAAAATATTTTTGTCATTTTTGAATATCAAATGGTATTTTAAATGAACTAAAAACAATTAGAAATGAATTAATTCACAAAAAATATTAAATGGAATCACAAAAATAATTAAAAATCATTTTATGAAACTAGAATTTAACAGAATTTTTTTGCAATTGGTCCCATATTTTTGTGATTCCAAATCAAGAAGTTATGAATTTTTGAAAATAAATGGATTAAAAGAAATTAAAACAGAAAATAAGAAATTAGAAAAAACCACAGGCGTCTGATCAGAGCTCATTAATTGACGTGGCTGATCAGAAGGCTCTCAAGCGCGCGCTTACCATGTACATGAGTCAAGCGCGTGGTACCATGAATTAAATGGAGTCAAACATAACAAGGGTCATGATTAGATTGTGACCAATGGATCCAAGGGCTATGAGATTAGCCACGTGTGGACGGTGGTGGAAACCACCGTCTTCTCCGGTGAGAAGCCAAAATTCGGCCACCAGTTGCAGGTTTTACAACCTCGACAAAAACTCACGATCCATATACCAAATTAAAGCTGGGGTGATGTACATCACCCCTGTAACCTTAGTTTTTACTCAAGATCCTTATAGAAGAAGAAATCTGAGGTTGAAAATCTAGGTGTTCAATCTGAAGTTCAACAATTCACAAAATTAAAGCCACCATTGGCTTGCCTCTCAAATGAGGACTTCAGAAATACAAACCAACACAAGCAATGCACAATATATAAGGAGATTCGAAGCAAAACAGTTGAGGTATAAACCTTTGTAGAGCAGCTTTTGTGAGCTTTATCCAACCAATTCTTTGCTTGCAGCTTGATCCTGATGCTTGGTATGAGAGCTAGGCTTAGGAATTAGTGATGATAATCAACTGATGTTGTTGAAAATCACACTTGAAAATGAAAAGTGAAAACTCAAATTCCTTTGGTGAGAGGTTGGGGAATGAATTCAACAGGGATTTCGGCGCCTTCAGGTTTCCAATTGAATGAAATGATGCTTCCATTTGTAGATGAAAGTTCAAGGCAAAGGTGAGCAAACTCGTGTGCATGAACTTGGCTCCTCCATGCATGGGCATGTACAGTCGCATGTGAGGCCCAAAACCACTTGCAAATGAATGTTGAACATCAATCAAGTTGAATTGGACGTGCAGATTGCAAGGCATTGGATTGTGCATGAAGATTTTACTTGGTTTCCATAAATGATCACAAACATTCATCTCTTTGAAAATCCCATTTGGAAAATCCAAACATAGGCATGTGAGTAGTGATTAGAAAGGTCATGAAATAAGGAACAAAATCTATGCTGAACAAAAATCCATCTGGAGTTTGGAAATTTATGAAAACTGACCATGAAGTTCAAGGTACAAAACATGTATGTGAAAAATTTGCCAAAAATGAACAACTTCAAGCCCTTCTATTTCAATGATGTAAGCCTAAAATGACAAAACCTCCAACATCAAAGTTATAGATCTTTTCATGTTAATCAATTTGGACTTACATTTTGCATCATTTGGATTTTTGATGAGAAAGTTATGGGCACTTGAAATTGGACTTTTTCAAGATTCAATGGCTTTGGTCCAAAGTGACCTATAATGTTTTGTATTATCACATGTGTTTCTTTTAGGATTATGTCCAACATAATAATTGAATTAGACATTGTAAAAGTTCCAATGCACTTGGTCTCACCTCAAAATCATAAAACATGAAGGAGTTAGGTCCTTGGGAAGTTGACCCAAAATTAGGGTTTCAGTCAAAATGACCTATAATGTTTTGAAATGAATGATGACCTTCCAAGTTTCAAATGAAATTTTGATGAACATGAAAGTTGTAAATATGGTTCTTAAGAACATGTTTCCTCTTGGGGTCATCATCATTTGACAAACACATCAAAAGTTAGGTCTCAGTGGATTTCGAAATAGTCAGATGAATTGACTGGTCAACTTCTCAAATCCAAACTTCAAATCTTGATGAATAAATGATTGAGGGCACTCACATAGGCTCATATATGCATAAAATGATGAATGAAAGAACTTACCTTGATTTCATTTGATCATAGGTTGAGGTTGCTTCATGAGCAAGGCACAGTCAATGCACAGTTGAATCAGGGTTTCCTTGGGAAACAATCCTCAAGCCCCTTGGCTTATCTTGATCAAATTGGCAAATTGAAATACTTGGGAGATACATATGATGATTGAGAGCTTTGGGAACCATTGTCATGCTTGCTTTCATCTTCATCTAGCCACTCCAATGAGCATAGGAGCCTCCTAGGAGCCTTGGATCACAATGACTGCTTGAGCTACAAAACAAAAGAGGTTAATGACATATTTTTGTGCTTTTGGTTAGTAAACAAACTAAGAAAAGCAATAATATACAATTCAAGCATGCTTGGTGGTCTCAAACCACTCAAACAAGTCCCAACCCTAGGGTTAAGGAGCCAAGATGCTATGATCCTTGAGGCAAAATGCAAAGAGAAATGATATGATGCCATGAGGGATCTTAGGGTCAAAATTAGGGTCTTACACCCGTCTACATGAGCACGAAGAGAAGATCATTCATCCGCATCTTGAGAATCTGGAAACAGTCAACTTGGGGTTTGAGGATTGTGTTTGCGAAGTGAAGATTGGGGCACTCCTGGAAGAGTCTGTAAAGAAGGGGTTGATTGAGTTGCTACGAGAATATGTCGACGTCTTTGCCTGGTCATATGAAGACATGCCTGGTCTGGATACAGATATTGTGCAACATTTCCTGCCTTTGAAGCCTGAGTGTGTGCCTGTGAAGTAGAAACTCAGAAGAACTCATCCTGATATGGCAGTGCAGATTAAAGAAGAGGTTCAAAAGCAAATTGATGTTGGGTTTCTGGTGACTTCTACATATCCTCAATGGGTGGCTAATATTGTGCCTGTGCCTAAGAAAGATGGAAAAGTCTGAATGTGTGTGGACTATAGAGATTTGAATAAAGCTAGTCCGAAAGATGATTTTCCTCTACCATACATTGATATGTTGGTAGACAATACAACTAAATTCAATGTCTTCTCATTTATGGATGGATTTTCCGATTATAACCAGATTAAAATGGCACCTGAGGATATGGAGAAGACAACATTCATCACACCTTGGGGAACATTCTGTTATCGAGTGATGCCCTTCGGTTTGAAGAACGTCGGAGCCACATATCAACGAGCTATGACTACCTTGTTTCATGATATGATGCACAAGGAGATCGAGGTATATGTTGATGATATGATTGCAAAGTCGAAAATGGAAGTTGAACATGTAGAGCACTTGTTGAAGCTTTTCCAACGTTTGAGGAAGTACAAACTCCGCTTGAATCCTAACAAGTGTACATTTGGAGTCCGTTCCGGCAAGTTATTGGGCTTTATTGTCAGTGAAATAGGTATTGAAGTTGATCCTGCCAAGGTTAAAGCAATACAAGAAATGCCTGTGCCCAAAACTGAGAAGCAAGTCCGAGGTTTTCTTGGCCGCTTGAATTATATTTCCAGATTTATATCCCACATGACTGCCACATGTGCGCCTATATTCAAGCTCCTCCGGAAAGATCAGCGTCATGATTGGACCGAGGATTGCCAAAAAGCCTTTGACAATATCAAAGAGTATCTGTCTGAGCCTCCGATCCTGTCTCCGCCTGTGGAAGGAAGACCCTTGATTATGTACTTGACAGTTCTTGAAGACTTTATGGGTTATGTATTGGGTCAGCAAGATGAATCAGGGAAGAAAGAGTATGTTATATACTACTTAAGTAAGAAGTTCACTGATTGTGAGTCTCGATACTCAATGCTTGAGAAAACATGTTATCCATTGGCTTGGGCTGCTAAGCGCTTACGCCAGTATATGTTAAATCATACCACTTGGTTGATATCTAAAATGGATCCAATCAAGTATATCTTTGAGAAACCTGCTTTAACTGGGAGAATTGCCCATTGGCAGATGTTGTTGTCTGAGTATGACATTGAGTATCGAGCTCAGAAAGCTATTAAAGGTAGTATCTTGGCTGACCACATGGCACATCAACCAATTGTGGATTATCAGTCAGTTCAGTACGACTTCCCTGATGAGGAGATTCTGTATCTAAAGATGAAAGATTGCGATGAGCCTACGCTCGATAAAGGGCCAGAGCCTGGTTCCCGATGGAGCATGGTGTTCGATGGCGATGTTAATCAATATGGAAATGGTATTGGGGCAATGATTATTACTCCTCAGGGAACACATTTTCCTTTTACAGCAAGGCTAACTTTCAAATGCACGAATAATATGGCGGAGTATGAGGCATGTATTATGGGTTTGGAAGAGTGTATTGATCTTAAGATCAAACATCTCGATGTTTATGGTGATTCGTCCCTTGATGTTAATCAGATTAAGGGTGAATGGGAGACGAATCAGCCTGGCCTCATCCCATACAGAGATTATGCGAGGAGGATTTCGACGTTCTTTACTGAGGTTGACTTCCATTGTATTCCTCGAGATGAGAATCGGATGGCATATGCTCTTGATACGCTTGCTTTAATGATTGTAGTGAAGTACTGGAATGAAGTACCCAATATTACCGTGATGCGCTTGGATAGACCAGCTCATGTATTTGCAGTTGACGAAGTGAAAGATGATAAGCCATGGTATTATGATATCAAGTGTTTTCTTCAGATTCAAACTTACCCGCCTGAGGCATCTGTTAAAGATAAGAAGACTCTGAGGAGATTATCTGGCAGTTTCTACCTCAATGGCGATGTGCTGTATAAAAGGAATTTTGACATGGTTCTGCTCAGATGCGTGGATAGACACGAAGCAGACCTGTTAATGATTGATGTCCATGAGGGTTCATTTGGTACTCATTCCAATGGACATGCCATGGCTAAGAAGATGTTGAGAGCGGGCTACTATTGGCTGACAATGGAGTCTGACTGCTACAAATATGTGAAGAAATGCCACAAGTGTCAGATTTATGCAGATAAGATTCATATTCCCCCGACACTTCTGAATGTTATTTCATCACCATGGCCTTTCTCTATGAGGGGAATTGACATGATCGGTATGATAGATCCAAAGGCTTCGAACGGTCACCATTTTATTCTTGTAGCAATTGATTACTTTACCAAGTGGGTTGAATCGGCATCGTATGCAAACGTGACCAGGCAAGTGGTTGTGAAGTTTATCAAGAATCATCTCATATGCAGTTATGGTGTGAGACAAGATCATTACTGATAATGGATCTAACTTGAACAACAAAATGATGAAAGAGTTGTGTAGCGAGTTCAAGATTGCACATCATAATTCTTCTCCCTATAGACCCAAGATGAATGGGGCTATTGAAGCTGCTAATAAGAACATCAAGAAGATTAATCTAAAGATGGTTGTTATGTACAAGGATTGGCATGAGATGTTGCCTGCTTTACATGGCTATCGTACATCTGTCCGCACTTCAACAGGAGCAACCCCTTTCTCTCTTGTATATGGCATGGAGGTTGAGCTCCCCGTGGAGGTCGAGATCCCATCAATAAGAGACTTGATGGAAGCCAAGTTGACTGAAGCTGAATGGGTTCAGGGTTGTTATGAACAATTGAATTTGATTGCAGAGAAGAGATTAACTACCATGTGCCATGGTTAGTTATATCAGCAAAGGATGAAGAAAGCCTTTGATAAGAAGGTGAAGCCTCGTGTGTTTCGAGAAGGTGACCTCGTGCTAAAGAAAGTTTTGCATTTCGCGCCCGATTCCAAGGGCAAGTGGACTCCAAACTATGATGGTCCATATGTTTTTAAGAGAGCCTTTTCAGGCGGTGCTTTGATACTTACAACTATGGATGGGGAGGATTTCACTCGTCCTGTGAATTCAGATGCAGTCAAGAAATACTTTGCCTAAAATAAAAACAGAATAGCTCGCTAAGTTGAAAACCCGAAAGGGCAACTTAGGGAAAAATGAGTGTCTCGGTGGATTGAAAACCCGAAGGGCGGTCCAGGCAAAAGTTAGAGACATACAAAAAAAATAATAAATATATATCCCGCTAGATTGAGTACCACACCTTGGGGAAATTTGTTCATATTTCTGGCATATCTGTTTTCTCTTCATCATCTTTTAGTTTGTCTCCTCATTAAGCACAGAGAAGGTGATACGTCATCAAGTCCCCAGGGAATCTGGATTTTTGGCCTTCCAAAAAGTGTATATACCTTCGTCCTCAGATCCCAGAGAATCTGATTCTAGCATCTGTGTTTTATCAATTATACGGTTGTCATCCCTTGTGTGGACTAACCTAAAATCCCTTTCAAATTGATAAAAGTTGTTATGCTACCTATTTTCGAGAAAGTTGGTCTTTCTCTCATCATGAACGGAAATCTCCCGCAGAGTGAGTAGGAATTCCCAGCATGAGTGGAAGTCCTCAACAGGTTAGCTTGCAGTTTTTCCCCAGCAAGTTTGCTTACCACTCATCCTCAGCATGGTTGTTCATATTAGACTTCCCCCAGTTGGGTCGCCTACAGGTTATCCCCAGTTCAGTAACCAGCAGTCTCTCCCTAGTGGATTTGCCTGATCGGAGCATGATAATTTGTTTTCCCTCCTTATTGGAAGGCTTCCTCTAAACAGAGCTGGTGTTGAAGATGTTTATTCCTTTCCCTAGCGGAGCATTGGTTCACTCTCATCCTAGCAGAGATATTTCTCCAACAGATATGAGGAAGTATGTTGATTATTGGAATTTCTGTTTGGTGGTTGTTCCCCACAGAGTTCCATATCTTTCCTTGATAATTCCCCCAGTAAAGTTTCTTCTACGATGGATTTTATCCATGTTAAGTCCCCCAGTAGAGTTTCTTCTACGATGGATCTTATCCGTGTTGAACTCCCCAGTAGAGTTTCCTCTGCATCGGATCTTTTGTCTGTTCAGCAGCAAATCCCTGGCAATGACTCTATAGCTTCCCCGGTGGAGTATTTTGCTTCCTTTTCCACAGCAGAGATGCTTCTGTTTGGTGGTTGTTCCCCACAGAATTTCATATTTTTGCCTGATAAGATCCCCAGTAGAGTTCTTCTCTGACTGATTTTATCATTATCTCTGCGTGTTGATGGAAGATCCCCAGCATTTGGTAGTTGTGACCTTTGCTTATCCCCAACAGCGGTCTCTGATCCCCCAGCGACCCTGCTTGTTCCCCTAGCAGTAGTTTTTGTCCCTGACAACAACTCAGCTTGATCCTCAGCGATGATTGTTGTTTCCTGGTATTTGTTGCTCCCATCAGATTGGATTTTCTTCTGTGGGCCTGGCTTTCCTCTTTTTGAGATGTTATACTGGACGTTTGTCCATTGATCCTTGGACCTGTTTGTGTTAGATATGTCTGTTTGTCAGCATTAATCATACATGAACCACGCATATACATGCATAATTGCATAATGTAGCACCTCAAATTTGCACCCCCCATTCATGCATTCATTTCATTTTTAGGTCATTAACATTACATATTGCATTGCATCTTGGCAACTAGAAATGGCATCAAGAGGATTCATCAGTGCAAGAGAACAAGTATTTCTTTGAGATGGAGGCCATATGACTGTTCTGAAAAGCTTATATGAGCCAGGGTTCATTTTGAAGCAACTTTGCCAAGTGGTAGAGGCACAAAGTCCTCAGTGCATTCTCAAGTCATCTGAGGCCCATACAAGTCAACTGTGCAGTCAACTGAGGGCTAGGAGGTGGAGAAATGGTTTAAGACACTTCATTCATGTCCTAAAGAGGCTTATTCATCATGACAAACATCTACCTTGAAGATTTTGAAGTCAGATCAAAAGTTTCCTAAAATGGAAAGTGACCTGTAATTTCAAGTTTCCAAAAATAGCAAGTTTTTGGTTCACATTCAACTTGACTTTCCAACATCAAAGAAGCTTCAAATGAAATTTTGGTCAACATGAAAGTTGAATATCTTTCTCTCCCATTTCCAAAAAGTCCAAGATCATGAGCATCTGATGAATGGTTAAGAAGATATGATCAAATGATTGCCAAGGATGCATGGAACTTCAACAAGCCATAACTTTTGAACCAAAGCTCCAAAATGAGTCCCTCTTTTTGCATTGTGCTCCTTATGACTCATATTTTCTAAATATATCATTGCATTGCATGAAATAATATCACATGATCATTGGTGCATACAAGTGCATTTTGGAGGGAAAATTGGTAATTTAAAATTGGTTGATCACATGAACAAAATTCCCATTCCAACATGTGCATGAGATAATTTTAAGTGATTTTGATCATGCATATGGTATTGTTCACGTTCATTCACCGTGCATAGGGTGAATTTTCCAATTGTGCATAACACCTCATTTTTCATTAAAATTTCATTAGCCAAGCTTAAGTGTGATTAGTAGCATAATTAACATGTCATATAAATAGATAATTGTAACAGAATTTCACAGTTTTGAACATTTCTAGATCTAGATTCAAGTTCCCTCCATTTTTGCTCTCCATTGAAACTTCAATTTCTTCCACATAACACTTTGATTTTATTGCATATTCTTGTTCTCTGATCATCATTGAGTGCAGATCAAGATCTTGATTGAAGAATTCGAGCAGAAATTAAGTTGTGCAAGCTCAAGAACATGAAGATGGAATTGGCAAATTAATCAAGATCCAGTTCGTTTCAAGCTTCAATTTCTACATCAAGCTTCATAACATCATCTCAGGATTGGATCTGGACACTTCTGGCACTTGAATCGCTCGATTTCATCATTCTGCTCTTCAAGAGGTTACAATTTGATCATCACCTTTCTTCATTTTATGCACATGTTTAGATAGATCTCCTCACGCTGAAAATTCTGATATAGATTTCATGGAATTTGGATGAATATTGACTGAGTTATATGGATTTGAAGTTTTGTATGTGGATAATGTTTATGTTTGATTCGCATGATCCATGGACTTTTAAACTTAATTGATGCTGGATTTGGAATGTGCATGTCCTAAGCTTTCGAATGATATAAAATTTGCATGTTTCTGGAGAAAATTTTGTGTGATGCTACTGTAGCTCCGCCGTCTTCACGAAGAAGACGGTGGAAACCACCATTGCCGCCGCCGTCTGCAATTGATTGAGGCGCTAGGGTTTTGCCTAGTCAGCTGCCATACATGCGCGCTTGTTGTCCATTTGGTTGGACCTCGTTTTGCTGACTCATTCCACGCGTTACCTTTGACCGTGACTGTGTTGCCACATTAATTATTGAAACTACTGCGTTTTGCCTTGATACACGCTTCGATTCCCATTGGCAATGTTTTGGAATTTTATTTGCTTCTAGCGCATTTTTCTGCATACCTAGTTCGATTCCAACTGAAGACGCTTTTTCAAATTTAATTCACATTTCTTCTTTCCCTCCAATTATCATGTACATGTTTCACATTTATTTCAAATATTTTCGTCCAACTTCAAAAATTCATATCAAATTGAAAATTAATCCAAATCACCTCCAATTTTTTGCTACATGTTCATATGGATGTCTATTATTTTGTGGTTATGGTTTCATGATTTTATCATTTCTGGATTTTGAGTTGTGGACTGTTTTTTGAACATGATGCAAAATGTGACATGCTTCATTCATTCTATTGTGAAATGCTCAATAATTGTTCAATTGCCATGAAATTTGGTATGCTGATTCCCAACATGTTGCATGATATTTGAGGCTTGGTTGTGCATTTTTAGCATTTTTCATATCTGTTTTAGACACATGAATGCATGGTGTGACAATGTGTGTCACACAATTTGATGTCATACTTGTTCATTTTTATTTCTAGGTCAATTGAGCTCTGTTGATTCTAATTTTTGGCATGATGATTGTGTTTGACATATTGTGCGTACATAAAAAATTTCATGATTGTTTGATTTATTTCTGTTTTAATATGGAATTTTGATTCTTGATGTCCAATTATGAGCTTTGTAATTGCCTTTGCCATATCTTGCTCATGAGATGACTTTGCTTAAGGATTTAGACTTGGTCCTTTTTAGGACATGTTCTTACTTGAATAAATATGCTTCATGTTGAATATTGGTTGCTGTTTTGACTTTTTGCTTTGCCTTTGACCCTAGCCTTGGTGCTAGTGGTTTGTACTCATCTTTTGAGTTTTGCATTTCTGGTTCAAGCTCCTAGTCCCAATGGTTTATGTTGATCTCCTGAATTGAGATGTCAAATTCTTTATCCACTAACCTTTCTTGTGTTGTAGGATCCTTGGTGATGAACTCATTTGAGTTGTTGACTTGCCTTGTGTGCACATTGGTTGTAACATTGTTGACTGTCTGTTTGGTTTGTCTGAATGTGAATATTGACTTGTTTGATTTTCTTACAGGTACTTTAGTCGCTTTAACTTATTGCTTGAGTTGCTTTGCTTTTCTTGTGGTTGGCATACCACCTAGGTAATCATCCTTTAACTCCATGTAGTCTGGAAGCCCTGTCGTTTCTTTTGGCAGGCATTTGGCTGAAGTCCTCCTTAAGAGGCAATGATTGTGTTTGTTTACTTTTGTGCCATGTACTTCAAGTCCTCCTAAGCGAAGAGGCAATTGGCAGATATAAGGGATTTGCAATCAATCCCCTGCTATTCAGTTGAGTCTTTCATCTTGCTCGCACTACGTGCTGATGCATTTGAATAAACACCCCAGATCCTTGTATATAGAGTCAGTCAAGTGGAGTAGAGTCCCACATTCTGGACTCCCACGTTTTCATTGATTGAAGCTCACCCAGGCCCGGGTTAAGAGCTATGAGGCCCAATCCTCATTACCTTTCATCTTCTCACCCTGACGGTCAATGTCAGTGGTTAAGAGCCCTCAGATACCCTACAGACGGCTTGTTTGTCGAGGTTGATATGACCCCTTGACTAAAGCCTCACCCTTGATGTTTGAGCCCCTTGTTGGTATGTTTACTTCATGTTGTATGTGTTTGTGTGGTGTGATTGTATCCCCATAGGATTGCTAGACTTCGCATAGTCTCGTTTGCATGACAATTAAGGTAGCACGGTTCCTTCATTTAGGACTTCCTTTCTTGCGTGAGCTTTCCTAAAACACAAACAAACTTTATCCCCTCTTAAGGACACGTTAACTCCTTCTACTACAGGTGAGTAAGTCTCCCAAGGTCGAGCATCCGGTAGATTGCGTAGTAACGCCGTTCATCTAAAAAACACAAAACAAATAGAAATAGTTTAGGGGAACTACGTCGCCCTGATCCTCATACCAGATGAGGTACGTGGGCAGGAGATTGAGCTGATCTCTCCGGGCGCCCTTTTTCTTCTTTAACCCTTTTGTGTTGTGTGTGTTAGGAGATGGATGTAAGACCAGCAATTGGCATTTTGTATCCTATTTGCGTTTGTTTGTTCGGAGTCTGATGTAAGTCCATCTATTGGCATTCGGTTTCCCGTTTGTTTGTTGTTTGTTCGGAGTTGGATGTAAGACCAGCCATTGGCAGTCTGTTTCCAGTTGTGTGGTTTCTTTCAACGTCTCAGCGTCTTCTTTCAGTGTTTTGTTTCGGCGTGCGTTAGCCGAGCTACGAGTGCTCTGATTCTTATTCTAGTTAGAGAAGATACGTATGCATAGGATGCGACATCCTAGCGAGCACGTTCCCCATTTCCCCGAACTACGTCGACTCTGATGTTTGTGTCTGACAAACTACGTAGGCCCAGGATGCGACATCCGACCGAGTCCGCTTTCTCCGTCTTCGTTCATCTGTGTTTTATTCCAGTGCGTGCAGTTTTTGAGCAGTTATTCAGCAACCTTATTCTATTCTCTTGAGCGTGGATCCCGTCGAGTACGACGGACGTGAGGGGGTGCTAATACCTTCCCCTTGCGTAACCGACTCTCGATCCTTGCAATCTCTGGTCGTAAGACCATTCCTTTCCAGGTTTACTTCGAGCGTTTCCTTTCCTTCCTTTGGGATAAATAACGCACGGTGGCGGCTCTGTGTCTTTTCCCGCCGGTTGTTTTTCGCGTATGCGACACATAATCATAACATTCCGATATTCATGTTGCATTCTTTGCCATATATCTTTGCTTGTTATCTCCTGCTAATGGTAAATTGATCTTCCCCAAACAGATGTTAGTGTCTGATCTCTCCATTTAGAGTCATCCCTGTAGGCAGAAAATGTCTATCTTTCCTTTTATATTCCTCACTGAGTTATGTCCTCGTGGACGATTATTGTTTCAATTTCCTCCCTAAATATGTATTGGGACGGAATCACTCCCCTGAGTTTTATCCTCATTGGGTTGAGTCTTGTTTCGTTGTGTCTCTCTTGTTTGTTCTTAGATTGACTCCTTTCTTGTTATTTCCCATGCAATTCCCTATGGTTCAGGTGATCAATTACTCAGTAAACAGTAATTGTTCATTCTCTCCCCAACGGATATTTCTGTGGCCTTCTACCCAGTAACTGGTAGTTGTAAGTCCTATTTCTGTGGTTTTCTACCCAATAACCGGTAGTTGTAAGTCCTATTTTTGTGGTTTTCTACCCAGTAACCGGTAGTTGTAAACCGCAATTTGTCCCCTTGCAGAGTTAATCCTTGATTTTGTTCATCCTAACCGATGACGGGCACTCTCACCCTTGGTTTTCTACCCAGTAACCGGTAGATGTAATCCCCTCTTTGTTGGTTATCTTTATCCAATATTCGGTATTGATATTCCTTCATTTTTTGAGTATACCACCCAGTAATCGGTGATATATCTCTTGGATAATTGCTCTGATCAAGCAATTTATCCCCAGCGAGTCATCTTTCATCTACCCTTGTTTGGTAATGATTGTTCCTCCCCTTGATTGGTCATCATTTTATACCCAATACCTGGTATCCTGATGTCCTTTCTTTTCGGTCGATTTATCCTTTATTAACCCAGTAACCGGTTGTGGATAATCTTTCATGCGAGTATGTTATCTACGTTCTAACGGTAATAGATAATATATATCATGCATTCTTCAGTCGAAGTCTTCTTCTTCCCCAGTCGAGTAAGATTCGTATATCCTTATGGAGCCGAATGTCCATCCTGTAATCGAGTTTGCTTTTTCAGCCCTCCTTTCGGATGATGAGTGTCTTGGAAATATTCCCCAATTCACGCCTGGTTGGTCACCTATTATATGCCCAGTAACCGGTATCCCTGGTGTTCCTTCCTTCTGCTCCCTATTTTGACTTTTTGTCCCCTATGGAGTCAGATTTTCCTGAGTTGAGAAGTGCCTTGTTAGGTCTTCCTCAGCTGAGTCCTTAATGGACATCCCCACCTGAGTCCGGATTTTTATCCGAAGTATACTTTATGGATAGTTTTGTTGTATTGGCATATTCCCTAATACATGCATCTTTGCGTCAGCTCGAGTCTTTCCATTAATTTATTTTCATGGAATCCCTTTGTGTCTCCCAGCAAGTTTCAAGTCGTGACCTGCTCGTGCATTTTATTCCCTTTATCCCCTCAGAGTCTCTGCATCCCTAGTGGGTGTATTACTCCTTCGGATTTGCAGTTTCTCCTGCTTTCTTTTTCCTTTGTGTCCATATATCCCCACAGAGTATTAACTTTTGCATGCATACATTTACATCATGAGGTCTCTTAGGGACCAAAATTTGTCTCTTTGTTATTATTTAAGCCCATTCTACCTCGTCGAGACGAAGATTTTAACCTTCATATCTCTGGCTAGAATGATCTTAAATAGGGGCATCTATAAGACCCTAATTTTGACCCTAAGATCCCTCATGGCATCATATCATTGCTCATTGCATTTGCCTCAAGGATCATAGCATCTTGGCTCCTTTACCCTAGGGTTGGGACTTGTGTGAGTTGGTTTGAGACCACCAAGCATTCTTGATTTGTATATTATTGATTTTATTATTTTGTTTACTAACCAAAAGCACAAAAATATGTCACTAACATCTTTTGTTTTGAAGCTCAAGCAATCATGAGATCCAAGGCTCCTAGGAGGCCCCTATGCTCTTTGAAATGACCAGGTGAAGATGAAAGCAAGCATGAAAATGGTTCCCAAAGCTCTCAATCATCATATATGTCTCCCAAGTATCTCAATTTGTCAATTTGATCAGGATAAACCAAAGGGCTTGAGGATTGCTTCCCAAGGAAACCCTAATTCAACTGTGCATTGATTGTGCCTTGCTCATGAAGCAACATCAACTTATGATCACATTCAATCAAGGGAAGTTCTTTCATTTACTATTTTATGCATATATGATCTTATGTGAGTGCCCTCAATCATCCATTCATCAAGATTTGAAGTTTGGCTTTGAGAAGTTGATCAATCAAATCATCTAACTATTTTGAAATCCACTAAGACCTAACTTTTGATGTGTTTGTCAAATGAAGATTACCCCAAGAGGAAAAATGTTCTTAAGACGAATATGAACCACTTTCATGTTCATCAAAAATTCATTTGAAACTTGGAAGGTCATCATTCATTTCAAAACATTATAGGTCATTTTGACTGAAACCCTAATTTTGGGTCAACTTCCCAAAGACCTAACTCCTTCATGTTTTATGATTTTGAGGTGATACCAAGTTCATTGGAAATTTTAAGATGTCCACTTCAAATTTTATGTTGGACAAAATTTCATAGTCCTAAAAGAAACTCATGTGATAATACAAAACATTATAGGTCACTTTGGACCAAAGCCATTGAATCTTGAAAAAGTCCAACTTCAAGTGCCCATAACTTTCTAATTAAAAATCCAAATGATGCAAACTTTAAGTGTAAATTGATTGTGTTCAAAATATATACAACTTTTATGTTGGAGATTGCTCCATTTGAGGCTTGCATCACTAAAACAGAAGGGCTTGAAGTTGGTCCTTTTTGGAAATTTTTTCAAATACATGTTTTGTACCTTGAACTTCATGGCCAGTTTTCTCAATTTTCCAAACTCCAAATGGATTTTTGTTCAACATTACTTTTGTTCCTATTGTCAAGACCTTTCCAACCATTACTCACATGCCTATGTTTGGATTTTCCAAATGGGACTTTCGAAGAGAGGAACTTTTATGACCATTTATGCATTTCATGTTAAATCTTGATACACAACCAAATGCCTTGCAAACCACACATCCAAACCTTTTACTCATGCTATCAGCTTGCAAAACCATTTGATTTTGGGCCTCACATGTGCCTGTACAGGCCCATGCATGGAGGACCCAATTCTCATGCACATGAGTTCTCCACCTTTTTGCATCAACTCCATCTATAAATAGAATGCATTGCTTCATTGAATTGGTAACCTGAAGGTGCCTAAACCTCTGCTAAAATCATTTCCCAACCTCTCACCAAAGGAATTTGAATTTTCATTTTCACTTTTCAAGTTTGATTTTCAACAACATCAGTTGAATTTCAATACTAATTCCTAAGCCTAGCTCTCATATCATACATCAAGATCAAGCTGCAAGCAAGATATTGGTTGGATCGTGCTCATCAAAGTTACACTTCAAAGGTTTGCAGCTCAATTGTTTTGCTTCGAATCTCACTGAATATTGTGCATTGTTTGTGTTGGTTTGGTTTTCTGAAGTCCTCATGTGAGAGGCAAGCCAATGGTGGCTTTAACTTTGTGAGTTGTTGAACTTCAGATTGAACACCTAGATTTTCAACCTCAGATTTCTCCTTCCATAGGGATCTTGAGTAAAACCTAAGGTCACAGGGCTGATGTACATCACCCTAGCTTTATTTTGGTATAAGGATCGCGTGTTTTAGTTGAGGTTGCAAAACCTGCAACTGGTGGCCGGATTGTGCCTTCTCACCGGAGAAGACGGTGGTTTCCACCACCGTCCCCACGCGTTTGAACCATGGTCGTTGGATGTTGATTACCAGATCTAATCCTGGCCTTTGTTATGTTTGACTCTTTTTAATTCAACATGTGATGTTGTTGACTTGTCCACACCATGCGCACGCGTCTCATGGCGTTTTGATCAACCACATAAATTAATGAATTCTGATCAGACGCCTGTGGATTTTCCAGCTTTTATTACTTTTTGTTTTATTTTCTTTAATTCTTTTTATTTTCAAAAATTCATAACTTCTTGATTTGGAATCACAAAAATATGGGACCAATTGCAAAAAAATTCTCTTAAATTCTAGTTTCATAATATGATTTTTAATTATTTTTGTGATTCCATTTAATATTTTTTGTGAATTGTTTTGTTTTTAATTGTTTTTAATTCATTTTAAATACTTTTAGAAATTCAAAAATGCCAAAAATATTTTCTTAACATGCATGAATGAAGATAAGTCTATGAAAAATATTCTCATCAATTTCTTAATTGATTTGAGATTTATTTGAGATTTTAGTTCATATATGTTATTTTTCTCCATTTTTAATTGTTTAAAATTAGTTTCTGTTTTCAAAAAATGTTGAGAAAATTTGTCAAACCTTGTTTGACCATGTTAGACTTATGATGATCCACTTGGACTTTTTCAAGTTGATTTGAATTGGATTTGAAGTTTGACCTCATTTTGTCATTTTATTTTATATATTATTTTAATTCCAAAAAATACCAAAAATATGTTTGGCCTTTCTTGACTTCTAATCTTCACTTCACTTCTGTTTACCATTGATTGATGTTGATTCCATTCATGTTTGATCAATGTGTTTTGGTTATGTCATTTGAATTTTCATTTTGTACATTCTATCTTCATCTCCTTTCTTCATCTGTTTCTTTTGACCAATGAGTTAATGATTTGTGGTTAGCCTTGACATATGAGAGGCTTAACTTTCTTTGATCCAAATCAAATTAAACTTGATCAAAGATAAAGTGAATTGCTTTGTGTCCAAGATAGGTTGCTTCTTGGTCAAGCAAAAAACCTAAAATCCATACTTCTTTTAGCATGGCAAGTTGTAGGAGCTTGGCTTACTAGTCAAGGTCTCTAACTTGTGTTTATTTGCCTATAATTTTATTGACCGGCCTCAGATAGGTGTGACTACTACATTAGTCCACTTACGATTGCTTAACATAGCGCTAAATTGCCTTATGGCACACTAACACTAACTACTAATTACTAACTTTTAATTCAAGCATTTAATTCTTGAAATTTACTTTAATGCAATTTAATTTCTTGCTCATTTATTCATATTGTCTTTTCCCTTTGCTCATTTGAGCTCATGTTTATGTTTATGCCATTTGCCTTTTGCTCACTTGAGCACATTATTGTGTAAATACACTATTGCCTAGTGCTTGTTTTGTCTTTGTTTGTGTGAACCCAATGCAAAAAGGAGAAAAGACTTAGAATTAGGACCTCACCTATGCTTATTGGAGTTTTAAGAGCAACTAGGCCTCATGCCTTTAGAATGCTTAACCTTGAAAGTTGAATTGAAAGGACCCCTAATCTAAACTCTCTCTTTGTACATTTCTATTATTGCATTGTGGAACTTTTTGATTGTTTGTTCTTGTGTGATAGGGATTCCAAACTTGAGCTAATTAGAAGGAGCATTGTCATGAGCATCCAAGTTAAGAGACACAAGTCCAATTTGAAGATCCTAGGAGCTTGATTGAATATTTGCTTGATTGCTTAAGTTAATTGCTTGTTGCTTGCTAAGCCCAAAGGAAAGGAGCATCTTGGATCATCTTTATGATCTCAAGAAAGGAACTTCAAGGGTTTTATTCTCTTCTCTCATCTTTGCATGTTTAGGACTAGCCCTTCTCTTCTTCTCTCCACTCTAACCCAAGCCAAGCTCATTTTGTGCAAACATTGACATTGTTTTCAAAACTAGAAACCTAGGCCACATGCCTTTGATTTTTCAAACTCTTTTCATAATACTTATTTTGAATTGAATCTTAAGTCAACTTTGACTTCCTTTTTGTGAATACTTCTAACATGTAAATACAACTCACTCAAGTGTGTTTTTGTGGTTCCAATGACCACTTCTGTAAAAACCTTTTTCATAAACATTAGTCATTAGGTTTGAGTTATCATAGTGGTTGGTATAAACCTCACCTTATCCTTAGTGATTGGACTATAAGTCTTCCATACTTATTATAGGATAGATCCCTCACTAGTATGTTGAAGCTCTCCTCACATGGTGGATTGTTGGTTTAGGTTGACTTTCCTCCCTTTGATAACAAAAGACCTTAAGGCTTTTGACAAATCAATTCACCAACTTATTTTGAGATTTTTACCCCGAACTACGAGGTTTTGATCCTACCTTTGTGATGGTACGTAGGCAATGGGTTTATCCATTCAAACAACAAAATTGTGAATATGTATATTCTTTTCTCATCCCCTCAATCTTGTTTGCACATGTTTTCACAAATACCAACCTACCATGCATCATTTGCAAAAAGGGCTCCCTTAGAGTACTAAGGATGTTTTGGGTGCTTAAAACCTTCCCATTGCATAACCAACCCCCTTACCCAAATCTCTGAATTTTTATTAGTTTTTGATTTGATAAAACTTCTCATTTTTTGTTTGCTTTCTAACCTTTCCTTTGGATAAATAGAAGTGTGGTGACGACTCGAATTGTATGATTTACTTTTGATTTAGTCAATAAATCTAAAGGTAACGAATACCCTACTACACAAGGCTCTCTTCTTCATTCAACTAGTGTAAGCTTCCAAAGCTACACAGTTGCACAGACCAAGATCGTATCTTCTTTTCCTATGCACATTATGCAAAGCATGTATTATATTCTGCTTCAAATGTTGGGGATCTTTACCCTCTTGATAGAAAAGACCTTCTAACTGAGTGTTATTAGGTTTGTCTCTCAAGGGGAACCCAAGTTGACGACGGGCCAAAGCAAGGTTGTAGTTGATTCCTACTTGTGTACCAATGAGAGGCACATTAGAGAATTCACCACAACTATCAATAATATAAACCTACCCAATCCAGAATCATACCAAACAATATCATCATAAGTGAGAGACATAAGTCTCTGGGATCACCGTAGACATTGTTTATTATCCATAAAAGCAGACGTCTAAGGCAAGTGCGTAATAAACCACTTGTACAAAAGAGGATCACAGCATACAATAGTCCCACCACCTTTAGAATTCCTCAAATGCAAAGAGAAATACATGTCACCCAATAGAGTAGGAACAAGATTCCCGAATAGGAAGATTCTAATGGCGTTAACATCAACAAAACCGTCAATGTTAGGGAACAAAGTCAAACAATAGATGAGCAACACAAAGATGGCTTCAAAAGAATCCACACTACCGGCTTGAGCAAAGACAGTGGCTTTACCAATGAGAAATTAAGAAGTCAACCCAAACATTCCTCCTTTCCTCACCCAATGAGTATCAATCTTATATTTCTTCAGATGGACAGCTTTAGCTATGACATGAGATCTAGGAATCTCCCCCAATCCACTATAGGGCACCTTGTCAAAAATGGGTATTCCCAAGAGATGGGCATACTCCTCTAATGTAGGCATAAGCTGATAATCGGGGAAAGTAAAGCAACAGTAGAGGGGGTCATAAAACTGAACCAAAACACTTAAGAGTCCTTCAACCATATCAACAGATAACACAGACAAAAGATTCCCATGATGCATATTAGGACATCTGAAACTGTACTTCTTAGTGTTCCTTCGTCCATAATCCATGGTCTGAAAATATTTGCAAATAAAACCTTAGTTCCTTGAAAAAGGGAAGCTTAACACCAATAAAACCAAAGTCGCCACCGCGCTTTAATTGTTTCCAAAGGAAGAGGGAAAAGTACGAACGAAACCCAAAGATAAGAAGTTTTCAAATCAAAACTAATAAAATGCTAGAGATTATAGGTAAGGGGGTTGGTTACACAGAGGGAAGGTGTTAGCATCCAAAGCGTCTTAAGTACTCCTAGGGAATCCTTTTTTATGTGTGTATGTGTTTTAGGTATAAAAGATGTTTGAGAAAAATAGAGTGTGGGGATGAGAAAAGAATTCATTAATTATATTTTTTTGTTTGACAAGACCTTAGTGAAATTCTGGTATCAGATATAAGATGTCGAAGGTAATGTCACGACACTGATATCTGCTAATACACAATGGATAAAATAAACAGAATGATAAAGCGAATAACACAAGCAATTGTTAACCCAGTTTGGTGCAACTCACCTACGCCTGGGGGCTACCAAGCCAGGAAGGAAATTCACTATAATAGAATTAGTTCAAAGACTATCCGTACACTTCACCAAGTTACAGTCTTTTTCACCTAATCTCTACCCGTGCAATTTCTACCTAAGCACTCTTAGATATGAGAACCCACTCACTTCCCTTACAATCACACACCCGTGATTTTAAACAACAATCCCTTGTGAAAAGGAAATACTTTTCAATTACAACCTCTTGATTTTACTTCACAGTTTCAATCAAGAAGACACACTCTTGATCTTGCTTCAAAGCTTTGATCAAGAAGAAAAATCAGTCCAATTCAATCATCAATGGATGACTTGAATGACCTACATACACAAACCCTAGCTCTCTCTCTAAATTTCGCTCAGTCTTGGTTGTGTGTTCAAACAGGTTTTCTGAGTCCCTTTTTATAGAAACATTGGACAGCTTGGAAACCCTAAATATATTTTCCAATCAAATCTTTTCATATCAGCTGTAAAGATCTCCTTGGAAAATAAACAAATCTGGTTGAAATCCCTGAAAGAATGCGCCAGCTAGCCATATCTTCAATCAACCAATGATTGTCATTAATTGTGCAATCACAAAACACCAGACATTCATACTGAATGTTCTGTGTACAGGATGTCATGACATCGGGTCTGACATCTGGAAAAATCCTGCATAATCCAATTTCCTTTTATAGCAGGTACAGCCATATCAGATACCATGACATTGTGTATGTCATCTGAAACAATCTTGCATGAACATGTCTTCCAATTAAGCTCCAGCAGGTACATCCAATATCAGACGCCTTAGCATTGTAAGTGGCATTCTGAAACAATCCTGCTTGTACATGTTCTTTAACTCCAGCAGGTACATAGGATATCTTATGTTAAGACATCACACATGACATCTTGTGAACACTATTTGTTTTACCAAAATTGATGCCAACACTTAGAATCAACAAACTCCCCCTTTGGCAAATTTTGGCTAAAACATATATCTGTCCTTTTTGTTCACAAGGCAAACTATCAGCAGTTAAACCACATAACAGTAGTTTAATCAGCAGCAGAAGCAAAAAACAGTTACTAGCTATGGCTACTAGTAATACACATATGCACAAGGGTACTTCTCCTCCCTCTAAATTTGTGCAACAATCAACAGAATTACTAATTATGGATGCAACTAGTAAGACACACAAATGCACAGTGCACAAGGGTACTTCTTCTCCCCCTAAATTTGTGCATTCACCAAAAAACAGCTACTGAACTCCAGTACCTGTACCAGCCAGAATGTCATACTGACATCTGCTACAACAACAGCACCTGTGCACCTCTTTCAATAATAGTTGTCCTTCTGATCAGCCACATACAACTTCCATATCAAGCACTTCTCCCCCTTTTTAGTCAAAATTGACCAAAGGTGACCAATCAGACAAAATAAATGTCTATTAGCCTAGCAGAGAAAGTTAAAACAGATGTTATAACATTAAGCATGTTAAAACATAATATTCATGAAGTACACAACCATCATTATACACAGCAAAAACGCTGAGACAATGAACAAATCTAAGGAACTCATTAAGAGCCCTAACTATTACATAACAGGCATCAAGAGGACTGCCACAAAATACAAAAACAAACAAGACAACAACCTTCCAAACAGCAGCCCAGCTTCCACCACACCTTCCAGCACCCCTCCAAGTCTTCAGTACAGCCAGGGACAATTAATCAGAAGAAGAAGTATCTCCTTCACCTTCATCTTCATCTTCAGAACCCTTAGAGCTACTGGAGCTGCCACTGGATTGTGGTTTTCCATCTGAATCCTTTCCAGCCTTTTCTAACTCCTCCTTTTCAAGGCTACAGATAAGGGCTTCCAAAGCTTCTTTTCTTGCCTTGGCCACCTTCATACCTTCCTCTAATTCCTTGCAGGTGTCTTTCAATTGATTAATTAGGCTCCCTTGAGATGCAGGTTCCCTTCTGGCAGATGTCATAACAACATCATTGACATGACTACCCTCAAAAAGCTTATAGTGAATTGATAGAGGGGTCTTTCTCCTGCTTGGAATATCACTTGTACTCAGGATTCCTGGTTGTTGACTCAGGATGATGCCACAGATGATAGAGGGGAATGCAATGGGTAACTTTGCAGCATTGGTGGAGGCATGTTTGATGGTTTGATCAAACACAAACTTTCCAAAATTGTAGTTTATCTTAGTTCCAATGGCATGAATGATCCTCCCAAAAGCAATGGAGATGGTAGATATGTGATTAGTAGGTACCCAATTTGCTGAACCAATCTTATGCAGAATGGCATACTTCACAGTAAGCTTACTAGCTGATAGGTGTTTCCTACTAGGCCATTCCTTAACTTGGCCAGCTGTAATAGTTCTACAGACCTCATTGTCTGTGGTCTCTAGATCTACTCCTCCATTAGTTCCTCTTCCTAGGAACTTTTTGATGATAGTAGGTGAAAGTTTCACACACTTACCCCTTACAAAAACTTTGCAGCCCTCCCTGCTGTTTCTTTCATATATATCCTCAGGGATGTTCACAATGAATTCTTTGACTAACCCCTCATAGCACTGAGGCAGAGTAGTCACAGTTTTCACAAGACCAGCTGTCTTAATTAACTCCATGACTTCCTTTACTTCACTTGCCTCTTTTCCCAATTCTCTTTCAACTGCTACCCTTCTTTGAGTCACAAACTTCCATTTGGCAGCACCACCTTCCACGTGAAATGAGATATTGTCAAGATGAACAGCAACCACTTTGTTTGGAGACTTCTTTACAGGCTTCCTTTTAACAGGGGGGATGTCTGAGACATCATATTCGACATCCTCATCAGATTCAGACCTCTCACTTTTCTTCATCTTCCTGACCTCTACTTTACTCCAAGTCTTGGAGGGACCTATACCAGCAACCCTTTTCTCTTTCCTACCTGTCCTTATCTCAGCCATACTCTTCCTTTTTCTCAGTCTATTAGCTGCACTTGTTTTCACAAGATTGACCAACGTGTCATCTTCTTCCTCAGACCCTTCTTCCTCAATGTCCTGAGCAGTATCAGGGGACATACTAGGTAAGTTTTTTCCAAGAGAACATAGTCCCTCAGCAGCTACTTCCTTTTCTGTTTTAGATGAGTCATCATCTTTCTCAACTTGGGTTTCCACCTCAGGTGAGGGGTCCCCTTTGGACAGAGGGGTAAAAATTTCCTTAACTCCATGCTCTTCATTCAGTATCATAGTAACTAGGTTTCTTATGATGCGATCAGTAGAGTGCATGTCCTCTTTCTCAGGCGATTCTTCAGGAGTGTTGCCTTGTTTAGCTCTAGCCATGGAAGGGGAGCCTGGAACGTCACCTGGTATCATACGCAGAGGGGTTGCGTCTGTCAACTCTTCTTCTAAAAATTCCATGGAGGAAGTTCTAGTATGAAAGGATTTTGAGCTAGATGTTGACGGATGTTGAGACATGTTGATCTTTTGAGAAAACTTTCTTTGCCCTAGAAGAGGTTCTTTGAGAAGTTTAATGAGGATGGAAAGAATTGTGTTCAGGCAGAGTGTGCAAATGAAATAGATGCTATTTCCAATACTAGGAGATGATTCATTATTAATGTGGCTTTTTCTTTTCATTGGGCAGACAATATTTTTCTTGCCTTTTCCACTCCACATTAATTGCCATATTTTCTCAAGAAGCCAAGCCCCTAATTTTCCCTTTTCATCATACAAATCCTTTGTAGTCAAGTTGTCATAGTACAATGTCATAGCATCGAGTGTGACATTGTAGATAATTCTCAGTAATTTCATCCACCCTGGTTGAGCATTGTTGTTTTCAACAGACATAGTTCCTTATGTCTAAGTTCCATCAAAGCTCTCACTACCTTCAGACTTCATACCACCAGTCATATGTTCAGGTGTTTGGGCCATCATGACCTTTTCTTCCTTGAGGTTAGATATTAACACCCTTATCTGACACTTTTCCTTTCCCTTGATGATCCTTCTTGCAACTGTACTCATCTTAGAGGGGTTATCCATTTGAGAGCTCCACATGTAGCAGTTATTGTTGGTCCTGATTCCTTTCATAATTACTTCACTGTCTTTGTTCACAATCAGACATTCAGTTTTAGTGAAGATGATATTCAGACCATGATCCCCTAGCTGACTGATGCTTATTAGATTTGAAGTCAAGCCCTTGACCAATAGAATATTGTCAAGTTTAGGAGCTCCAGGACACTCAAGCTTGCCTATCCCCTTTATTTCACCTTTAGCTCCATCACCAAAGGTTACATAGCTTAAGTCATGAGGGTGAAGATCAGTTATCAAGTCTGAGTTCCCAGTCATGTGTCTAGAGCAACCACTATCAAAATACCACTCTTATTTGTGAGCTATTAGACTTGTAACATTAGTCTTAGGAACCCATTGCTTCTTGTTGATAGGCCTGTGATGTTTGGGTCTGGGTTGATAGTGAGTCTGTTGATGAACATGGCTAGGATAACCATACAGCTTATAACAAGAAGACCTAGAGTGTCCAGCTTTCCCACAGTATTGACATCTCCATCTTTGGTGTTTGCTCTTCTGATGATACTGATGAAATGGGGTAGGGTAACCATACAGCTGATAGCAGAAGGGCCTTGAGTGTCCAAATTTCCCACAGTAATGACATCTCCATCTTTGGTGTTTGTCTTTCTGCTGTTCTTTCTTCTGATGGTGTGACATATGATGTGACATCTTGGAACTGCTCTTACTATTGCTGTATTTAGGTTTAGCTTGAGGTTTGCAGCCAGTGTAACTACTTTCAGCCTTAGTTTTATGGTACCCTAATCCAGATTTGACTCCTGTGATTTGTCCAGTTAGAAGAATTTTGTCTAAGGAATCAGATCCATTGTTCAGCATCCTTACATACTTGGTTGTCTCTTCTAGTTTTGAGTTTAAGAGCACAACTTTAGTCTTTAGCTTGAAGATGGTTTCCACATGTTCTGCTTTTTCTTTCTCCAGTTGGACTATCTTCTGACTCTCAACTTGTTGATCTTCATCTAGCTTGACCTTTAGAGCCACAGCTTCTGTTTTCAATTTGGAGATGGTTTCCAAGAATTCTACCTTCTCATTCTCAAGTTGAGTTATGTCTTTCTCCTGATTTAAAGACTGCTTGTTCAGCTCAACACTTTTCTGACACAGCTCTCTGTAGGTAGAGGCCAATTCCTCAAAGGTTACCTCACCATCACTTGATTCAGATTCCCATCTTCCTGTCAAAGCAGTCACAAGATTTGCATCCTCTTCAGTATCACTCTCATCAGACCATGTGGCAGCAAGACTCATCTTCTATTTCTTAAGGTAGGTTCCACATTCAGACCTGATGTGTCCATACCCATCACATTCATAGCACTGAACCTCTTTTCCTTCTTTGGGCTTCTCATCTGCTCTTGCTTTTCTTCCAGCATTGTTGTCAGACGAGATGTTCTTGACATTTGCCTTGGATCTGACATCCATTTTCTTTAACAGTCTGTTAAACTGTCTCCCCAGCATTGCAACTTCATTGGCCCACTCTTTATCCAAATCTTGACTGTTTTCCTCTTCTGTGTTGGATACAAAGGCAATTCTATTGGTTTTCTTTTCAATTCCCTCAATCAATCCCATCTCAAAGGTTTGGAGGGAGTCAATTAACTCATCTACCCTCATGTTGGAGATGTCTTGAGACTCTTCTATGGCAGTCACCTTCATTGCAAATCTCTTATGGAGTGGCATAAGTATTTTTCTCACCAATTTTTCATCTGTCATCCTCTCTCCCAGGGCTCCTGAAGCATTAGCTATCTCAAGGATACTCATGTGAAATTCATGAATGTTTTCATCTTTTTTCATCCTTAAGTTTTCAAACTTGGAGGTGAGCAGCTGAAGTCTAGATATCTTTACCCTAGAGATGCCTTCATGAGTGACCTTGAGAATGTCCCAAGCATCTCTGGCCACTTCACAGTTGTTTATCAGCCTGAAAATATTCTTGTCTACCCCATTAAATATTGCATTCAAGGCTTTAGAATTTCCAAGAGCAAGATCATCCTCCTCCTTGGACCATTGTTCTTCAGGCTTCTTCTCAGTGGTGGCTTCTCCTTCTTTGGTAATGACAGGATGCACCCAACCTGTTAGCACTGCTTTCCAAGCCTTGTTATCAAGGGATTTCAGAAACGCTACCATTCTAGGTTTCCAATAGTCATAGTTAGAACCATCCAAAATTGATGGCCTATGAACAGATCCTCCATCTCTCTCCATTGTACCAGAAGGTATAGCCCCTAGATCTCACCCAGAACCAGAGCAGGATGCCTGCTCTGATACCAATTGAAATTCTGGTATCAGATATAAGATGTCGAAGGTAATGTCACGACACTAATATCTGCTAATACACAATGGATAAAATAAACAGAATGGTAAAGCGAATAACACAAGCAATTGTTAACCTAGTTCGGTGCAACTCACCTACGTCTGGGGGCTACCAAGCCAGGAAGGAAATTCACTATAATAGAATTAGTTCAAAGACTATCCGTACACTTCACCAAGTTACAGTCTTTCTCACCTAATCTCTACCCGTGCAATTTCTACCTAAGCACTCTTAGATATGAGAACCCACTCACTTCCCTTACAATCACACACCCGTGATTTTAAACAACAATCCCTTGTGAAAAGAAAATACTTTTCAATTATAACCTCTTGATTTTACTTCACAGCTTCAATCAAGAAGACACACTCTTGATCTTGCTTCAAAGCTTTGATCAAGAAGACAAATCAGTCCAATTCAATCATCAATGGATGACTTGAATGACCTACAGACACAAACCCTAGCTCTCTCTCTAAATTTCGCTCAGTCTTGGTTGTGTGTTCAAACAGGTTTTCTGAGTCCCTTTTTATAGAAACATTGGACAGCTTGAAAACCCTAAATATATTTTCCAATCAAATCTTTTCATATCAGTTGTAAAGATCTCCTTGGAAAATAAACAAATCTGGTTGAAATCCCTGAAAGAATGCGCCAGCTAGCCATATCTTCAATCAACCAATGATTGACATTAATTGTGCAATCACAAAACACCAGACATTCATACTGAATGTTCTATGTACAGGATGTCATGACATCGGGTCTAACATCTGGAAAAATCCTGCATAATCCAATTTCCTTTTATAGCAGGTACAGCCATATCAGATACCATGACATTGTGTATGTCATCTGAAACAATCCTGCATGAACATGTCTTCCAATTAAGCTCCAGCAGGTACATCCAATATCAGACGCATTAGCATTGTAAGTGGCATTCTGAAACAATCCTGCGAACATGTTCTTTAACTCCAGCAGGTACATAGGATATCTTATGTTAAGACATCACACATGACATCTTGTGAACACTCTTTGTTTTACTAAAATTGCTGCCAACACTTAGAATCAACACTTAGGACTTGTGCCTACGTACCAACATAAAAATGAGGAATCAAAACCTCGTAGTTCATGGTATCAATTTTAAAATGAGTGGATTGATTTTAATCAAAATTTAAGTTAAAAGTGGCACAAAGGGCCCAAAAGTTTGAATGATTGTTAATTCTTTTTGTCTTTTGAAATTTTAAATCAATATGATTAGATTTAGTTACAAGTTTTATTTTAGAAAAAGGTTTGAAAATTCATTGACATAAGGTCAAAGTTTCTAATCATTTAAGCAGAGTCTAAGTTTGAAATCACAAGCAAAGAAGATTTTTGAAAAGGGGGAGAGATTTTGAAATTTAAGAAGTGGGAGGAGATGAAGAGACTAATCTTAAGCATAAATTTAAAAGTTAAGAGTTGAAAAGATCTAACCAATGGGATGCAATCTAACAGACAAGAATGTCATATAGAAAACCCATTTTCCCTTTGGACTTTGAATCAAACAATTATCCACAAGCAATTAGCAATATCAAGCATCATAAAGATCAAGGCCTCAAATAAAGATAGCCACATCCAAGCAAGCAAATCCTATAGCTAGTAGTCTTCTTTGTCTTCTCATATATTAGATGAAATACTCCTTGATTAACTCAGAATAACGCATCAGACATAAGATCAAAATAATAGTTGCATCAAGACCATGTAGCAGATAAGTTCAAATAGATCCCAATACTTGCATCAGGTGAAGGCTCAAATCACAATAACTTGGTCTCAAAATGTTGGCATTGGCCAAGTCCTTCTGCATATGGAATGTTGCTAGTCCTAAGTCCAAAAGTTCAGATCAAGCTCAAACGGTCCAACAAACATTTTTAGGGGTTTTTGTTGTTTATTAGGTATTTTAGGTTCCTAAGACCACAAGCACAAACAAAATACACAAACAAAGTATATATAATCACAATATATGGCTCAAATGAGCAAAGTGAAAATGGTATAAACATAAACAAGTTTAATGAAATGTTAATGTCAATGAATGATAAATGACTAGAAATTAAATTGCATAAAGTAAATGACTTGAAAGTAAAGCAAGATTAATAAGAGTTAGTAAAATGTTAGTCAAAGTTAATTTATGTTAGTGGTGTTTTACTTTTCAATTGATTAGGTCATTCTTTGGAGAACACTCAACCATCCATTCACAAGCATGGATCCTTGAACCAAGACATCTTCCATAGGAAGGAAAAAAGGCCAAGTTTTCATACAATACCATGAAATATGGGAGACTTACAATCTCACTTACTAGAATGATATGCCTTTGGGGTCAAATTTAGCTCTATGTTAAGCAATCGTAATTGGACTTATGTAGAAGTCACAACTATCTGAGGTCGGGCAATAAAAATTTAGGTGTTAATGCATATTAGAGATTTGGTATAATGAACCAAACTCCTAAAACATACCACACACTAAAAGAAAAGATCCAAAGGGATGGGCCTATCTCATCCATACTTGTATTGGTTCATCTGACACAAGGTCATTGATGAACCAATTAGCCTTAGGATATTGAGATTTCATTTGTCAATGAAAGGAATGGGAAAGAATAGGGATGAAGATGAAAGGGGAGGGGAAATGAGAGAAACACAAATTGGTCATGGGAGGAATTTTACCAAATTAAAATCATTCATTCATTTTGGGAGATGAAATGTACATTTCATCAATCCCCTAAATCCAATGATTTTAATCCAATAAAAGTCAAATCAACCTTGACCAAGGCCCAAGAGAATAGTCAAACATCACAAGACCATAAAAATGGCTCAACACAATTTTTACACAATGAATCAATTAAAAATCAAATTAAAAATGCATTAAAATACAAATTAGTTTGGTCAAAACCTAAAACATCTTCAAAACACCAAATAAATGGCCAAGAGATTTATCCTATGTCAAACAAGGTCAAAGAACCTTAGAGAAAAAATTTCATAATTTTTGGAAAGTCAAAAGTATTTTTAAACAAATAAAAATATGCACAAAAACATTTAATTCTTTAAAAATATCAAAATTAATCCAAAAAATAATTTTAATTCAGAAAAGGAAAAAGGAAAATATTTAAAGATTTTTGGTGAAAGTCCCATATTTTTTGGATTAAAACTGAAATTAATATGAATTAAACAAAATAAAGGGATTAAATGAAAAATCAGAAAATAAAAAGAAATTCAAAAAAACAAGGGCCATCAGATTTCCCTTATTAATTGAGGTGGGAGATTTGATGACAAAGCGCGTGCTTCCATCCAACACCTCAGTCAACGTGCGTACATGTGTGGTATGCAAAAATAAGGGTCCTGATTAAAACGTGGAACCAAGATCAGATAGTTTGGGCAATGCCAGCATACCACCAGAGCCCTAGCTCTAGTCTGGTGAGGACCACCAGACTGGTCCAACCAAAACATCATCAAAAATGAAAAGTGAGTACACTACTTTGAAGATAAAATGCTCAGTAGCACGAATCTGACCTCCATTTCTTCGAATTCCAAGTATATTGAAAGATGCATGGATTTGAAATTTGAGGTTCATGATCTGAGTTGCTTCGATTTGACCTCAAAGGAACTCATTCTTGTTTCCTACATTGGTAGGACTTCAACCAACCAAAAATCACAAAGAATAGTGAAGAATTGAGAGAGAATCGAAGAGATGAAGTTTCTGAATTTTCACCTTCAAGTTGTTTCAAATTTGCTTGATCTTGATCTAGATTTGCTTGATTCATCTTCCTCTTGCTTGCAGTGATCAATTGAGATGGAAATGGCAATGAATTATTGGAGTTTGAATTTCAAAACAGAAGGTGAAATTCAAACTCGATTTCAAAGAAATCTTCAAGCAATTATATGGAGTGAGGGGTTTGAGTTGTCTTTGCAAACCTTGGGCAAGGTATTCATCAAGTTCTGAGCTCATAGAACTTGTATTTATAGCCAATTCAAATTCTTTCCACACACTTTCTTTTGAAATCCAAAAAATAGCAATTTCATCATGCAAGCTTGCATGGGCATGTACAAAGCCTAAATAATGAAGGAATAGGTCCAAAATCATGCACATGTGATGTTGAAAGCAATTCATTAAGCCATGCGATGTGGAATAGAAATTGGTCATGAGAATCTTCCAAATGGTACCATGCATTAGACCCATGTGCAAGTCCTTCAATATTGATCCAAATGAGATGATCTTTGATTCTTTGGAAAGGTGAGATCAAAGGGGAATAACTTTCATGTTGAACACTTTTCTATTTGAAGCTTGGATCATGATGAATTTTGAGGTGGAAGTTTGAAAAATCAAACATAAATGAAATTTTTTCTAAGTACCAAGTCAAATGTTCACTTCTTCCACCTTGAATAACTTTTGTTATGGACTTCAAATAGAAAACGTTACTTAATCAAAGTTGTATATATTTAAAACCTCTTCAATTTAGTCACAAATTTGACCTCATTTGGATTTGGAATGAAGGAGTTATGCATTTTAGAAGTTGAGGAAAATCACCTGTTCAAAGGTAATGACCCAAAATAACCTATAATGTTTCCTCTTGGCACATGCATTTGAAAGTTGAATTTGAACTTCCTCCAAACATAAAAGTTGAAGAGGACATCTTGAGTTTGATCATGAGACTTGAATGGCTTCCATAGCATAAAAATTTATCAAATTATCATCTTGGGAAGTTGGCCTCCTAGCTAGGGTTCAAACAAAATGACCTATAATCGTTTACCATAAAAAATGACTTTCCAAGAAAAACTAGCTCTAGACTTTAACATGAAAGTTGTTTGGAATGTCATTATGAGTAACTTTTCTCTTGGAATCATTTTCATATGACAAAAATTGTAGGATATAGGGTCTAGGAAACCCCGGTTTTGACTAGTTGACTTTCTCTGGTCAACCACCATGAACCAACTTGCAAACTTGATATTCTCTTGATTTTTGGGACTCATGGAGGATCATATACGTGTAGGATGATGTAATATGATGTATCCCTTGAAATATTTGATCAATTGATGAGGAAATGTCTTGAGGAAGTCACACAAGATACCTAGATGAATTAGGGCTTCCAAGTCAAACAAGCTTCAAACTCTTGATGAAATCTTGATCAAAATGACATGTGAAGATCATGGGGACCCATAAATGATGTCTAGATTCAATGTGATCCATCTCTTGATTAGTCTCCTTGTATTGAGGGTGTCAAACCCTAGATGTGAGCTTGATGAGGCATTGGTGATCACACACACTACCTACAAAAGCAACAAACTATATATTGACATATTTTTGGAATTTTGGTTAGTGAATAATGAAAAACAAAGTATGATACAATCAAAATTTGTTGGGTGATCTCTCCCAATGCAAACCCAATGAATGAGGGGTAAGGAGGATGCCAAGGTGTGATCCCAAAGCCAATGCATATGATGAGATAGCATGAGGGATCTTAGGGTCAAAATTGGGGTCTTACAGATTACACTGAGTACAATTTCAGAAACCAAAGTATAAATACAAGAGAAAAGGAAACTAATCATCCTAAGGATCATTTAGCAATGGTATCATATGATCTGGCTGTGGTCGTGTACTTCCTTCAGATGCATCGGATCTCGGGCTCAAAAGATGTCTTCATCTGAGCTTTCTCAAGGACAAGTTAATCAACAACCTTCTTCCAAGCACCGGAAGGCTGAGGTATACTAGAGGAAGGTAGGTCATATAGCTCTCTCTGTCTTTTCATTGCTCGGTCTTCAAGAAGTTCAATAAGCGCGTCTTTGTCCTTTGACTCAAGCTGCAACTCTTCATGACTTCGGCTTAAAGCATGGAATCACTTTTCCCACATATCTCTCTCTTGCTTTAGCTTAGCGAGTGCGTCTTCCAACTCCTCTACATCTTGGTTAAGGAGAGTTAATGGCTCAGCCACAACCAAAGACATAGGTCTTACACAAGTATACGGCATCTTCAGCTCCAAATCTCTCTTCTTCACCCAAATAGTGTAAGCTTCCAAAGCTACACAGTTGCACGGTCCAAGCTCAGTTCTTCCTTTCCTAAGCACCTTATGCCAAGCATATATCATCTTCTGCTTCAAATGTTGGGGATCTTTACCCTCTTGATAGAAAATATCTTCTAACTGAGTGCTATTAGGTTTGTCTCTCAAGGGGAACCCAAGTTGACGACGAGCCAAAGCAGTGTTGTAGTTGATTCCTCCTTGTGTACCAATGAGATACACATTAGATAATTCACCATAACCATCAATAATATCCACACTAATCAATGTAGAATCATACCAAACAATATCATCATTAGTGAGAGACATGAGTCTCTAAGACCATCATAGACATTGCATGTTCTCCAAGAAAGCAGGCGTCTAAGGCAGGTGAGAAATAAACCACTTGTATAGAAGAGGAACAAAATAAACAATAGTCCCGCAACCTTTAGAATACCTCAAATGCAAAGAAAAATACATGTCACCCAACAGAGTAGGAACATGATTCCCAATCAAGAAAATTTTAATGGCGTTAACATCCAGAAAACTGTCAATGTTATGGAACAAAGCTAAACCAATGTAGATGATATCCACACCACTCAATGCAGAATCATACCAAACAATATCGTCATTAGTGAGAGACATAAGTCTTTGAGACCACTGTAGACATTGTTCGTTCTCCAAGAAAGCAGGCATCTGAGGCAAGTGCAAAATAAAACACTTGTACAGAAGTGGAACACAACACACAATAGTCCCACCACCTTTAAAATTCCTCAAATGCAAAGAGAAATACATATCACCCAACAGAGTAGGCACAAGACTCCCGATCAAGAAAATTCTAATGGCGTTAACATCAACAAAATCGTCAGTGTTAGGGAACAAAGTTAAACCATAGATGAGGAATACAAAGATGGCTTCGAAAGCATCCACACTAACGGCTTGAGCTAAGACAATAGCTTTTCCAATGAGGAACTCATAAGTCAACCCAAAACACCTCCTTTATTCACCCAATGAGCCTGAAACTTAGATTTCTTCAGATGAAGAGCTTCAGTTATGATATGAGATCTGGGAATCTCCTCCAATCCACTAAAAGGTACCTTGTCAGAAACGGGTATTCCCAAGAGATGAGCATATTCCTCTAACGTAGGCAATCGGGAAAAGTGAAGCAACGGTAGAGAAGGTCATAAAACTGAACCAAAACACTCAAGAGTCCTTCAACCACATCAGCAGATAGAACCAACAAAAACTTCCCATGATGTTGCTTGAAGTCCAAGGGATCTAATACAAAGGATGACAACTTCCTTAGCTCTTTCAAATCAGGACATCTGAAACTGTACTTCTTAGTGTTCCTTCGTCCACAATCCATTGTCTGAAAATATTTGCAAATAAAACCTCAGTTTCCTTGAAATTTATTTTTCTGTGATGAATGTTATGATGTGCATGTATGCATGAATGCAACAATCACAAACAAGGGATCACACACAAGGCAGACACAAACAAAGGTCAAGGGATGGATCAAGTCATCATCAAGATTAATCATCCATTTTGGTGGATTATGGTTTTTACCTTATCAACACCCAAGTTCCATTGATATTGACAAGACTTGATAGGATCAACCAAGACTCAAAGGGTTTGTTGTAAGTCACGAGCATGGAGTCGGGTTAAGAACCATCCCAAAGGAGTGTACTAAAGATAAAAACCTGTAGACCATGTTCTAAAGAGTTCCCAGAGTCTTAATCCCATCTATCGGATATTACAGGTTAGGATGACTGACTCGTCAACCCATAATATTCTCAAGAGAAACTCGTTTGAGTGTAGTATCGCGTAACAACTGTTATTAGGTCTACACCTGAACAGTCTCTGCACTACATCCTAAATAGGCCAAGTTGGGTTAAATGTTTTACGGTCCTTAGCTTCTCGGACCCCAAATCAAAGAAAGTAATGCCTAACCACAAATAACTTGTGTGATATTATTAACTCCAAAAGGGTGTCCACTGAGTAGGGTCTCAAGACAACTTGTTAAGGACTACTCCACATAAGTTGAACATGACTATACCATCCTCCTATCTTAATTGCACTCAAGTTCGGGTTAGAACTTATCTCACCACTCAGAGATCAACAAGCAAAATAGACAGATTATATCACACAAACAAAATATACAAATATATACACACAAGAAAGTAGGCTAAACCCACTGAGGACTATCTCCCCCGCAGATTCGCCACTTAATTTATGTAGAGGTAAATTCATGATCATCAAGTTATGGGTAAGCTTAACGTCAATAAAACCAGAGTCGCCACCATGTTTTTATTGTTTCCAAAGGAAAAGGGAAAAGTACGAACAAAACCCAAAGATAAGAAGTTTTCAAATCAAAACTAATAAAATGCCAGAGATTACAGGTAAGGGGGTTGGTTACACAGAGGGAAGGTGTTAGCACCCAAAGTGTCCTAGGTACTCCTTGGGAGCCCTTTTTTATGTGTGTATGTGTTTTTGGTATAAAAGATGTTTGAGAAAAATAGAGTGTGGGGATGACAAAATGATCCATTGATTATATTGTTGTGTTTGACAAGACCTTCGAACTTGTGCCTACGTACCAACATAAAAATGAGGGATCAAAACCTCGTAGTTCGTGGTAACAGTTTTAAAATGAGTGGATTGCTTTTAATCAAAAGTTAAGTGAAAAGAGGCACAAAGGGCCCAAAAGTTTGAATGAGTGTTAGTTCTTTTTGTCTTTTGAAATTTTAAGTCAATATGATTAGATTTAGTTACAAGTTTGGTTTAAGAAAAAGGTTTGAAGGTTCATTGGCATAATGCTAAAGTTTCTAATCATTTAAACAAAGTCTAAGTTTGAAAACACAAGCAAAGAAAGTTTTTGAAAGGGGGAAAAGATTTTGAAATTTAAGAAGTGGGAGAAGACGGAGAGACTAATCCTAAGCATAAAATTAAAAGTTAAGAGTTGAAAAGATCTGACCAATAGGATACAATCCAACAGACAAGAATGTCATATAGAAAACCCACTTTCCCTTTGGACTTTGAACCAAGCAATAATGGACAAGCAATTAGCAATATCAAACATCATGCAGATCAAGGCATCAAATAAAGATGGCCACATCCAAGCAAGCAAATCCCACAGCTAGCAGTCTTCTTTATCTTCTCATGTATCAGATGAAATACTCTTTAATCCACTTAGAATAAAGCACTAGACATAAGATCAAAATAACAGTTTACATCTAGACCATGTAGCAGATAAGCTCAAATGAATCCTAATACTTGCATCAGATGAAAGCTCAATTCTCAATAACTTGGTCTCAAAATGTTGGTATTGGCCAAGTCTTTTTTTACACATGGAATGTTGCCTAGTTCTAAGTCCAAAAGTTCAGATCAAGATCAACAATCCACCGAACATTTTTTAGGGTTTTTTGTTGTTTATTAAGTATTTTTAAGGTCCCAAGACCATAAACACAATCAAAATACACAAACAAAATATATACAATTACAATATATGGCTCAAATGAGCAAAGTGAAAATGGCATAAATATAAAACAAGTTAAATGATATGTAAATGGCAGTGAATGGTAAATGACATAGAAATTAAATTGCATAAAGTAAACGACTTGAAAGTAAAGAAATAATAACAAGAGTTAGTCAAATGTTAGTCAAGGTTAATTGAATGTTAATGGAGTCTTGCTTTTCAATTGATTAAGTCATTCTTTGGAGAACACTTAACCATCTACTCACAAGCATGGATCTTTGAACCAAGACATCTTCCATAGGAAATAAAAAAAGCCAAGTTTCCACACAATACCATGAAAGATGGGAGACTTACAATCTCACTTACTAGAATGTTATGCCTTTAGGGTCAAATTTAGCTTTTTGTTAAGCAATCGTAATTGGACTTATGTAGAAGTCACAACTATCTGAGGTCGGGAAATAAAAATTTATGTGTTAATGCATGTTAGAGATTTTGTATAATGAACCAAACTCCTAAAACATACCACACACTAAAAGAAAGATCAAAAGGGATGGACCTATTGCATCCATACTTGTATTGGTTCATCTGACACAAAGTCATTGATGAACCAATTAGCCTTAGGATATTAAGATTTCATTGGTCAATGAAAGGAATGGGAAAGAATAGGGATGAATATGAAGGGGGAGGGGAGGGGGAGGGGAGTGAGAGAAACACAAATTGGTCATGGGAGGAATTTTATCAAATCAAAATTATTCATTCATTTTGGGAGATGAAATGTACATTTCATCAATCCCCTAAATCCAATGATTTTAATCCAACAAAAGTAAAATCAACCTTGACCAAGGCCTAAACAAATAGTTAAACATCACAAGACCATAAAAATGGCTCAACATAATTTTTACACAATTAATCAATTAAAAATCAAATTAAAAATGCATTAAAATTCAATTTTATTTGGCCAAAACCTAAAATCTCTTCAAAACACCAAATAAATGACCAAGAGATTTATCCTAGGTCAAACAATGTCAAAGGACCTTAGACAAAAAAATTTATGATTTTTGAAAACTCAGAAGTATTTTTAAACAATTAAAAAATATGCACAAAAACATTTAATTCATGAAAAATATCCAAATCAATCCAAAAAATAATTTTAATTCAAAAAAATGAAAGAGAAAAATATTTAAAGATTTTTTGTGAAAGTCCTATATTTTTTGGATTAAAAATGAAATTAATATGAATTAAACAAAAATAAAGCAATTAAATGAAAAATCAGAAAATACAAAAAAACAAGGGTCATCAGATCTTCCTCATTAATTGAGGTGGCAAATCTGATGGCCACACGCGCGCTATCCCCGGTGAACTTGAGTCAAAGTGCCAGACACGTAGTAATTAGAACCAAGGGCCAAGATTAGAATGTTGGACAAAGATCAGATGGTTGAAACCTTGCCAACACACCACCGGAGCCCTAGCTCCAGTCATCTTCTCCGATGATGACCATCAGACTGGTCCAACCTAAACTTCATGAAAAATGAAAAACAAGGACACTATTTTGAATAGAAAATCCTTAGGATCACAAATCTGGCATCAATTTTCTCCAATTCCAAGTATATAAAAAGATACAGGGATTTGAATTTTGAGGATCATGAACTGAGTTGCTTCGATTTGACCTCAAAGCAACCCAATCGTGTTGCCTATATTGGTAGGACTTCAGCCAGCCAAAAATCACAAAGAATAATGAAGAATTGTGAGAGAATCGAAGAGATGAACTTTCTGAAATTTAACCTTCGAGTAGCTTCAATTCAGCTTGATCTTGATCTGGATTTGCTTGATTCTTCCTCCTCTTGCTTGCAGTGATCAATTGAGATGAAAAGGGCAATGAATTATTGGAGTTTGAACTTCAAAACAGAAGGTGAAATTCAAACTCGATTTCAATGAAATACTCAAGAAATTCTATGGAGTGAGGGGTCTGAGTTCTCTTGGTAAAGCTTAAGCAAGGTGTTCGTGCATTTCTGAGCCTAGGGCACTTGTATTTATAGGCTTACTCAATTCTTTTTGCACACGTCAATTCAAAATCCAAAAATAGAAATGATCTCATGCATGCTTGCATGGGCGTGTACAAAGCCCAGTCAATGATGTCAAAGAGTCAAAACTTAATTCCAAATGATGCTGAAACAAAATCAAGGGACCATGCAATTTTTGAATGAAAATTGGTCACAAATCTTTCCAAATGGGGCCATGCATTACACCCATGTGCAAGTCCCTCAATTTTTATCCAAATGGGATGATTTTGGACTTTTGGGAAAGGTGAGATCAAGGGGAACAACTTTCATGTTGAACATGTTTATGTTTGAAGCTTGGATCATGATGAATTTTTAGGTGGAAGGTTGGAAAATCAAACATATCTGAAAATTTTCAAGTACCAAGTCAAATGTTCACTTTTTCCACCTTGAATAATATTTTCTATAGACTTCAAATGGAAAACGTTTCTTCATCAAAGTTGTATATATTTCAAATCTATTCAATTTGTCACCAATTTGACCTCATTTGGATTTGGCATGAAGGAGTTATGCATTTTAGAAGTTTAGAAAAATCACTTGTTCAATGGTAATGGCCCAAAATGACCTATAATGTTTCCTCTTGGCACATGCATTTGCAAGTTGAATTTGAACTTCCTCCAAACATAAAAGTTGAAGAGGACATATTTAATTTTATCATGAAACTTGAGTGGCTTTCATCTCATAAAAAAATTGAGCAAGTTATGGTCCTTGGAAGTTGACCACCTAACTAGGGTTTACACAAAATGACCTATAAGCTTTCACCATAAAAAATGACTTTCCAAGAAAAACTAGATCTTTACTTAAACATGAAAGTTGTTTTTAATGTCATTATGAGTAACGTTTATCTTGGAATCATTTTCATATGACAAAAAATGTATGAGATAGGGTCTAGGGAACCTCGGTTTTGACCAGTTGACTTTCTCTGGTCTAACACCATGAACCACCTTGCTAAATTGACATTCTATTGATCTTTGGGACTCATGGAGGATCATATATGTGTAGGATATGTAATATGAAGTATCCCTCTAAATATTTGATCAAATGTTGAAGAAGCTTGTTGAAGAAGTCACACAAGATACCTAGATGAATTAGGGCGTCCAAGTCAAACAAGCTTCAAAATCTTGATGATTTCTTGATCAAAATGATATGTGAAGACCATGGGGATCCATATATAATTTCTATAGTCAATGTGAACCATATCTTGATTGACATCCTTGCATTGAGGGTCTCAAACCCTATATGTGAGCTTGATGGAGCATAGGTGAGCGCACACACTACCTACAAAAGAGTTAAACTATACATTGACATATTTTTGGTATTTTGGTTAGTAAATAAGGAAAAACAAAGTATGATACAATCAAAAGTGCTTGGTGATCTCTCCCAATGCAAACCCAATGAATGAGGGGTAAGGAGGATGCCAAAGTGTGATCCCAAAGCCAATGCATATGATGAGATAGCATGAGGGATCTTAGGGTCGAAATTGGGGTCTTACAGTAATAGATAATATACTTCTGGTACTCTTGTGTTGAAGTTCATTCTTCCCCAGTTTAGTTTGAGTGTGTATTTCCTTAGTGAAGTCGTGCATCCCCTGTTCGGTTCGAGTATTTCAGTTTTGTTCTGATCTACTCATCCCTAACTGAGTCTTTCCATCGATTTATTTTCATGGAATTTCTCTCGTGTCTCCAGTATTTTTCAAGTTGTAGCCTGGCCTACGCATAACTCTTATCCCCCTAGAGTCTCTGTCTCCCCATTAAGTTTTCCTTATGAAATACATTATACTACTGTGGACTTTCAGTCTCTCCAGATTCTTTTCCTTTTTGGCAATATTTTCCCCACAAAGATTAGTTTTAACATTCATATCATATGCATCATGAGGTCTCTTAGGGACCAAAATTTGTTTCTATGTTGTTATTTAAGTCCATTCTACTGAGTTGATACGAAGATTTTAACCTTCACATCCTCATTCAGAATGTCCTTAAATAACGGCAGCTGTAAGACCCCGATTTTGACCCTAAGATCCCGCATGCTATCTCATCATTTGCATTGGCTTTGAGATCACACCTTGACATCCTCCTTACCCCTTTATTCATTGGGTTTGCATTGGGAGAGGTCATCAAGCACATTTCATTGTATCATACTTTGGTTTTCATTATTTACTAACCAAAATGCCAAAAATATGTCTATGTATAGTTTATTACTTTTATAGGTAGTGTGTGTGTGTGTTCACCCATGCTCCATCAAGCTCATATCTAGAGTTTAAGACCCTCAATGCAAGGATATTAATTAAGAGATGGTTTATATTGGTTCTATACATCATATGTGGATCCCCATGGTCTTCACATATCATTTTGATCAAGAATTCATCAAGAGTTTGAAGCTTACTTACCTTGGAAGCCCTAATTCATTTGGGTATCTTGTGTGACTTCCTTAATACGTTTCTTCAAATTTGATCAAATATATCAAGGGATACTTCATATTACATCATATTACATATATATTGTCCTCCATGAGTCCCAAATATCAAGAGAATGTCAAGATTGTAAGTTGGTTCATGGTGGTTGACCAGAGAAGTCAACTAGTTAAAGTTGGGGTTCCCTAGACCCTATCTCCTTCAATTTTGTCATATGAAAATTATTCCAAGATCAAAGTTACTTCTTATTACGTTCCAAACAACTTTTATGTTGAATTCAAGAGCTATGTTTGCTTGTAAAGTCATTTTTTATGGTGAACGATTATAGGTCATTTTATCTGAACCCTAGTTAGGAGGTTAACTTATAAGAACCATAACTTGCCCCATTATTATGATATGAAAGCCATTAAAGTTACATGATAAAATTCAATATGTCCTTTTCAACTTTTATGTTTGGAATAAGTTCCAATTCAACTTTCAAATGCATGTGCCAAGAGGAAACATTATAGGTCATTTTGGGCCATTACCATTAAACAAGTGATTTTTCTAAACTTCTAAAATGCATAACTCCTTCATGCCAAATCAAAATGAGGTCAATTTGTTACTAAATTGAATATAGTTTAAAGAGATACAACTTTTATGAAGGAACGTTTCCCATTTGAAGTCCATAGAAAAAGTTATTCAAGGTGGAAGAAGTGAACATTTGGCTTGGTACTTAGAAAATATTCAAATATGTTTGATTTTCCAAACTTCTACCTCAAAATTCATCCTGATCCAGGCTTCAAATGGAAAAGTGTTCAACACGAACATTGTTCCCCTTGATCTCACATTTCCAAAAAGTCAAGGATCGCCTCATTTGGCCAAAGAATGAAGGACTTGCGCATGGGTTCTTTTCAAGGGACCAATTGGATGGTTTCACCTTCACATTTCAAATTCAAATGCATGGCCACATGACATAATATCAGTATTTTCATCTCTTCGATTCTCCCTCAATTCTTCATTATTCTTTGTGATTTTTTATTGGCTGAAGTCCTACCAATGTAGGCAACAAGATTGAGTTGCTTTGAGGTCAAATCGAAGCAACTCAGTTCATGATCCTCAAAATTCAAATCCCTGTATCTTTTTATATACTTGGAATTGGAGCAAATTGAGGTCAGATTCGAGCTCCTTGTAGCGGGGTATTCGTTACCTTTAGATTTATTGACTAAATCAAAAGTAAATCATACAATTCGAGTCGCCACCGCACTTTTATTTATCCAATGGAAAGGTTAGAAAGCGAACAAAAATCGAGAAGTTTTATCAAATCAAAAACTAATAAAAATGTCAGAGATCTGGGTAAGGGGGTTGGTTATGCAATGGGAATGTTTTAAGCATCCAAAACATCCTTAGTACTCTAAGGGATCCCTTTTTACAAATGTTGTATGGTAGGTTGGTATTTGTGAAAATATTTGTGCAAACATGATTGGGGAGATGAGAAAAGAATATACAAATTATTTACAATTTTGGTGTTTGAATGGATGAACCCATCGCCTACGTACGATCACAAAGGTAGGATCAAAACCTCGTAGTTTTGGGTAAAAATCTCAAAAATAAGTTGGTGAATTGATTGGTCAAAAGCCTTAAGGTCTTTTGTTATCAAAGGGAGAAAACTCAACCTAAACCACAAATCCACCATGTGAGGAGGGCTTCAACATACTAGTGAGGGATCCACCCTATAATAAGTATGGAAGACTTATGGTCTAATCACTAAGGATACAAGTGAGGTTTACATCAACCACTATGATAACTCAATCCTAATAGCTATTGTTTATGAAAAGCTTTGGCAAAAGTGGCCATTGGAACCACAAAAACAATTTGGGTGAGTTGTATTTACAAATGAAAAGGATTCACAAAATAAAGTCAAAGTTGATTTAATATTCAATTCAAAATAAGTGTTATGAAAAGAGTTTAAAAAAAATCAAAGGCATAGTGCCTAGGTTTCTAATTTTGAAAGCAATGTTAATGTTTGCACAAAAAGGTTTGGCTTGGGTTAGAGTGGAGAGAAGAAGAGAAGGGATAGATCCTAAACATGCAAAGAAGTCCCTTCAATTCATTTTTAAGATTAAGCACTCTAAAGGCATGAGACCTAGTTGCTCTTGAAACTCCATTTAGCATAGGTAAGGTCCTAAATCTAATTCCTTTCTCCATCTTTGCATTGGGTTCACACAAACAAAAACAAAACAAGCACAAGGCAATAGTATATACACAATAATGTGCTCAAGTGAGCATAAGGCAAATTGCATTAACATAAACATGAGCTCAAATGAGCAAAGGGAAAAAGACAATATGAATAAATGAGCAAGAAATTAAATTGTATTAGAGTAAATTGCAAGAATTAAATGCTTGAATTAAAAATTAGTAATTAGTAGTTAGTGTTAGTGTGTCATAAGGCAATTTAGCACTATGTTAAGCAATCGTAAGTGGACTAATGTAGTAGTCACACCTATCTGAGGTCGGTCAATAAAATTATAGGCAACTAACACAAGTTAGAGATCATGACTAGTAAGCCAAGCTCCTACAACTTGCCATGCCAAAAGAAAAGAAAAATGACCTTGTATGGATTTAGGTTTTTTGCTTGACCAAGAAGCAACCTATCTTTAATGCAAAGCATTTCACTTGATCTTTGATCAAGATGAATTTGATTTGGATCAAAGAAGGTTAAGCCTCTCATATGTCAAGGCTAACCACCAATCATTAACTCATTGGTCAAAATAAAAAGAAGAAGAAGAAGATGGAAATGGAATGTACATAATTGAAATTCAAAAGACATAACCAAAACACACTGATCAATCAGGAATGGAATCAACATCAATCAATGGTAAACAGAAGTAAGATGAAGATTAGAAGTCAAGAAATAACAACAATATTTTTGGTATTTTTTTGGAATTAAAATAATACATGAAATAAAATGAACAAATAAAGGTCAAACTTCAAATCCAATTCAAATCAACTTGGAAAAGTCCAATTGGATCATCATAAGTCTAACATGGTCAAACAAGGTTTGACCAAAAATTTCATCATTTTTTGAAAACAGAAACTGATTTTAATTAATTAAAAATGAAGAAAAATAAAATAATTGGACTAAAATCTCAAATAAATCTCAAATCAATTAAGAAATTGATGAGAATATTTTTCATAGATTCATCATTATCCAAGGATGTTAAGAAAATATTTTTGGCATTTTTGAATATCAAAAAGTATTTTAAATGAATTAAAAATAATCAGAAATGAAATAATTCACAAAAAATATTAAATAGAATCACAAAAATAATTAAAAATCATTTTTAGAAACTAGAATTCAAGAGAAAAAATTTGCAATTGGTCCCATATTTTTGTGATTCCAAATAAAGAAGTTATGAATTTTTAAAATAAAATGGAATAAAAGAAAATTAAAACAGAAATTAAAAATAACAAAAATCCTGAGGCGTCAGATCCACTTCATTAATTGACGTGGCTGATCTTGTGGATGAGAAGCGCGCGTTCATGGTGATCCTTAGTCAACAGCGTGGCACATGGATTTAAATAAAGTCATAACAATGAAGCGCTAGGATTAGATCTGGACACATGGATCCAAGGGCTGAGGCTAGGACGCGTGGGGACGGTGGTGGAAACCACCGTCTTCTCCGGTGAGAAGGCCAGTTCCGGCCACCTGTTGCAGGTTTTTAAACCTCAACCATAGCACGCGATCTATATAGCATTCAAAAGCTGGGGTGATGTACATCACCCCTATGACCTTAGTTTTTGCTCAAGACTCTCATGGAAGGAGAAATCTGAGATGGAAAAATAAGGTACTCAATCTGAACTTGTTCAATTCTCAAAATTAAAACCACACATCAATTGCCTCTCACATGAGGACTTCAGAGATGCCAACCAATACAAATAATGTTCAATATCCAAAGAGATTCGAAGGAAAACAGTTGGAGTGAAAACCTTTGAAGTGCAGTTTGTGTGAGCTTGATCCAATCCAAATCTTCAGTACAGCTTGATCTTGAAGTAACAAGGAAGCAAGGCTAAGGAATTTGGAAGCCAAAGATCAACCAATGAAGTTGAAATTTGAGCTTGAAAATGGAGAAAAAATTCAGAATTCCTTTAATGGAGGGTTAGGGAATCAATTGTGCAGAGCTTCAGGCGCCTTTAGGTTGAGATTTGAAGTGAGAAAAGCATCCTATTTATAGCCAAGGCTGAAGCAATGCAATGAAGAATTCGTGTGTGCAAGAGCTTGGGTCCTCCATGCATGGGCCTGTACAGGCGCATGTGAGGCCCAAACTCAATTGGTTTTGCATGCTGAACACAAATGAAATTGAAATGGACGTGTAGATGACAATGCATAAGCTTGTGCATGGAGTTTTAACATGTTATGCATAATTGAACCCAAAACTTCACCTCTTCGAAAATGCCATTTGCAAAATTGAAACATAGGCATGTGAATAATGGTTGGAAAGGTCTTGACATAAGTAACAAATGTTATGTTGGACAAAAATCCATTTGGAGTTGGGAAAACATTGAAAACTGGCCATGAAGTTCAATGTACAAAACATGTATTTGAGAAATTTGCCAAAATGGACCAACTTCAAGCCCTTCTGTTTCAATGATGCAAGCCTCAAATGAAAAAACCTTCAACATCAAAGTAGTATATATTTTCAAGAAAATCAATTTGGACTTAAATTTTGCACCATTTAGATTTTTTATGAGAAAGTTATGAGCACTTGAAGTTGGACTTTTTCAAGATTCAATGGTTTTGGGCCAAAGTGACCTATAATGTTTTGTATTATCACATGTGTTTATTTTAGGATTATGAAATTTTTTCCAACATAACATTTGAATTATACATCTTAAACTTTCCAATTAACTTGGTCTCACCCCAAAATCATAAAAAATTAACGAGTTAGGTCCTTGGGAAGTTGACCCAAAATTAGGGTTTCAGTCAAAATGACCTATAATGTTTTGAAATGAATGATGACCTTCCATGTTTCAAATGGATTTTTGATGAACATGAACATTGTTCATACGGTTATTAAGAACATTTTGTCTCTTGGGGTCATCTTCATTTGACAAACACATTAAAAGTTAGGTCTCAATGGATTTCAAAATAGTCAGATGAATTGACTGATCAACTTCTCAAGTCCAAACTTCAAATCTTGATGAATTAATGATTGAGGACACTCACATAAGCTCATATATACATAAAATGATGAATTAAATAACTTCCCTTGATTGTATTTGATCATAGGTTGAGGTTTCTTCATGAGCAAGGCACAATCAATGCACAGTTGAATTAGGGTTTCCTTGGGAAACAATCCTCAAGCCCTTTGGTTTATCTTGATCAAATTGACAAATTGAGATAATTGGGAGGCATATATTATGATTAAGAGATTTGGGAACCATTTTCATGCTTGCTTTCACTTTCATCTGGCCACTTCAATGGGCATGGGGGCCTCCTAGGAGTCTTGGATCACATGACTGCTTAAGCTTCAAAAACAAACAAAGTTAGTGACATATTTTTGTGCTTTTGGTTAGTAAACAAAATAGGAAAAGAAATAATATACAATTCAAGCATGTTTGGTGGTCTCAAACCAACTCACACAAGTCCCAACCCAAGGGTAAGGAGCCAAGATGCTATGATCCTTGAGGCAAATGCAATGAGCAATGATATGATGCCATGAGGGATCATAGGCACTACGCCAAAAATTGGAATAGACAGCGCACCTTAGAGGGCGCTTTATTACAAAAGCGCTCTCTAAAGTGAAGCGAAAAAATAAGGAGCAATAGACAGCGCACTTTAGAGGGCGCTTTTGTAATAAAGCGCCCTCTAAGGTGAAGCGAAAAAATAAGGAGGAGATAGAGGGACAACAATACATGGCGCTTTTCACAAAGCGACCTCTAAGGTTACCCTTAGAGGGCGCTTTTAATAAAGCGCTGTTATAAGTCCATGTGCATTTCCAGTTTATAAAGCGCTTCTGGAAAGCCTTAGAGAGCGCTTTCATAAGCGCCCTCTTAGGCCCCCTTTAGACGGCGCTTTTTTTCCACGAGCGCCCTCTAAGGTCCCCTTTAGTAAACATTAAAATTATAACATACTGCGCGTTTTGTTATTTCACTCTTTGTTATTTTCGTTCTTTTTCACGTTAGGGTTCTCACTGCTACGATTTTCGCTACTTCTAAGGCGTTCTCCTTCCACCTCTGTTAGATCTACGACGTTTCCTCCTTCTACCAATCAAAGGTACACGATGCAGCTTATGAGTGTATTTATTCTAGCATACATTATTACTTGCATTATTGCTTTGTTTTAGCTTTGCCCCATTTCAATTTTATGTTATTGTTGTCTATGCTATGTTTGTTTCGACCTGTAAAGTTTCAATATTCATAGTCATTTAAATAGTTTGGGTTTATTAGGCAATTGACGGTTGGTTTTTAAATTGCTGAATTTGATATCGCTATGAATCACATTCAAAGACTGTTGTTAGGGTTCAGTTATGGTTGCATTATAGAGACATTAGAAACCTTTGATTCTAGTAACTTAGCATACATAGCGTAGCTAGTAACTTAAGAAGTTTAGGTATGGATGTTATTTGATAGAGTAAATGGAGACATGAATGCCCTGCACAGAGACTAACTCAATAAAGCGAAATTGTTTTGTCTCATCCCATTTTTGGTTTCTCTTCTGAAATTGTTTTTTGTTTATTCTAATTAGTAATGGATAATACATGGATGTCTTCCAATCGATTGTCGAGAGAGTACGAGAATGGGGTATCAGAATTCGTTAAGTTTGCCGTTGCGCACGCCGAAGACCCCAGTAGAATGATATGTCCTTGCTTGGGTTGTTGTTATGGGAAACGGGTTGACGCAGTTCAGTTGACATCGCATCTAATGAGGCATGGAATTGATCGAAGTTATACATGTTAGAATTTGCATGGTGAGAAAAGTAACGAGAATGTTGAACCGGGGGATAGTACGACCTATGCCTCAAACTATAGTGGCGCAGATACATACGATTGTGATCGAGTTGAAGAGATTGCAGAAGCACTTGAAGGAGATCTTAAGGATTGTCCCGAAATGTTTGAGAGGTTGGTAAGTGATGCAGAGAAACCTTTGTATGATGGTTGCACTAAATTCACAAGATTGTCTGCGGTATTAAAGTTGTACAACTTAAAGGCGGGCAATGGATGGTCGGATAAAAGTTTCACAGAGTTATTAGCCCTTTTGAAAGATATGCTTCCTGAGGATAATGTTCTTCCCAATCGAACATATGAGACCAAAAAGATGTTGTGCTCTATTGGCATGAGCTATGATAAGATACATGCATGTCCAAACGATTGCGTTTTGTTTCGAAATGAGTATGCATCGTTAAATGAGTGTCCTAAATGCGGTGTCTCGCGATATAAGAACAAGTTGTCTCCAGCAAAAGTCTTGTGGTATTTTCCTGTTATTCCGAGATTTAGACGCATGTTTCGTAGTGAAACCGATTCAAGACACTTGACCTGGCATGCAGATGAAAGAATTATAGATGGAAAGTATCGATATCCGGCAGATTCACCACAGTGGTTGAAAATTGATAATGATTATCCTGAATTTGGAGAAGAATCAAAAAACCTTCGCTTGGCATTATCTACTGATGGAATGAACCCACACGGTATCCAGAGTATCTCACACAGTACATGGCCTGTGATTATTATGATTTATAACCTACCTCCATGGCTATGTATGAAGCGTAAGTACATGATGTTGGCTATGTTGATTTCTGGACCTAAACAACCAGGGAATGACATAGACGTGTACTTGAAGCCCTTAATCGAAGATTTAAAGATTTTGTGGGAGACCGGTGTGGAGGTTTATGATGGATATAGGAAAGAAAGTTTCAACTTGAGGGCGATGTTGTTTGGCACAATTAATGATTTTCCAGCATACGGAAATCTATCAGGGTATAGCATAAAAGGTCAATGTGCGTGTCCTATTTGTGAAGATAAAACAGATTGGAAGCGCTTGGAGTTTGGTCAGAAGAATGTCTTTCTCGGTCATCGGAGATTCTTAAATTCAAATCATCACTACCGTGGATGGAGAAAGGCGTTCAATGGAGAGACAGAACAAGGCAGAGCTCTACTTATATTGACGGGTGATCAAATTTTTGAAAAGGTGAAAGATTTGGATACTCAGTTTGGCAAGCCTTTTGCCCACACACTTGTCAAAAGTGGGTGGAAGAAGAGGTCAGTTTTTTTTGAATTGCCGTATTGGAAGTCCTTGTATGTGAGACATTTTCTTGATAGTGTATTTGAAAGTGTTATTGGCACGTTACTCAATATACAAGGAAAGTCTAAGGATGGCCTTAAGGCAAGAAAGGACTTGATAGCGATGGGAATAAGAACTGAATTAGGACCCTTGAAGAAAGGAAAACGAACATATCTACCGCCTGCTGCTTATACTCTATCTAGAAAGGAGAAAAAAACATTGTGTAAGTTTCTAAGTGAAGTTAAAGTTCCAGAAGGGTACTCTTCAGATATTAGAAGACTTGTGTCTATGAAAGACCTCAAGTTAAAGAGTTTAAAGACCCATGATTGCCATGTTATAATGGAACATTTTCTCCCAATAGGTATACGTTCTATTCTTCCAGAAAAAGTAAGAAGCTCTATAACTAAGTTGTGTTCTTTCTTCAAGTCAATTTGCAGTAAGGTGATCAATCCTGCGATCTTACCAATGTTGCAAAAAGAAATTGTTATTACTTTGTGTGAGCTTGAAATGTTTTTTCCTCCATCATTTTTTGACATAATGGTACATCTAGTTGTTCATCTTGTGAAAGAGACACAATTGTGTGGACCAGCTTATATGAGATGGATGTACCCTGTTGAACGTTATATGAAAATATTAAAAGGGTACGTGAAGAACCGAAGTCGACCAGAAGGTTGTATGGTTGAAAGGTACATTGTTGAAGAAGCGATTGAGTTTTGTACTGAATATTTGTCTAATGTTCAGTCAATCGGACTCCCCAAGTCTCAGCTTGTCGAAAAGAAAGAAGGAAAAAAACTAATTGGAAATAAAATTGTGGCAGTATCAAGGGTCGAACGGGATCAAGTGCATTTGTATGTTCTGCACAATGAGAATGAGGTTGAGCCGTATGTTGAAATTCACAAGGATGTTCTCCGAGGTTTAAATTCCAATAGAAATGAAAATTGGATAGTACGAGAGCACAATCGATGTTTTATACCTTGGTTTAAGGATCATATTTATTCAAAGTATTATTCAGATCCCGCTTCAATAACAGAAAGGTTGAGATGCTTAGCATATGGTCCAAGTTTCCATGTTTTTTCTTATAGCGCATACGCGATTAATGGATACACATTTTATACCAAAGAACAAGATGATAAAAGTACTATGCAGAATAGTGGTGTCACCGTGGTAGCTGAAGCAATGCACATATCAAGTGTGAAGGACTTAAATCCCAAATTTGCAAATCTGTCGTATTTTGGTGTTATCGAGCGCATTTGGGTGTTTGATTATGAGAAGTTTCAGATTCCTATATTTGGTTGCAAGTGGGTTGAAAATAATAACGGCATTCGAACGGATAAGTCAGGATTTTTGCAAGTAGATCTTAATAGGGTGGGATACAAAGATGAGTCTTTTATTCTAGCCTCTCAAGCTAGACAAGTGTTCTATGTCAATGATCCGAAAAGTACGAAATGGTTTATAGTTCTTTTTTCCAACAAAGTAATTGATGAAAACACTGGAGATCAAGGTGATATTGATGTTGAGATTGAATCGTTTACCAGAAATGATCAAGATGAGAATATTATATCAAATGATTCATATATTAGAAATGATCATAATGAGGGTATTTGGATCAATCCAACCGTCCGTGTTGTTAAGAGACATGTAGAACATATTCCAACCAAGAAAAGAAAGAGAACTTAGTGAAAAAGGTACAGGTCAAATGATTTTAATTGTTTTCTTTATTACAGGTAAAATGGCTTTTATGATTTTAATTGTTTTTATATTTGTCATCTGATTTTAATTGTTTTCTTTATTACAGGTAAAATGGCTATTATGAAGTCAATCATTCGTGCAAGGGGCAAGGGATACTTGAAAGTATCAATTGATATTTGTTTAGATGGAGATGTTCCATTGTCGTCAAGCCTCATTCGCGTAGATGATGATGCTGGATATTTGAAAGTATCCCTCTACGACAATGGAACATGTCCATCTAAACAAATATCAATTCTATCTTCAAAAGATAAGGGACCAAAAATATAAGGGGATTACGCAGCAAATCGAGTCAGTTGCATAAAAAAAAAGGTATAAACACAATTATATGATATTTATGCATAGAAAATGTTAATTCTTGATCTTATACTTCACCTAACTAATTTTATGATATTTTAGGTTCATGCTATTGATATTGAACAAAAAGAGGTTGTTGCTAAGAAGACTGCTGCTAGCAAAAAAAACATACATCTCAGAGATGCTTTTGCTACTTAGTTTTATTTCTTTTTAAGTTATGAATTGGTTGTATATTTAGAATCTTTAGAAGTTAAACGATTATATATCAGTGGATTGTTGTATATGTATGGATTGTTGTATATAAGGCTTGTTGAATGCAATGTGTGAAAAAGGGCTTCAAATTATACAGTTTTGGGTGTACTGCTTCAATATACAGGTTGTCTAAAATAAATAAAAAATATAGCGCTTTTAAAAAAAAAAAAATTAAATAACCACCCACTTTAGAGGGCGCTTTCCAAAATAAGCGCCCTCTAAACCCTTTAAATTTCCACTTTAGAGGGCGCTTTACAGTAAAAGCGCCCTCTAAACCCTTAAAAGTTTCCACTTTAGAGGGCGTTTTCCAGTAAAAGCGCCCTCTAAACCCTTAAAAGTTTCCACTTTAGAGGGCGCTTTCTTTAAAAAGTGCCCTCTAAAGTTGCCCTTAAAGGGCTTAAAGAGCCACTTTATAGAGCGCTTTCACCAGGAAAAAAAGCGATGTCTTTACCTATGCCAGCGCCAGATTAGAGGGCGCTTTAAAGCGCTGTTATAGGCCAAAAAAAAGCGCCCTCTTTTCCCTTATTTGGCGTAGTGAGGGTTAAAATTGGGGTCTTACAGATGCCCCTATTTAAGGTCATTCTAGCCGGAGAAGTGAAGGTTAAAATCTTCGTCTCGACGAGGTAGAATGGGCTTAAATAAATAACAAAGAGACGAATTTTGGTCCCTAAGAGACCTCATGATGCAAATGTATGTATGCAAAAGTTAATACTCTATGGGGATATATATCCACAAAGGAAAAAAGAAATCAAGAGAAAATAAAAAAATCCAAAGGAGTAATACACTCACTAGGGAGACAGAGACTCTGAGGGGAGTAAAGGGTAAAAATGCGTGAGCAGGTCACGACTTGAAACTTGTTGGGAGACACGAAGGGATTCTATGAAAATAAATCAATGGAAAGACTCGAGCTGACGCAGAGATGCATGTATTGGGGAATATGACAATACAACAAACTATCCGCAAAGGATACTTCGGATAAAATCCAGACTCGGATGGGGAATATCCAGAAAGGGATTCAGCCGAGGAAGAAACAATGAGATATTACCGGTTACTGGGTAATAAGCTCGAAGAGACATGTGATCAAAACACCGGTATAAGGGTGAAAAGGTCATATGCTCGGGGAGAAAGAATATCTAAGACCGGTATGAAGGTGGGAGATATCGATCGTCCGAACATCTGAGGAAAACCTAAAAGGTACGTTTCAACTCAGGAAAATCTGACTCCACAAGGGACAAAAAGTCATAATAGGGAGCAGAAAGGAAGGAACACCAGGGATACCGGTTACTGGGCATATAATAGGTGACCAACCAGGCGTGAATTGGGGAGTATTTCTAAGACACTCTGTCGCATCGCGCGAAAAACCGGCGGGAAAACAAGAACAACAGAGCCGCCACCGTGCGTTATTTATCCCAAAAGAGGGAAAGGAAACGCTCAGAGTAAACCTAGGAAAGAACATGGTCTCGCGACCAAAGAGAATGGGTTCGGGAGTCGGTTATGCGAAGGGAAGGTATTAGCACCCCTACGCATCCGTAGTACTCTACGGGATCCACGCACAAAAGGAAGGATAAATTGGTTGCTAAACACTGCTCAAGCACACGCACACTGGCTGAAAAGAGACAAAAGAAACTGACTGAAACTGACTCGGCAGGATGTCGTATCCTGGGCCTACTTAGTCTATCAGGCATAGACATCAGAGTCGAAGTAGTTCGGACTGGGGAAACGACACATGCTCGCTAGGATATCGCATCCTATGCATACGTATCTTCTCGGACGAGAGAAGAATCAGAGCATTCGTAGCTCGGCTGACGCGCACACAAACAAACACAAATAGGCAAACGTGGAGCCCGACTGCCAATCACTGGACTTATGTCAGCATCCGAACCTAAACACACACAAGAAGGCAAACATGGAGCCTGAATGCCAATTGCTGGACTTACATTGACATCCGAACCTAAACACACACAACAGACAAATAGGGAGTCTGGGACTCAGCCTATAACTGTCAGACAACACACACCAAAAAAAGAAAAGGGCGCCCGGAGAGATCAGCTCAATCTCCTGCCTACATACTTCATCTGGTATGAAGATCAGGGCGATGTAGTTCCCCTACGCAGGGACAAAGGATCTAGCCTAACCAGATAACAGAGGGAGACACAACACTAGGGAGACTACGACTCGAGCCTAGATGTTGTCATGCAAAGTCAACCCTAAGTTAAGGTTTCTAGCTAACTGGCACAAGGAGCCAGCCTATCCTAACCAAGACTTGCACAGGAAGCAAGGGTCTCGATTGCAACTAGGGCAAGAGAAAGGGGAGGTCTCAATCGCAACGAGGGCGAGAGAAAAGAATTAGTGTTAGTTGTTAGTCAAACTCGGCAAGACATCGCGTCTCGTGCCTACGTATCTCACCTGAACATGAGAATCAGAGTTGCCGTAGTTCGGCCAAACAGCTCTAAACATGGCTCACACAGGGAGCAAGCCACACAGACTTGACTTTGCACAAGGGCAAGTCAAGCACAACCTAACTTGCACAGGAAGCAAGTCTAAACTAATCCTATCTTGCACAGGAAGCAAGTCAAACAATCCTATCTTGCACCGATAGCAAGTCAAACAATCCTATCTTGCACAGGAAGCAAGTCAAACAATCCTATCTTGCACAGGAAGCAAGTCAAACAATCCTACAAGCACCGATAGCACACGCTATACACAAACAAGTGGCTCAAACAAGGGTTAGGTTTTAGTCAAGGGGTCATATCAACCTCGACAAACAAACCTCTGGAATGGGGTGAGGATGCTCTTAACCTTGCCATTGAGAGACTAAGGTGAAGCAGATGAAAGGTGAGTGAAGATAAGACTTCACAGCTCTTATCCCTGACCTGGGAGAGCTCAAGACAAGAATGTGTGGGTTCAGAAAGTGGGAACCCTTCTACACATCAAAACTGACTCAACTGTGCAATTGCACAAGATCTTGGGTTTGTATCTGCAATGCATCAACACAGTGGTGTGAGCAAAGCAGATGACACACTGAATAGTGGGGGATAGATTGCATATCCCTACCTTCCACCAATTGCCTCTTCGCTTAGGAGGTCTTTGACTCTATGCAAGGACAAAGTTAAACATCCACAAACATTGCCTCTTAAGGAGGGCTTCAGACAGTTGCCTGGCCAAGTAACGGGCCAGGTCTTCCAGACTACATGAAGATAAAGAGACATACCTCAATGCAAATTGCTTATACAAGCAAAGCAAAGCAAAAAGTTCACAAGGAACTAAGCAACTAAAGCACCTGAAACAGTCAAGCAGATGTTAGTAGGCAACTTCAAACAACATAAACAGAAACAGACACCAACAGTCAATTAGAGGCACATGGATGTGCAAGGCACAAGGCTATGTGAGCCAAGCCACCTACAAAACAAGGAGGTTAGACAACAATATTCAAGCAAGCTCAGTCAAAAGAATTGGTCTCAATGGCCATTTGATGGTCAACCTGAAAACACAAACTCAAAGGTGAGTAACAGGACCACTAGGGCAAGCCTAGGGTCAAAAGTGAATAAGAATGTCCAAACAGCAAGGGGTAAGTATCCAAAATCATGTTCAAACCACTAGGAAACACAAACAATTGGATTCACACTCATATCAATCATCATCATCATTTCATGAACCATTTAGGTCAAAGCATGGCAAACAGAAGCTCACAGAAGTCAACAGCAAGACTTGCATCAAAAGCAATCTAAACATTTTCCAAAAATCATCAAATAAATCATGATCAAACCTAACACATAGCATGGTAAGCATGTCAAATTTCATCCCATTTGGACAAGTGGAAGGCAGTCAATGAAAATCGGAAAGTCAAAGCAAATTTGAACATGCTCAATGAAGTCAACCAATCATGCATCAACTTAGAAAAATCATAAGTCAAGAGTGGTGTATGATAAATGAATGGGATCAAAACCATGGCAAAGATGAGGATGTCTAGTTATCTCATGCAAAATTTCATGTCCATCTAATAAAGTATGAGAATTTCACAAATGAAATGGGAGCAAGTGTCACACAAGGTCAACATTTGACTAGGCAGGGAAGAAAAATCTCAAACAAATGGAAAATAGTTCAATTAAATCCAAGAAAATTCACAAGTCAACTAGACATACAAGAGTAGGCTCATGCAAAATTTCAATCCATTTGGAGGTCAAGAAGCATAGCAATGAAAATCATGAAGTTGGTCATCAATGGTGTGACACAAATTGTCACACCCTAATTCAAAAAATCATAACTATCAAACCACAAATGATAAATTCACAAACTTTATACCAAAATCACCATGAGTGTGTCTAGTTTAAGCACAAAAAATTTGGGAGCCATTGGATACATTCTCATCATTTCACAATTGGTTTGGCAAAGTGTACAAAATTTGGTCACATGTCACAAACCCTAAGGCCATTTAAAAACCACTCATCCAAAAATTCTGGAAAAATAATGATAAAAAAGTAGAGATCATGATGAACACAACACAAAAAATCCCATTCAATTTGGGTCAAAAATGAGCAAGTTATGAATTTTGGAAGATTGATGAAATAATTGAAGAAATAAATTGGAATAAAATTGAAAGAATGGCATTTTTGTAAATAACCCTGTCACTTATCAAAACGACCGTGTTTTGGTCCAGAAAATGAAATATTTTCATTGGCTCGTGGGGGGATGGTACAGTAACAGCATACAAAACACGTTCAAATGCAGAAAATCTGGGCTTCTAGGGTTTGTGAACAGTGCTTCATCCCTCCCAAAATCGAATTTCCCAATTTCCCCCAAAAATGTCAATTGATTACACCATTGTAAACATTAAACAACACACAACAACATCCTAACATTGGTTTTCATTAATTTGAACTACACAACAAGAAATCGATGGAAACATTTTCAAGTATCAAGCTTCATTTCATCACATCTTCATAATAACTCAACCATTTTCAAAAAGGAAAGCATCATGACACTCAGCATCGAAAGACCTTTCCAAAGTATATGTCAATTTGAGAAAATGGGAGGGTCGAATCCATACCTTTTTTGAAGGGCAGTTTGTGTTCTTGATGTTGTTTGATATTATTGAAGTGCAACAGTTGCTCCTTAGGGTCCTAGATGATGAATGATGAAAGTTGTTTGACTTGTGTAGATTGAAATGGTCTCAAACTTGGATTGCCATGGAAGTCACTTCTTTAAAACAATGCAAGAACCAATGCTTCCAAGTGTGAAAAATGTGATTGCAATGGTTCACAATGTTGCCTTGATGATGAACCAACAAAAACAAGGTCAAGGTGTTTGGAGTTTGTGGACTGACAAATGAAAAAAGTGTCAAGGTGTGGTTCTGAGAGCACAATGTTTTTAGGCTATGTTGGATGATGCTATCATGGTTCCAAAGTGTGAAATGGTGGTGAAAATGGCCAGGTCTAGGTTTTGGAAGCTTGACTGATTGTTTGAAGAGGCAAGCAAAGTGAGGTTTTGAGTGAATGATGGCCAAGACTTTTGTTATGGTGTGGCTAGGTCGTGTTATGTTGGTTACTAGCAGGTCTCAGGTTTGGTTCTATTGCAGTTGCTGCAGTTGGACAGAAAATGTGTTTGGTCATTGTCACCAACCAGGCCAGGTTCATAGAGACTTTTGGTCAGGAAATTGGGAAGTGCAAAAGCAAAGTGTAATCTTGGAATGAGTGAACCAATGCAATGTTGGTTGGATGATGTTAGTGTGTTTGTCTATGACAGGAAATGCATTTGATGCTTGTCACAAGCCAGGCCAAGTTATTGTGTTTGGACAGAAGAATGCAAAATGGCCAAGGTGAATCAAGATTTTCTGCTGCAGAGTTATGTTGGTCTTTTTGGGGTTATTGAGTTTTGACAGCTTTTTTCACATCTGCCAATAGCAAGGTCAATGAAAGATTGGTTGGCTTTAGTCCTGGGCATGGTTTTGTTCTTATGAGTTGTGACAGAATTTTTGAAATGCCAAAGCCAGAATCAAAATTGAGTGAAGGTAGTTTTCTTTGCTGGTTTGGATGTTGGCTGCCAGGCTTGCTTTGATGAATAGATGGTCAAAGCAATGCAAGGCTAGGTTTAGTTCATTGTGAGTTTTTTGTTTTGACAGCAAGTGATAAATGCCAATGAATGAGTTTTGGAAGAGGGATGAAGTTGGTTTTCCATGTGGCTGCAATTCTGAGTTTGCTCATGACAGAAAAGAAAGGCTTTACCCTGTTGTCATGTGGTGCTGTTTAGTGAGGTTTGGCCATGACAGGAAAATGAGGGAGGGTATGCTGTTTTATGTTGCTTGTGGTTTAGAACTGAATTTGCAATTTTGTCCAAAATGTCAAATGAGGGAAAGTGAGGATTTTAGCATGGGTTAATCCTGTATTGCAATGTCTTTTTTGATGCTTTTGTGTTTTTGGACAGACCAAAACAAATGCAAATAGCAGGGTCCCCTTTTTTAGGATGTGAGCAACATGAATTTCAATATGCCAATCTCTTTTTGATGGATGCTAGTTGGTCATGTGTTTGTTGGTTTGTTGGCAGAAAGATAGCAAAGGGGGGCCAGGTTGGTTCCATGATTTTCTGCTGCAATATGTTACTCATGACAGGAAAAAAAAGAGATGGAAAGCCATGCTGTTACTGTTTGGTTTTGACAGAAAATCATGGGCAAAAAATCTGCAATGTGATGTGGTACAAGTATGGTTCATGAATTGGATTTGTTGTAAACATGTCCTTTTGCCAATGTTCAAGTAAACTAGTAAGGCCATATGTACTTGTTGGTTATTTGGCTGCATAATGAGGCTCACCATGACAGAAAAATTGCTGCATAATTGCTGTCCTTTTGAGGTGCAAGGCAAGGCATGGTGGAAGCATAGACAAGTATGGTGAAATTGTACCTTTCTTACAATTCAAGCAACCAAGCAATGGCCTTATGTACTGCATATTTTGACTTTGCAAACACATTCTAAATGACATTTATGAGCTGTCCCAATTGGCCAAATGTTGAAAAAATGTTTAAATCAAAAAGTCAACTCTTGGTCAAACTTACATTTAAATGAAAAAGGTCAAAATATGCCATTTTGATTGGTGAAGTTTTGGCACATGAAATTTATATTTTTGGAAAGAGGGGATCAAATGTGACTTGTAGGAAAAAACCCCACCAAAATTGGCCAAACGGTTTGGGAGATATGGCCCTTTGAAGTTCAAGATTTTCTGAAATCGATTCGATCATAACTTGCCAACCACACATGGGAATTGAGAGTTCTAGGACTTTTTGGAAATGGGAGAACAAGATCTTCAACTTTCATGTTGGGCAAAAATTCATTTGAGGCTTGTATCAAAATGTAGGTTTGAGGATCAAGACTTTCCATTTATGGCAGGTTTCAGTTACAGGCCCAGTTTCCATTTTGGGAAATTCATGATCTGGCTTCAAATTCCTCCATGATGGTGTTTGGCATGATATATGATGACTATTTGGACATGAATGAACTCTCACAAACCAATTCCAATCATCCAATCACTGATTAAACAGACAGTTGACCAACAGTTGACTTTTAGGGTTTCTGACTGATTATGCATTGACTGATGAATTCCAAACCCTAATTCCTCGAGAACTTGACTTCGAATGATGTCCCAAGACATATGAACTCTTGATTATTGATCATGGTGCCCAAATTCCACAAGAATGACCACCATCCACTGCTTTGACTGACAGTTGACTTTCTAGGGTTTTTGACTGTCTGTGTATGAACTGATGATCTCCAAGTCTTCAACCCTTGACCAAAATACTTCAAATAGACCTCCAAGCCATGTGAACTTGTTGGGCAAACCCCAAGGCCTTGGTCCAGTGAGAAATTCCTTTGCTTGCTTGACTGACTGATCTCCTGATCAGTTTGACCCAATTCCTTGATTGGCTTGCACTTGAGGCAAATGAAGCAATGCAAATGTTATGCAATGGACCATGATATGCTATGACCTAATATGAAAATGTATGTATAATGGTAGGTGCAAATTTGAGGTGCTACAGCTGCCCCTATTCAATCAGCTGGGAACCCGAACGGATGATAGCAACGGCTGTCAGACTTTCAGGGTAAACAGGGATTGAATACCAAAGAACCGTAGAATTTGCACAGTACTGGATATGACACAAAAGAACCACGTCATTTACCGATGACAAACTGCATGACAGCTTCAAAAAAGCAAAACCATTTACCGATGGTTGGAGAACTGGAAACTTGATATTTACCGATATCAACTTCAGCACGACCATTTACCGATGGCGGCTGGGGAAAACAAACTTCTGAAAAGCAAAACCATTTACCGATGGTTAAAACTGGGACCTTGATATTTACCGATATCAACTTCAGCACGACCATTTACCGATGGCTGCTGGGAAACAGATTTTGATGAGCAGAACCATTTACCGATGGTTAGAACTTGATATTTACCGATATCAACTTCAGCCAGACCATTTACCGATGGCTGCTGGGAAACAGATTTTGAAAAGCGAAACCATTTACCGATGGTTAGAACTTGATATTTACCGATATCAACTTCAGCCAGACCATTTACCGATGGCTGCTGGGAAACAGATTTTGAAAAGCGAAACCATTTACCGATGGTTAGAACTTGATATTTACCGATATCAACTTCAGCCAGACCATTTACCGATGGCTGCTGGGAAACAGATTTGATGTAGAAAGGAAGCCAGACCATTTACCGATGGTGGCTTTAAAGAAACTCGGCATTTACCGATGTCAACCCTAGCAAGACCATTTACCGATGGCATGCTGCAACTGGGAATTCGATATTTACCGATATCGAAGAAAACTGGGCCATTTACCGATGGCGTCTCCACTCGGGGAGGAACAAACTCTTTGTGGTGATACCAGACAAGACGCTTGCCGACGACTTCTGGGGATTTTTGATTTTATTGACCAGACATTTACCGATGACTGGGATGAGACTCGATGTTTACCGACATCGAAAGATGATGTTTACCGACATCAAAAGAAATGACCAGACATTTACCGATGACTGGGATGAGACTCGATGTTTACCGACATCGAAAGATGATGTTTACCGACATCAAAAGAAATGACCAGACATTTACCGATGACTGGGTGAGAAATTTATTGGGGAGATACAAATATTTGCAACTGGAAAACAGATAGGACATTTACAGATGACTCTACTGGGGATTTCTAGCTGGGGATCATCAGACATTTACCGATGACTGAGGAAAAGACTCGATGTTTACCGACATCGAAAGATGATGTTTACCGACATCAAAAAATGACCAGACATTTACCGATGACTGGGGAGAAGACTCGATGTTTACAGACACCGAAACAATGGTGTTTACCGACACCAAACATGATGACCAGACATTTACTGATGACTGGAGAGAATACTCGATGTTTACAGACATCGAAACAATAGTGTTTACTGACACCAAAAATGATGACCAGACATTTACTGATGACTGGAGAATACTTGATGTTTACCGACATCGAAAGATGATGTTTACCGACATCAAAAAGAGAAGACACACGCGGGTGCTGACATGACACCTACTGGTATCATAAGAACGACATCTTAGATATGTCAAGGCAAGGTTGACCACTTGCTGGGGGTCTCACTGAGGAGAAACAAACTTTCTGTCACCATCGGGTGAGGAAATAAACCTCTGTCACCATCGGGTGAGGAAATAAACCTCTGTCACCATCGGGTGAGGAAATAAACCTCTGTGGGGATAAACAATTCTGAATGCTGTCAAGAGCAACTGTAGCAGTCTTGCTGTGCTGATGTTGAATGAAATGATCCGCCTCTGCCGGGGATACGGTCTGGTGAAGTTAACACATGAATGCATATGTTTGAATTTTTCTATGGCGTAATGCTCCATATTGAATGGGAATGCTACGCAATTTTTGAGGATGCGATGATTACTACATGCAAAATGCGAATGAACCCTGGCTAGGGAGCCGAAACGATCAGATACTCTGACTCTGTGGGGAGACTCCTCTTGGGGAAATACTCTGCGGGGAACTCTGCTTGAGGAATGGTAAAGCGACTTCACACTCATGTTGAAGAATAGCACTGCTGCTGGGGAAAGATAAACTCCGCCGGGGATATCCTTCAGTCCACAAGTAGGATAAACGTTGGAGATAAATTTCAGTGAACCTGCCTCACTCGGGGAGGAAATCGGCAAATACAGGCCTGCTGGGGATAGGCAATCCTTAGATCTGTTGGGGAATAGAAGGCACTATCCGCGGATGTCTCTGCAGGGGAACATAGCTCTGGTAGCTTCCAAACTTGCTTGGGGAAAATATCTGTTGAGGAAACGTCCTCACAGATGCCAATCTGAAACAAACAGCACAACAAAATGCCCCCAGGGGGTACATGGACAAGATACGCTCAAGTGTCCTCAACATTCAAAATGATTTTCAAATGTTTTATCATTCTGCACATTGTTGTGTAGCCTTCATGTTTTTTATATGCAATGCTTATCAAGAATTCGGACATTTTTGCAAACAAAACAGTAAAAGTAAAAACAAAAGAGCTATTTATCTGAATAACGACTTTTATTGATTGAAAATGTGCCTGAAGAGGCAAATACATCGGGAAGCAATTCCTAGAAAGAGGTAATTGCGCACAAAAAAGGAAAAAAATCTATCCTAATGGCAATGTGAACACGGCATCCACTATTTCCCAATTCTGTTATAACTCACAGATCATCAGTTTTCCTCCCAACTCCTTGCTTTCTGAGAAGAATGACTGGACAGATCACATCTTTCGAGATGGCAGATGATAAAGCTTGATGAAGTACAGACAACTCAGACTGTAGTCTTCGCTTTAATCCCTAACTTTTGCCTGGATCGCCCTTTCGGGTTTTCAATCCACCGGGATACCCATTTTTGCCTAAGCCGCCCTTGCGGGTTTTCGACTTACCGGGTGTACAATTCTTTTCATTTTATCCCTAATTTTTGCCCGAACCTTTTCTTTCTGGTTTTTTGGTTCGTCGGGATGCCCATTTTTTGCCTGGACTCTTTTATTATTTTTTTTTTGTCCAGCGGGTCAATTTATGCGAAGTATCTTTTGACTACATCTGAGTTGACAGGAGACGGAAAGTCTTCACCATCCATAGTTGTAAGCATCAAGGCTCCACCGGAGAAGACCTTCTTCACAACATACGGGCCTTCATAATTAGGAGTCCACTTGCCCCTGTTATCTGTACCGGGAGGGAGGATCCTCTTCAAAACTAGATCACCGATCTGATAGCTTCGAGGACGCACTTTCTGATCAAAGGCTCGCTTCATCCTTCTCTGATACAACTGTCCATGACATACAGCTGCTAACCGTCTTTCTTCGATAAGGCTTAACTCATTAAACCTCGTTCGAATCCACTCGGCTTCGTCCAGCTTGACATCTAAGAGTACCCTCAGAGAAGGGATCTCCACTTCAACAGGTAGGACTGCTTCCATACCATACACAAGGGAGTAAGGGGTTGCCCCGGTCGACGTACGTACTGAGGTACGGTACCCATGCAAAGCGAAAGGCAGCATCTCATGCCAATCCTTGTACGTAACGACCATCTTCTGCACAATCTTCTTGATATTCTTGTTTGCTGCTTCTACAGCACCATTCATCTTTGGTCTGTAAGGAGAAGAATTGTGATGTTCAATCTTGAAATCTTTACAAAGCTCTTTCATCATCTTGTTGTTGAGATTCGAACCATTGTCGGTGATGATTCTCTCAGGAACTCCATAACGACAGATGATCTCTTTCTTGATGAACCGGGTAACCACTTGTTTGGTAACGTTAGCATAGGAAGCTGCTTCCACCCACTTGGTGAAGTAATCAATCGCAACCAAGATGAAGCGATGTCCGTTCGAAGCAGTAGGCTCAATCTTCCCAATCATATCAATGCCCCACATGGCAAACGGCCAAGGCGAATTCATGATATTCAGAGGGCTTGGTGGTACATGCACCTTATCAGCATAGATTTGACACTTATGACACTTCCGAGCATACTTGAAGCAATCGGATTCCATAGTCATCCAGTAATAACCCGCTCTCAACAATTTCTTAGCCATTGCATGTCCGCCGGCATGAGTACCGAAGGAACCTTCATGAACTTCCTGCATTAACATGTCCGCCTCGGGTCTGTCCACGCATCTGAGCAAGACCATGTCAAAGTTTCTTTTATACAGCACATCATCCTGATTCAGATAGAAGCTTCCAGCTAGCCTCCTCAGGGTTTTCTTGTCATTCTTCGACGCACCTTCAGGATACTCCTGAGTCTTGAGGAAATTCTTGATGTCATAATACCACGGCTTCTCATCAATCACAACAGACTCGGCTGCAAACACATACGCAGGCCTCTCAAGTCGATTCACCGCAACATGTGGCACATGATTCCACCAATGAACTTTGATCATGGACGACAAAGTAGCCAAGGCATCAGCCATCTGATTCTCATCCCGGGGGACATGATACAACTTCACCTTCTTGAAGAACGTCAGTATTCTTCTGGTGTAATCTCTATACGGAATCAAATGCGGCTGATTCGTATTCCAATCTCCATTGACTTGATTGACCACTAGGGCAGAATCTCCGAAAATGTCAAGCGTTTTGATCCTCAGATCAATGGCTTCTTCTATCCCCATGATACAAGCCTCATACTCAGCTTCGTTGTTGGTGACGTCAAACGTCAATCTGGCAGAAAAAGGTATATGAGCACCTTTAGGATTGATCAGCACTGCCCCAACACCGTTACCGTTCATATTCACAGCCCCATCAAACATCAGTGTCCATTTGTCATCCGGGTCCGGTCCTTCCTCGACAAGAGGCTCTTCGCAATCTTTCATCTTAAGATACATGATGTCTTCGTCAGGGAATTCGAACATCATAGGCTGATAATCTTCAATCGGTTGTTCGGCAAGGTAATCTGACAGAATACTACCCTTGATGGCCTTCTGAGACGTGTACTGAATGTCATACTCTGTTAAGATCATCTGCCAACGGGCAACACGTCCGGTGAGAGCTGGTTTCTCAAAGATGTATTTCACTGGATCCATCTTAGAAATCAACAAGGTAGTATGGTTCAACATATACTGTCTTAGTCGGCGAGCAGCCCAGGCCAAAGCACAGCAAGTTTTCTCGAGCAGTGAATATCTTGTTTCACAGTCGGTAAACTTTTGGCTAAGGTAGTATATGGCATGCTCTTTTCGACCAGACTCGTCATGCTGTCCCAATACACACCCCATCGAGTTCTCAGTCACTGACAGATACATTATCAGAGGTCTCCCTGGAACTGGAGGTATAAGGATTGGAGGTTTCTGTAAATACTCTTTTATCTTGTCAAAAGCTTTCTGACAGTCATCATTCCACTTGATTGCCTGATTCTTTCTGAGTAGTTTGAAAATTGGTTCGCATGTGGCAGTTAGGTGAGATATGAACCTTGCAATGTAGTTCAACCTCCCTAAAAACCCACGGACTTGCTTCTCCGTTTTCGGTTCAGGCATCTCTTGAATAGCTTTGACTTTTGCTGGATCAACCTCAATCCCTTTCTCACTGACAATGAAGCCTAAAAGCTTCCCTGATCTCACTCCAAACGTACACTTGTTCGGATTCAGCCTCAGCTTGAACTTTCTCAACCGGTCAAACAGCTTCTGCAAATTAACCAGGTGCTCCTCTTCTGTCTGCGACTTCGCAATCATATCATCTATGTACACTTCGATTTCTTTGTGCATCATGTCGTGAAAGAGAGTCGTCATTGCCCTCTGATAGGTAGCACCAGCATTCTTCAGCCCAAATGGCATCACCTTATAGCAAAACGTGCCCCAAGGTGTAATGAATGTCGTCTTTTCCATGTCCTCTGGCGCCATCTTGATCTGATTATACCCAGAAAAACCATCCATGAAAGAGAATACCGAGGATTGAGCCGTATTATCAACCAATACATCAATGTGAGGTAATGGGAAATCATCTTTCGGACTCGCTCTATTCAAATCCCGGTAATCGACACACATTCTAACTTTACCATCCTTCTTCGGCACAGGAACGATGTTGGCCACCCACGGTGGATAACTGGTAACAGCCAGAAAACCTGCATCCCACTGCTTCTGAACCTCTTCTTTGATCTTAGTTGCCATGTCAGGACTCGTTCTACGAAGCTTCTGCTTGACCGAAGGACATCCTTCCCTAAGAGGTAATCGATGCATCACAATGTCTGTATCTAAACCAGGCATATCTTGATACGACCAGGCGAACACTTCCACATATTCTCTCAGCATCTCAATCAGCCTCCTCTTGACAGAGTCCTCTAAAGCAGCCCCAATCTTGATTTCTCTTTTGGCGTCCTCAGTACCCAAATTAATAGTTTCCAACTCCTCCTGATGAGGTTGGATGACCCTTTCCTCCTGCTTCAGCAATCTGGCCAATTCTGCAGGGAGTTCACAGTCTTCCTCACTCTCCTCTTCAGCTTGGTAGATGGGATTATCGAAATCATACTGAGCCATAACAGAACTGTTCATAGTGAATGCCATGAGATCGCTTCTGCATGTTTAATGCTTTGTTTTTAGAAAAAGAGTTCAAGAAGTCACAAAAATAAAAAAACATTGCCATTTTTATTGTTTTGAAAAAAAGTGAAAACAGAAAACATAGAAAAACAGGGATCACAAAATTTGTTCAAAAAATGTCCTTCATTAATGATAATCATTAAAACATGATGAGGCCCTACAAAATGAATCACTACGCCTTGGGCAGAACGTAGGATTTTCATGCAAAATGACAAAACAAAAGAAAATTATTCTGTCAGAAGAGTAACTTGAACCACTTCTTCAGCCGTCCAGTTGTTGATAGACCCCCCTGGTGCACACGGGCGAACCCAGTTGTCCAAATCACAATTGCTGTCACAGTCTTCACTACTGGTTGCGGAGACGTCACCATGATTCATCAGCCCAGCGCTGGTAAAGGTACTCGGACCCGCTTGACCATTCTGCTCTGCTCGGAGAGGCTCATAACCAACGCCAAATTTGTCTTCTTTAATCGGCAAATCCACCATCTTGCCCCAGCCTTCAGTTTTGCCAGAATCAACGACCTCCTTAGCCTGCTTGTAAGAAGTAATTGAAACACCCGGCTTCCTCTGCTCAGCGTACGCCACTTTCTCAAGAGCCACAGTCTCAAACGCCTGGCATAAGGTTTCGTGGATCTCGCCATCCACCTCAACATATTTGAACGAGGATAGATGACTCACCAGAATCTCTTCTTCACCGCACACAGTCACAATCTGACCGTTCCAGACATACTTGAGCTTTTGATGGAGAGTCGACGAGACTGCCCCTGCTGCATGAATCCATGGACGCCCCAACAAACAACTATAGGCAGGCTGGATGTCCATAACATAGAAGATGATATCGAATACCTCAGGACCTATCTTCACAGGCAAGGTAACTTCTCCACACACAGAACGTTTGGAACCGTCGAAAGCACGAACGATCAGGTCACTGGGATTAAGCACAAACCCTTCCGCATCAATCTTCCTCAGAATCTGCTTAGGCAACACATTCAGCGACGACCCGGTGTCTACCAATACGTGAGACAACGCTGCCCCCTTGCACTCCATGGTGATGTGCAAGGCTTTGTTATGGTTTCGCCCTTCAAGCGGTAAGTCCAGGTTGGTGAAACCCACACCATGTCTGGTGCTCACATTGGCCATCACACCCTCCAGTTGATTGACAGAAATCTCCTGAGGCACGTAAGCCAGATTCAACATCTTCAGCAAGGCATTACGGTGTGCCTCAGAGCACATCAACAGTGAAAGTATAGAAATCTTGGACGGAGTTTGATTCAACTGATCTACAATCTTGTAGTCACTCTTCTTGATTATCTTCATAAACTCCTCCACGTCCTTCTCGAATGTCCCCTCGGGCGCTTCTTTCTGGACAAGCTCTTCCTCAACCACAGCTTGCTTACCCTTTGCTTTGGCGAGAGCTTCAGCATTATTGTCCCTCAAAGGCTGCGGTGCGAACAGACGACCGCTTCTGGTAAAACCTCCTGGACCCCCTACATTATCCACAGCCGGACCAACAGTTGCAGGAACTCTATTCGGTAAACCAATTGTCACTGGAGTTTGATTCACTGGTTTTGTCTGACTTTCAGCCCTTCTGTAACTGCGGTGAGCATTATCATACTTCCACGGCACGGCTTTACTATTCTCAACAGCCCTTCTTCCAGATGCAGCGGTAGTAGTTGGAACACTGATGGTTACAGGCACGGGAATGGTAACTGGGGTACCATTTGCTGCAGATGCACTGACGACCCTTTGTCCACGTTCTTCAGACGGTTTAAAGTAAATGGTGATAGTTGACGCTGTTCCACGATCTTTTACAGCCCTACTGAATTGCAAACAACCTTCATCCATCATACCCTGGATACCGGTCCTCAACTGGTCGCAACCATTCTCAGATTCTGCACAGCCCAAACAATCTTCATCACAGCCCGGGTAGACACCCCCATTCAGCAGACGACCCTTCACAACTAGCAGAGAAGTCTGAACATCATCAACATTAACAACCAGATCTTCAGCTTCTTTCCCCTCAATGTTGTTCACTCTATGCCCACCATGCTGAGGCATAGGGTTGTTTACGACGTTAGGCACTGGTGCGAAGTTGATTGCCTTGGCATCGATCAAATCTTGAACCTTGTGCTGGAGAGCTCGACACTTCTCAGTATGGTGGCCTGGTGCCCCAGAGTGAAAGTCACATCTAACATTAGCATCATAGCCAGGAGGCAGCACTGTTGGAGTAGCCATCGTACGCAGCTCTACAAACCCTAACCGGAGTAGTTCGGGTAGTAACTCTGCGTAGGACATGGGCAGAGGATCAAATCTTCTATCAGCCTGTAACTTCTGCCTAGGCTGGAAAGGACGCTGCTGTTGTTGTTGTTGTGGTTGTTGAACTCTTTGTTGTTGTTGCTGACGAGGTTGAGGTGCCGGAATGGTTACTGCAGCAGCTTGACGGTATTCAATTCTGTTCTGATCTCTGTGGTGTTGAACAGCATTAGTTTCACCCTCTCTTCGACGAGGTACCCCAGCAAACGGCTTCTTAGAAGAAGAGGAACCAGCATCTTGAATCTTCCCAGTTTTGATCAAACTCTCAGTCCTCTCTCCACAAATGACAACATCAGAAAAACTACCGAATGGGCAGCTCCCCATCCGGTCCATAAACACACCTTGAAGAGTACCGATGAACATATCTGTCAACTCCCTCTCCAGCATAGGGGGTTGAACTCTAGCAGCCAGTTCACGCCACCTCTGAGCATACTCCTTGAAGCTCTCTCCGGATTTCTGACATAGACTCTGCAGCTGAGTCCGGCTAGGCGCCATGTCCATGTTATGCTTATATTGCCTCAAGAAAGCTTCACCCAGATCTCTCCAGCAGCGGATCGAATCTCTCTTCAATTCCATGTACCAGTCCAAAGAAGCCCCAGATAGACTATCTTGGAAAAAATACATCCACATCTTTTCATCATCAGTATACGCAGAGATCTTTCGATAATAAGCCTGCACATGGGTGCGAGGGCAAGAAGTACCGTTGTATTTGTCGAAGGACGGTGCTTTGAACTTGTGAGGAATTCTCAAACCTTCAACCAATCCCATATTAGTAACATCAAAACCGAGAGAATTTTGACTTTCCATAGCACGGATTTTTTCAGCAAGAGCCTCAACTTTACGGTCCCTCTCATTAACCCTTCCCAGAACGTCTTCGTCTTCACTGAGCAGAGAGAACATATCCTCTTGTCTGTCAACAATCGGAACAGGATTACGGGCCGGAGCACGGACTACTCTGGCATTAGCGGCATCTGGAACAATAGGTTGACCGTTGATTCGAATACCCCCCAACTCATCACCTACAGCATAGTTGTTGACGGGTACAGCAGCAGCGACATTGTTATCATTGACCGGACCTCCCTCTGGCGGAGCATGGTTGACCGGTGGATTTGCAGCCTCTTGTCTCTGAACCATAGCTCGAAGTTCTTCTTGACCTTGCGCAACCCCTTGCATCATATTCATAAATTGGGCCATGCTTGCCTTCATCTCAGCCAACTCAGCTTGAAATTGATCCATACTTCTCTGTTGATTCAGTCTTGTTGAGTAGCGGTGCGGACGTTGATCAGCTATCCTGCCTGAACAGGAACCAAGAGTGAGAAGTCACGATCAAGAACACCTGTTATGCAAAATGATATGAGTATGATGCTAATGATGCGTATGATGCACATGATATGCTCATTTCTCAGGCATTCAAAGAGCCTGACCCATCCTGAAAAGATGGCAACCTGCAGCAACAAGAGAACAAACAGATACAAGGAAATGCTGACATCCTTATATATACATAAGGGTAAAAAGGCATACAACCAATGTCAACAGAATATCTGAATAAACAACGTACAAAGAAAAAGAATCCCATCCAACAAGCCTGGAGGTGATTCTTAACAAAAGATCCAAGAGATGGCTTACACGCAAATGAATCCCATCCAACAAGCCTGGAGGTGATTCTCAACAAAATACAAACAGAGATACAAACTAAGACAGACGGTCTTCAGGAATGAGGGTCTTCAGGTAATGACACTGGTCGATCAACAGTGAGCATTCTGCACAATCTGGTAGAGGGGTAATCTTCTCTTTCAACTGTCTTCTCAGCTCCAAGACTTCTCCTCCAAGGTGGTCCTCTGATTTCTGTCTCAACTCCATCTCTTTCTTCAACTGAGCATCTTTGTCTCTGAGTTGCCTCTCCAAGTCTCTGATCTTCTTCTGATAACTGGCCTCAGCCCTCTGCAGCCTCAAGCGCTCCCGGTGTTCTGCATCTAACATACTCTCCATCTCCTCGTAGGATCTCTTCTTGCTTCTCAGTCTGCTAGTATCTTCTCCTTGCACTTCCCTGAGTTGATGGGCCAAGTGCAACCTATCAGCTTTAGCTTTGTACAACTCCATATGGGTGTCTTGCTCCTTCTCCCTCAACCGACGACTCTCCATCAGAGCTTGCTTATAGTGCTCAGCAGGCACACTATCAGCAAGAATCAAGGGTGGTTGCTCTTGCAACGGTTCCATCCTATCGTAGGGTAGCAACAAAGTTTCTACTCTCTTCTTGACCCAATCAGTGTAATCGGGCATAGCAATGGCAAACTTCTTCCCCAAGACGGATCCATCTCTGACGCCAATGGACTTCCAAGCTCTCCCAATCTGCTCCAACCTAACAGGGTCATCCTTCTTCTCAAAGTACACACTCTCAGCTATCTCAGCTTCACGTGGTCTTCTACTCATAACAAAACCTAACTGGCGAAGAGAAAGAACTGGATTATAATTTATACAACCCTTGGTCCCCACGAGTGGCACATTCCGGAATTCTCCACAGCTCATAATAACATTCTTCACATTCATCCGGTAAGATTGCCACCTGATGTCATAAGATGTGAGCGACATGATCCTCTGAGTCCACTTCAGAGTGCTCTGGGTATCCACAAACGGTCCACTGGCTAGCAGAAGAGACATGAACCATTTGAATAGGAGAGGTAGACAGCACCTGATGGCTCCACCCCTACCATGCCTACTGTGGATGGCATAGTAAGTATCAGCTAGAAGAGTAGGGATTGGATTCCCTCTGATGAAAATGCTGATAGCAGTGAAGTCAATGAAATTTGGCATACTGGGAAATAGGATGATCCCATAGATCATGGCAGCTAACTGTGCGTGAAAAACTTCCCAATTCCCCTTTTCTGCTTCAACTCTGGCTACTCTCAACAGGAACTTCAATGGCAGACCTACAACTTCCCCACAGGGTTTCCAATTCTTACCGACCTCCTCAACACTCAACCGGAGAGCTCTGGCAATCAATCTGAAGTCGACCTCCTTTGGAACGTCCAAGAAGGGAGTCTGATGCTGAATAGGGATACTCAACAGGATAGAATACTCCTCGAGAGTAGGTGCTAACTGGTAATCTTGGAAAGTGAAGCATCTGAGCTCTGGGTCATAAAACTGAAGTAGTGTCTGCAGAGGCACCGGGTCAACTACTGTCTTCAACACTGTCAGGATATCCCCATACTGGTTCACGAACCCCCCTAGACGATCACTGGTCACAAGACTGCCCAACTCAATCAGAGGCGTTAAAGGCTCCCGGTGAAAAACGTAGATACAAGTCTTCCGCTTCAACTCTGGGACTGTTGCCATCTCTATCAGTGAACAAGCTCTGGAATGTACCTGAGAAATGATATGCATGCAGGGATTAGTTTTTTTCTTTTTTTTCTTTTTTTTTTCTTTTTTTTTTTTGCGTTTCTTTTTGAAAATAAATATGCTATGATGCACATGATGCAGACACAACTGGCTGGCGGTGCATCTCTGATCACAAAGTCGAAGCTTCGGTCTAAACTCAGAACCCAAATCCAACTTGAAAACCCAAGGTCAACTGAATATACTGTTGTCTGAACCCAAAGTCACCAACAGAACCATAAGTCACCAACAGTACCTGTAATGAATAACCCTTCCCCACTCACGGGTGTAGTCTAGGCCAAGGTAAGGTCAAGAGAAACGCAGGATAAACAACCCTTTCAAGAATATCATCCTGTGCACACCCGATGTATGCACCGATAATACCCCATCAGAGTCTGAACTGCTCGTGATATCAATGTTCCGCTAAGTGGCGTACACCACCCGCTTCCCATGAATCACTCTATTCCTAGGTTTCCTAGATTTCACTCATAGCCTGGGTATTGGGCCTTTTACCTCATAGAACTCCCACCCCAACAGAGAGAAACAGACAACCAGCCAGGTGAACAGATGAATATGAATGCAAACATAATTACAAACATAAATGCAAACAACAGACAATGAATGCAAACAGTAAAAAATGAATGCAATAAATAAACACAGCACAAAGCAACCAAACCCTAACCTAGAGAACGCTAGGAGAGACTCGCTCAGGGAAGATGGACCAGCATAGGTCAACTTCTCTACATCTCCCCAGCAGAGTCGCCAGCTGTCGCATCGCGCGAAAAACCGGCGGGAAAACAAGAACAACAGAGCCGCCACCGTGCGTTATTTATCCCAAAAGAGGGAAAGGAAACGCTCAGAGTAAACCTAGGAAAGAACATGGTCTCGCGACCAAAGAGAATGGGTTCGGGAGTCGGTTATGCGAAGGGAAGGTATTAGCACCCCTACGCATCCGTAGTACTCTACGGGATCCACGCACAAAAGGAAGGATAAATTGGTTGCTAAACACTGCTCAAGCACACGCACACTGGCTGAAAAGAGACAAAAGAAACTGACTGAAACTGACTCGGCAGGATGTCGTATCCTGGGCCTACTTAGTCTATCAGGCATAGACATCAGAGTCGAAGTAGTTCGGACTGGGGAAACGACACATGCTCGCTAGGATATCGCATCCTATGCATACGTATCTTCTCGGACGAGAGAAGAATCAGAGCATTCGTAGCTCGGCTGACGCGCACACAAACAAACACAAATAGGCAAACGTGGAGCCCGACTGCCAATCACTGGACTTATGTCAGCATCCGAACCTAAACACACACAAGAAGGCAAACATGGAGCCTGAATGCCAATTGCTGGACTTACATTGACATCCGAACCTAAACACACACAACAGACAAATAGGGAGTCTGGGACTCAGCCTATAACTGTCAGACAACACACACCAAAAAAAGAAAAGGGCGCCCGGAGAGATCAGCTCAATCTCCTGCCTACATACTTCATCTGGTATGAAGATCAGGGCGATGTAGTTCCCCTACGCAGGGACAAAGGATCTAGCCTAACCAGATAACAGAGGGAGACACAACACTAGGGAGACTACGACTCGAGCCTAGATGTTGTCATGCAAAGTCAACCCTAAGTTAAGGTTTCTAGCTAACTGGCACAAGGAGCCAACCTATCCTAACCAAGACTTGCACAGGAAGCAAGGGTCTCGATTGCAACTAGGGCAAGAGAAAGGGGAGGTCTCAATCGCAACGAGGGCGAGAGAAAAGAATTAGTGTTAGTTGTTAGTCAAACTCGGCAAGACATCGCGTCTCGTGCCTACGTATCTCACCTGAACATGAGAATCAGAGTTGCCGTAGTTCGGCCAAACAGCTCTAAACATGGCTCACACAGGGAGCAAGCCACACAGACTTGACTTTGCACAAGGGCAAGTCAAGCACAACCTAACTTGCACAGGAAGCAAGTCTAAACTAATCCTATCTTGCACAGGAAGCAAGTCAAACAATCCTATCTTGCACCGATAGCAAGTCAAACAATCCTATCTTGCACAGGAAGCAAGTCAAACAATCCTATCTTGCACAGGAAGCAAGTCAAACAATCCTACAAGCACCGATAGCACACGCTATACACAAACAAGTGGCTCAAACAAGGGTTAGGTTTTAGTCAAGGGGTCATATCAACCTCGACAAACAAACCTCTGGAATGGGGTGAGGATGCTCTTAACCTTGCCATTGAGAGACTAAGGTGAAGCAGATGAAAGGTGAGTGAAGATAAGACTTCACAGCTCTTATCCCTGACCTGGGAGAGCTCAAGACAAGAATGTGTGGGTTCAGAAAGTGGGAACCCTTCTACACATCAAAACTGACTCAACTGTGCAATTGCACAAGATCTTGGGTTTGTATCTGCAATGCATCAACACAGTGGTGTGAGCAAAGCAGATGACACACTGAATAGTGGGGGATAGATTGCATATCCCTACCTTCCACCAATTGCCTCTTCGCTTAGGAGGTCTTTGACTCTATGCAAGGACAAAGTTAAACATCCACAAACATTGCCTCTTAAGGAGGGCTTCAGACAGTTGCCTGGCCAAGTAACGGGCCAGGTCTTCCAGACTACATGAAGATAAAGAGACATACCTCAATGCAAATTGCTTATACAAGCAAAGCAAAGCAAAAAGTTCACAAGGAACTAAGCAACTAAAGCACCTGAAACAGTCAAGCAGATGTTAGTAGGCAACTTCAAACAACATAAACAGAAACAGACACCAACAGTCAATTAGAGGCACATGGATGTGCAAGGCACAAGGCTATGTGAGCCAAGCCACCTACAAAACAAGGAGGTTAGACAACAATATTCAAGCAAGCTCAGTCAAAAGAATTGGTCTCAATGGCCATTTGATGGTCAACCTGAAAACACAAACTCAAAGGTGAGTAACAGGACCACTAGGGCAAGCCTAGGGTCAAAAGTGAATAAGAATGTCCAAACAGCAAGGGGTAAGTATCCAAAATCATGTTCAAACCACTAGGAAACACAAACAATTGGATTCACACTCATATCAATCATCATCATCATTTCATGAACCATTTAGGTCAAAGCATGGCAAACAGAAGCTCACAGAAGTCAACAGCAAGACTTGCATCAAAAGCAATCTAAACATTTTCCAAAAATCATCAAATAAATCATGATCAAACCTAACACATAGCATGGTAAGCATGTCAAATTTCATCCCATTTGGACAAGTGGAAGGCAGTCAATGAAAATCGGAAAGTCAAAGCAAATTTGAACATGCTCAATGAAGTCAACCAATCATGCATCAACTTAGAAAAATCATAAGTCAAGAGTGGTGTATGATAAATGAATGGGATCAAAACCATGGCAAAGATGAGGATGTCTAGTTATCTCATGCAAAATTTCATGTCCATCTAATAAAGTATGAGAATTTCACAAATGAAATGGGAGCAAGTGTCACACAAGGTCAACATTTGACTAGGCAGGGAAGAAAAATCTCAAACAAATGGAAAATAGTTCAATTAAATCCAAGAAAATTCACAAGTCAACTAGACATACAAGAGTAGGCTCATGCAAAATTTCAATCCATTTGGAGGTCAAGAAGCATAGCAATGAAAATCATGAAGTTGGTCATCAATGGTGTGACACAAATTGTCACACCCTAATTCAAAAAATCATAACTATCAAACCACAAATGATAAATTCACAAACTTTATACCAAAATCACCATGAGTGTGTCTAGTTTAAGCACAAAAAATTTGGGAGCCATTGGATACATTCTCATCATTTCACAATTGGTTTGGCAAAGTGTACAAAATTTGGTCACATGTCACAAACCCTAAGGCCATTTAAAAACCACTCATCCAAAAATTCTGGAAAAATAATGATAAAAAAGTAGAGATCATGATGAACACAACACAAAAAATCCCATTCAATTTGGGTCAAAAATGAGCAAGTTATGAATTTTGGAAGATTGATGAAATAATTGAAGAAATAAATTGGAATAAAATTGAAAGAATGGCATTTTTGTAAATAACCCTGTCACTTATCAAAACGACCGTGTTTTGGTCCAGAAAATGAAATATTTTCATTGGCTCGTGGGGGGATGGTACAGTAACAGCATACAAAACACGTTCAAATGCAGAAAATCTGGGCTTCTAGGGTTTGTGAACAGTGCTTCATCCCTCCCAAAATCGAATTTCCCAATTTCCCCCAAAAATGTCAATTGATTACACCATTGTAAACATTAAACAACACACAACAACATCCTAACATTGGTTTTCATTAATTTGAACTACACAACAAGAAATCGATGGAAACATTTTCAAGTATCAAGCTTCATTTCATCACATCTTCATAATAACTCAACCATTTTCAAAAAGGAAAGCATCATGACACTCAGCATCGAAAGACCTTTCCAAAGTATATGTCAATTTGAGAAAATGGGAGGGTCGAATCCATACCTTTTTTGAAGGGCAGTTTGTGTTCTTGATGTTGTTTGATATTATTGAAGTGCAACAGTTGCTCCTTAGGGTCCTAGATGATGAATGATGAAAGTTGTTTGACTTGTGTAGATTGAAATGGTCTCAAACTTGGATTGCCATGGAAGTCACTTCTTTAAAACAATGCAAGAACCAATGCTTCCAAGTGTGAAAAATGTGATTGCAATGGTTCACAATGTTGCCTTGATGATGAACCAACAAAAACAAGGTCAAGGTGTTTGGAGTTTGTGGACTGACAAATGAAAAAAGTGTCAAGGTGTGGTTCTGAGAGCACAATGTTTTTAGGCTATGTTGGATGATGCTATCATGGTTCCAAAGTGTGAAATGGTGGTGAAAATGGCCAGGTCTAGGTTTTGGAAGCTTGACTGATTGTTTGAAGAGGCAAGCAAAGTGAGGTTTTGAGTGAATGATGGCCAAGACTTTTGTTATGGTGTGGCTAGGTCGTGTTATGTTGGTTACTAGCAGGTCTCAGGTTTGGTTCTATTGCAGTTGCTGCAGTTGGACAGAAAATGTGTTTGGTCATTGTCACCAACCAGGCCAGGTTCATAGAGACTTTTGGTCAGGAAATTGGGAAGTGCAAAAGCAAAGTGTAATCTTGGAATGAGTGAACCAATGCAATGTTGGTTGGATGATGTTAGTGTGTTTGTCTATGACAGGAAATGCATTTGATGCTTGTCACAAGCCAGGCCAAGTTATTGTGTTTGGACAGAAGAATGCAAAATGGCCAAGGTGAATCAAGATTTTCTGCTGCAGAGTTATGTTGGTCTTTTTGGGGTTATTGAGTTTTGACAGCTTTTTTCACATCTGCCAATAGCAAGGTCAATGAAAGATTGGTTGGCTTTAGTCCTGGGCATGGTTTTGTTCTTATGAGTTGTGACAGAATTTTTGAAATGCCAAAGCCAGAATCAAAATTGAGTGAAGGTAGTTTTCTTTGCTGGTTTGGATGTTGGCTGCCAGGCTTGCTTTGATGAATAGATGGTCAAAGCAATGCAAGGCTAGGTTTAGTTCATTGTGAGTTTTTTGTTTTGACAGCAAGTGATAAATGCCAATGAATGAGTTTTGGAAGAGGGATGAAGTTGGTTTTCCATGTGGCTGCAATTCTGAGTTTGCTCATGACAGAAAAGAAAGGCTTTACCCTGTTGTCATGTGGTGCTGTTTAGTGAGGTTTGGCCATGACAGGAAAATGAGGGAGGGTATGCTGTTTTATGTTGCTTGTGGTTTAGAACTGAATTTGCAATTTTGTCCAAAATGTCAAATGAGGGAAAGTGAGGATTTTAGCATGGGTTAATCCTGTATTGCAATGTCTTTTTTGATGCTTTTGTGTTTTTGGACAGACCAAAACAAATGCAAATAGCAGGGTCCCCTTTTTTAGGATGTGAGCAACATGAATTTCAATATGCCAATCTCTTTTTGATGGATGCTAGTTGGTCATGTGTTTGTTGGTTTGTTGGCAGAAAGATAGCAAAGGGGGGCCAGGTTGGTTCCATGATTTTCTGCTGCAATATGTTACTCATGACAGGAAAAAAAAGAGATGGAAAGCCATGCTGTTACTGTTTGGTTTTGACAGAAAATCATGGGCAAAAAATCTGCAATGTGATGTGGTACAAGTATGGTTCATGAATTGGATTTGTTGTAAACATGTCCTTTTGCCAATGTTCAAGTAAACTAGTAAGGCCATATGTACTTGTTGGTTATTTGGCTGCATAATGAGGCTCACCATGACAGAAAAATTGCTGCATAATTGTTGTCCTTTTGAGGTGCAAGGCAAGGCATGGTGGAAGCATAGACAAGTATGGTGAAATTGTACCTTTCTTACAATTCAAGCAACCAAGCAATGGCCTTATGTACTGCATATTTTGACTTTGCAAACACATTCTAAATGACATTTATGAGCTGTCCCAATTGGCCAAATGTTGAAAAAATGTTTAAATCAAAAAGTCAACTCTTGGTCAAACTTACATTTAAATGAAAAAGGTCAAAATATGCCATTTTGATTGGTGAAGTTTTGGCACATGAAATTTATATTTTTGGAAAGAGGGGATCAAATGTGACTTGTAGGAAAAAACCCCACCAAAATTGGCCAAACGGTTTGGGAGATATGGCCCTTTGAAGTTCAAGATTTTCTGAAATCGATTCGATCATAACTTGCCAACCACACATGGGAATTGAGAGTTCTAGGACTTTTTGGAAATGGGAGAACAAGATCTTCAACTTTCATGTTGGGCAAAAATTCATTTGAGGCTTGTATCAAAATGTAGGTTTGAGGATCAAGACTTTCCATTTATGGCAGGTTTCAGTTACAGGCCCAGTTTCCATTTTGGGAAATTCATGATCTGGCTTCAAATTCCTCCATGATGGTGTTTGGCATGATATATGATGACTATTTGGACATGAATGAACTCTCACAAACCAATTCCAATCATCCAATCACTGATTAAACAGACAGTTGACCAACAGTTGACTTTTAGGGTTTCTGACTGATTATGCATTGACTGATGAATTCCAAACCCTAATTCCTCGAGAACTTGACTTCGAATGATGTCCCAAGACATATGAACTCTTGATTATTGATCATGGTGCCCAAATTCCACAAGAATGACCACCATTCACTGCTTTGACTGACAGTTGACTTTCTAGGGTTTTTGACTGTCTGTGTATGAACTGATGATCTCCAAGTCTTCAACCCTTGACCAAAATACTTCAAATAGACCTCCAAGCCATGTGAACTTGTTGGGCAAACCCCAAGGCCTTGGTCCAGTGAGAAATTCCTTTGCTTGCTTGACTGACTGATCTCCTGATCAGTTTGACCCAATTCCTTGATTGGCTTGCACTTGAGGCAAATGAAGCAATGCAAATGTTATGCAATGGAACATGATATGCTATGACCTAATATGAAAATGTATGTATAATGGTAGGTGCAAATTTGAGGTGCTACACACTCATCATCCGAAAGGAGGGCTGATAAAAGCGAACTCGATTACAGGATGGACATTCGATCCCATAAGGAAACACGAATCTTACTCTATTGGGGAAGAAAAAAGGCTTCGACTGAAGAGCGCATGAGATATATTATCTATTACCATCAGAACATAGATAATATACTCTCATGGAAGATTATCCACAATCGATTATTGGGTTAATAAAGGATAAATCGACCGAAAAGAAAGGACATCGGGATACCGGCTACTGGATATAAAATGATGACCAATCAAGGGGAGAAACAATCATTACCAAACAAGGGTAAATGAAATATGACTCGCCGGGGATAAATTGCTTAATTAGAGCAATTATCCAAGAGATATATCACTGGTTACTGGGTGGTATACTCAAAACTGAAGGAGTATTAATACCTAATACTGGATGAAGATAACCAACAAAAAGGGGATTACATCTACCGGTTACTGGGTAGAAAACCACATAAGAGAGTACCCGTCATCGGTTAGGATGAATAACAATCAAGGTTTAACTCTGCACGGGGACAAAATGGGGTTTACAACTACCGGTTACTGGGTAGTAAACCATAGAAATAGGACTTACAACTACCGGTTACTGGGTAGAAGGCCACAGAAAAAGGACTTACAACTACCGGCTACTGGGTAGAGGGCCACAGAAACTCACTAGGGAGAGAATGAACAATTACTATTTACGGAGTAATTGATCACCTGAACCACAGGGAACTGCAGGGGAAATAACAAGAGAGGAGTCAATCTAGGGACAAACTAGAGAGACACAATGAAACAAGACTAGACCCAATGAGGATATAACTCAGGGGAGTAATTCCATCCCAATACATGTTTTGGGAGGAAACTGAAATAATAATCATCCACGAGGACATAACTCAGTGGGGATGTGAAGGAAAGATAGACACTTTCTGCCTACAGGGCTGACTCTATATTGAGAGATCAGACACAAACATCTGCTTGGGGAAATATGTATCACCAAATAGCAGGAGATAACAAACAAAGATACATGGCAAAGAATGCGACATGAATATCTGAATGTTATGATTATGCATGTATATGCATGGTTTATGTATGATTATTGCTGACAAATAGACATATCTAACACAAACAGGTCCAAGGATCAATGGGCAGACATCCGGTACAACATCTCAAAAGAGAAAGCCAAGTCCACAAGAGAAATCCAATCTGGTAGGGGGGCAACAAATACCAGGAAACCAATCACCGTTGATGCCCAAGCGAAGTCGCTGCCAAGGACAAAGACCACTGCTAGGGGAACAAGCAGGATCACCGGGGATCAGAGACCGCTGTTGAGAATAAGCAAAGGGTCACAACCACCAAAGTTGGGGATTTTCCAATAGTACGCAGGGACATAGATAAGATCGGTCATAGAAGAACTCTACTGGGGATCTTATCAGGGGGTGATGTGGAATTTTGTGGGGAACAACCACCAAACAGAAGCATATCAAATCAAACATTCACTTCTACCCATGGAGGAAAACATCTCTGCTACGGAGAAGGAGAACCAGTCACTCCACTAGGAAAGGAATTAACACATCTTCCTTGAAGTTCCAAAGCCAAACTAGGATCGGGTAAAGCCTTAGTTGGGGAAGCTACCCAGCCACCACCAGGGGGCTTAACACAGATAAGATCCACCATAGAAGTAACTCTACTGGGGGAAAAACCAAGGAAAGATATGAAACTCTGTGGGGAATTGTAGCGGGGTATTCGTTACCATTAGAGATATTGACTAAATCCAAGGTAAATCATACAAGTCGAGTCGCCACCGCACTTCTATTTATCCAAAGGAATGGTTAGAAAGCGAACAAAAACCTAAAAGTTTTATCGAATCAAAAACTAGTAAAAGAGAGTCAGAGATCTGGGTAAGAGGGTTGGTTATGCAATGGGAAGGTGTTAGGCACCAAAAACATCCTAGGTACTCCTAGGGAGCCCTTTTCACACTTGTTGTAAGGTTGTTGTTTTTGTGAAAAAATTGTTTGTGCAAACATGATTGAAGAGATGAGAAGAGAATATACAAGTTTATTTACATTTTGTGTTTGGATGGATAATCCCATTGCCTACGTACCATCTTCAAAAAGATTAGGATCAAAACCTCGTAGTTCGGGATAACAATCTCAAAAATGAGTTGGTGAATTGATTGGTCCAAAAGCCTTAAGGTCTTTTGTTATCAAAGGGAGAAAACTCAACCTAAAACCACAAATCCACCATGTGAGGATAGCTTCAACATGCTAGTGAGGGGTTAACCCTATAATAAGCATGGAAGACTCATTGTCCATCACTAAGGATATAGGTGAGTATTACATCTACCACCAAGATAACTCAAACCTAACAGCTAAAGGTTATGAAAAATTTGATTAAGGAAGTGGCCATTGGAACCACAAAAAGACATTTGAATGGGTTATGTTTACCAATTAGAAGTATATACAAAATGGTCAAAGTGGACTTAAAGATTCAATTCAAAATAAGTATTATGAAAAGAAGGTTTGAAAATCAAAAGCATAAGGCTTAGGTTTCTAATGTTGAAAACAAATGTTAAGTGTCTGCACAAAAGTTTGGCTTGGGTTAGAGTGGAGAGAAGAAGAAGAAGGGCTAAAGTCCTAAGCATGCAAGAGGTAAGGAATAAGAAACAAAACCACAATGGAGTTCCTCTCTTGAGATCATATTGATGATCCAAGTAGCTCCCATCCTTTGGAATATGCAATCACATAAACATAAACCCAAGCAATCATCAATCAAATGAACTCTTGGAAGGCTCTTCAAGGCATCTTGTAATTCTTTCTCTTAGAAGATCATGGCAATAGTTCCTCAAGTTTGAATCAAGATGGAGTCCCTAGCACAAGAACACACACATCAAAGAGTTTTATGAAGCCAATCAAGAATGGACAAGAGTGAGTTTAGAGGCTTGTCCTTCAAATCCATCTTCATCATTAAGGTCCTTTTACTCCAATTTTTGCATAGGGAATGTCCTAGAAACTAAGTCCATTTGTACATTTTTGCATTTGGTTCTCAACAATCAAAACAAAACACAAGCACAATAGTATATACACAATTATGTGCTCAAGTGAGCAAAAGGCAAATGGCATTAACATAAACATGTGCTCAAGTGAGCAAAGGGAAAAGCAAATGGATAATATGTGCAAGAATAGTAAATTGCATAAAAGTAAAGAGCAAAAAGTTAATGTTAATGGTTAGTGTTAGTAGTTAGTGTGCCATAAGGCAAATTTAGCGCTATGTTAAGCAATCGTAATTGGACTTATGTAGAAGTCACAACTATCTGAGGCCGGTCAATAATAATGTAGGCAACAACACAAGTTAGAAGTCTTGATTAGTGAACCAAGTTCCAACAACTTACCATGCCAAAAAGAAAAAGAGAATTGATCTTGTATTGGTTTAAGCCTTTTGCATGATTTAGGAAACAACCTATCCTTAATGCAAAGCCATTCATTTGATCAATTGATCAAGATGAATTAGATTTGAATCAAGGAAGATTAAGCCTCCCTAATCAATGCTAACTTATCAACCTTTAACTCATTGATCAAAAAGAAAGAAGAAGAAGAAGAAGATGAATAATGGATTATGAAACGGAAAGATTAAAATGCATAAGGTAAAATAAAAAATGTACCAATCCATATTTATTGACCAAATGACATTGAAAGTCAAAGTCAAACAATGAGAAATCAGAAATGGGATGAAGATTGAAGGTCAAACAATAATCAAAATATTTTTGGCATTTTTAATATTAAAATAAACTTGAATTAAAAAATAAAATAAAAGGTCAAACTTCAAAATCACTTCAAATCAACCTTGAAAGGTCCAAGTGATTTATCCCAAGTTCAACAAGGTCAAACAATGTTTGACAAAAAATTTCAACATTTTTAAAAGCCAGAAACTATTTTTAATCAATTAAAAATGAATAAAAAATAACCTAATTGAACTAAAATCTTAAATCAATTAAAAATTGATGAGAATATTTTTCATAGATCCATCATCATTCAAATAGGTTAGGAAAGTATTTTTGTATTTTTTGAATATCAAAAACTATTTAAAATGAATTAAAAATAACCAGAAAAGAGAAAATTCACAAAAAATATCAAATGGTGAAATAAAAAATATAAAAAATCAAAATCAGAAACTAGAAATTATTTGGAGAAGAATGCAATTGGTCCCATATTTTTTGGATTTAAAATGAAGAAGATATGAATTTTTGAAAATAATGGAAATAAAAGAAATAAAATCAGAAAATAAGAAATTCAAAAAAACAAGGAGCGTCTGATCAAGCCTCATTAATTGACGTGGCTGATCAAACGCTCCAGAAGCGCGCGCTCATGGTAGGCTTCAGTCCACGCGTAACACCAACAATTATTAAAAGTCATAAGAAGCGACGACCAGGATTGGATCTGGAAATAAGAATGGACGGCCACTATTGGATCTGGAGACCAGACGGTGGCCCGCGCCACCGTCTTCTCCGGCTAGCTCCGGTGAGAGCTCAAATTTGCAGAAGAGCAAATGTGCGCCAAAACACGCGATCCAGGCATCAATCGAAAGAGGAAGTGATGTACATCACTCCTATACCACTCGCTTCCACTCTAGATTTCTATAAATGGGGAAATCAGAGATGGAAGCATGATGGTGTTCATCATGAACTTGATTAATTTCAAAAATTAAATGCACAGTAATGATGCCTCTATTGAGAGGACTTCAGCCAACACAAAATCCAAGCAAATAGATCAATAAATGGTGAGTTTCGAAGAGAAAACCAGTTGAAGAACAACCTTGAGTTCTGGAGATTTGAGCTTGCTTCCTTGCTTCCTTGCTTCCTTTGGCCGAACAGAAGATCAATGGAGTATGAGAGAGAGGTCTAGGAACTTTAGATCTAGAAATTCAACCTAATTTAGTTGAATTTCAGATCTGAGAAATTGAAGAAAATTGGAATAGCTCCTTTAGGTTGGCTCGGTTTTGATTTCTGCAGCACTTCAGGTTGATTCATGGATGAAATTTGAATGGAGTGAGGCTCTTATTTATAGATGGAATGGCAGGGTAAGTGTGATCAAAGCCGTGTGTATGGAATTGGATATTCATTGGATGAGCTTGCATGATCATTCAAAAGGCCCAAATCCAATGCCAAATGCACTCTGAAGCATAATTGAGCTGAAATGGTCGTGGAATTGGCAATGCACAAGCTTGTATAATGAGTTCCAACATGTTATGCAAAATCATGCCTAAAACTTCTCCTCTTCGAAAATGCCATTTGCCAAATCCAAACATGAGCATGTGAGTAATGGTTGGAAAGGTTTTGATGTAAGGAACAATTGTTATGTTGGGCAAAAACCATTTGAAGTGTGGAAATTGGTGAAATTTGAGTTTAAAGTGCAAGCTGCAAAACATGTAAAGGCAAAGTTTCTAAATTTGGCCAATGTTCAAGCCCTTCTGTTTTGATGATGCAAGCCCCAAATGAAAAAACCTCCAACATCAAAGTTGTATATCTCTTCAAGAATATAAAACTGAACTTAAATTTTGCATCATTTGGATTTTTGATGAAAGAGTTATGGGCACTTGAAGTTGGACTTTTTTGCCTTTCAATGCATTTGGTCCAAAGTGACCTATAATGTTTTGCATTATCACATGTATTTCTTTTGAGATTTTGAAATTTTGTTCAACATAACATTTTAAGTAGACATCTTAAGATTTCCAATGCATTTGATACCACCTCAAAATCATAAAAAATGAATTAGTTATGTCCTTGGGAAGTTGACCCGAAATTAGGGTTTCAGTCAAAGTGACCTATAATGTCTTGGAATGGGAGATGACCTTCTAAGATTTCAAATCAATTTTTGATGAACATGAAAGTTGTTCATATTGTCCTTAAGAACATTTTTGCTTTTGGGATCATCTCCATTTGACCAACACATAAAACGTTAGGTCTCAGTGCATTTCAAAATAGTTAGATGAATTGACTGATCAATTTCCCAAGTCCACAACTCATATCCTGATGAATTGATGATTGAGGATACTCAAATAAGTTCAAATATGCATGAAATGATGAATTAAAGAACTTCCCTTGATTTTATTTGATCATGGGCTGAGGTTGCTTCAAGAGCAAGGCATTGTGGTGCACAGATGAATTAGGGTTTCTTTGGGGAACAAACCTCAAGCCCTTTGACTTGCTTTGATCAAAATGATGAATTGAGATGCTAGGGAGGCACATTTGATGGATGAGAGCTTTGGGAACCATTACCATTCTTGCTATCATCTTCACTTGGCCATATTTCTGCACAAAGGATCTCCTTGAAGCTCTTGACCTTGTGATTGCTCAAGCTACAAACAAAAGATGTTAGTGACATATTTTTTGTGCTTTTGGTTAGTAAAAAAAATAAGAAAAGCAATAATATACAATTCAAGCATGCTTGGTGATCTTCAAACCACTCACAAGAGGTCCCACCCAAAGGCAAAGGGAACCAAGATGCTTATGATCCTTGAGGCTTTGCAAATGCAATGTTATGATGCCATGAGGGATCTTAGGGCCAAAATTGGGGTCTTATAGGAATAACCACCAAACAGAAGTTCCAATAACCATCACATTTCCTTATACTACTGGAGAAACAATCTCTACCGAGGAGAAGAGAAACACCGCTCTGCTGGCGATAGAAAATAAACATTTTCATCACCCGCTCTGCTAGGAGGAAACTATCTGAGAAGGAGGAAGTAACAACAATCAGGCTTCGATCAGGCAACTCCACTAGAAAAAAATCGTTGATGACTGAACCGGGGATAACCTGTAGGCGATCAGCTGGAGATAACCTACTGGTGACCAAACTGGGGGAGTCTAATGTGAGCAACCCTACTGAGGATGAACGGTAGGAAAATCTGCGGGAGATCAATGTATGCGAATCCGTTGGGGATAAGCTACAAACCAACTTGTTGCAAATTCCCCTCATGCTGGGATTTCCTGCTCACTTTGCGGGAGATTTCCAATCTTAATGAGGGAAGACCAACTTCCTCGAAAAAGAAAGCATGTAAATTTATCAATCTATAAGGGATTTTAGGTCAATCCACACATGGGATGACAACCATATAATTGATAAAACACCGATGCTAGATCCAGACTCACTAGGGAGCTAGAAGACTGAGACCAAACTCCAGACTCTCTGGGGACTTTGGTGGTGTATTACCTTTCTGCGCTCATTGATGAGACAACCTGAAAGATGATGAAGAGGTCACAAATATCCTAGGAATATGAATCAATGCCTTACCCTTTTGGAAATCGTACTATCCTTGGGAGAGCACTAAAGACATCCCATTTATCCTTTCAGTCATTGTGAATGTTCACTTTGTTTAAAACAATTTATAAAACTTTATTTGTTTAAAACAATGATATTTATCAATTAAAACATGCAAAAACTTGTTGAACAGAAACAAATAAGAGTACAAGGGATTGGATAAAGGCTCAAATTTATTTGATGGAATGGTAGTCTGCAAATGGCAAGACTCCATGGATCTTTACAAATTTGAAATTGGTGATATATATTGGAAAAGGGCTACATTGAACATAATGACCATTTCTCCACCAACTCTGAATCCAATGTATTTGAAGCTTCAGTTGACGATGACTGAGCGAGAATCTTTGACAAAAGACGGTTGAAAAACAAAGTCTTGTCAGGATGCAGTTACTTGCCAAATCCCTAATTTTTGCCTAGATTGCCCCAGGGTGAGGTATTCAATCTAGCGGGATAAATATTCATTTTTTTATGTCTCTAACTTTTGCCTAGATCGCCCTTTTGGGTTTTCAATCCACTGAGACGCTCATTTTTGCCTAAGCCGCCCTTTCGGGTTTTCAACTTAGCGAGCTATTCTGTTTTTTATTCTAGGCAAAGTATTTCTTGACTGCATCTGAATTCACATGAAGAGTGAAATCCTCCCCATCCATAGTTGTAAGTATCAAAGCACCGCTTGAAAATGCTCTCTTAAAAACATATGAACCTTCATAGTTTGGAGTCCACTTGCCCCTGAAATCGGGTGCGAAAGACAAGACTTTCTTGAGCACAAGGTCACCTTCTCGGAACACACGAGGCTTGACCTTCTTATCAAAGGCTTTCTTCATCCTTTGCTGATACAACTGACCAAGGCACATGGCAGTTAATCTCTTCTCTTCAATCAAATTCAGCTGGTCATAACGACTCTGAACCCATTCAGCCTTAGTCAACTTGGCTTCCATCAAGACTGTCATTGATGGGATCTCAACCTCCACGGGGAGCACAACCTCCATGCCATAAACAAGAGAGAAAGGGGTTGCCCCTGTTGAAGTGCGGATAGATGTACGATAACCATGCAAAGCAAATGGCAACATCTCATGCCAATCTTTGTAGGTAACAACCATCTTTTGGATAATCTTCTTGATGTTCTTGTTAGCAGCTTCAACAACTCCATTCATCTTGGGTCTATAAGGAGAAGAATTATGATGTGCAATCTTGAACTCGCTACATAGCTCTTTCATCATCTTGTTGTTCAAGTTAGATCCATTATCAGTAATGATCTTGTCTGGCACACCATAACGGCATATGAATTGATTCTTGATAAACTTCACAACCACCTGCCTGGTCACATTTGCATATGATGCCGCTTCAACCCACTTGGTGAAGTAATCAATTTCTACGAGAATAAATCTGTGACCATTGGATGCTTTTGGCTCTACCATGCTAATCATGTCAATTCCCCACATAGAGAAAGGCCATGGTGATGAAATCACATTTAGAAATGTCGCGGGAATATGAATTTTATCCGCATAAATTTGACACTTATGGCACTTCTTCACATATTTGCAGCAGACAGATTCCATTGTCAGCCAATAGTAATCTGCTCTCAACATCTTCTTTGCCATGGCATGTCCATTGGAATGAGTACCAAATGAACCCTCATGGACTTCAGTCATTAACAGGTTTGCTTCGTGTCTATCCACGCATCTGAGCAGAACCATGTCAAAATTCCTCTTATAAAGCACATCGCCATTGAGGTAGAAACTGCCAGATAATCTCCTCAAAGTCTTCTTATCTTTAACAGATGCCCCAGGCGGGTAAATTCGTCTCTGAAGAAAACACTTGATATCAAAATACCATGGATTATCATCTTTCACTTCTTCAACTGCAAATATATGAGTTGGTCTATCCAAGCGCATCACAGTAATATTGGGGACTTCATTCTAGAATTTCACCATAATCATAGAAGCGAGTGTAGCAAGAGTATCTGCCATTCGATTCTCATCTCGAGGAATATGATGAAAGTTAACCTCAGTAAAGAATGTTGAAATCATCCTCGCATAATCTATGTATGGGATGAGGCTAGGCTGATTCGTCTCCCATTCACCCTTGATCTGATTAACAACAAGGGCCGAATCACCATAAACATCAATATGCTTGATCCTAAGATCAATACATTCTTCCAAACCCATAATACAGGCCTCATACTCCACCATATTATTCGTGCATTTGAAAGTTAGCCTTGTTGTAAAAGGAAAATATGTGCCCTAAGGAGTAATAATCACTGCCCCAATACCATTTCCATATTGATTTACAGCACCATCAAACACCATGCCTCATCGAGGACCAGGCTCTGGCCCTTCATCGAGCGTAGGCTCATCGCAATCTTTCATCTTCAAATACAGAATCTCCTCATCAGGAAAGTCGTACTGAACAGAATGATAATCCTCAATTGGTTGATGTGCCAAGTGGTCAGCCAAGATACTACCTTTAATAGCTTTCTGAGCTCGATACTCAATATCATACTCAGACAACAGCATCTCCCAACGGGCAATCCTCCCAGTTAAAGCAGGCTTCTCAAAGATATACTTGATTGGATCCATTTTGGATATCAACCAAGTCGTATGATTCAACATGGTGGGTTGTAGTTTAGGTTGAGTTTTCTCCCTTTGATAAAAAAAGACCTTAAGGCTTTTGACCAATCAATTCACCAACTTATTTTGAGATTTTTACCCCGAACTACAAGGTTTTGATCCTACCTTTGTGATGGTACGTAGACAATGGGTTTATCCATTCAAACACAAAAATTGTAAATAATTTGTATATTCTTTTCTCATCTCCCCAATCATGTTTGCACAAATATTTTCACAAATACCAACCTACCATACAACATTTTCAAAAAGGGCTCCCTTAGAGTACTAAGGATGTTTTGGGTGCTTAAAACCTTCCCATTGCATAACCAACCCCCTTACCCAGATCTCTGACATTTTTATTAGTTTTTGATTTGATAAAACTTCTCGGTTTTTGTTCGCTTTCTAACATTTCCTTTGGATAAATAGAAGTGTGGTGGCGACTCGAATTGTATGATTTACTTTTGATTTAGTCAATAAATCTAAAGGTAACGAATACCCCACTACACAAAGTACTTAAAGAATAAATGGGTATACAAACATATGTTCAACTGTGCAGGATCATAAGCATAGAATTAATCCTGATTGAAAGCATATGTGGAGAAGCAATATAAGTCTTGTTCTGATTGACCAGAATCTGATGACTCTGAACGTGTTCATCAGCCTATGAAGAATAAGAGTTTGGTCATATGCTCTTGCATCTGGTGACAACTCAGACTTTGATTGTTTGAATAGCCTCTGATCGATACATTGTACCAAAGCAGACTAATCTTGTCAAAGCCCCAGATTTCTAGACAAGGTCAACAAGGGTTTCATTTTGCAAGGCTCAAGGAAGGGTGATGCGACATCTTTAGTTTGTTCTTCCTTTTGTTAGATACAGAGTACTTCAAAAGATGATGTGAACAATACCATTATTCAATGGACAATGCTTTTATCCAGATACATTTTCTAACGTCTCTCTTGGCATGCTTCTTCACTAAGTTTAATCTTATGTTCAAACCCTCCCATGAATCTTTCTCTACCTCTATAAAAGGAAGCTGAAGATTTGAAGGAAGGTATATGTAAGACCCTAATTTTTACCATAAGATCCCTCATGGCATCATATCATTGCTCATTGCATTTCCTCAAGGATCATAGCATGTGTGGCTCCTTAACCCTTGGGTTGGGACTTGTGTGAGTTGGTTTGAGACCACCAAGCATGCTTGAATTGTATATTATTGCTTTTCTTATTTTGTTTACTAACCAAAAGAACAAAAATATGTCACTAACTCTTTTTATTTTGAAGCTCAAGTAATCATGTGCGCCCTTGCTCCTAGGAGGCTCCTAAGCTCAATGAAGTGGCTAGGTGAGGATGGAATCAAGCATGACAATGGTCTACAAATATCTCAATTATCATATATGTCTCCCAAATATCTCAATTTGAAAATTTGATCAAGATAAACCAAAGGGCTTGAGGATTGTTTCCCAAGGAAACCCAAATTCAACTGTGCATTGACTATGCCTTGCTCATGAAGCAACCTCAACCTATGATCAAATTCAATCAAGGTAAGTTATTTCATTCATTATTTTATACATATATGAGCCTATTTGAGTATCCTCAATCATTCATTCATCAAGATTTAAAGTTTGGCCTTGAGAAATTGACCAGTCAAGTCATCTAACTAAACTGAGGATCCCTGACACCTAACTTTTGATGTGTTTGTCAAATGAAGATGACCCCAAGATAAAAATTGTTCTTAATAACCATATGAACAACGTTAATGTTCATAAAAAATCTATTTGAAACTTGGAAGGTCATCATTCATTTCAAAACATTATAGGTCATTTTGACTGAAACCCTAATTTTGGGTCAACTTCCCAAGGATCTAACTTTCTTAATTTTTATGATTTTGATTTGAGACTAATTGCATTGGAAATATTAAGATGTCTAATTCAAATGTTATGTTGGACAAAATTTCATAATCCTAAAAGAAACACATTTTATAATACAAAACATTATAGGTCACTTTGGACCAAAACCATTAAATTTGAAAAATGTCCAACTTCAAGTGCCCATAACTTTCTCATCCAAAATCCAAACAATGCAAACTTTAAGTCCAAATTGATCATATTGAAAATATATACAACTTTGATGTTGGAGGTTTCTCCGTTTGAGGCTTGCATCATAGAAACAGAAAGGCTTGAAGTTGGTCACTTTTGGGGAAAAGTTTCAAAGGAAACCTAGACATGTTTTGTACCTCAAACTTCAAGGCCAGTTTTCATAAATTTCCAAACTGCAAATGGATTTTTGCCCAACATAGCTTTTGTTCCTTATGTCAAGACCTTTCCAATCATTACTCACACCACTATGTTTGGATTTTCTATGTGTGATTTTCGAAGAGGTGAATGTTTATGACCAAATATGCAATTCACTTTATAACTTGATGCATAAGCTAACAGCAGGCCTTTTGCACGTCCAAACCATCTTCAAATGATATCATCTTGCAATGTCGTCAACTTTTGGGCCTCACATGCGCCTGTACAGGCCCATGCAGGGAGGACCCAATTCTCATGCACACGAGTTTTCACTTGCTTGCATCCATCTCAGCTATAAATACATTGCCATGCTCATTCAAAATTCAACCTCATGGTGATCTGAAACTCTGCTGGAATCAAAACCTAACCTCACTCAAAGGAGTTTCACTTTTTCATTTCTCAATTTCAAGCTTGAATTTCAACACAATCAGTTGATCTTCAAGTCTTATTCCATAGCCTTGCATTCATATTACATCTCAAGATCAAATTGGAAGCAAAAGCTTGAAGGAATCGTGTTGTTCAAAGTTGCTCTTCAAAGGTATAACACCAAACTGTTTTGATCTAAAGCTTGATATACAATGTGAATTGCTTGTGTTTAAACTGTTTTCTGAACTCCTCGAGCAAGAGGCAGGCCAGTGATGGTCTTGATTTCATGATTGGAAGCATTTTAGTTTGCATACCTGAATTTTCAAGCTCAGATTTCTCACTTAATAGCAACATTGAGCACAATCCAAGGTAACAGGGGTGATGTACATCACCCCAACTTCATTTTGGTACCATGTTTGCTTATTTTCATTAACTTGCAAAAACCTGCGTGTAGTGGTCGGAAGTTGTTTGCTGGCCGGAGAAGATGGTGGTTTCCACCACCATCCCCACGTGGATGAACCTGTGCCTTTGGATCTCACTCAAATGATCTAATCGTGGCCATGCTTTCTATTGACTTATTTTAATTCACTTTGTTTCGCGCTTGACTCATGACCATGGTACTCCAGCGCCTCTGAGCCATTGGATAACGCCATGTCATCTAATGAAGTCAATCCAGCGCTCCTGGTTTTTTTGCTATTTTCTATTTTCTGTTTTTTTTTAATTCCTTTTATTTCAAAAATTCATAACTATTTTATTTGAAGTCACAAAAATATGAGACCAATGGCAAAAAAATTCTTGAAAAATCTAGTTTCATAATCTGATTTTTAATTATTTTTGTGACTTCATTTAGTATTTTTTGTGAATTATTTTGTTTTTAATAGTTTTTTAATTCATTTTAACTACTTTTTGATATCTGAAAATTCCAAAAATATTTTCTTAACACATATGGATCATGATAAGTCTATGAAAAATATTCTCATCAATTTCTTAATTGAGTTGAGATTTATTTGAGATTTTAACTCATTTGTGTTATATTTTATTTTTTTTAATTGATTTTAAATAGTTTCTGTTTTCAAAAATTGTTGAGGAAATTTGTCAAACCTTGTTTGACCATGTTAGACCTATGATAATTCAATTGGACTTGTTAAAGTTGATTTGAATTGAATTTGAGGTTTGACCATATTTTGTCCATTTTAATTTTGCATTTATTTTAATTCCAAAAATACCAAAAAAATATATTTGACTTGTTGACTTCTAATCTTCATTTCTCTTCTGTTTTACATTGGTTGATGATGATTTGATTCACATTTGATCATTGCGTTTTGATTATGTCATTTGAATTCTCATTTTGTTCATTTCATCTTCATCTCACTTCTTCTTCTTTTCTTTTGGCCAATGAGTTAATGTCTTATGGTTAGTCTTGACATATGAGAGGCTTAACCTTCTTTGATCCAAATCAAACTCAACTTGATCAAAGATCAAGTGAGTTGCTTTGTGTCTAAGATAGGTTGCTTCTTGGTCAAGCAAAAAGCCTAAAGTCCATACAAGGCCTTTCTTCTTTTCTTTTGGTATGACAAGTTGTAGGAGCTTGGCTTACTAGTCATGATCTCTAACTTGTGTTTATTTGCCTATAGTTTTATTGACCAGCCTCAGATAGGTGTGACTACTATATTAGTCCACTTACGATTGCTTAACATAGCACTAAATTGTCTTATGACACACTAACATTAACTACTAACTACTAACTTTAATTCAAGCCTTTAATTTCTTGCAATTTACTTTAATGCAATTTACTTTCTTGCTCATTAATTTATATTGCTTTTCCCTTTCCTCACTTGAGCACATATTTTATGTTTATGTCATTTTCCCTTTGCTCATTTGAGCTCATTATTGTATATAAATATATTGTTGCTTTGTGATTGTTTTGTCTTTGTTTGTGTGAACCCAATGCAAAAAGGAGAAAGGACTTAGAATTAGGACCTTACCTATGCTTAAAGGAGTTCAAGAGCAACTAGGCCTCATACCTTTAGAATGCTAAATTTGTTGAAGAGCAACTAGGCCTCATGCCTTTAGAATGCTAAATCCCAAAGTTGACTTCAAAGGACTTCTTTTCAAAAACTCATTCTTTGTCCATTCCTCTTATTGTGTTGTGAACTTTTTGATGTTTGCTCTTGTGTGATAGGGATTCCATCTTGAGGTAGTAAGGAGGACCATTGTCATGAGTAGCCAAGTTAAGAGAGACAAGCCAAATGGAAATCCTAGGAGCTTGAATGTATATTTGTTTTGATTGCTTGTTGCTTGCTAAGTCCAAAGGAAAGGGGCATCTTGAATCATCTTTATGATCTCAAGAAAAGGAACTCCAAGGGTTTTATCTCTTCTCTTATCTTTGCATGTTTAGGACTAGCCCTTCTCTTCTTCTCTCCACCCTAACCCAAGTCAAACTCATTTATGTGCAAATTTTGACTTTGTTTCAAATTAGAAACCTAGGCCTTATGCCTTTGATTTTCCAAAATCTTTTCATTAATACTCATTGTGAATGAATCTTAACTCAACTTTGACTTCACTTTGTAAATAATCTAACTTGTAAATACAACTCACTTCAAGTTGATTTTGTGGTTCCAATGGCCACCTTTGTTAAAACCTTTTTTTTAAAAAAACATTAGCCATAGGTTTGAGTTATCATAGTGGTTGATGTAAACCTCACCTTATCCTTAGTGATTGGACTATAAGTCTTCCATACTTATTATAGGGTGGATCCCTCATTAGTATGTTGAAGCTCTCCTCACATGGTGGATTGTTGGTTTAGATTGAGTTTTCTCCCTTTGATAGCAAAAGACCTTAAGGCTTTTGATTAAATCAATTCACTAATCTTTTAAGATTTTTTACCCCGAACTACGAGGTTTTGATCCTACCTTTGTGATGGTACGTAGGCGATGGGTTCATCCATTCAAACAAAAAAATTGTAAATATAATGTACATTCTTCTCTCATCCCTCCAATCTTGTTTGCACATATTTTCACAAATACCAACCTACAATACACACTTGCAAAAAGGGCTCCCTTAGAGTACTAAGGATGTTTTGGGTGCTTAAAACCTTCCCATTTCATAACCAACCCCCTTACCCAGATCTCTGACATTTTTATTAGTTTTTTATTTGATAAAACTTCTTACTTGGTTTTTGTTCGCTTTTTAACCTTTCCTTTGGACAAATAAAAGTGCGGTGGCGACTCGAATTGTATGCTTACTTTTGATTTAGTCAATAAATCTAAAGGTAACGAATACCCCGCTACAGTATACAACAATGCAATACAATACCTTGAGCATAACTCTGAGCTTTTATTTATAACTATTATTGCATAAGATCTTAAGATTTCTTATCTTTATATATCTTAGAAATCTTAAGAGCTTAAGAATCTTTGTGGTTGTTTCACAACTGGTATACTTATAATTGTGTATCTAAGTATAGTGGTTACTATGTATACTAAACTATTTGTTTAAAGTAGAGGAAGTATCTTGTCTATGTACTTGAGCAAGGAAGTCTCTTTCTAGGTTAATTGAGAATAAGTCTCTTGCAAGATTGCTAGAGCAGAAGTCTCTTTCTAGGTTGATTGAGAATTAAAGTCTTCTGTAAGTGTACTTAAGAAATTTGTAACTTGTTTGGTTATAGGAAAAATATCTTATTGAGGAAAGGGGATTGGACTACTCTCAGTTGAGGAGAGAAACCAGGATAATCTTTGTGTGTTGCTTGCATTTACTTCTAATCACTTTATTTCCGCAGTTGTTACTTGTTCTGATATCAGACTCTGAACTCTGTTCAGAATTTGGAGTTGCTAATCAAAAGTGAAATGATTTTTTTGGCATACACAATTCTACCCCCTTTCTTGTGTATTCTCACCTTCAAACACACAAAATCTCCAACCAACTATATATAAGGTCGTTAATCCTAGGAAGAGGATACTTGTTTTTAATAATTTCCTTATTCAACTTCCAATAATCCATACATAACCTCGTGCTCCAATCTATCTTCTTAACCAACAACGCTGGCACTCCCCACGGTGACACACTAGATATGAAAAAACTTCTTCTCCAGTAGATCTTCTAACTCTTTCTTCAGGCCACTCAACTCTGACGTGAACATTTTATACGGTGCCATAGTACCAGGTACTAAATCTATGGAGAACTCCATTTCACCCTCTGGCGGTAAATCACTAATATCCTCAAGAAAAACATCAAGGAACTCACACACAACATGCATGTCAACACCCATCGCTTTTCTCTGGACTCTCAAGGAAGCGATCATGAGCACTTGATCATTCTACTTCAAGCACATCTCTACTTGATTGGCGGATATGAATCTCGAATTCATACTCTCTTCGGGTTTGGGAAACAACATGCTCTTATAAAAACAATTTATATGAACATGGTTGAACTCCAACCAATTCATCCCCATAATAACATCAAGTTGACTCAGAAGCAAACATATCAAGTCAACTCCAAAGTCTTTACCATAAATGGTTAAAGGATAATTCAAACAAACCAACGATGTAGTCACCGAACTACTGGTCGGGGTATCAATGACCATACTTCCCTTCATATGAGACACTACATAATTCAACTGTACCATACAATCATGTGATATGAACAAATGTGTCACACTCATGTAATTGATATCAACCATAGAGACGTCATTAATAAAACACGTACCTCAAATCAAATTATCTAATCTCGAGACCTCCACACCACCAAGAGAAAACACCTTCCCACTAGTGCCCAGCATCTGACGCTTTCCTCGACTTTTGACACTAGCTACTAATATGACATGGTTCTCCATAATTGAAACAAGCCAAAACTGCACTTTTGCAATCAGCAACACAATGTCCCTGTTTCCCATACTTGAAACATGCCATGCATGTGCTCTTGCACTCAACAACACAATGACCTAACTCTCTGCACTTGAAGCATCTCAGAAAAGCAAAAACTCATCTCCAACTTGTTCCACTTCCACCTGCAGTCTTTTGTTGGAACTTCTTATTCCCCTTAGAAACCAGAGTGGCTTACCAAGATTCTGACTCCCACTCTTCTTCTAACTCACACTCTTGTAGTGAGCAGATCTGGCTCTACTATCCTCATCATAAATCATGCATTTGTTCACCAACACTAAGAAACAACTGATCTCCTGATAGCCTATGAACTACTTGATCTCAGGACGTAAGCCGCTCTAAATTTTCACGCACTTTGAACCCTCAACTTCCACACCATTAGCTGCATAATCATCCACAATCATATACCCTTGCTTCAGTTTCAAGAACTCTATCTCTTTGTGGCTACGAACATCAGTTCGAAAATGCTTGTCTAGAAACTCATTCTTGAAATTATCCCAAGTAATTTCTGCATTAGCAGCTTCCATCCTCTAACGGGTATTCTCCCACCAATACTCAACTTCCTCATACACAATATGCATTTCGAACAACACCTTTATGTGTATCAATGCACACCATGACTCTGAGAATCTTCTCAATCTCCTTAAGACAATCCTGAGCACCTTCAGGATTGTACCTTCCCCTGAAAGTCGATATGTAATTCTTCTAGAACTTTCCCAACCCACGAAACTCATCAGCCTTACCATTCTGATTTTGATTAGCATGCAACACTTCATTTGCTTGCGCTATCACATGAGCCATCGCCTTAAGAGAATCAGGAATCGTATGATTGTTTGTGTCACCCATTTCTTTCTGCACAAGCAAATAACTATTATAGAAACCAACAACGCCAATTATGTTTGATGCACAAGGTCATAAACAAGTTCACAAAACCTAGGCCAAATGAATCGACCAGACTCTGATACCAACAATATAACACCTTAAACCCCAAAACACTTATTTTATAAAAACATACGGATATAATTAACTCAGAAATAGGGTGTCACATTTTCTCAGCATAAACAACCTTCTCAACTATCATATTATAACAGCGGAATAAATAATAACAACCCAAATTTAATTGTATCATCAAATAAAATTGACTTCATTTCAAGCCATAAAAGAAATACTTCAATAACTTTACAAAAAAAAGAAAGATAACCCATCCCAGTGTTACACTATCATAGTGACATGCGAAAACTAAAATAAACTCAAAAGTGATAATTGAGAAAGAAGGGTGTTACACCATCCTCCAAATACAACAACAGCTAAGGCTCATCAACCCGAGTATATGCACCACATACGTAAAGACAACACAAATAAAAAAATAGGGTTGATACATTCACATATGTTAGTGGTGCATAAAATAACAAGGATGGTGTAAATAATATCACTCATCAATCACACAAATCATCCACAATAATAAGCAATCACAAATGCAGTTATGTATGCAATGTCTCTCATTTCCTTTACTCCAATGCATATGGTACCAATATTTTTGGATATCACAGGTATCTTACTGATAGATCCACTCGTCACTAGTTCCTCTCTAAACCTGGTTCCATCTCTTAACTATTAGACTCGTTATTGGTTCCTCTTTGAACCTGGTTCCATATTTGAACTAACAAACTCGTCATAGGTTCCTATCTGAATCTAAGACCCGTCACTAGTGTAGCGGTAAATTCATGATCATCAAGCTATGGATAAACAAGACATCAAATAACAAGAGTCGCCACTGCGCTTTTATTGTTTCCAAGGGAAAAGGGAAAAGTACGAAGGAAACCCAGAAGTAAGAAGTTTTCAAATCAAAACTAATAAAATGTTAGAGATTACAAGTAAGGGGGTTGGTTACACAGAGGGAAGGTGTTAGCACCCAAAGTGTCATAGGTACTCCTAGGGAGCCCTTTTTTGTGTGCATATGTATTTTGTACAAAATGATGTTTACAAACAAATAGAATGGGGGGATGAGAAAAGAATTCATTAATTATATTTTTGTGTTTGACAAGACCTTCGGACTTGTGCCTACGTACCAACATAAAAATGAGGGATCAAAATCTCGTAGTTCGTGATACAAATTTCAAAGTGGATGTATTGCTTTTAACAAAAATTAAGTTTGAAAGGCACAAGGGCCTAAAAATGGTTTGAATGAGTTAGTTCTTTTTGGCTTTTTTAAAGTTTAGGTCAAGTATAATTAAGTCTATTTACAAGTTTAATTAAGAAAAGAAGTTTGAAAATGCAATGGCATAAGGCCAAGTTTTCTAGTTTGCAAAGTGGTCAAAGTTTAGAACAGAACTAGTTTAAGCAAAGAAGAATTTTTAAAATGAGGGAGAGATTTTAAAATTAAAGAAATGGGGAGGAGATGAAGAGACTAATCCTATGCACAAAATTAAAAGTTAAGAGTTGAAAAGATCTGACCAATGAGTAGTAATCCAATAGACAAGGGTGTCTTATAGAACCCCCAAACTCCCTTGGATATTAGAATCAAGCCACAAACAAATGCATACAATATTATCTTGAAGATCAAGGCATCAAATAAAGATAGTCCCATCCAAGATTTAGCCACTCCATGATCTTCTTCAAATTAGCCCATGTAGCAGATGAATTTCACAAGTCACAGGTTCAAAATAACAGCTTCACAGTGATCATGTTGTAGATGAACTCAAAGGGATCTTCAATGATGTATCAGATGAAGTTTCAAATTGCAAGCACTTGGTTTCACAAAAGGTGGCATTGGCCAAGTCCTTTAGCATATGAATGTTGCCTAAATTCTAAGTTCAATTGTCCAAGATCAAGCCAACATTCCACACATAAGTTTTTTAGGGATTTTTAGTTGTTATTATGTACATTAATGGTCAAAGACCACACAAACAAACAAAATATACACAAGCAAGATATATCACAAACATGGTTCAAATGGACAAAGGGAAAATGGCATTAACATAAAAAATTAGAATGGTATGAATAATGACAAATGAATATAGACTTGAAATTGAATGGCATTAAAGTAAATGGCTAGGAATTAAATGTTAGTTGTTAATGAGTTAGAAGTTAGTATTGTTTTGCTTTTGCTTTTTGTTTTAAGTCATTCTTCGGAGAACACTCAACCCACTTATCATAAGCATGGATCCTTGAGCCAAGACATCTTCCAAAGGAAGGGAAAAAAGGCCAAGTTTCCACACAATACCATGAAAGAGGGGAGACTTACAATCTCACTAACTAGAATGTTATGCCTTTTGTGTCAAAATTTTAGCGTTATGTTAAGTAATCGTAATTGGACTTATGTAGAAGTCACAACTATTTGAGGTCGGGCAATAGAATTTTGGTTCTAATGCATGTTAGAGACATAGTATAATGGACTATACTCATGAAACATACCACACACAAAAAGAATATGCAAAAGAGGTGGCCTAATCTCATCCATACTTATGTTGATTTTGCAATCAACTAGCCTTAGGATTTAGAGACATCATAAGCCAAATGAATTAAATGCATTAAGAAGGGAAATTAGATGAAGAGGGAGGCGAATGGATCAAAATTCAAATTGGTCAAAGGAGGACTTTTACCAAGTTAATATCATTCATTCATTTTGGGAGATGGAATGTGCATTCCATCAATCCCTTAAATCCAATGATATTAACCTGACGAGGTCAAATCAACCTTGACCAAGGCCCAACAACACAAGTCAAACTTACACAAACCATCACAAGAGGTCAACACAATTATTCGGCATTTATTCAATTTAAAAAAATACTAAAATAAAGCATTTAAATTAAATACGGTTTGTCAAATTCCTAAAACCTCATCAAAAACACCAAAGAAATGGCCATGAGATTTATCATAGGTCAAATAAGGTCAAAGGACCTTGGAGAACTTTTTTTAGAATTTTTAAAGACTTAAAAGTATTTTTAAACAATTAAAAATTATCACAAAATCAATTAAATCATGAAAAATATTAATAATGATCCAAAAAATAATTTTAATTCAGAATATGAAAGAGGAATTTATTTAAAAAAATTGGTGAAACTCTCATATTTTTTGGATCAATATTAAAATTAATATAAATTAATGAAACTCAAATGAATTAAAACAAAAATCAAAAAATCAAAAAAAACGTGAGCCACTTGATCTCCCTCATTAATTGAGGTGGCAAATCAAGTGGATGGAAACACGCGTTCCATGGTGGAACTTAGTCAGCGTGCCACACGCATGGTAATAAAAAACAACGCCTAAGATTAAAACGTTTCAAATGGATCCTGTGGTCTGGAGACGTGCCAACACATCGCAGGAGCCAGAGCTCCAGTCTTCTTCTCCGATGGACCTCACCAGACTGGTCCACCCTCAACTATCACCAAAATAAAAAAAGAGGACATGATCTGAAAGAAAAAATGGTATAGAGCACGAATCTGACCTCAATTTCAACTAACTCCAAATATATAAAAATATATGAGGAGTTGAATTTTGAGGTATGACAACTGAGTTACTTCGATTTGACCTCAAAGCAACTCAATCTTCTTGCCTACATTGTAGGACTTCAGACAACCAAAGATTCAAGAGAATTGATGAGAATTTAGTGAGAATCAAAGAGATGAAGTTTTTTGAAATTTACCTTTAATGTTGTGCAGAAATGGATCTTGCTTGCTTCAACCTTGATCTGATCACACTTGAGAAGCTTGCAGGAGAGGTTTGGTAATGGTACAAAGCTTTGGATCCTGGAGTTTCTGAATCTCCAAACAGTGAGATTCAAACTCTATTTTCAAGTTGAAAATTCTTAGGTTTTCCTTTGAATGGTGAGGGTTTCAATTGGGGGGCAAAGCTGGCGCGCAAGGTCTATCGAAATTGAGCTTCAAGGGCCTATATTTATAGTAATTGGGACTGATATTTGCACATTTGAAAAATTGCTAAATTTGGATATTTCATGCACAAGCTTGCATGGGCGTGTACAGGCCCATGAAGCAATCCAATTTGATCCATGTACAATCCTTCTGAAGTTCAAATGAGGCTTGGATATCAAGGCAATGTGAAATGTGATTTTAGGCATTTGATTTCTTCCAATCATGCAGACCTGTTAAAGCCATGCGCAGCCCTATAAATCCTTATCCAAAATGCATGAACTTGGGTTCTTTGGAAAGCTTAGATCAAGGTGAACAACTTTTATGTTGGACACTTTTTCATTTGGAACTTGGATCATGGTTAATTTTAAGGTGGAAGTTTGGAAATTTCAACATGTTGAAAATGTTTCTAAGTGTCAAGCCATATATCTCAATATTCCACCTTGCTTAACTTTTTATGTGAGCTTCAAATTAGAAACGTGTCTTCATCAAAGTTGTAGCTATTTCAATGACCTTCAAAATTGTCACCAATTTCATGTCATTTGGATTTATAATGATAGCGTTATGTATTTTTGAAGTTGAGGAAAATCACTTGTTCAATGGTATAGGTCAAAATTGACCTATAATGTATCCTCATATCACATGCTCATAAAAGTTGAATTATCTCTCACTCCAAACAAAAAAGTTGAAGTATACATCTTGAATTGGATTGTGAAACTTAGAAATCTTTCATCTCATAAAAATTGAGTAAGTTATGGTCTTGGGAAGTTGACTTTGAAATTAGGGTTTAGACAAAATGATCTATAATGTTTCAACATAGAAAATGATTTTCTAAGCAAAACTAGCTCTAGGTATCAACATGAAAGTTATTTGGAATGTCATTTAGAGTAATGTTGCTCTTGGAATAATTTTCATATGGTGAAAATTGTAGGAGATAGGGTCTAGGGAGACCCAGTTTTGATCAAATGAATTCATCTGACCAACCACCATCAACCAACTTGCTAACCTTCAATTATTTTGACTTTTTAGGCTCATGGTAGATCATATATGCATAAGATGATGAATTTTTGAAGTGTCCTTTGAGAAATTTGATCAATTGGTGAGATAACTTGTTGGAGACGTTACTTAAGATACCCAGTCAAACTAGGGTTTCCAAGGCAAATCACTTCCAAACTCTTGAAGTAAACTTGACCAATATAACATGTAGAAATCATTGGGACTCATATATGATGTTTAAATCCATTGTGGATCAATCCTTGGTTGTGCTTTTAGCCATGAGGGTCTCAAACCCTAGGTGTGAACTTAATGAATTTTGATGATCATGCCCTGCCTACAAAAGATTTAGGCAAATACAAAGACATATTTTTGGTATTTTAGTTAGTAAAATGATAAAATATAAGTATGATACAATCACATGGTGCTTTGTGAAGCAAAAATGAATCTTGAATTTCCAAAGAAACACATTGCATTTTTCCTAAACATGAGCCATTTGAGTATGGGAAAACATATTGCCTATTGATGAATGGCAACACATTATTAGGCTGATGCACACCCTTGAATGAGCATGACACTGGATGACTCCAAACACTATTTTGAATCAAAATTCTTCAATTTACCTAGATGTTTCTCCTTAGCTATCCATGACTTTGTCGAATAATAAAAAATATTGAATAAAACTACCAATTTCTCGGATCAATCACAATTGATATAGAATTTGCATGAAATTTATTTATAAATAGTAATAGATTAAAAAGACATAAAAATATCTAATAATTTTCTTTATAAAGTATAACTAAAAATATACTAAATCATTTAGTAAAAGTGAAGCCAAGCCATAAAAGTAAATGATTTAATGTTTAAAAAAAAATCTAAACTATTTATTTATGATCATCAAGAGTTGATTGACACACAAGAACTAAAAAAATCCAACATCATCACACATTAGCGCACAATATTAATGAACATATGCCCACCACAACACTATAAACTCAACCTAACTATAACATGCCAATGATCCATAACACGAGCCACTAGATCACTCACATGCCTACTCTAGACCATGTTTTCTCAACAACCAATGGCCACCATAACATGGAGCCACCATAATATGGTTGTCCATCGTTCTCATCAAATGACAATGAACTTCTTTAAAATATATTCCATGCAAATTGCTATACCCTTAAATCATCTCATTCATATAATATTTCACTACATATAAGCCAAATGTAACATGTAAATTTCCCCCCATATAAAAGTAGTTATTATCAAGCACCATCCGCTATACCTACTCAAAACCCTCCCATAACGCCATCCTCTATACTACTAAGATCAAGTTGTCATGCAAAACGTCTTGCTAACAGCTGTTCCATTGTATTTTGAATCTATTATTAATTTTTTTTAATCTATTTCAGTTTTGTATAAAGAAAAAAGAATATAACTCTAGAAGAGTTTATCACATATTGTTAAGCTATGCCAATTCATTGGACTATGTTCCACTATTTAAGCTATAACATAGAGGAAGAGTTATTATTTTTCTAAAACCGAAAAATTCATTACCCAACGGTAAAAAAAAATAAATCATACAAAAAATAGGCGAGTTTGTGGGAAGTAAAGCCGAAATCTTGGAAAAGGTTAATGATACATACTGCTACACTCCAATTCGGAATGTGATGTCTTTCATTTCATGCCTCGAGCTTCCATTGTAATAAAAGCCTGTCACATTTTCATGCCTTTTCATATTTCCATTTTTATTATTTTTTATAAAGTTTTCTACCTTTCTTTCTTCCACTTCCACGTTACTTTTACTTGTATAGTATAGGTACTATGTTCCTTTAACCATGGTTAACTTAAAATTAACCACACCACTCACACCTCGTTTCTATATAACAGTAACTAACTCGCCAACACTCTTCGTCTCTTGCGTATCACTCGCATAGCTTCTCAAACTTCTATATATTTCAACTACCTAGTGTTAGTTCTAATTTGTCTTTGAGAAAAGAAAGAAACATTCTCGTAAAAATGTCTCCCGAGTTTCATCTTCTTCTTTTTCCTGACCTTGTTTACATTCACCCTCTCACTCTCAGTTTTCAAACTGCTATATGTTTTGGTTGGTTTGTTTTGTTTTTCCTGTTCTGGTTAACTCCGGGTGGGTTTGCTTGGGTTTTGTATAATAAGGCTTCGGGTTCGGTCCGGTCTGTTATTCCTGGTCCGTCTTTTTCCGGTTTGTTTGGGCTTTTGTCAGGAGAAACTCCTCACCGTGTTTTAGCCAAGGTCGCTCGGAGTCACCGAGCTGAGTCGTTGATGGCTTTTTCTGTTGGTCTGACTCGGTTTGTTATTTCGAGTGAACCGGAAACTGCGAAAGAGATTCTTTGCAGTTCTGCTTTTGGTGATAGGCCGGTTAAGGAATCGGCTTACGAGCTGTTGTTTCATAGGGCAATGGGTTTTGCACCGTACGGTGAGTACTGGAGGAATCTGAGAAGGATTTCTTCCACCCATTTGTTTTGTCCTAGAAGGATAAACGGGTTTGAAGGTTTTAGGAGTGATGTAGGATTAAAAATGGTGAAAAGAATAGAGTTTTTGATGGGTGAAATGGGTAGTGTTGAGGTGAAGAAAGTTCTTCATTTTGGGTCGCTTAACAACGTAATGATGACTGTGTTTGGGAAGTGTTATGAGTTTTTTGATGGAGATGGTTCTGAGCTTGAGGAAATGGTGAGTGAAGGTTACGAGTTGTTGGGTGTTTTTAACTGGAGTGATCATTATCCTGTTTTGGGTTGGTTGGATTTGCAGGGTGTTAGGAAAAGGTGTAGGGTTTTGGTAACTAAGGTTAATGCATATGTTGGAAAAATCATAGAGGAGCATAGAATGAGGAGAATGTCTGAAGGAAAATCTTTAGTGGGTGATTTTGTTGACGTTTTGCTTGATTTGGAAGAAAAAGACAAGCTCAGTGATTCAGATATGATTGCAGTACTTTGGGTATGGTATCGTATCTGTACTTTTCGATTCTTTAGTATTATATGTTTTTATGTTTTTTTTCTGTCTGTTATATTTTGATGATTATTTTTGTTTGATGTGTTTTTTAGGAGATGATTTTCAGAGGAACTGACACGGTTGCGATTTTGCTGGAATGGATTCTGGCTAGGATGGTCCTTCATCCAGAGATACAAGCAAAAGTACATGAAGAAATCGATCGTGTAGTTGGAAATTCCAAGGTTATTACTGATGTTGATGTTCAAGACATGCGTTATCTGCAGTGCATTGTGAAAGAAACTTTAAGGGTTCATCCACCAGGACCACTTTTATCATGGGCACGTTTATCAGTGCACGATGTTATGGTAGGTGACAAGTTCATTCCGAAAGGAACAACTGCCATGGTGAATATGTGGGCTATAACACATGATGAGAAAGTCTGGAATGATCCTGAGGTGTTTAGTCCCGAGAGGTTTATGGCTGAAGATGTTAGCGTTTTGGGTTCTGATTTGAGGTTGGCTCCGTTCGGAGCTGGGAGAAGAGTTTGTCCTGGAAAAGCCATGGGTTTAGCTTCTGTCCATCTATGGTTAGCTCAGTTGCTTCAGAGGTTTAAATGGGTTCCATCTGATGATTCTCCTGTTGATTTGGATGAATGTCTTAAGCTTTCCATGGAGATGAAATCACCACTTGTGTGCAAGGTTGTTCCTAGGATCTAACCTAGGGCTAGTCTGAATTTAGTATTTTTATATTACTTGACTGTGTTTTGGGAAGGATAAAGTTGGTCATGGTTCTTGTGATGTTTGGTTTCTTTTGCCTTGTTTGGTGAAAGAGTATTATTAGTGGGGTTATGATATCTTAGGCATTTTCTATTTTGAATCTAGTTTCAATGCAATTTGTGTTTTGTTTGTGACCGATTAGGTTAAGAAGTCATGGGTTCAATGTGAAACTGTTTGTAGTTAAGAAGATGTTTTGTTCATTTATGGGTTTTATCTATCTATGCTGTTTTCTAGTGATGTTCATGCTATCTTTCCTTTTTCTCTACAAGTAATATTTGTTGTTGTCTTCGTTAGTGTGTTAAATGTGTTGATATTGTTATGCGAATGAAATGAATGCACCCTACAAAACATTGAACCGTTGGAACTGACTTTCTAGAATTCCACTTAGCTTAAAATGAGTACATGTTTTATTGATCTTAGTAATTCTTAAGCATGAAGCAAATCATATTTTTAGTGATTTTCTGTAACTGATACTGATGTTATTTAAAATCTATCTGTTATCATCATAATTGCTAATGTGTAAACATTTAAATGTAATGTTCATGTCTAAATATTAATCTGATTAGGTTAAGAAGTCATGGGTTCAATGTTAAACCGTTTGTAGTTAAGAAGATGTTTTGTTCATTTATGGGTTTTATCTATCTATGCTGTTTTCTAATGATGTTCATGCTATCTTTCCTTTTTATCTACAAGTAGTATTTATTGTTGTTTTTGTTGGTGTGTTGATATTGTCATGCGAATGAAATGAATGCATCCTATAAAAATATGAATCGTTGGATACGTTTTATTGATCTTAGTAATTCTTAAGCATGAATCAAATTATATTTTTAGTGATTTTATAGTAACTGATACTAATGTTATTTTAAATCTATTTGTTGGTCATAACTTTATCAGTTATCATCACAATTGCTTATGGATAAACGTTTAAATGTAACGTTGATGTCTAAATATTAATCTGATTAGGTTAAGAAGTCATGGGTTCAATGTTAAACCGTTTGTAGTTAAGAAGATGTTTTGTTCATTTATGGATTTTATCTATCTATGCTGTTTTCTAATGATGTTCATGCTATCTTTCCTTTTTATCTACAAGTAGTATTTATTGTTGTTTTTGTTGGTGTGTTAAATGTGTTGATATTGTCATGCGAATGAAATGAATGCACCCTATAAAAAATTGAACCGTTGGAATTAACTTTCTAGCATTCCACTTAGCTTAAAACGAGTACACGATACGTTTTATTGATCTTAGTAATTCTTAAGCATGAATCAAATCATATTTTTAGTAATTTTATAGTAACTGATACTAATGTTATTTCAAATCTATCTGTTGGCCATAACTTTATCAGTTATCATCACAATTGCTTACGGGTAAAACGTTTAAATGTAACATTGATGTCTAAATATTAATCTGATTAGGTTAAGAAGTCATGGGTTCAATGTTAAACCATTTGTAGTTAAGAAAATGTTTTGTTCATTTATGGATTTTATCTATCTATGCTGTTTTCTAATGATGTTCATGATATCTTTCCTTTTTATCTACAAGTAGTATTTATTGTTGTTTTTGTTGGTGTGTTAAATGTGTTGATATTGTCATGCGAATGAAATGAATGCACCCTACAAAACATTGAACCGTTGGAACTAACTTTCTAGAATTCCACTTAGCTTAAAACGAGTACACGGTACGTTTTATTGATCTTAGTAATTCTTAAGCATGAATCAAATCATGTTTTTAGTGATTTTATAGTAATTGATACTAATGTTATTTCAAATCTATCTGTTGGCCATAACTTTATCAATTATCATCACAATTGCTTATGGGTAAAACGTTTAAATGTAACGTTGATGTCTAAATATTAATCTGATTAATTTTAAATCTATGGAACTTATAACTTGTTAACAAATTTTATTAATGATGAGTGGCTTTTTTTTACTACTCTATTAGTACCTAATTTAATTATGTGTGATTTTCGTTTACTACTTTATTTTCAACTTTGATTAAGTTTTTTAGGTGTCTTAGAGTGTTTTGGGGATAATCGTTTGTTTAATGAATGTGTTCTTTTTTAAAATAAAATATGACCATATTTTATTTTTATTTAAATTGTTTTTAGTTATTTGTTACAGAATGAGAAAAATTTATGAAAGAATTCTTATTTTTTAAAACATAATAAAATTTATTAGCTATCTTAATATATTATTCTATTTTCTATAGTTAAATGAAATAAATAATAAGTTCAGCTAAACCAATTCCAAGTTTTTGGTTCTACATATCTGAATATAGATTACTTTTTCTGCATTTCATTTCCTGTATTTAAAGTAAAAGTACTGTACAAATAACAAAAATAAGTTTAAATGCTATTAAAATTATGAAAGAGTTTAAAGGGAAAAGAAAGAATATGCTTAGAATGTGTGTTTTGTTGTTGTCTTGCTTCACTGTCGAAGACTGTTCGAATATATACTTAACATGGAGAGATATTATTCTTTAATTTATCAATGCATTGTATATTATTGAGATTATATTCCATTCTTTAAGTATGCACTTTATATAGAATAAAATGCATACATATAAAATCAGATAGCAAAATAATTATGAGTATATTCATATAATTTTATGATGTGCATCACATATGATTATTGATTAGGAAGAAGAAGCAAAAGAAAGATTGGATAAGATGTTTTGATTCTCTTCTAATTGAAGCATTGATGTTGAGACAATTTATAAAATTTCCATTTTATATACCGGAGTAGAGCATAAAATCTAGTAATACTTTTTGCAAATGTATAGTATAATTAAATGGATGTGTTTAAAACAAACACTTGTAAATATTTTTTAATATTTTTCAAAATAACACTAAACAATATTATAATAGTTAGTTGCCAAACCATTCTTTCTTTCACTAACTCTCCATTTAAATAAGTTTACATTTTTTTTTTCTTTTCGTAATCTTTGAATCGATAGTATTTTCATCTTTTTCTCTTTAACACGACAATGTATTTTTAAAAATAAAATCTTTATGGAATCTCCTTTTTCGTGTAAGATAATATCACTTTTTTTTACTTACAATTTAATTTCAAAAGTCTTCTTCTATGAATGGACCCACTTATAATTTTTCTTAAACTATGTATGATTGACATTTAGTGAACTCAAAAACACCTTTATAATGACCTTCGTTCTTCTTGAGATAAATGTCTTACTTTACTTGTTCCCTCTCAATTTTGAGGCTGCACATGATACTCATATCACCCATTAGTTTTTAATTTTCTAGAGATATTCCAATTATACCATTTCTTGAAGCATAACATTGAGACCAATGAGACTATTACAGATGCGCAACATTATTCGTTCATGTTTTCAAGTTTAGTAAATTCTTCGCTTGTATTGATTTTGTAGGAATCGTTCAGGAGTTACAAATATGTTTCCTTGTTACACTCTAACCGAAACATGGCTCAAGGGTCTTTACTTCGGTCTTTCCATTATCATTCATTAAACATCTTCTTATCTGCCTCCTTCATCATGATTCGGCTATCGTCATTAAATCACTCATCCGATTGAATTTTGATCTTGTCGAAAGAATATGGATCCACTTGGATGTTTAACACATGAAAATATTACATCCCCCCTCAATCCTGCGCAGATGTTAATGAGAACTAGTCAAGGACTTTAAGGGGGAAATGAGTCTTTCTTCGTCATCTTCATGTCATGAGTCGAAACAACAAGACTCCATTATAATATTATAATCCCCATCACATTTTCCAACTGTCTGTCTTGTTTTATCACATCCATCTTGACCACAACTATGTAGCTCCAAGGGTGTCTCAAAATAGACTTGATCCATTTAAATTGGAAAAAGTCAATAGACCAAACACGTAAAAGATCCATTCTTTCTCGATGACTCATTTTCCTCGCCTTCGTTGAGAAATCATTTTTTTCCAGTTGGTGGCTTATTCCCAAACGAAAGCTTTTAAGGATACCTTTTTTAATAAGATAATAATTTTTTCCTATTCCGTGAAGAGTACGATCACAATTTGCCATAGGTTATTCTCCCCATCAACGTAGTCATTCGTGATATTGAAAAGCTAGATGATACTAACATATGCTCACATTAGGATTCTTCATCAAGGGTATACATATGTTGATAACTAGTTATAGGTTTTGGTTGTGGGAGACTCTAATCAAGTGATCTCTCAAATTTTGTGGGAACTACCTCATGTGTTGTTTACATATTTTAGTTTTCCTATTGAGAAACGGAGGACATGGATTTAATGTAAAAACAAGCATTTCGTTGGGTTTAGGCAAGGGAAATTCCTTGTCGAACGACTCTAAGATATTAGGCGATAATATCTTTTTATTGTCCTGATCCCCGACCTTAACAATGATATGCAAAACATGTTTCATTTTTGTAAAGATCGACTCCTATCAATCCCACTCTTTTAGGTTCTAGTGAGATTAGCCATGTGAGATACTTCAAACTTGACTTTCTTATTCACCACTAATTTCTCTCTAGTTGTGTTGGTAGAGTGTTTGGTCATCATATGACTTGTCAACTCACCATAGTTTTATGTGAGAATCTTCAAAAAGAGTATTCGTCCTCCATAATAACCTTGGATATCCTCATATTTCCATTGGGCGAAGTTCTTATTCAATCTTAGGTTACTTCAATTGTCTTATCTTTCAATTGGCTCTTGACCTTGCCCTCTAGTTTGATGCAAATGTCTATATTAAATATTAGCCTAATTGTAGGTATCAACTGCCACTTGGTGTCCCCGTCAGGGTTAGCTGTGACAAAATAATTAGGTTGGGAAATAACAAAAGGGGAAATGTACTTGTTGTATATGACTTGACCGTACCTTGGAATGTCCTAGCTTCATATAGATAAACTGGATTTGTTGAAAACCTGACTAACTTGGGATTCCTTGTCTTTCTTGCATGGTTTAAGAGACAAATCTACCACATGAATTATCTCGCTTAGCATCTAACTCCTTGTCTTGTTGAACCTATTTATGTACCATAACTTGTAGAATATCAGCAAGTTGTTGAGAGACCTGGTACGTGATGTCATGTTTCCCCAATTCTAATTGTTGTTTAATGAAAACATATTTATAACCACTTATTCCTTAGATGGAACAATCGTTTCTTAAGAAATAACAGGGAATGCACATTCGTTTCCATACCCATTAATTATGGTGATTTATCCAATTGTTCTTGGTCCAAACTCATGTTAGATGACAATGATGGTTAATCAATATTTCTAAGATTCTTTATAGACCATAGTTGCATACGCATAGCATAGTCGTGACCTGATGATTATAAATTTATAGTAGTATTGATTGTAATGTTCCATCGTCCGTGCCAAATTTGTAGATTTCTCACTAGTTGATATACTAACTTAAGTGATGCATAAAAAACACAAATAAATATAAAGGCGATAATGTATATAAATTGCTTGATTGATTGGATGCATGTTAAAATTTACAAAAGCATGATATTTATAGTGGAAACTACCCTAGTGACCATAACATCAGTGCATCCGAAAAGATGTCTCATTCGGCTATTTAACGAGTAACTTATGGTTCTTCTCCACATGTGTGGGATATATGGCATCCTATATTTTAGTGATGATTCATATTCCTCGACATATTTTATTGATATTTTTCACACAAAAAAAAGTGTCCAACTTCTTCAACCCGTGGCTCCATCATTCTTGTTTTCTTCTATTAAAGGCACTAGAAAATAGAGAATGTGATCATAAAACTCAACTATATAGTCCTAATGTGCTTTTGACTTAGTCTAGAGTTTTGAAGAGCAAACTAGACCTCAATAGACTTACAAAATATTATATTGACTCTCGTCCGACTGCGTTTGAGTTTCTTGATTCTACCTTAATCGGGGATCAAAAATTCTCTTGTTTGCCGATCTCATATTATATTTTATTTATGTTTAAATGTAAAAATATGAATGCATATTGTTATTCAATTAATTTAAAAATATAGATTATTTAATTCTTTATTTTTTTATCTTATTTTAATATACGTAGAATCTAATTCTTTAAGATTTATCTAATCTATTTAATGTCTATTTATAAAAAAAATTAAATACAAATAATATATTACTAGTGAAATCTATTGTAATAAGTGAATTTTGTTAATAAATTGCAATCATATATCTGTTATAATAATCTATCACTTGTATTTTTTTTCTTTTCTTATAAATAAAAAAATTATATATATATATATATATATATATATATATATATATATATATATATATATATATATATATATATATATATATATATATATATATATATATATATAGTAGTGAAAGTTTGAGTTTTAAAAATATACTTCTAAATTTCAGATTTAAATCTCATAAAAGCAAATAATTTATATATTAGCTATGTTAATACAGAGTTTTGTTTTTACTAATAGAATTTACTCTTTTTTAAATTAATCGATTGCAAGATGACTAGATTCTCAGATTTAAAAAATATTAGTGTCTCCATCATAAAATACTTTTCCTCATTATCCATTAAAAGCCACCTTACATCTTGTCATTTTAAGATGCATGAAGACAATATGTAAACTCTTTCAATTGTTTTGGTAAAATAATTTAAGATTAAATTGACGACTATTTCTTCTTAATTTAAAAGAATAAATATTTTTCAACAATGTAATATTAAGAGAATACAACGATAAGATTGCTTATTTAAGAGTTTTGCAAATTAAAAATTAAAGATGAAGTGTCAAATCAGAAAAATCTCCCTAGTGTGAGGAACTTTGACAAAACACCAGCTACATCTCTCCAAAAGCATGTGAGCCTTGAAAGATAGGACTTGAAACGTGACACCACCTCCCACCAATCATCGCTTCATCTTCTATACGAAGTAAAATTTGAAATTTAATATCCAACGGTTTCAAAGTATGATTATTAATGAATATAACGAAAATTAGTGTATTATTTTCAATTAATCTGTAAATTATTAGTAAGATTGATTGAAAATATATATGTTGAAGAAATCTCACATCGTTTAATTTTGTATAGAAATAAAGAGTCTATAATTATATAAAGAATTTAAGATCTTTATTATAAAATCATCCGTCAAAAGCATTTTAAACTTATATTTGGTATTTTTTTAAAAATATTTTTTCTTATACTCTTGTTAGAGTGTTGTAAAGGATAGTTAAATATTTATTTTAAAGAGTGTGAGTGTATCGAAACCTTGGATGGTATAGGTTAGTCTATATGTTGTAACATTTTTCACATAATATAATTCTCTGCTTGTCATTTGAAAATAACTATGATTTTTTCCTCCAATTTCGAAGTTTCTGTTAGAAAATTAATTTAAATCAAATAGATATAAGCTAGAGTCGTAAATGGATCACTTTTCTTATAAATATTTCAAGCACTCTCAAATATCTTAGAGTTAAAACGCAGAAATACACAAGATAAGTCAACATATACTCGAGTTTGCATAAAACTGATGAAAATTTGAATGTATGGAAGATGAAATAATGAATTTTGTGTGAAGAGGATAGGTTTTTGTGTTATACTTTTGAAGTATTTATAGGTCATTTTGATGTTGTTTAACAAGGTTGCGACGCTCGGTGAAACAACTTCTTTTTACCAAGAGTTACAAGCTTTTAGCAAAAAGTTACGTGCTTTTTACCAAAAGTTACATTGTTTCGCCCACAACAACATTCTTCAAGAATTGCGTACTTTCATTCTGCAACACTTTATGAAGTGTTGCCTATTTCCGAATTCAAACTTACTGCAACACTTCACAAGTGTTGCCTATTTCTGAATTCAAACCTACTGCAACACTTCACAAGTGTTGCACATTTCTAAATTAAAAAAATTAATCTTCGCTTGCATATTTTCTTGTCATTTTGGAACACACTCAAGATTATTAATTCTTAATAATTTACAACAATCCCCCACTTGTTCTAATAATGACAATACCAATTCCAGAAAAAGAGAGGAAAAGAATATTAATATAGTTAAACATCTTTCGATTAGATCTTAACCTTAGTAAGGATAATGCGAAGTTTAATCAGAATGTTAGGTAGCTATGCTTTGAACCGTTATCCCTTGTGATTATACTGGCGTTATCTTACACATATTTTTTAATGGTTCTTTGCCTACATCTCTCGTCTAACACTATTATAGTCACATGCTTTTCCTGTTTTTGTGAATTTTTCATGAGAGAAACTGCAACTATCACTTTGAGATGTCACCATCTTAAAATTCATATAGGTGAAGTTCATTTTGTATCTATTTCTTGAGATACATATCCTCGATATAGAACTTCGTTTAGAGTTTGAAAAAACTCAACCCTCAGTATGTAATATTTAACATTGTCACGGAATGTTGCACAAACATCAAAATTAATGACTTATTGTTACCCATCGAATCTTTGGTTAAGGTTGTTAACTTCATATTGGGTTGCTACCGTTGTCGGAATCCTTATTCAAGGAGTTTTAATCACATAACTCTCGAGGCAGTCTTTAATAAATTTTTGGCCAGTGGTTCAGTAAATGGATCAAGCAACTCATAGCTCGATCGTATGTATGTGAAATGAAATGATTACATCCTTAATTAATTTTCTCACGAAAGAATGTCTAAGTCCTACTTGCCTGGATTTTTTGTTATACACTTTTGTATGCTCTAGGTAAAGTGGCTTGACTACCGCAATGTATAAACACCTTTGAAACACTGTCTTTAACCAATGGAACTTCCAACAAAAGGTCCCTCAACCATTCAGCTTCTTCACTAGTGGAAGCAAGAGCCTCGAACTCTGATTCTATGGTTGAGAGATTGGTCCATATTTGTTCTCACTCTTCCAAGAAACTGCATCCCCGACTAGTATAAATATTCACCCAAATGCAAATTTATGATATTCAATACTCAATATCCAACTCGCATCGGTATATCCTTCAAATATGGCAAGAAATATACCATAAGAAAAACCAAGATTTTTGGTTTTCATAAGATAGCCAAAAATCCTAATGATGACCTTATAGTGCTTACCATTTGGATTGCTAGTAAAATCTACTCATTTTACTAATTGCATATGCTATGTCGGGTCTAGTACATTGCATACACTTGCATATTCCAATTGAGCCACAACTCTTCCATCATTCTTTTGAAGTTTGACACTATGATCAAATTGAGTGGTCACTTCCTTAAAGCGTAAGTGTTTGAACTTATCAAGCATTTTATCAATATAGTGTGTTTGACTAAGTTCATAATCCCCACTATTTCTCTTTAGTTTGATCTCCAAAAGTGTGTAAACTAGTCCAAGATCATTCATCTTGAATGTAGAAGTTAGAAACCTCTTCGTTTCTAAAATTTGATTCATCTCGTTGCTAATGATCAATCATATAATCAATATGGAGACAAATTAATATCACAATATTCTCACACAAATTTGTGTACAAACACTTGTAATAAGAATTAGATGAAGAAGGTTTTTAGATAATCATGCATGATGATGCAAAAACATTTTTAGATGGAATGGGAGATGAAATTTAAAGCAATTTAAAGTAGTATAATATGAATTGTAATGAGCACCTTAGTTATATTCACTAGTTTCAAATCTTCACTTGAATTTCTGTGCTAAACCTTCATCATTGATGTGCAGGACACTTTTGAACATTTTTCTTCTTTGATAATCTTTATCTTCATAAAAAATGAACTAGATATAAGGTGTATTTTTCATAATCTCTCATTTTTTACGGTGACAAACTCTTTGAGAGATTATGAAGAATACATCTTATATCTAGTTATTAAAATAACCACACATATCATAATATATATACGGTAATGCAAGTTAATTCATTGATACAATATTATCTCAAAGAAAAACTTTTGAATTTATGTGAATTTTTTAACACAAATAATTACGTATATACATACATGTTCATGTATTATATAACTCCGCAAAAATGGAAAATCAATTACAACATCCGAACAATTTTTGTTATTTAATTACTTACTTTTTAAAATCTATTGCATCAATTTGATATGGATATTGTACCACATAAGGAACAATATATATTTTATATGGATACAATATTCTGTAAATTATATATATCATGATTGTATTGCTAAACCATACATATATTACCAAACAATACATATATTGACACAATGCTTCGTTTCAATTACATATATATCTTTTTAAAATTTCCGCAATACAATTCAAAAATATCAAATTATGATATACACACAATTGAATTAAATTAAATCAATAGTCTCTCAAAGTACCAATTTACATATATCTACCACAGTAATATATACACCATAATTCATGAAGAGCTTATTGTTCATCCTTTTGCTTAGTTTGAATTATCACGTGCGACTATCAAAATATTACGCACTACGTAAACTTTTAAAAAGAACTGTATATACATGATTTTTTCAAGGTTGTTATCTAATATACATAAATATATACCGTTTCAAGGTTGTTATCTAATATACATAAATATATACCAATAATAGTTTAAATTATAGGTCAGTTTGTTTTGGTTTTAAGAAAATGGATTTTTTTTTTTTTTTTGAAAATAGATTCTATAAAAATATTTTTCAAAACTATAAATTTTTTTAAATTTGTTTTTTATAAATTAAAAGATTGAATTGTTCATTCTATAATATAAATATACATTATTGAAGATCAAAATATAGTCAAAATCACAATTTTTTAAAAAAGTTGTATCTTAAAAATGATTTTTATGAAAAGCTATTTGAAATAGCTTCAAAATTAAGTGATTTTTTGAAAATTTGATATTCAAAAAAAATTTCGATAAAATGATGAAATACCTAAAATAACATTTTAAGAATAACTATTCAAACCAAATTTTCATTTGAAGCTTTTATGAAGAGTTTCTTTGTAAAAAAATTTTACACTAAAATATGTAACATTATAAAAATAATTTTAAAAAAAAGTCAAAACAAACGGATTTTATATATTATCATATATCAATTTAGTATATCAATTTAGTCTTCCAGAAGAACTCGTTTGCAATGAAAATCCAAGGCCGTTCGTAATCAACTTTCATATATACATAAGAAATTATTTCTAATTCAATTTCAAAACATTTGATATTAATTAATACCAAAAAATTATAATATATATAATTATTTCCTCGATATCAATTACTAGAAAAGATTCTTATTTAGAATGTTGATATTATGATTTTCACATTGTTCTAATTTTTATGAAAAACAATAAAACGTATCCGGATTCATAATAACAATTATTCTTGTATTCAGAATGTGTCAACGATATATCAGTTCATCATTTGATGCTTGAAACGGAAGTCTCAATTGCCATTATTTAAAATACTTATAAGATTGTTAGAAAAGTAATTTAAATCAAATGGATTGAGGCTAGAATCATGAACAAATCACTTTCCTTATAAGTATTTCAAGCACTCTCAAATATCTTAGAGTTGGAATGCATGAATACTCTGAATAATTCAGCCTATACTCGAGTTTACACAAGACCGCTGAAAACTCGAATGTAAGGAAGATGAAATTTGGAATTTTGTGTGAAGAGGAAAGGGTTTTGTGTTATATTTTCTGAATCCAAAATGAAGTATTTATAGGTCATAGTGGTGTTATTTCACAAGATTGCGACCCTTGGTGAAACAACTTCTTTTTACCAAGAGTTACAGGCTTTTAGCAAAACGTTACGTACTTTTTACCAAACATTACATGCTTTTTTTTTTACCAAAATTTACATTGTTCCGCCCACAACAACGTTCTTTAAGAGTTGCATATTTTCATTCTGCAACACTTCACGAAGTGTTGCCTATTTATGAATTCAAACTTACTGCAACACTTTACAAGTGTTACCTATTTCTGAATTCAAACCTACTACAATACTTCACAAGTGTTGCCTATTTTTAAATTCAAAAATTAATCTTCACTTGCATATTTTTTTGTCATTTTAGAACACATTCAAGATTATTAATTCTTAATAATTTACAATAACATTAAATTCTTGTATTGTTATTGTTAAATGTAATGTAATCCAGATTCAAGTTAGTTTGTATTTCATTTAACATTTGAGTTTGCATTTGTATTTCAGTTGCATTTGAGTTTGGGTTATAATATAAAACCCAAAGTTAGTTGGAGATTGTAAAGGATTTCTGAATTTGAGAAAGTTTGAAAGTTAGTTACAAAATTCTCTCTCTCTCTCTCTCTCTCTCTCTCTCTCTCTCTCTACAATTTTTTCATCATCTTCATCTTCTTCAATTCTTGTGCGACAATGGAGTTTCAATGTTAATTCCAATAATTGATATCTCGAGCTCTAATTCTGATTCAGGGAAAAATACGAGTCTAGTGAGGTGTGTGATTGATTTCATTCCTAAAATTCGCGTTGAATTGAAGTTTGAAATAAAAGAGAATCACATATCTTGATTCTCAGGGTTTGGTAAACACAAGTGTTTGTGAGAACTGAGTTATTTTCACAAGAATAAAGATAAATGAAAAAATGGTAGCTTGAGTATAAAGCTTATGGTATTCGACATAAAGAATTGGAATCAGTGGTTGATTTAGATGCATGTGTTATTTGGAGCTCAAGATATTATTGATCTTGTCAATGACAGTTACACACCGATTCCAGAAAATGTAATTGAAGCGCAAAGAAATATGCAACATGAAACAAGGAAGAAAGATCATGAGGAATTATTCTATATCCATTAGTGTGTGGATACAAAGGTGTTTGAGAATATTGTTGATTTGACGATGATGAAGGCAAAGTGAGATACACTTGTTTGGTGTCATGGTGGTGACACATTAGTGAAGAAGGTAAAGTTGCAGTCCTTATGCAAGAAATATGAGAATCTCAACATGAAAAACAATTAGAAGGTGCATGATTACATCTCCAGAGTGATTATGATCATGAATGAGATGAAGTCTTGTGGAGAAATGCTCTCTGAACAAGTAATCATTGAAAAGATACTAAGATCACTTATTTCTTAGTTTGATTACATAGTTGTAGCTATAGGATATTCTAAAGATACCATCTCCATGAGAATTGAAGAGCTTCAGAGTAGTTTAGAGGCACAAGAGTTATGTCTGACTGAAAGAAACTCTGAAAGGGAAACAGAATAAACTCTGAAAGCTTATTTTGTCAAGAAGAACCAGAAGAAAGCATGGCTAGAGAACAAGAAAAGGTATGATGGTGGTTCTCGTAAGTCAGAACTCTCCAATTCGGATGAGAAGTAACATAAATATGTTCAAAAAGGGAAAGGAGAAGTTTGACAAGAGAAAGTTTCAGTGCTAAAGTTGCAAAAAGTTTGGCCATTTTGTTGGTGATTGTTGGTCAAACAAGGTTAGCAAGGGTGAAGGAGCCAACATAGCCAGAGGAGATTCTGATGATGAACCTGTGTTATTGATGGCATCTGAGAATGCAAGTGAAAAATTAGTAGATTGGTGGTATATGGACACTGGCTTCTCAAATCACTTAACATGAAATAAGAAATTGCTAGTTGATTTTGACTCTGCTAGAAAGACCAAGATCAGATGTGCTAATGATGATTATCTGATGAAGGTGAAGGAAACACAAGAAATGAGGTTTGAATTGGGTTTCAAGTATGACAACTTTTTCTTTCCTAAAACAAATTCAAGAATAGCAACAACAATAATAAGAAAAATGATAAAAATACACAAGTATTTTATCCTGGTTCACTGTTAACTAGCCTACATCCAGTCCACCCACCTGGGCGATTTATCCTTAGACACAAACTTAATATAATAATCAGTCTAATTACAAAGCAATGACAATTTGTTAGTGATTTCTTAAGAACTTTGACCTACCTGGTCCCCTAAGAAATATGATGGTCATTGACTTCTTAAGATCCTGACCTACTCGGTCACTTAAGGAAATTTATCCTCTTTGACTACATGTCAAAGTCTTCTCAAGAACCTGACCAATACGGATGACAATTTGACTCATCCTTAGTGAGTACCCACAAAAATACCCATAACGGGTAGGGTAAAAACCTACAAAAATGGGTACAAACACAAGTTCGGGTAATTACCCACTTAAATAAGCGGGGATGAGCACCTTAGTACCTACCCCGCACAATATATATTTATATATTTTAATTTATATTATTATATTAAAATAAATGTCTATCACCTTTTAAAAATACATCAATTTTAAACTACTACATATTTAATATAAGTGATCATTTATTTTATAATTCAATAGTAAAAAATTTTAAAAACTTTTTAATGTTGTTAAAAACTTAAAATAATATGATATTTTATACTTGATATATTTATTTTTATTAGAAATGTGGGTAACGGGTACGGGTACAGACACTTATATACCCATATGGTATCAATACGAGTGCCAATATTGGTACCCAAACGGGTATAGGCTCGGGTACGCGAATTTTTTCCAAGTGTGGATATGGGGACGAGTACTATAGTACCCTACCCAAACCCTGACCATTGTCATCCCTACTGACCAACATGGTTGCTTGAGGAAGATAACCAACTTGGTTATAACAAATTTTTATTTACAAAGTTTGCTTCTTGATAAGCTAATAACACAAGATGAAGATCAAATAAATACACTTAAAAGATATGTAATGAAATTTCTAAGTGTTTCTCTCTTTGTTGTGTTGTGGTGTTGTAGCTTCTGCGTCTGCTAAGACACACGCATCCATACACACGCCTGCATCCATACACATGCCTGCATCCACACTCCCTATTTTCCATATTATTCTTCCTCAAAATATGTAGCAAATGAATATATCCGTTGGAGGAAGGGTCTATTGGAGGGTATAATAAGAATTTACCTTAAAGTATATGTTGTATGAAGTTCACTTCATTTGCAACAGTTGAGCGACGCTTGCAGCAGAGAGTTGTTTGATGATGGGACATGAGAAGCTTCTTTACTTTTAAAGTTGATTTTCTTTTATACTTATGTCACATCAAACAATATTGATCTTTAATTTAAATCTTCTAGTCATATGCTTCTTATGCAAGTGGATTGAAGCTTAAGTAGAGACCAAAGTTTATCTTCTTAAGGAAATATTTTTTTGGTTGTACTTTCCTTGGGTATAATTCTCATCATAATCAGAGGCTTCATATAAAGTATGAAGTGAAGCTTGGTCAGAGTCCATAGCCTAGATGATGTAGACTAAAAAGTCTATTTAGAGTAAGGCTTAAAAGTACCATAGTCCAAAGTAAATCTGACCAAGAAATGTAGAAGCATTTACTAGTTTGTTCAGATATTTTAACTTTTCAAGAAGACCATTTCCTTTTGCTTAATAACTCCTAATTGGAGGATTCTAATATAATTTGGTGAAGCTTGAGTAGATTTCAAAGGTTGTCTTCAGAACTTGGAGAGACTTCAGAGTCTTTGGAGTACTGGGTTCTGAGACTAACACAAACTTGTAATCAGAGCTTATATAAGAGATTGTCGGGATCACTTCTAATCTGAAACATTGACTTGATAATCTTGAAGCTTGACTTTATTATACAAATGCTTTTTATTACTTCCTTTTGTTTGGAGTGTGTATTCCCTTTAGAATCTGCTTTCATCTTTCTTCAGACTTAGTCTGCGTTCAGATTGACTTCTTTAATGGTATAAATTTCTTTAGAGTCTGGATTTTATGATTGATGTTGTTCAGACTTTGCTTCATACTTTGCTTTTATTTGAAGTTTGTTTTCCATTAGACTTTGCTTTCTTCTAAGTTGACTATCATAATTGACTTCTTCAAATTCTTCAACTATCAGAGTTGACTTCAGACTTTGCATTATAAGTTTCTTGATCAGAACCCGCTTCACTCAACATTTTCTCTCTTGATTTAGATTTTGTTCTAGCCTTTGAGTTTATGCCCACTTAACAAAACAGTTAGTGCATAAAATTTTTCTTCTAGACTTTGTTTACATCAAAACTTAAAGGTATATAGATGTAGAACCAAACTTGTTATTACAATCTCCCCATTTTTTATGATGACAAACAATTGTATTTTGATGAATAATTTTTACTTGGATAATCATGTTTATAAAATTTCAGAATTAGGTTTTATAAACTCCTCCTGAATTTTATACTTTCAAAATTGTTTCTTCAACTCAACTTTACAGAGTGAGGTTTGGAAGCTCCCATTGAGTTCAAGATTCAAAATAATTTTGGTTCAATAAAATATTAACTAAAATAAATATTAATTTAATTTGGATAATCATATTTATAAAACTTCAGAGATAGGTTTGTAAGCTCCCTCTAAGTTTTATACTCTCAAAATTATTTCTTCAACTTAAATCTACAGAGTGAGGTTTGCAAGCTCTCCCTGAGTTTAAGATTCAAAATAATCTTGGTTTCAATGAAGGTTCAAATAAGATAAATATGCCAAAATTCAAATTAAGGTTTGCAAGCTTCCTCTGAGTATTTTAGACTATCAAAATTCCACATCTTAAGTATCGAGTGAGGTTTGCAAGCTCCCTCTGAGTATAATACTTAGAATAATTTTGATTTCATGAAACTCTTTCGTAAAAGAACTTTTTCTTTAGAGTTGTTAGATTAAATTCTTCAAAGATATTATTCTTGACCTCTTCAGAATGTTAATTTTAACACACTTTTTGGATCGTTTAACTTCTCCCCCTTGCTAATGTTTGTGATATTATCAACTGAATAAAAATGATCAAAATCATTACTCTTCTCTCCCCTTGTCATTATAAAAAAGAATCATAAAACGATCAAAGATATTAAATAAAGACAGAGGAAATGAAAATATTCATTCAATTGAAAAAGATACAAAATAGTTGAAGGGAATACGGGGAGAAACAACAGACAAGCATATGGACAAAAAAAATCTAGAGAATTATTGCCTAAGGTCCACGCTTCCTCTTCCTCTAAGTCTCCATGTCCGTAACACCTACAAGCTTCTTTCCCCAAAAGGTCTCAAGCAATTCAATTTGACCTGTCATATGTACTTCCTTAACTATCCCTTTTTGAACAAACAGTTTAGAGAGAACTCTCCCAAAAGGAATGAAGAAAACTTACCCTCACGAGACGTCAAGATTTTCTCTTTCAGATAGTTGAAGATAATAAGAGGTAGATTAACTTTTACCCTTGAAATGAGGAAATAGAGTATGTGTTTGTCATTCATAGACAAGAAGGGAGAGTTTTGTTCCCTTGGTAAAAAGTTTGTGATAATAAACTAATACAAAAAATTTGTCTCAGGAGTTAGATCAGAAGCTTTGGAAGGGTTTCCATAAATTTTGGTGATGGAGAGAATGTTTTTGTGAAATGTGAGGTTGGTTTTGTACCACTCAATATTGGCACTATCTTCTTCACACTTAATATATCAGCAATAATTGAAAAAGTGGTGGTAATATGAGTGTTTAAGACAACATACCAGATTTCCTCAACATTTTCATCATTAAAAATAAATTGAAGCATTTACCCAAAATCTTTTGATAAGACTGGGAAAGATTGGACCATGGAGCATTTCAAATTAGTTTCCCCAATGATGAGAACCAACAAGATTATGAATTTTGGAGCATATGGTTTTTATCTCTTCAAAGTTAACACCTTGTTCCAGAATAGTAACAAGTTTGCTTTTATCACCATTTAATGTTTTACAAGAAGCCATTAAAGATATATGTTCTAAAAAGAGATGAGAATGAATGAAAAGAAGGACTGAGATGATAAGAAAACAAAACAAGACATGGTTTATATAGAGTGGACGAGTAAAAGAATGAGAGTTTTTGAAAAAGACTCGAGAGGGAACACAAACATCACTATGAAAACTGAAAAGAAATGAATCAACATGAAACGTCTGAAAAATAATCATTCTAATTAATTAATTACATAGGGGGTGACAAAGCATGATTTCATTTTATCCAGGAAAATAATAATTACCCAGAGGTACTACAAGCGTTTTTGACGGCATAAAAGATAGTAGAACAACTTGTCACATATCTTAGCCACAACAAAAATACTTGAGAATACCAAAGATATTTAGAGATAAAAAGATAGAAAATTTCCAAAAAGGTTATGACTTCGAATCTTCTGACCATGGCAACCTTCTCACTAAGAAAGTTGGTTGGTTCAGAGGCAAATAACTTAGAATCAGATTTTACTATTCTGATGCTACACATACTAGGATTTCATCATTCATCTAAGACAAAATTTTCTTTTAATTTCTTCTAAATGAGAAGATTCTTATATTCAACAAGGGATTTTAGATAATATACCAGCCCATTGAAAGTCGGTATTAGTTAATATCCTTCTGAACATTGTTTTGATAAAATGTTGTTTATCTTAGTATGGTAGCACTTCAAATGCAAAATATGATTTTTAGATAAACACAAAGAAAAAGAGTTATCAAGGGAAAATGAATGTTACTTTTATTAACTTGATAACCTTCTAGTTCAGAGAATCTGGGAGTCTGAGTATTTCACCTAAACATTGATTTCTTTCATCTTTCATTTCTAGATTATTGTTCTAGTTTTAAATTCGGAGTCCATATAACATGAATTCCCATAGGGATTCTGGCTTAGATAACATTTTTACTCTGCTCAAGTATCCTTATTATTACTTGAAGGATGTCAGCATCAGATTCTGAATACTTTTTCATTCAGTATTTTTTAGAGTCTCTTTCTTCAGATTCTTTGCCTTCATAGTCTGAGAAGTTATCCTCAAAATATGCAGTCTTTTCAACTAGCTTTGAATTTTCAGAGCCAAACTTATCATCAAACTTAACATGAATTAATTTCACAACAATTCTTGTATCAATGTTAGGTGCTCTATGACAATCAGAGTATTCTAACGTGATACATTTTGTGCCTTGGAATCAAACTTGTTTAAGTTTTGTTAGTACAAAATAAGACAAATATATTGTAGGTAGAGTGAGGGAATAGTTACCAATAAGTCTTATATTGTTTGTCTTATGACCTCCTTCATAACCTTTAGAGTCGTGAGGCTTAAGTTCTAGATCTTGAAGTAGATGCCTTCTTCTCTTGAATGTTGAGAGCTTCATGCATCAGGTTTCAGGATTGATGTTCCAACCTTGCTCCCCATGATATCTCGTTTGAGCCATATATTATTTAGGATGGAGATTCTGATCCTGGTTTAGAGACAATTGCTTTTGTGCTCTTTGAGCTTCTTCTTCTGAGGAGTCAAATACTTTAGTGCTTGTCATCAGATTCATGTTGGCTTTTCCTTTAAGAAGAATCTTCTCTAGAGTTGCCCTTTGTATCCATCAGAGATTTCTTCTTGACCTAGATACACTCCATTTGTAATGACATGACTCCTTGTGTGTAAGGTGGAATACCTTATGTTAGAACAAGATTTGTTCAATATCCTAAAAGGTTTTGATGATAACAAAGTATTTAAAGAACAACAAGGTTTACTAATGGTTATTCTAGTGCGCAGAATCAAAAGATATTAATCAAGTTAATCACTTAGAAGAACCATTAAAGGGAAGTAAAGTTGTTTTGAATATGAAGTATCAGAACCAAGCTTTAAGACTCTGATGAGTCTATCGAAGTCTTCTAGATGTTGAACCTGAGCTTATCATGGAATCCAAATATCAACAAACTCTGAAGATCGGAATCTTTTGAAGCAAGTAGTCATTGTCAAAAGGAATGACCCCTCAACTTATGATCATGCTTTACCAACACTTCTGAAGGATCTTGTTCAAAGGAATTTGTCTACATAAAGTCATCAACTCTACAAATGTTTATCCATACTAGTTTTAATCAAGACTCTAATGAAGACAAGCTCAGAACCCAAGAACTACTAGACTCTGAAGTCTCACTCCAACCAGGTTTTAAATATATACTTCAACTTCAGATCATGCTTTAACTAATTATATAAATGGCCTATAAATCAAGAAGTTAAGTATAAGGATAATAGATAATCTAAACAAGCTTCAAAAAATATCTACAAGAAGATTTCAAGTGTGAAGTTATGCATAGAAGATCATGTGACAACGGTATAATACTTTATGTTTAATCATCATAAAGATATGTTGTCAGGATCTTATCTCTCCAACTGCTTTGAACTCTACTCTCTTCTCCCAATGTCTTTATGCTAGCTAAGTTTTGAATCATTCTATTGCCCAACAGCTAAAGACCTTCAATAGCTACTTGTATCATGGTAGTTTCAACGACTATCTGTACTATGGTAGTTTTAATCTTCAACGAATTTATTCCAGAATCTATTTATAGATGAAGATTGAAAAAATTTAAAGAAGTTATGAACTTGTGAAGTTCATGGAACAATCTCTCTGAGCTGAACCTCTATCTCTCACGAGAATGAATGTGAGTTGAAGATTTCGTGTCTGTGTTCACATGGATGTGATACCAGTTCAGTGAAATGAGTTGAAAGAAACACACTTCAATATATATATATATATATATATATATATATATATATATATATATATATATATATATATATATGTATGTATGTATGTATGTATGTATGTATGTATGTATAACCATAAGGGTTAAGTTTGTGAGAGCAGGGACGAAACGTATTTTCACATACATTCTGAAGATAGAATATGTGAATATGTTCATCAGAAAATAAAGGCACAACAAGAGAAAATATATGCAAGGAGATAAGAAGAATGAACACTTCATTCTTTCACACTCAGGAGCAATCAACTCACATATGTTTAAGAGTGTAAGACTTTGTGTATCTACTTATCCAATAAGCAATCACATGAACACAAGGTTATGCCAGATTCTTATGGTTAAGAGAATATGAAGACTTTAGCCGCTATGCTCAGAGTAAGTCTCTTTATTTATGCTTGAGCATTAAAGTCCTAATATGATTAGTTAGGCAAACAAGTCTCTTTCTATGTGATTCAGAAAAACTCCTTAACCCGAGCTTAAGGTGGAAGGTCCTGAACATAGTGTTTAGGTAAGGAAGTCTCGAGCTGGGTGCTTGAGCATTAAAATATCATGCTTGCAGGCATATCAGAAAGTCCTTGACATGAGCTTAAGACAAGGAAGTCCTGAACGAAGAGTTTAGGCAAGAAAGTCCTTAACATGAGCTTAAGGCAAGAAGGCCTCAAACTTGAAAAAAAGTCAACACCTTAGTTTGTTGTACTTGCTAATCTCTTTTATGAGCCATTCTCAAAGATTCAAATGAAGACTTAGCAGAGCTTCCATTTGCAATCTTTTCAGATTCATTATAAGAAACAGATTCAAGGAGACAATTTTAAATGCAAGATGGTTCTAGTTGTATTTCTTCTTTGTTCATTCATCTTGTTCTAGTTCAACATAATCAACATCTGTAGGATGTGTGCATGTGACAGATTATTGATCTTTTATCATTGTTGCTTGCGTTGACTTAATGTTTTTCAAAAGATGGATATTTTTCTTACACGATTAAGTGTTTTACATTGTAGCGGTAAATTCATGACCACTGAGCTATTGGTTAACTCAACGTCAATAAAACAAGAGTCACCACCACGCTTTTATTGTTTCCAAAGGAAAAGGGAAGAAGTACGAACAAAACCCAAAGATAAGAAGCTTTCAAATCAAAACTAATAAAATGTCAGAGATTACAGGTAAGGGGGTTGGTTACATAGATGAATGGTATTAACACCCAAAGTGTACTAGGTACTCCTAGGGAGCCCTTTTTGTGTGTAAGTGTTTTGGTTGAAAAATGCTTGCTAAAAAATAGAATGAGGGGATGAGAAAAGAATTCATTATTTACAATTTTTGTGTTTGACAAGACCTTTGGTCTTATGCCTACGTACCAACATAAAAACGAGGGATCAAAACCTCATAGTTTGTGGTAAAAATTTTAAAGATGAGTGGATTAATTTTAACAAAAGCTTAAAGATCTTTTGTTATCAATGGGAGAATACTCAACCAAACATCCATCGATAATGAGGGCTTTACAACATTTAAGAGGGAGGGCTCCAACTTGGATTTAATCAAAAAGTATGCCACTAACCCCTAATAAATGGAAAGCCTTACAATCAATATATCATGGAATGGGAGAATTATATCTCAACCAAAGATAACTTAAATCTAATTGCTCTCTTTTGAAAAACCTAAAAGGAAAAGGCAATAAGTGGCCAAAAAGATTAGATGAGGTTGTTAGTTTTTTTTGTCTTTTTTTGAAAATAAGGTCAATATGATTAAGTTCATTTACAAAATAAAGCATTTACATCCAAAGACATGAAGGCGAGACACATTAGGTTTTCTACCTCTAAGTAATTCATAAGGTTTTTTTGTTTAGAATGGGACGTATCAAAATCCTATTCAAAACATAACATGTCGTGCTAATAGCATCGCCATAGAAGTACTTTGGTAAATTACCTTCATTAAGCATCATCCTCGCTAACTCCTCTAAAACTCGGTTTTTACGCTCCACAACCCCATTTTATTGTGGAGTTCTAGGAGTCGAGAAGTTATGCTCAATACCATGTTTTTCACAATACTTTTCAAAGAGTGGATTTTCAAACTCTCCCCTATGATCACTTCGGATGGAAACAATTTTTAAGTTCATTTTATTTTGGAACAATCTATCAAATTATTTGAAAGTCGAGTAGGTCTCATTCTTACTAGACTAAAACATAACCCATCAAAATCTAGAATAATCATCAACTATAACAAAGCCATAATAGTTTCCACTTAAGCTTTTGGTTCTAGAAGGACCAAAAAGGTCCATATGAAGAAGTTCAAGAGGTCTAGATGTTGAAACTATATTTTTCGATTTAAAAGAGACATTTGTTTGCTTCCCCATTTGACATGCTTCACATAAGTGGTCTTTTGTGAACTTCATTTTAGGAAGAACAATTACTAGATCCTTTGAGGTTACTTTGTTTGGTAAGTCAAAGTTAATATGAGCTAAGCGTTTATGCCACAACGAAGAGTTTTCACTCGTGGTAGCAAGGCACTTAGTATCAACTAAGAACACATCATCTAAATTTAGCATATAAGTATTATTGACTCTCAACCCCGAACAATCATTCTTCTCATTATGCTTACATAAACAACAAGTATTAGTGAAAATGGCTTTAAAACCCTTGTCATAAATTTGGCTAATGCTAAGAAGGTTGTGTTTAAGACCATCAACAAGTATTACATCGGAGATTGTAGTAGATGAGGGATTACCTACACTACCTTTTCCAAGAATAAATCCTTTGTTGTTATCTCCATAAGTGACAAACCTCTTTTTCTTTGGCACAAAGTCAATGAAAAGCGATATGTCACCCGCCATATGCCTTGAACATCCGCTATCAAGATACCACATCTTTTAGGTAGATTCAATACATTCAACCTGTAGATTTAAACAAATGAAATAGGTAACCAATTTTCATTGGGTCCTTGGAAGTAAGTGAAATCAAGGTTGCATTTAGGAAACCATTTAGAGGCTCCTTTAGGAACTATCATCTTCCTAAATTTACACTTTTCAATGGTATGACCCTTTTTACAACAATAATGACAAGATAGATTACAATGAGATATGCTTTTACCATTCAAATCCTTTTTGAGATTTTTATGCTTTTTGTATGGATGATTCAAAGAGATTTCATACTTAGAAGGATGAAATAGTAAATATGCACTCTTAGGTTGTAAGGTATTGTCTAATTTGACTCGAGGAGAATTTATTTCTTCTTGCCAATAATGACAAGATTCACAACCTATTATAGAAGACTTTTCATCCTCAATCTTGTCCTTTTGAACATCTAGCATGGATAACTTAATTGCTTCCAACTTTCTTTCAAACTTTAAGACCTTAGCCTCCAATTGAAAAAATATATTTTCATGTGAAGCTAATTTCTTAAGAGCATTTAATTCTTCTCTATGAAGATTATCAAAAGCGTCTTGTAACTTAGAATAAGATAAATCACTAGTAAGCTCAATTTTAGAAGGACTTACTTGTTTCTTCTTTCTTCCACTAGCCATAAGACAAATTCGGATCGATTCTACACTTGAAGTGGAGCTTTCATAGCTTGAGGAATCACTTGCACTCTCACAAGCTACATAAGCTCTTCTAGATTTACTAGACTTCCCTCTTTCTTTGTCTTTCTTAATCATGGGACATTCCAGTCTATAGTGACCAATTTCACCATAGTTATAACAAGAGCTTCTAAATTTATCTTTTCTATTTTCACCATCTTTTGAGGACTTGGTCTCCCTTCTAAATCTGGCTAAGTTTCCTTCGGAGTGTTTGACTTTACTCTTCCGAATATACCTTTGGTATCTCTTGACAAATAGCCCAACATTATCATCATTGGAGTTCTTGTCATCCATTTCTTCACACTCACTAGGCTCATTCTTTGAGGAATTGAAACTAGAAGTCTTTAGAGCAACAAAATTTTTCACTTCTTCCTTGTATTTACCTTTCTCTTTCTTCATCTTCTTTTCATATTCTTTTTCACGTTTCTCCAAGCAAGTGAGTTCTTGCTCATGTTCTTTCAATTTTCCAAACAAGGTAGTGAAATCAAGTGCTTTAAGATTATTCGCCTCTTTAATCGCGGCGAACTTGGGTTGCCATTCCCTATTAATACATCTTAAAACCTTGTTAGTAGAAATAACATTGGAGATAGGATTATCAAGAGCATTCAATCTATTAATAAGATATGTGAATCTCTTTTGCAGAACGCCAATGGTTTCACCATGCTTCAATGAAAGAGTTCAAACTCTTGGTTTAATGTATTGGTTCTATCCTGTTTGACCTCATTAGTTCCCTCATAGGAAACTTCTAATGCGTCCCACATAACTTTCACGGTACCATAATAAGAAACACGATAATACTCACCAACCTAAAACGGATATGAGAATAGTTCGTGCTATCCAATCATGTGACCACAACCTCTTATCATTATCATTCCATTGACTTTCCGGTTCTGGTATGGTGACACCTTCATCATTAGTCATTGTAATTTCATTTGGACCATTGATGATTGCATCCCATATACCCTTGTCAACAGAGTTGACATGGATATGCATATGAGCTTTCCAATAGCCATAATTGTTTCCGTTATCTAATAAGAAAACATTAAGACTGAAAACAACCAGAGCTCGTGATATTACTTGTTAGACTATAAGCCTAGATATAGAGGGGGGGGGGGGGGGGGGGGTAATAGATCCCAAGTTAAAAATTTATCCGAAAATTTGACTTAGAAAAATTTATGACGTGGAAGCAAGTTTTAAATATTTCCTGGATCAAAAATCGTCTAATCGAGCTTACTATTGAATAACCCGAATATGCGTAAATGTGTCAATGTTATGATAATAATCCACAAGTCAATCAACAATAATTAAGAATAACTAATTTAATACCCTACAATAGTAAAAGTCTATCTCCAATGATATCCACACACAAAAAAACTAAGCCAAACAATTTGTTGAACACTTGGTGTGAGAAAAACAAAGTTTGGAATTTTATATGGTGTTTGTTGTTCTAATAAATCCAATCACAACCAATTGGTTAGTGACCAATACAACAAACATAAGATTCAAAATGCAATCAAAATTATGATCCAAACTATGTTGATTTGGTAATCAAAGCAATCAAAAATTTGCGAAACACAAAATAAAAGAGATAGAGAGTACACAAGGATTTCTTTAGGAAGTTCCCCAATCGACCTCGCTATGGGTATGGCCTCAATTCGAATTCAAATTGAGATATTATTAAAATAAATCTTCCTTTGAAAATGTATGTATACAAGATATGAAAGATCAAATATCACAAACCTTAAGTTTTTTCTTGACTCTAGCACCTCTAAAAACCTTGATCAAAGATTGACCAAGACACCAACAATGCTGCTTCAATTCACCTGTTATTGCTACTTCCTTGCACGACCTCCTTGTCTTAAGGCTTTCACCCGAGTGAATTAATCTCAAGCACACACTTGTTGAACCCAAGATTTTTCAACATGATACACCGTTTCACGCAACTCCCTTGCACGACACACCTAGTCCCAAGGCTTTCACTCGATCGGATCCGAATTCCACAATCTTGTACAAAACCTTAAAACATTAAAGATCTTGAAGGAAAACGCCACCTTGATTTTCTAATTTGAATCCCTCAAAGATCTCAACCCAATATTCTCGGTACAACAAACTTAATTGGATGTTATCAATCCTAATCTAGATGATACCAAATCAAAAACTGATTATGTGTAGTTTGATTGTGTGTATGAATAGATTGAATTGAAGATGATGAGGTACTTTGAAATCCTAGATTCATGTAGGTTTTACTCACTCTAGAAACCTTGCTAGAGAATTATGCATGTATGAAGTATATATATATATATATATATATATATATATATATATATATATATATATATATATATATATATATATATATATATATATATATATATATATATATATATATATATATATATATATATATATATATATATATATATATATATATATATATATATATATATATATATATATACACATATGTATGAAGTATATATATATATATATATATATATATATATATATATATATATAT